>NC_089514.1:50519768-51144768 GCF_036850995.1 Saccopteryx leptura | reverse complement strand
ACTGACTGCAAGAATAAATATATTAACAAATAAATAAAAAGATATCCAAATTTTTAGTTTGCAGCAAATACAAAAGGGAATTCTTTTTAAGAAAGACTTTATTTATTCATTTTAAAGAGAGAAGAGAGAAAGGGAGAGAGAGGGATAGAAGGGAGGAAGAGCAGGAAGCATCACTCCCATATGAGCCTTGACCAGGCAAGCCCAGGGTTTCGAACTGGCAACCTCAGTGTTCCAGGTGGATGCTGTGCCACCACAGGTCAAGCTCAAAGGTGAATTTTTAGGTTTCTATTATCTACTCACACACAGAGGCAGATTTAAGGGTGGGTGCACTGGGCATGCGCCCTGGGCCCCGACTTCTGAAGGACCCGGCAAAACCCCAACTTGACACTTTTTTCTAATGACATCAAGTTTGGTTTCATATGTGCAATTTTTTTTTTAATTTTTTTTTCTTTTTTTTTCATTTTACAGAGTCAGAGAGTGAGTCAGAGAGAGGGATAGACAGGGACAGACAGACAGGAATGGAGAGAGATGAGAAGCATCAATCATTAGTTTTTCATTATGTGTGCAACACCTTAGTTGTTCACTGATTGCTCTCTCATATGCGCCTTGACCGTGGGCCTTCAGCAGACTGAGTAACCCCTTGCTGGAGCCAGCTTGGATTCAAGCTGGTGGGCTTTTTGCTCAAACCAGATGAGCCCGCGCTCAAGCTGGCGACCTCGGGGTCTTGAACCTGGGTCCTCTGCATCCCAGTCCGATGCTCTATCCACTGCGCCACTGCTTGATCAGGCCATATGTGCAATTTTAACATTAATAGTACATAATATTTTTTATTTATTTAAAAGTATGGTTAACATGTATTTTTATTTTCCTTGTTTCTCTTTTTTTTTTTTTTAAGAGGCCCAATATTTTCTTCTGTGCCTGGGGCCTCAACCTACCTTAATCCACTTCTACTCATGTGTATTACAGAAAAATTTTGGCTTTTTATAAAAATGAAATATAATAAAATATTTTTGATTCTCTTAATGAGATTAAGTGATGACCATCAACCCACATTCATCAATTGATATTTCCAAGATTAATTTAAATGTTATTTAAAGTTGTTAGATTTTTGAAGCTCAGTTGAATTTTGAATTTATGCTCAGGTTAACTAAAACCATATTCTTTCTATGAAAAAATGCAGCTTGTGTTTCAAAAGAAGGATACTAAAATAACTGTTTGGAACACATATTTATAAGTTGAGAATTGCCTGTATTTTTGGAATACTATTACTAGTAGTGTTAAAATATTTTTTACGTAAATTAAAAAAATACTTCTAAGAGGAAGTACCAAATACCAGTTGTCTTACTATTTCATTGAAAAATAAAATGACAAATCCTACCCATATTGTATATTTGAGGATCTAATATAAGTTTTCAAAATGAAATGCATTTAGTTATAATTTCATTTTTCTTATATTTTCATATTCGGCTTACAAAGCTTCTTCTTTGCTTGATCAAGGTGATAATGTTTTATATTTATAAAATATTTTTGTCTTCCTCATCTTCATTGAAAGGGGGATAAAATCAGTACAGGGTCCTAGGGTATGGCACAGTTCTGTTCCTACGACAGAGACATACCATAATCTGAATTTTGGTGTAAGTCAGAAAGCACCCTAGCCTAACACAAATGAACACTTGCACTTTTAATCATCCAAAATGGCGCAGATAAGTGTGCTCAGGATGTCAACCCCCTCACTCATAGTACGCTTTACTGCATATTCTTCCACCGTGCACAACCAAACTAGCTCACTCATCTAGTTAAGCCAAAACACACACGTTTCAATTTTTTAAAATTTTTATGGGAGTGAGTGTTGTAAGCTCAAAATGTTGTATGTCGAGACTGTCGTAACCCGAGGACCTTATGTACTATGAAGGTGTCCTGCTGGGTGTTGCTGTTTATGTAAGAAGAATACATGAAGCAACATCTCTAGCCAGTGATTAAATGCAGAAGCAGAATAGATGTATCTGATTGTGGAGCAACTGTGTCAGGCTTGCACAGGGGTTACCAGGTGTAAGCACTTTGTCTGATTGGTACGTGAGCACATGGCAGCGCCACGTGTGTACTCCTACATAAGGCTATGGGTGTGTGTGCTCTGGGGCATTGTGGGTGGCGGGATTTCCTTCCCGCCACTTGAGGGGCCATTTTACTATTCGTTAGCCTGAGAGGCGGTTTCCCCTGCCTGTGTGCTTGTCTGCCATTGTGAGACTTTATTAAACAAAATGGCCCAACGCTTTTCCAGCTCCGCAGTTTTTTTACCGTCTGCCCGAATCCAGTGGGAGCCTGCCTGGCTTCAGCCACAGGCATTACACTGATGATTGTAAATGCCATTTACGGCCTCACGTACTTCAATATCATAACTACTACTAGAAAGCCCGGTGGTCATACGAAATGACCGCTGTTCTAGATATTATAAATTGTAATTAAAATGATTTGTGCAAAGGTGTCTGCTAATTCAAACTGAATTACCCAGGGCAGGCGGCGAGGACGCCCCTTTGCTTACTGCCCCACGGGGTTTCCCCTTTCTACTTGCTTAATTGCTTAAAGTAGAGTGCAATGAAGGAAACCACTGGCGGTACATTTCTTAAGAGCTACCGCTAGCTCAATAAATAAAGGTGATTTAAATAATAAAATGTTAATTCACATGTCAAAGATCTCTTTGTACACAACATTTCTTGTGTAGATCTTTCCATCATTTTTAAGCTCGCCTTGCAGAGGACCATCAATTATTTTTAATTTTACGTCCATTCTTTCACGAACTCTTGAACAGGCAACATAAAGTTGACCGTGTCCAAATGCAGGCTCAGGTAAAAAAATGCCAACACACTTAAGCGTTTGGCCCTGAGACTTATTGATGGTCATAGCAAAGGCAAGTTTTACAGGAAATTGTCTACGTCTCAATTGAAACGGCAACCCTGTTTGAGATGGAGCCAAATCAATTCTTGGAATGACATGTATTTCACCTTTAGAGGAGCCAGTCAAAGACTTAGCTATTATGACATAATTTTTCAATTGGAGAACCTCTAGTCTTGTACCATTGCAAAGACCCCTTCTGGTGTTAAGATTTCTTAACAGCATAATGATTGCTCCAATCTTTAACCTCAATTTGTGAGGTGGCATGCCAGAAGGCGGGACTATTTGAATGCCATGGCAACTTCACCCCATTGACTAGTACAGTTACGCAAGCAACCAATAAGCTATCGGCGACAAACAGACACTTAAGCCCCATATAATAAAGATTCTCATTCAGTACAAAGATGACAACACCAAATAAACTCATAACATTTACATAAATGATACAAATACAGAAGTGGGTTCATATGCCAATTGAAATTATAATTTAATTCTTTTATATGAATCTATAACAGTAGGTCCAAATGATTATTATTTTTTTATATGAGTTTAAGTATATATATTTTTTTAAGTGAAAGGAGGGGAAATAGACAAACCCCTGCATGCTCTCTAACCTGGATCTACTGGCAACCCCTGTCTGGGGCTGATGCTCCAATCAGGCAAGCTATTTTTAGTGCCTGAGGCTACTACTCAGGCCAACTGAGTTATCCTCAGTGCCTGGCTGATGCTTGAACTAATCAAGCCACTGACTGTGGAAGGGGAAGAGAGGGGAAAAGAGAGAGAGAGAGAGAAAGGGTAGAGGGAGGAGGAGAGAAGGAGATGATTGCTTCTCATGTGTGCCCTGACTAGGGACTGAACCCGGGACTTCTGCATGCTGTGATAATGCTCTATCCACTGAGCCAACCAGACAGGGCCTAAATATAAACTTTTTATAGTGATTAATTGCTTGAGGTAGACTATGGAGAGGATTAAGAGTCAAAGGTTTTATATTTGGAAAAACCCTAGTCATCCGTAATTTGTACAATTTAAGTACTAAGGTCATTTAAATTTGTCTAATAATCACTTTAAGTTGAATTAATATTTGTTAAATAGCTATATAGTTAATACTTGTAGGTCTCATCAAATTCTACACCAGGTTAAATATGTAATGATTGATCTTTTTAAATAAGAATAAGTAAAAATCTTTTTATAATACTAAAAATCGTTGGAACATACCTTTTAAATGGGTGAACTATATAGTATGTAGGTTAATATACATAAAGCTGCTAAAAAAACAAATTACAAAAAATCTTTTCCTATATTTCCAAATTTTTTAATTTGCCCACATAAATGGAGCCTTGAAAATGGCTTACTTATTTATTCTCAGACAATATCTTTTTTTATTACAAACTTTTTTCCCCAAATGAAGTCTCCATATTTATTGATTATCAGTTTACTAATATATATTTTAAAGCATGTACACATACAAATTATAAAATAACAGTACTCCTTTAGAGCCTAGGTGTACCATAAAATTAATTAAATGTATATTCTATGCCAGTTAATTGTTCTTACAGATAACTGTTTAGTCTTCTTTAAAATGACTTGTTATAGATTTCTCTTCAATTCTTAAAGTCCAACAAGACTGAAAAAAAGAAATTCGCCTTGCATAGCTCAATGCTTTTTATCTGTTTTCCTGTAATACCCCTGACTTTGGGTGTGGCTATAAATGAGTGAAAGAATTATGCTGTATACTTTAATCCTTACAAAATTGTTTGCATTTTTTAAAAATTGAAAATTGAGGCTTAGAAAGCAAAGTAACTTGGCTCATGTCTCTGAACTGCAAACGACAGGGTTAAGTTTTTCAGTTAGATATGTCTGTGCCATTTCTAGCCCCATTGCATGTGAGCGTACTTCTTTCTCACTGGGCAGGATTTCAAGAATCACTAGAAATCTGGAGTCACAAATTTGAGTATTTCATGGAGGTCTTGAGATTAATGAGTTGAAATTTTCTCATTAATTAAAAACACATTACAGTAAGATTAACAGAAGACATGAAAAACAGATTGGGACATGTGACATGGGGTTCAGGGTTCTTGAACATGTTTTAATGGGAACGGTTTTTCAAGTTAGAACAAAGTCATTGAAGCAGCAAGTCACTGTTGACCTTTTCTCCGAATCCCATTTACACCTCCTATTATTCATGAGTTTTTCTGAAAAAAGGTATTGAGAAAAAGAAGTGGTTCTGAAGGTTGAAAATGGAAAGAATGTAGGTTCATTAAAGTTCATGAGAGATTCATTATAAAAATATTTGTACATATAAATCAATATTCTATATGAAATAGATTATGGCATTTTTCAGTAGAGTTCATATAAAAATTAGGTGACTAGGCTGCTCACTATGCGTAAGGAATATGCAAACATGTTATAGTAGTTGTACCTTATATAATGCTTTAATTTTACTCTGATTTAAAAATGTGTTTAAATATGAACATCATATAACCCATTTTACTTTTTGAGCAAGAATCTTGAAAGATTATTCATATTTTCTGTAAATAGGGAGATACTGTAGATTACCATATTTGTTTAGCAATAAAAATTTTAGCTGATTGAATATTGACATAAATTTAGCTGCCTTAATCTTTTACCTCATTTATACTGTACTGAATTCCAGGCATTTTTGGCCTTCATGTTTCCTGCTGACCCTGTTTTAACTTTTTCTTCTTTGCATTGCATTTATTTGTTATAGGAGCAAATTCATCCTTTCCTTCACATTGTTCTTCCTTTATGTTTCCATTTATCTTTTTCTGGGTAATTTCTCTTTGTATTTTCAAGTATTTCCACTTCCTTTTCTCCTTACTACTTAAAACGGGTCTCTCTTTTGGTAATGTGTTAAAGACACTCAACTATTGTCTGTTGGGGAAGAAAAAGACCAAAAGAAGGGGTGGGGAAGGGGCGGAATGGAGCTGGCTAGTTAACTGGGTGAAGAAAGGGGAATAACATTAGAACTGAGTTCTTCTCCTGCACACTGATGAATTATGGTCATGTATTAAGGCTTGACTCTGAAGCTTTGTCATCGTCTTGTAACTGAGTTTATAATGACAGTTCATCTTTGATAAGTATTTTGTGGTTGTTCAAAGGAAAAAGTTTCGTGTATTTTGAGAAATAACAAAGTTTAAAGCAAATATGTAATCAATCCAATATATAGGAAGTCCAAAAATATTCTAATAATCTTGAAAAACATGAAGTCTTGAACATAAGAAATTTCAAGTATTAATAAGGAAAGAGACAGAGATGACTGAATATGCACAGCCCTCCCAACCAAAAAGTATGCTGGCTTTTATTATAAATATTGACTACTAATCATGTGAATGGTATAATTAAATAAAATTAACATCATTTTTAATGATAGCTAGATTATGAAATATAATTAGAATACTATAAAAACAAAAACCTTCATTTTTAAGTTATTTACTTGAAATTTTAAAGTGATGTTTTGGCTTAAACTTACTAAAAATTAACCTGCATGTATCCTGACAGTATAAATATATCCAAAAAAGTGAATGACATCTTGGCAAAAGGAAGACTGATCTTTGTGCAACAGAAAGATTTGCTGTACTGCCCAGGTAGCACATGCCGCTGTGCACAGGGGACTGGTCCCAGGACCTCCACGGGTACCCAGCTCCAAGGGTGCTCAAGTACCTCACATAAAACTGTGCAGCACTTTCCCATACTCTGCACACATTCTCCAGTGCATGTTAAACCACCTCTAGATCACTCCTAGTACTTAGAACCAAATCAGTGCTATGTAAATATTTGCTGTACTATATTGTTTAGGGAATAAATAGAAAAAGTCTCTATGTGTTGATTCCAGACACAGCCATTGTAGGTCTACATAGTAGTACACATCAGCAACAACATAACATTTCCCCCCCTGAATATTTATGTTCCTCAGTTAGTTGAAGTCACGTATTCAGAACTTGTGAATATAGAGGGCTGGCTGTTTACACAGTTTGAAACGGAAGACTCAGTTTATTGTCTTACTTTGGACTATCTTCAACTAGGTTGGCAAATTTATGAAATCACTTCTTTTTTTGTAGCTAGCCGTGGCTATTCTGAGAGAATCATATTCTTAAGGAAGGGTCACCTTAAAGTAAAATTAAAGGAATTGTGAATAAGAAAAAAAAAAGTATTTAAATTTGAACTTTAGATAATGCAAGTTATCTTTAGAATAGAATTGTTTAAATTCTTGTTCTTAGTTTTACAGGTATAAAATGTTGAAATATTGTTTTAATTATGAAAACTAGAACATTAGATAGCATATAACAATATCCTTCAGTGGATTAGGTATCACGGTATGTTTTCCCCCAAAATTATCAAGAACCCTTAGAAATTATACCCCACCATCTCTTATATCTTGAAGAAAGTACTATTACTATATAAAATTATTTGATGTATATTGATTTTCAAATACCAAATTTATATTTCCATGTGATAGGTGAATAAAATAGATTTGTCATATATTAATGGGTTGTAGCATTTTAACTCTAAATTTACTGATGTGTCCAGTAGTGATGTCTCCTTTGTAATAATAGAGCACTTTAATCACATAAATCTGAAATATGTGGCTACAAAAATAAAATTGTTGTATTCCTATTTTGTCCCCCAATTTCATTACTGCTAGTAAGATTATTTTGTGATGCTTCTATGAACAATCATTAATAGATATAATATCTGTACAGGAGTTGCATTTAATCCATAACATATCCAAATTCTTATAGAAAATGCTAGGTGATAATAGTGCTGTATCATGTTTAAAGTATATGAAAACACCTAGTATCAGAAGAACAGTATCAACAAATGATCTTTCTCTTGTTCTCTCATGGCAGGTTGTATTTATTCAACTTAAGAAACTGGAAAGGGTAGCAATAGTTATTAGTTTTTATCTTTTCAAAGGTTACTATCTAGCTATTATTAACCATATCCCATTGCATTTTTGCTGCATTCTCTACTTCCTTTTGTCTGCACAGGCCTAAATGAATGGATTCCATCTAGTTTGTATAATAACTTACAGTTAAAAAATCACCATCACCAAGAAAATTCCAGCCACATTTTTGGAGTGAAGAAGGACCTTACTATGAAATTTAGATTTTAGAATCTAATAGTTCTTTTTTTAGGGGAAGTCATGCTGTAGGTGCTAATCTTGCATGTGCTTCATAGGGGAGGGAGGGAGGAAAAGCAAAAGTAAAACAAAAGAAAAATTGATATTTTGATGATTGGCAGATTCAAAAATAAAACAGCATAAAAGCTATTGCTTGGCTGAAGATATAATGGCATTTAATATAACAAGTAACTTAAGTTAGCAGAAGTTTGCCAATATAGAATTCTAATGGGCAAATAATGAACTTCCAATAAGTACCTGTTTAATGTTTCTCTGTGTCCACTTAGGAGTAGATGTTTTCATCAAAAGTTTAATGTGATATCTGCCAAGAGCTGTATTACTCAGGCCTAGGAAAAATTTTTCTAAAATCTGTCTTGTTTGTAGGAAATAGTTAACTACATTTTTTTGAGATAGTGTCTTTTCCTTGTTGGTTTCTATGGTGGCCGCTGTGTGCTGCTTTAGTATAAAAATACTGGATGTGAATGTTGCCTTAAAAACCCCATAACACACTCTCTTTACCATTCATTTTCCTGGGAATTGATAATTCTGAGTTGCTTTCTTTCTTATTCTCATCTTCTAAGCAGATTCCTCAAGGACATAGATAATTGAAGCTTTCTGTCCATTTTTGTTTTATTTTGGCTTTCTCTGGCATGTATCTGTGTGTGCATAAAAGCATGTATCACCTCAAATCACAGGTATTTTCGATTATGGCTTTAGAGTATATTTTTATTTCAGAGACAGGTCATATACCTCTGTTTGCATATAAACAAATAAGGCCTGTTGTCATGGTTTTCTCCTTACATTTCTTAAGATATGCCAAAAAAAAGCAAGAAAATTAATTATTGCCTTTTATTTTGGCCAAGAGGAATTGTTTATTCTAGTTTATGTTTAATTAATTTATTTTTTATTTATAGTATTTGTATGTGTGCATTTGTACATAAGAGAGAGGAAAAATTCCAATGAGGTTACTATGTCTTACTTTTTAAGCCACCATGTTCTATAACCTAAAATACAAAGGGGGTAAGAGTGAACATTTCATGGTTACTAGGTTAATATTTTTAATAAAAATAAAATGTATGTGAATTAAATATTTACATATAATAACAATTGTTAGTCAAAAGTTACAGATCATAAATTTGCCATAAAAGTCATTGCTTTGCATGAACAAAATCTTCTTTAAACTTCCCTTTAAAAATGATTAAATACACACCTCTGCAACTTTTCACAAGTCTTTCTTATTAGAAAATTTCCTCTTAAGTGAATAATATATATCGATTTCTGACTTCTTGCTCATTTATAGGCCATAAGACAAGTTTCATTATGTCCTTATGATTTCTAAGCAGTTTATCTTAAATGGCAAATTTTGGTGATTTAGCAACATTTTATTAAAATTAATGGGATGAGATTTAATTTTTGTGAAATTTTCTAAAATACCAGAACAAAGATGAAACAATGTACTGTAGATGGCTATGGTAATCCAATAGGCACATAATGCTATGTTGTGTAAATGGCTGTGCTCTAACTATCACACATAAGAAATAAAAGCCATATTATGAATATACTCATTAAAAAGGTTTAGGTTGATAAAAGGCAATAAATAGCAAACCATACAACAGAGCCCTGAGCAGTGATTTAGACTTACAGTGGATAACCAACCCTTTCAGAAATAATTGTAGAAGCAATATCTTTCTTCAACAGCTTCAAATATTAGAGAACAGAGTGCTTCATCAGAGTGATCCAAAGAAATTGAGCTTTGGCTCAAAGGCCAACAACATTAATAATGAAGCCTGACTTACCTTCTCTAGAAGGTATTACTTTTTTTTTTTAATCTTTAGACTCCTTTTTTTAAAGATAGAAATTGGAAACGGTATACCTTAGTAGGAAGTCTGAGGTCATTACTGAAATAATTGACAGAATATATTACAAAAATATTTTCATGTAGTGAGACTATTATGATACCAACATATCATGTAGACAATAATGGGCATCTAATTCTGCTGTTTGTAATCCGCATGCTGGGAAAGAAAATCAGCTTTCGCATCATTACAAATTGGAAAAGAAATGATGAACTTGACTATTTGGTTATCTAATTTTGGAGTGGAAAGCTATCTCCAGTTATTGAAATCTCCTTCCGGAGCTGTTTCTTCATGGCATCACACCCCACCTCATGTTTGCTAGCTCCTGCTGCCATACTCGATGCTTAGCATAAAACAAAGTTAAGACTCTGTGGGGTGCCTTTGTGAGGCCTCTCAAGAGTAGAAAAGAAAACAAAGAGCAAGAAAGAAATGTACATAATATAAAAACAAATAAGGCACCAAAAAGGAAAGGTAAGGGGGAAGAAAACACCACTGGGTTAAGAATCTTAAAATCACCCAGACTTTGAATTTTGCTAGTAAGTAGTAGTATGTCTTCTCTGTTTGGGGATGTTGCGGTCAGAGAGTTGGACCATCAGTTCCCAATACATAAGGGTCTTTCTCTTTCATAAGCTTCCCCTGAAACTAAAGAAGGGCTAATTAACAATTTCACACATATGCAGGATGGTCACCCCCCCCAGGGATCATGTTCTTTGTGCTTCATATCAGAAGTGCTCTAATACACTATTACAGGGAGCTTAAGAATCTGAGATGTTCAGGAAAATCTTTCCACTGCTGGGGTGCCAGTTCCCTCCTAAAAAAGGCTTGTGCGGTTGGGAGTGGCCTCATCCAGGGCCCTTCTGTTCTTTCTACAAGAAGGCCTTAGCACACCCTACCACTGCTTCTACGGGGGGTGGGGGTGCAAATTGGCTAGGCAGCGCTACTCCTTAGCTCTCTCCGCCTCCCTTAACTGCTCCTTCGTATTTCAGGAGCTTTTCTCAAATTGCTACCCTTTTCGTCCCTTCACATTGACAAAGTGAACTCACCCTGGAGCAACCCCACCAAGCAGGGCAGCCGAATGGCTAAAGCAGGGCGCTTGGAACCTTCTGGAAGTAGTCTTACTAGGATGGTACAAAGCCATTTTCGCAGCACCGTCCTCCCCAAATGGAGACTTCGTTCCTCCAATTCTGTCCTACTGAATGGCAGGACTGGGGAGATTTTATAGCATCAGGTGCTTCCCCGGATTGTCCTCAGCCCGGGCCCTGGGGCTCTGCTCTCGCCAGGTGAACCATACCTGGGGTGGGGCCGCTGGCCCAACTGGCATTCAGCCATGCCAGAGGCGCTAGCTTCTGGCACTGCCGGGCAAATAAACAGTGCCACCTGGTAGAGTCAAAATTGGTGCTTTAAAAAGCAAATACAAACGTCTCCTACATTTGTTGTCAAATCACTTCTGCACAATTCGCAGGCAGGCAGGGGATTCTGCGCCCGGGAAAAGGGCTGGGGGAACGCTGCCTGCATGTGCAAAAATAACCACCGAAGACGCAAGACAAGTCCTGGGCCGGGGCCTCTGCAGCCTGTGGATGCCCGCCGGGCTGCTGGCTGTCCCCCGGGAGCCCCGCGGGGCCGGGTCCACTCCTCCTCCGCTCGCCGGGCGGCGGGAGCAGGCGGACTCCGACTTTAGGAGTTCCTTTCTGCCTTGTAAGGAGGGCTGCTCCCGGCCCGTCTCCGCCCGATCGCTCTGACGCCCAGCCCTCCCGCTGCCCACCCCCAGCCGCCTCCCTCCGACTTGCCGGGAAGCCAGACGGAGCCTCTCCCTGCCACAAGTCTCTCCGCCTGCCATCCCTCCGTTCCCACGTCCACCCCCGCACCCCTCCCGAGAGCCGCCACCCCTCCCGCGCCCCCGCCTCCTGCTCCTCGGCAATCAGGGGAATAAATCAGGGAAGAAATCGAGAGGGGGGAAGCGAGACAAGGAGAGTGCGCGGGCGCTGGCAGGCTCGCCCAGCTCTGTTTCCAAAGTCGCCCTTGATGGCGGCGGAGGCGAGGCCGTGGCGGCGCTGAGCAGTCGACGCGCCTGAGGGTCCGCCCGCCGCCGCCCCTGCCCCGCGTCGCCTGCGCCCCGGCCCCGCGTCGCCTGCGCCCCGGCCCGGGCGCGCCCGCCCTCCGGACGTCTGCGGGCCGGGCAGAGCGCTCCTCTCCTCCTGCGCTTCCTGGCACCGTTTCTTCCCGGCCGGGGAGGGAGGCGGGATTGATCTTCGATCGCGAAGATGGCTGCTGGCTGCCTGCTGGCCTTGACTCTGACACTTTTCCAATCTTTGCTGATCCGCCCCTCGTCGGAGGAGCCGTTCCCTTCGGCCATCACGTAAGTCTCCGGGCAGGGCAGGGCTGGGCTGGGCGTGCCGGCCGAGGGTGCCCCTGGGCTGGGCGCGGGAGTCCGTCCCGATCCCGGGGCTCTCCTGCCCGTGGGGGTGGGGAGCGAGCCGCGCTGCAACCCGGGGAGGCCGAGCCGGAGGGGCGTGCGGCTCGCCGCTGGAACGCGCTCCGAACCGGCGTGTCAGGGGCTGGACGCGGCGGCCGCGCTGTCCCGGGAAACGTCCGCCGACGACGGGCGGCGACCCAGCCCTGCTCTTAAAGGATTCTTTAGACTTAACGAGTTTATAAGTACGGGGGTAAACAAAGTTTCTAGCCAGATAGCCGCTCTCATCAAACCCAGTCTAATAAAAAGTTGTATTTTCGTTGGGTATTAACAAATAGGTAATTTCAGTCTTGTTAGTATAGCTTGGACTTCTGCACTTGGCCTCTGGGATGCTAATTGCTATGCTGTCCAAACTCCTTTCGATCCCAAATTCCGGGGCGCACTTGATAGCCTTTCTGATCAGAAGTATGCTCGCTCCCCGCCACTGAGTACTGTCCACTCAGGGGTCTCTCAGATTCTGGACCACGCTTTCCAGCCTCCCTAAACTAACCCTTTATTTGAAGCATCTAAGTGCCGGAAGACACGCGGTTCCTGTTCTTAGAATGAATAGAACCTACTCTTTGAGGGAGGGACTGAACGTTACCAGAGTCTCCTACAATTTTCTCTTATTTTTAACATTTCTAAAATAACTTAAAAAAAGAAAAAAACACTTCGTTGCTATTCTGGAAATAGAGTGCTTAAAGGTAGTCATGTAGTCATACGGCAGGAAGGGAATAAAAAATAATTCTCATCTCTCCTAGGTAGGAAAAGAGAATCAAAGTCAATGGCACATAAAAATATTTTTAAATGCGCCGAATAGCCTATCAGGCATTCTGGGAAAGCTTTTATTTTAGTTCTTGAAGCTACTTTAAAGCTTCTGAGAGTAGATAATCTTAAACGGATGAGTCACTTTAATGCATTTTACATAACAAAAACAAAGCCCAAGGTAGCCTTCCGGTATTTGTGATGTTGGGAATTATTTGCTGTCCTTTTGTTACCGAGTGCTGAATTCTGGAGTTTTTGGTGGATACTAACAGTGAATCTTGACCAGATGAAACCCTACAGCTATTATTTAAGATTCAGCTTGCAGTATTTATTACATTAGGTGTCAGTACAAGCAGCTGACGGATACACATTCTAACCCAGCAAAAGGGAAGTGTCTAATTTTTTTGTCATTGATTTACAGTCATGTTTCTTTTAAGATAATCTTAAATAAAAATAATTGTGGATCCTTTTTTGTTATGAAGCAAAAGTAAATGGTCATCTGTAGATCTTCATCAGCGTCATGTTCCAAGCGGATATTTCGAAACCTAAAAAGAGTTAAAAATTACCTTAAAGACGCTTCCAAAATTATTTACTCTTATTGAAAAATTATACTTTTATTCTTTCTAGCTTGGCCTGTACAGCAAGAACTCAAGTGACTCACTTGCATTTTGTGCCAAATAAAGAAGTGGCTCTTTACAAAAGGAGTCCGTGTATTTTACACGTTTAAAGTCTTATTTTTAACTGACAGTTTATCAATATTTCTATCACTTGGAGGGAATGCATTACCATACCAGTGAGGAAAACTATGACTTTAAATTCCAACAAAATACAGCCTTTTATTCCTGAACATGCCATGGTAAAAATCCTTATTGTAAGGATAGCTGCAACACATGATATTCTAAAATTAAAATAACTAAAATTTCATGGTCAGAAATTTACTATAGTCAAGAAAGAAAATAAATATGGGTAAAAATAGGAATTAGGAAACCACAATTTTTTTTCCTTGAAAGGATTTGAAATTTATTTTTTAGCAATGGAAATTTAAGATGTCTTTAAATATATGAAATATTATTTCATGAAGTAAAAGCTTAATAAAAGATTTGTAGATCTAAGTCAGTCCCCTATACTTAATGTTAACGATATTTTTGTAAGGCTTCTGCATCTTTATTTATTTGAAAAGTTAGTAACACCATCTTCTGAGGAGAGGACAAGTGATAGTTGATATCTGTACTGATTTATGAATAAATGTTATAAAAAAAATTTTAAATGAAGCATTTTTATCAAGATGTGATGCCAATTGTTTTTCTTGCAAGAAAAGAGTTCATATGGAGTGTTGAGATTGTCAGAATCAATTTCAAATCTTTGGGAAAAATTTCAAGTTTATGAAAATAGTACAAAGATTAGAGCATTCACTGAAGGCACATTATTATGCTTCTATGTATACATTTCTCTGGAGATCATTAGAAAATTTTTTGTTTCTTTTGACAATTTTGTTTTTCAGAGGAAAGGTAATATAAGAAGTTTTGATTATCAGAAGAGAATGCCATCAACACTATAAAATTAATTGTGCACTTACTGGAGTGGGACATGAATTAGAGTTAGTAATTCATTTTTTTTAAAGAGTGTTTATAATATTAAGGACTAAAATTTTTTTAATAAAACAAAATGATATTCTAAATATCTTTAATTTTCTGCTCTCTGCTTTCTCATATATATTCTCATAGCATATTCTTCTGTGTTACACTAGTAAGCTGTTCTAAGTATTAATACTAAAATAATTTTTTTTCAGACAGGAATTTTGATACAGTTCTTTTGCTAGGTTAGGTTTTTCTTGTGGATATGACTGTCTCCATAAGGTGTAAAACATAAATATGCCATATGTTAACAACCACCTAATGCATATTGGTTTATATATAAAGGGAAAATACATAATTTCCATGTTATAGTATGCATATGTTATATTGGTAGTTAAAATATAGTTTTCAAAAAGGCAGCTCTCGTTTGGTGTAGAAATAATTCCTTGACTCATATGTGAAAACACTTCTATTTTAAAACTTAGTGTAATATATATGGTAGCCGATACAGTAATGGTAATTTAAACCTGTCCCTTTTAATTTTAGAATCTATTTACAAATCTTTTTTTCTAAACTTTGTAGTTATAACTACTCTTCATGTTAAACTTTTATCTCTGTCATATCAAAATGCCAATGAGTCAAGAATAATTGGTTGAGAGACCATATATGGAATTTTAAAATAAACTATAATGGAATAAATATATTAGTAAGAATGATAGCTACCTACATTAAATAACCATAACATCTTATAAAAGAATAGTACTTTGAGGTATAAAATCTTAAGATGTATATATTTTTTGTTATTAGCACATTTACATTTAAAGATAGAAGAGAAGAATTTTTTTATGTCATTGGAATGGATATGTTTTCTATGTGTTAGTGACATAGTCATATTTATTTGGGCTTAGCAATTTCTATTCACATACTATGTATATAAGAAAATGCCTTATGATCAAATATGAGATAAGATATTAAATATAAAATCAACCCCCCAAACTATGAACATTAATAAATTCCTATATTAGATCTTTAGTTTGTTCTCATTAATTTAAACACATTTATTATTCTACAGGTGTGTTTAAAATATGCAACAGTAGATATATTTTTCCATATAGCTACTAATATGTTTGTAATTTATTAACATTTATAAATAAGTATATTTGTAGGTGTTTGGATTAGCATTTGAATGAGAATTAGAGCAACAGAAATGGATGTAAAGCAAAAAATAATTATAAATATACAAAAAAATCTAAACTTATTATGGTTTATAACAAGGAGATAAAATGTGCCTTTATTATTTCTTATGGCTTTCACTAATTTAATTTTAATTCAATAAATACATATGCAACTGGAATCTATAAAGCAAGTTGTTCATTTTGAAAAAGATAGAAAAATCTATTATTCTTTTTTCAAAGAAACCTTGCTGCATAAACACCTTTCTGTTATTTCTCTAGTATTGATAAAAATAACATAATACTGTCTCTTGTAGGGTTTATACATGGTAAAGTTTTGCAAAAAAATTAACACATGCAAATTATGTATTCAGATTTAGTATTTATAGTTAGTATATATTCATAAGGAATAACAATGCATTTAGGAATTTTAAAAATAGTTTTAAAAATTGTGCACATAACAAAGTATATTATTTGATATGTTCTTTAGGGTATCATTATATAAAGCACATATACAGAAATTTCTTTTTCTTGTTTTTCAATATACATTACATTTTCAAGTAAATCTCTTCTTTACATCTTGTTTTCTCTGTGTCTTCAAACTCTTTATAAAGTTAAACTGGAGATTTAAACGGTTAAAGTAAAATATATTTTGAGCAAATTGTCAATATGTTGATTTCCTTCCGCATCTTACATGTATGGACATAATCAGTTCTAAAACATAAACCTGCTTAGACAGAAGTTTGAAAAAAATCAAAGTTTGTTTTAGTATTTCTAAGAAGTAACATTTCATTGTTATTAAAAGGACAACCTTTCACCATTTGTAATAAAAGAGCTCTCTGTTGTAGTATTTCAGAAAGTGTGTAAGCTACTTACCATGGGGAAAGAACTCTGTTATATTTCATCCATTCCAATGTACTGAAGGCTGATCATGTGCATAGTGTGGCTGTATCACACTGTGTCTGCCAGGCTTCTTCATGGACTGCCTGGCTTGTTCCACAACTGTTCCCACATGGCCGCTTTCCAGTAAACTTGGAACTACACAGAGATAGCCAACTATGTAGCTGACACACAGTTCTTTTATTTTCTTTTGTGTGCACAAGAAAAGGAAAATGGTTTTGTCATACTGTTTACAGAGTTGAAAGAAAACAGGTGTTGAATTCAGTGTCAACTGAGGTAAAAACAGTAGCACTTTGTGAAAAATACTGTATTAACTATCTTTTCCTTGAGGGTCCAAACTGTTAATGTTGCATAACTGAATACATTGTCTGGTTTGTATTATAGTATTCCACTCATATACTTCATGTGTGTGCAGTCATATATATTGGGTGGAATGAAAGTAGGTTTACAGTTGTCCATTTGGAAAAATAATACAATAATTAATAAATAATGATTCTAGAATAAACTGTTTCACGTACTCACGACTGTAAACCCACCTTTGCCCCACCCTGTATGTGAGTGCACACATGTGTGTTTTTATAAACTTCTTCAAGTCGTCTGCTGGGATAGAAAAAGACCTCAGTAAGGTAAATTTATTAACAAATGTACATGCTTTAAGATCTTTCAATTTATGATTGCTTCTAGGGATTGAATGTATTTCAAAACATTTTTATAACCTTAGCATTTAGAATAACTTGTAAAGAAAATCAAATGAGATATTGTATACAAAACCAACTTGAAAATGTTCAGGTCATAAAGTGACAAGTTATTACCATAATAGATTAGAAACAGAAAATATGATCCTAAAGACAATTTTGCCTTTTTTTAAACAAAACAAGTACGAGAAACTTGCACATGGAATATTGGGTATTTATTAAAAGGTCTTTGCATGCAAAGCAATTTTATTTCTGCCATTTAGATAGGGGATACTTTGAAATTTGTAAGAATTAAATATATTTGACATTGTGACATTTTTAGAATAAAGGATTAATGTGCCATGTTTTAAAATTTTATTTGTAAAATATAAACTTTCAGGTTTCTTTTCTTTATAGATGTTACATATTTTGTAGTAACTCAACACACATGATTAAACTACTATTAGCAATCTAAAAAAATGAGTCAAGTGATCATTGCTCCTTTAAAATTTGCCATTTACACAGATTCTAACAAGATCATAATCAAAGAAAAGACTGACATTGTGACCTCAACAAACCAGTGCACTTTTTCAGTTAATTTCAGTAATTCAGAATTAGGCTGTTATACATGAAGTAATATTTTTTTTAAAATTTTTTTTAAAGATTTTATTTATTCATTATAGAGAGGGGGGAGAGAGAGAGAGAGAAGGGGGAAGGAGCAGGAAGCATCAACTCCCATATGTGCCTTGACCAGGCAAGCCCAGGGTTTTGAACTGGCAATCTCAGTGTTTCCAGGTTGATGCTTTATCCACTGCGCCACCACAGGTCAGGCTACATGAAGTAATATTTAAAGTTCTGTTTGAATATGAATGTGGATATTTCTGGCTAAATGTTATTTTAACATTTACTTCTACTGATTTTTTTTTTTTTTTTGCCATATGCTTCTGCTGGAATAAAAAATTAGGATATATTTTAAATTCTATATTATAAATTGAGGAACTACTTAAGTTGGAAATGATGGCAGTGGGAAATAACATTGCTGCCCATTTTAAATACTTCAGAATTGGGATACTCTTACTGTCAATTTGAAGTATTTTTATTTCTGAGTAATTAAAAAATTTGTTGTGATAGTCTGGCTAATTTTGAATTCTTTTTTTCAAATAACTAATTACTAGTTCTCTCTTTCACACACACATATTTACTATTAATTATAATTTATTGTTTGCATATAACATTAAATCAATTGAGGGAATTTTTGGTTTGTTTTCTCCCAAGTAACCTGTTGCCAGACCTCACTTCCAGCTCTCCTTCGATTCTTCTCTCTCGGTTTCAGGGACTCCCTCTGACCGTGGGGCCTTTCTCTCTATGGGAAATTGTCGAGGGATTTTGATGCACAGATAAGTCTGTCATACATCAAAACTTTCACATAAATTGTCAAACAGTCTAGACAATTGCATCTTTTGACATTTGCCTGCATACTGTGGGGACAATTAGAGGAAAGAGGGAAAGAGCTAATAAAATTATTCTCTGTCTAAGGTGCCATTGTCAGGCTATGTAAAGGGATGGTTAAGCATTAATGATGTCTTATTTTGAGGATTAAAAGAGGACTAGCTCAGTAAAATAAATTAGGCAAACTGGGAAAATCTCTGGTTTTGAAAAAGTGATCAGGAAGCATTGTGGTACAACTGCTTGGCCTGCGCCCGTGTGCGTGGGCGGATGGAGGAGCGGTGGGTCACAACGCTAAGGGAGCAGTTGCTTACTTAAACATTTGTCTTATTTTTTCTCCATTTTCTATGTGAGCTTGGTAATCCTGGATATGCTGTTTTTATAACATAATATTCATTTTTAAATATGTAACTATTCAGATAGGAAAATTCACCTTAGAAACCAAAGACAATAAAATTATTTAGATCTCAAAAAATAGAAGCAAACATTTTTTTATTTTTATAAAACCCTGGGGAATTAGTTCATTGGATAAGAAGTGTTACTGTAGCCCTTCATTAAAAACTTAAGTGCTTATACTCAAGAAAGAAATTATAAATTTTTGCCATTAGAGTATAAGAAATGAAATAACTTGTTATTTAACCTTCTACGTAGTATACTTAAGATTATTTAGATTTCAAAGTGTATAATACATCATATTATCTAAAACAATTTTAATTTCTCTCAATGTCCCCCGCTTCATATGTTTTAAACATCAAATGCAATTAATTCAATAACTTATACAATTATTATTATTTAGTACAAATTAAATAGTACACTGAATTACATTCTGAGCCTCCAAACTGAGGAAAAGATTCCCAAAATAAGACAGTCACAACTCCAAGCTGATTGTGAAGTAGTGGAACCCATCAAAACATGCCAAGAAAAAGCACATAGCCTGTGGAAGAAACATGGTCTGTTCTATGTTCGGCCCAGGGCTTTGGGGTGGGAAGAGATGTGGGTGGGACTGGATGATTGTTTTAAGTCTGACTTTTACAATTTTTGCACCTCATGTATTTCTACATGACCTGGAGGGAGACCGGCTGTGTTCCCAGCACATGGACATTTGTGGTAGTCCAACTCTGCATACTCAAATTTGGCCTTCATCCTAAGATTTTTAAGTTAAAAGTAAAAGTTATAGGTTTTGAATCACAGCATCTAGAAGATGGGTTAAAGAGGACCAATATTTGAGGCCGAGACAAGGAGAAGAGCAGTTAGCAGACACCATTGCAGTATTCCGAGAGTGAGAGAGAGCCCATGTCTAAAGAGCAGTGGCCAGTGGAGAGCAGAGCAGGTGTGAAACATAATGCATAGATGGGATGTGAGGTGCTGTTCATTCTGGGATTTGGGGAATCGGGAAGAGAGAGGAGTTAGAATTTAAGATCTCTAACATAGATCATGTTACACTGAACTTTGTAGACCAGAGTACACAGGAGGAATACCAAGTCGGTGGTGGGAGTAAAGGCAATAGACTCACTGTCAGACATTTTGGGTTAGCAGTATCTCTGTAGATGATATTAGGCAATTAGAAATACATATCTGATGGGGGTCTAGAGACAAATTCAGAGAGCAATCTTTAAAGCCAGGAAAAAAGGTTCACTCATTGATTTAGCAAATATTTATTTAGTATCTGTTCTGATAGGCATTGTGAGTTTTTAAAGAAGAACTTTGGTCTGTAGTTTAATTTTGCAGCAAGGTCAGAAAAGATGAGCCCTTTAAGGAAGTCACCAGGCCATTGAGGATATGAATGCAGTTTCAGCAGCATGTTGCTGACTGAGACTCTGGAGTTGGTAGCAGCTGAGACTAAAGGTAGCACGAGTCGCGAGGGATTTGACAATGCGAGGAAGGGGAAAGAGGTGTGTGGTAAGTTCAGAAGAAGACAGTTTAAGAATTTTGGCACTCTTTTTCTTTGTTTGAAAATAGGAGTTATATTAGACTGCTTGGGATTGCGAGTGGCAGAATACCATAAGACTATCTTGAACCAAAAAGGGAAATCTTTTTTCAGTGCTTGTGGAGCTGGATGATCAATTATGGAAGTCAAGGTCAAGAACGTGCCAAAAACTACAGAAAGGGGTGGGTCTGCCATCAGGATCAGCTGTTGCTCCAACCTGAGGTTTTCTTTGACTCCTCCTTCTCTGTTCCCTGCAAACTGGCTGCATCTGCTTTCCAGTGTTGATGGTGTTGAATAGCTGCAAGGTTTTGCACGCCTTCCATCAAAGCTTTGTACTAGTTTGAGACAAGTTCAAAACAGCCTCCTAGAGAAATACTGACCATCTGAATATGGTTTCGATGGGCATCTACAGCCCATTTAGTTGTGATCAGGAGATGGGATTTGGAAAAAGGACTCTGGTTGCCAGAGCTTGGGTCACTCTTCCATAATCTAGTACAGTCTCATTAGGAGGTAGTTAGTACACTGCAACAGGCCAGTTGCTATTAGCATGGGTAGAGGAAGAGGTGGTTCTTCGAAAATGGCTCCTGAGCTTGGGACATGTTATAGGGCCAACTAAGTTAAGCGTTACCAGAGGAGAGATTAGAGGGAGAAGACCAAATGTCAGAGGGATGAAAGAGATGACAAAGACCATGATTTTGGGGTAATGTTCTGACAGGCAGGTGGGGAAGGGTTCAAGAAGAAAAACAATGTCTTATAAAGTCACTTTTGAAAGAAGAAACAGCCCTTTTAATTCACTGGAGATTTTTTTTGGAGGAATGTTTCAAATTACATATTCCATTCTCAAGAAGGAATGACATGATTCAGAAATGCAGTACATACACAATGAGTAATGTTCAAGCTTTGAGATACACAGGTTAGAGTTTTCCTTTACTTGGTAGTAATAAGATTCCAGTTCATACCTCTGTTGTGTCTGGATACAGCAACATTTGGTCCTTTTTTATCTTTCTCTTTCCTTTCTTTTTTTTAGTAGACATTGTCAACTTGAAGATCCATGCTGTTTTGCAAAATGTTATTAGATTTAATAAGTATATGTGTTTACGGTAGAAAGAAAAAGCAACAGGAAGGAAACAACAGAGGAAATAGTTTCTGTTTTGGTAATTTATCATTATTTATTAATTTTGTGACCAATAGGAGAGGTTTACTCCCACACACTGTGCCCACCTGATATTCAGCCTACCAAAAGGCAGAAATTGGAATTGGAACAGTTCCCTGTCAATTAAACAAAATGATAAATTGGATAAGAGAAGAACCCACTAACAAAATATTCCTGCAAAGCATGGTCCTGGTCAACCCTCGAAGAAGCATCTCAGGTCTCCTCAAGTTCTGGAAATTCCTGGCAGCTGCCAGCACATTGTTCCCTGAGCTTCCAAGATGACTGAATGAATGGTTTGTAACAAGAGATAAGATTTAGAGTGCACTATGAATATTTTCCTTTTGTGCCTTCCTCTGTTTTTTTTCTCTCATAGGTATTCACAGTTTACTTGAGCTAATTCTGATGTCTCTACTGCAGAATGTATGGACACTAATACTAACAATTTTTATGTTATATATATTTATATATATATTGCTTTATGACATTTTTGAGCTCCTGTTCACCAGGCACTTTGAATTAATAATCTGCATGTCTTTAAATAACCCACCCAATTTTTGCATCAGTCCCCTAAGATAAATATTATTATTATCGTTTATAGATGAGGGAAGTTAAATTTAGAGTTTGAAGAACTTTATGAATTGCCTTAGGAGCAAAATTTGATCTCAAACAGCTTAATTCTAGAGTCCTACATTTACCTTCTGTAGTTGGCAGGACCTTTGACATGTTGGCGCGCATTCTCTCACGTGGGCCCATCGTGGCTGGGTGAATGTTCCAGCAATGAGGTTGAGGGGAAAAGAGTCAGTATGAATTGGAGCAGTCTCAGTTTCTCCACATGCAGAACAAGGATAATATTACGTTAATCCAGAAGCACGGTGTTATTCTATGAGGGTCAGGTGAGACGATATGTGGGGGGAAATTTGAAGGACTGTTTTTTTTGTTTTTTTTTTGTTTTTTTTTTTTTACAGAGAGAGAGAGAGAGATGGATAGATAGGGACAGACAGACAGACAGGAATGGAGAGAGATGAGAAGCATCAATCATCAGTTTTTCGTTGCAACACTTAGTTCATTGATTGCTTTCTCATATGTGCCTTGACCGTGGGCCTTCAGCAGACCGAGTAACCCTTGCTCAAGCCAGCGACCTTGGGTCCAAGCTGGTGAGCTTTGCTCAAACCAAATGAACCTGCGCTCAAGCTGGCGACCTCAGGGTCTCGAACCTGGGTCTTCTGCATCCCTGTCCAATGCTCTATCCATTGCACCACTGCCTGGTCAGGCTGAAGGACTGTTTAATGGTAAGGCTTTACTATTTGTACCACATGTGATATTTCTGCCTTCAAAAAGTCAGGAAGTGATGACTGAGGTTTAGTGAGCTGGCTTATTATGCTAATATATCATTTGGACCATGAGAGGAAGCTGAAATGATCAGGCCTTCACAAAGTCTCCTCCTAAAGACTGTGTAGTTAGCTGTCAGTCACAAAGAAGGATGCTGTGAACTTGCGTGAGGGAAGTGTTTTGTCTCTAGGTTAAGGACACACACTGTCACCTACAAGAGACCTGAAGAAAGCAGAACCATGAAGGATTGGATGTGTTTTATCACAACATTTCAACCAGCACCTGTTGTACAAGAACTGTGCCGCAGAAAGCCAATCTCTTTTTAAAAGTTACACCTTTGCCACTGACTACCTCTCATTGTCAGATAAAGATGTGAGTTTCCAGCTTCCAGTCAGAATATTTGAAAGTTAATAAAGCAATCTGCCCATGATGTTTACAGAAATGGTTCTGGACAACTCTCCAAATTGGGCAAGCACAGAAGTGTAAAATCGAGATCTGTTGCATTTTAAGCAAGCAACACAGAAGTCAGTAAAAATTGCCAAGGGCACAATGAAAAAGGCTGGTTTTCATTTGCCTCATCCAACCGATGATTAGTCACACTCATTAACCCCACCCCTCCACTTTCCAGAGTAAATGGAGTTCAGCCTTTTACACACACGCTTCTCTGCTTGGTGGAAATAAAAGCCTTAACGTGTCTGCTGCACATTTTTAATCGATTTGTGGAAGAAAGATATTTTGATGAAACTTCACATTAATACCATGATTAATGAATACAACTTGATGATAGCCATTGAAGCAGCAAGTTTTCAAGTGCCAGGAACCTGCCTTTTTGACATTTGCCACAGAAAGGAATGTGTAAAATTCTTAGAATATTTGTCACTTTAAAATTACCAGCCCTTCTTTGCCATGACATTCTATTCTATTAGAATGGACTTAAATTTGCATTTGTGAACCTGTTAGGGGAGAAACCAATGGGCCATGTGAAGCCTCAGGAGGGCGGGCCCAATGGGGGTTATATGCATGGCTCTAAATTAAACATGTAAGCTTGGTTGTTTCTCAAAACATCTGATTTTCCTGTCAGTATAAATGTAGAAATCAGAATTAATTTTCCTGAGGTAAAATTTTATTGTGCATGTGTAGCTCAGTTCCCAGGGGATTGATATACATCATGTCAAGGTCTGCCAGTGAGTAATTGTTTAAAATTTATATCAATACTCAATGGCAATAAATAAACAGAGGGGACTGGGAGCTCACCACAGAGCCAGCCATGCATGGTGATTAGATGAGGCCCATTTGTCTCCTTAAGTGATCAGATGTGACACAACCTGTCTGTGTGGTGTCTAGAAGCCAGCTGAGTCCCCGTGTAAATGACCGTGACACAGGGGTGGCCTAAAGGTTGGTTAGCCTTGGACTTGATTCTGTCTCTTCTCAATTTTTCCACAAGTAAAGTAGATTGGCCCTTGGGATTCTGTTCTTGTGATATGTATGGGGTTATACTCTGGGGTCAACAGACAATCAAGATCTGGGTTTCCCCCCTTTTTTGTTTCCTCTACACCCATCCTAATTGCAGGGTAACATATAAGAGATATGTGTGTGTGTGTGTACATACAACACAGGGATAAAAGGTTTACTGTTGTATAAAAATAATACAGTAATAAATAATACAACGATAAACTCTGTTTTACCTACTCACAACTATAAACATACTTTTGCCCAACCCTGTGTATTATAGTAATATAGCACATTATATGTTACTATAATGTATACAAACATAATATATATGAAATGAAAGTATCATAAAACACTAGTGAAATATGCATATATTGAAATTCAGATGTATTACATGTATGTAGAACACATCTTTAAAAGACATTATGAAAATGCTTTTTAGTCTTCAGAAGAGCGGTCATACATATAAAGGATTGCAAATTTTATCAGGAGTGACTGCTTACTGATTATAGTTTTACTTATTTTTTTGCCCATTTTGAGTCTTATGATAACTCTCTTTCACATATTCTAAGCCCCACAATGATCCTATATTGCTCCACTTGCTCCCCAAAGTTGCTAGTAAGCACATTGTTAGATGTTGAAACAAAGCCAGAGCCATACTAGTCTGTCCTGGAAGTTCCAAGAACTCAAGGTAGGCAGCCTGCTATGGTAGGAAGTACTTCAACTTCTAAAACAGATCATGTATTGTTAGAGAAAAAACCTCTCTAACCAGGTTTTTTCATTTGAACCATGGAACACAAATAATATATGCGTGCTATTTTTTTAGTTCTCTCAAGAAATGGTTCATGACTGGTACCATCTAGAATAGAGCATTTAATTCTTAAAAATGGATGCTTTTGACCATTAAGGCTTAATTCTCTCATGGAACTTGCTTCATTGGTTAAAGTGTGGGTTCAAAGCTCAACATTATAAATTATTAGCTGGGTTCAAGTGTGCCTTCTCATTGACAAAACTGTATAAGGTTTTTGCAAGGATTAAGAACGTTAATTCATGTAATAGCACTGGCACATAGAAAGCACTGAATAAATAAAATTTGATTAGAAGCAGGAGAATTGAGTGGAGTCGGTTGATTTGGGTTCCTGTTAGTCTCTGCCTCTAACTAGCTAGGAAATCTGCCTTGGTAACATCTTGTGAGGAAGAATTCCTGGCTTAAACACCTTCTAACATCTAATTGCTCATCACTTAACTGTTTACTAACAACTTAGTCTTAGTTGTTACATACTTGCAGCTCATGTGTCTGTTGGACAACTGTGTTCTGAAATTATAAAATGGAACATTTCAAGAATAAACAATTTATAACTTTTAAATTGGCGTGATGAAATCTCACACTGTCCCTCTCTGTCTCATGTGGGATTTGGATCATTCTCTGCCCAGCATTTCCACTCTGTACATACCGTTAAATATGGCATTTTAAGACAGAGACCTCTTTCACATAGCTTTTATCAGAATATATTGAATATTGTTATAATTGACCTATTTTATTCTTGGTTATTGTTGCTCTCTGTGCCTAATTTATAAATTAAGTATTATCATAGGTATGTATGAATAAGGAGAACAGCATATATAGAATTTGGTGCTATGTGTGGTTTTAGGCATCCATGGGGGTCTTGGTATGCATCATTCACGGAGGAGAGGGAGCTACAGTGCTTGAGTTACCCCGTTTCCTGTGGGTATGCTTTTGAAAAAGCTCTGGCCTCATATTTTAGTTTCCTCTCATGATATTTCTGAAATATCTCATATTTTTGAAAAATGGTGAAGTTTTATGTTTTTCTTCCTTTTCAACACTCTGTGCTACTACTAACGCCTAGTAGGGTCCCAGGCTTCTTTCTTTATCTGATCAGAGGGCATATCAAGAAATATCTAATAATGTCAGTGACCTTTCATTCTTGTGTGCAGGGATATACTGTTAGTGGCCAATTGTTACCTGATGATTTTAGTTCTGCCAAAGTGTTCCTAGATGTTCTTTCTGACAATATATTTCTAGTAATTAATGCAAACTCTGAAAATGGCAACTTTAAAACTGTATCAGCAATAATTGTTATAGTTGTGTAATATAGAATGGTGCTTTTTTCCCCCTTTGAAATTGAGCGAGAAGCATATCTTATCTTGAGGAATAAATGAATATTGTGGAGTTTTTTAAGAGTATAAATCAATTAAACTGTTTAAAACATCAATTTTAATTTTCTAGGAAGAATTTATATTAAAACTCATCATGCATCTTGAAGTTTAGAAGTGTTTGCAGAATTACATAAAATGTGGCTTTTCCTTGTGCCCAGTTGATTAGCTTTGTTCCTAATGTAATGTCGTGACTAAATGAGAAAAGTTAGGAAAACTGTTAATCTTCAACATTTATGTAAAAAGAGATGTCAATCGGATTATTCAAAAGAGATCAAAGACTCACCACTAATTTTTTTTTTTCTTTTTCTAGGCGAGAGGAGGGGAGATAGACTCCCACATGTGCCCCAACTGGGATCCACCCAGCAGCCCCTGTCTGGGGTCAATGCTGTACCCATCTGGGGCCATGCTTGCAACCCAGCTATTTTAGTGCCTGACATGGAGGCTCCAGAGAGCCATCCTCAGCAACTGGGGCCAAAGTGCTTGAACCAATTGAGCCTTGGCTGCGGGAGGGGAAGAGAGAGAGAGAGAGAATGGAGAGGGGGAGGAGAGGAGAAGCAGATGGTCACTTCTCCTGTGTGCCCTGACCAGGAAGTGAACCTGGGACATCCACACACTGGGCTGATGCTCTATTACTGAGCCAATTGGTTAGGGCCCTGACCACTAATTTAAAGTATAGTCAGTGAATGATAGCAAACTTGACAGCATCTTTATAACGACATTTTATATGAAGATTGATTGAATGAGTCACTTGTTTAGAATTCAGTAATTTGAATTCATTTATTTATTTCAGTTTGGTATTTTCTATGCTTAGAAATATGCTGCCACAAACTGAGTAGTTTATAACAATGTACATGTATTTTCTCACAGTTTCCATGGTGAGGAGTCTAGTCATAGCTTAGCTGTATCTTCTGCTCACAAAGCTTCTCTAAGGTGTTGACTGGCCTGCATTCCTTTCTGGGGCTACTTTCTGCTCTTCTTTCAAGCTTATGTGGTTGTTGACACTTCCTTGGGGTTGTAGGACTAGTTCAACCCTCCTTCCCTTTATTTCCATCTGCCAGGGTCCACTCAGATTTACTGTCCAAAAGGCCCTTTCAAAGCTCCTCTCACAACATGGCATTTACCTCTTCCTGAAAGGCCAACAGGAAAATCCCTCTGTTCAGTCCCTCTTTTAAGGACTTTCAACTAATTAAGTAGACCACTCACGATAATCTTTCTTTTGATGAACTCAGAATCAAATAATTTGGGATCTTTCATCTAGAGAATCCCTTCATCCTTGACCATATAACATTACTCAATCATGGGAGTGACTTCCTCTTGGTAATCCCAGGTCCTACCCCTACTACTCCAGGAGTGGATGAGACAGGGAGCCATGTCAGAATTCTCCTTCCAACAGCTTTTATTATTAGACAGCCATCATAAAAACACCCGAAATTAGAAAATGGATGGGAATGCTCATTTGTTTCCCACTTCAGTTGTTCACAAACTTGGACAGTTCTCCGAGGCAGTCAGATAACCTATCATTCTTTCGCCTCCAGGGAAATGGGCTCTGATCATCCTGTAAGGAAAGTAATTCCAATAGCTCATTAACAGCTCATTACTAGTGCGGGCTGAGCTTTTCTCTGTGCTGTGGTGTAAGTCAGTTTACACAATTATTGCTAAGAATGTGTAGAAAAGTTGTAAGACAATTCTGAAATATAAAGGATTAAATTACTTCCAAATTAAGATTTATATTTCATGAAATCTTAGATCTCTCCTAAAATTGTGTGCATTTTTCTGCATATATAAACTAGGTGATTTTCTATAATCCTAACCTGCATCTTTTTTACCCATTCATACCCATATGGAATGAACCTTTCTAATTAATGCCCTAATTATAAGGTATTACTGCAGAAATTTTTATATAATGGAAAGCATCATATATGATTTATCTTCTTCAATAAGTAGATTTTGGAAAATAGCTATGGCTTGCACTTTTCAAAGAAAAGATTATCGTAAAATGCTTCTTCAAAATACCTAAGTATTGGGTACTCAGTAAGTTTACCCTTAAAAAAAGGCCGCTTCCTACCCTGCATACAGGTGCCCTGTGTATATATACCTAGTCATTTTGTTTGGAAGTACTGCTAATTATCTGAGTTGTTCAGGATTTGTCTTGTTATACCACAAGCACTAATGTGCTAACACCTGGGATGCTGGTCAGAATAGTTGTCTAATTCAGTGCTTTTCACTCTGTCCCTTTTATTTATTTATTCATTTATTTATTTATATTTGGAAAATTTCCCATCCATTGCAAATGTATATTTTTATAGAACATAATGAAAATCAATTAATGGAAAAGTGGAATTTAAAAAATATGAACCTAGTTTCAAAATAATCAGATTTAGTAGTTATAACATTACTTTTTATTTTATTTATTTATTTTAATTGATTTTTTTAATCCTTTTTTAAATTTTTTTATTATTATTTATTTATTCATTTTTAGAGAGGAGAGAGAGTGAGAGAGAGAGGAGAGAGACAGAGAGAGAGAAGGGGGGAGGAGCTGGAAGCATCAACTCCCATATGTGCCTTGACCAGGCAAGCCCAGGGTTTCGAACTGGCGACCTCAGCATTTCCAGGTCGATGCTTCATCCACTGCGCCACTACAAGTCAGGCATAACATTACTTTTTAAATGGCTATGAAAGTGTCTAAATACACACCATGTCTACACTTTTCTTGAGTCAGATTTGCAGAACACAACCTGATTAACTTGTTTTATTGATTTACATGCTTAAGTTAACCAAATTACCGTTTTCAGTTTGTAATTGGCATTAAAAAAATTAGAAGATTTTCACATTAAATCGTTTTTAAAAATGACATACCCTGAGTTAATGCTTATCTTTGGTTTCAGCCTTTTAGGATAGCTGTGATCTTTTTCCACAAAGGAATCATAATATTTTGGTTTGAAAGGAGCTGCCTAATTTCATTCAGATTGTTACATGTTGTGGTTATGACTTGAATTTAAATTACTTACAAGCAACTTTGACTTTTAGTGTGTCCTCTTTAGGACGTTTCCTGTTTCAGTGAGTCGAAATGCTTGCTGTAAGAGAACAGGTATTTTGGTACTGCAGTGATGGGAAGGACCGCCAAAGCTGGGGCAGATTGTGTGTTTTCCAGTTTGCTTTTTAAAAAATTACCTGTATAAAGTTTACTTGGCTTATGAGTGTGAGGTTGTGTAAAAGTCTCCATTGCTGTCTCAGGTGTGAAAGTGTCTGCCATAGTATGAAAGTGGAACGTTCTCACTGGATTGAAACACATCTAGAATCCAACAATACGATTATTGCCAAAGGCAATCAAAAGTTTTCTAAGAGTGGTTCACATGTTCACTTAGTAAGTATTGAAAATTGCCAAACTTTTTCATTTTGTAGACCACAATTTTTCTTTAGGCATCTCTGCTCATTGTAGTTGAAATGTATGAAAGAAAGTGACTTTTTTGACAAAATCTAGTTCTGTTGTTTTTTTCTGGTTTGACTGGAGATTTTTGTGACAGGTGGTACCAAAGATGTTCTCAAATTACTTGTAGGATTTTACCTAATGAAACTGAGGCATGTTAAGTTCTAGCAATAGACAAGTACTACAAGTTATCAGCTCTTTATCTTATGTCTTTCCATGAAGTCTCTCTGAGTTCTGTCACTACACACTTATTCCTGAACAGTTGTTTCAAGGATTTTTATAGATTTTTAGACTATTGAGATAAACTAGTTTCCTAAGAAAATCAGCATTTATGTGTTTCAAGAATCTCTTGAAGGGTTCTTATTCTGTTCTTTAGTGGGTCACTTAAAACTAATAGAATTAAACTAGCTCCTTTTATAAAGATGCTGCATCTCCCAGCTAATAGTGGATGTCAAGAACAATGCCAATGTTGACAGTAGTAGACATGCTCTTGCTAAACTGGCCTTCTAAATGATTTTAAAAATAACCTTACAAAAATACTTGATTGGAAATTCCCTTATAATTCATGGATCTTATACAGTAAAAATTATAGCTGTTTCTATGTAGTTTAAAAATCCTGTTCACGAAAGAGAATATGTAATTTAGAACATTACAATGGCCATGATTCTAAGAAATCTGCTGAAATCTTACCTGTGGAAATTGTCTAACACCTGGGTAACCATTGCAGTTAATTGCAATAAAATACTCATTATTATTACATTTAGATGTACATATATATTTAAAACATTTTGGCAAGATGACCCTTACACATGAATATTTTAATTTAATATATTTCAGTTTGGCCAAAAATATGGCTGAGAATTTAAAACCAGATGTCACTGTCTTATAACCCTCACATCTAAAAATAAATTTTTATCTTCTTTTTGAGCAGCCTTGTTTAGGGGCTGGTTAAGTGTTTTCTTAGAGCTACGTGGGGCAACAATGGGAAACTATGTCTTAAGAAAATGCTTGGATGAGGCAATCAAACGTTTGCTGCAACATGGACTTTTTATGAGGCTAGCATGTTGAATCCAGATTATCTATGACATTATTCTGTTGATCTTAATGGTCTTGAAATGAAAGTCTTTATGGTACTCACATCCCTGACCATCCTAATTTTTAATTAGATTGTGAATTAAGGCATATTTATACATATGTGATCTGATTAATTTGGAGCTGACCTACCTCAGGTGAGCACGCCGGAAGTGACGTGGGCATTATCTGTAGTCGTGAGGGAGGCCGCCACCAACCGTGGTAAATGTGGTTTTATGTCTGTCGGCTTCTCTCCCCCACCCATCCACCACGGTATTGACTCACTCCTTTCCTAGTGGATCGGGTGTCCACAAGCTCTTCCCTGGTTGATCAAATCTCTGTCTTTATCTTTTATCCATCCCTCTTTAAAAAAACTCAAAAGAACTCTTCTTTCCTAAACCATTGGATCAACAGAATCTTTCTAGAGGTGTCATTTTAAAGGGAATTAACACAAATAAATCTGTAATGTGTAGGCTATATAAATGCAGACCCTATTTTTTTTTATTAAATTTAATGCAGTGACATTGATAAATCAGGGTACATATGTTGAGAGAAAATATCTCTAGATTATTTTGACATTTGATTGTGCTGTATACCCCTCCCCCAAAGTTAAATTGTCTTCTGTCACCTTCTATCTGGTTTTCTTTGTGCCCCTCCCCTCCCCCAACCCCTCTCTCCTTCAACCCCTCCCCAACCCCTCTCTCCTTCTTCACCCCCTCCCCCTACCCCCCACCCCCCACCCCTGTTGCCGTCACATTCTTGTTCATGTCTCTGAGTCTCATTTTTATGTCCCTTCTATGTATGGATTCATGTAGTTCTTAGTTTTTTTTCTGATTTACTTTTTTCACTCCGTATAATGTTGTCAAGGTCCATCCATGTTATTGTAAATGATCCAATGTCATCATTTCTTATGGCTGAGTAGTATTCCATAGTATATATGTACCAAAGCTTTTTAATCCACTCGTCCTCTGACGGACACTTGGGCTGTTTCCAGATGTTCGCTATTGTGAACAATGCTGCCACAAACATGCAGCTGCGTTTCTCCTTTTGGAGCCGTTCTATGGTGTCCTTGGGGTATATTCCTAAAAGTGGGATAGCTGGGTCAAAAGGCAGTTCGATTTTCAGTTTTTTGAGGAATCTCCATACTGTTTTCCACAGAGGCTGCACCAGTCTGCATTCCCACCAGCAGTGCAGGAGGGTTCCCTTTTCTCCACATCCTCGCCAGCACTTATTCTGTGTTGTTTTGTTGATAAGCGCCATTCTGACTGGTGTGAGGTGATATCTCATTGTGGTTTTAATTTGCATTTAATGCAGACCCTATTTTTAAAGGGAAGATTTGTTTTCTGTAGTTCTGTTCTGGCTCATGATTGCAATTGTCCAATCCCATGTCAGAGGAGGAATATCAGGCCTATCTGCTCCTGAAAGTTTGTTCACCAACATCTGGGCATAGTCATCGAATAAGCTTTGAGAGAATGAGTTCTTGGAGTTTTCGGGCTAGCCTCAGATACCATCCCTTAGAACATCAGATATTGTTCTAAATAATCATCATTTTAGATAGATATCAGTGCACAGAATAAAGTGGATATATATGACATTTTATAATAATGAAGCAAGAGTGCAATTTTATAAAAACAGAAGTGTTTTGAAGGATATGTACTTGAGGAAGTGTAAGAGAAAAACTGAGCGATACACCTGAGGAACTAAGTGATGCCACCAGGTTAGAGGAGTTGTGGCCTGCTAGTTTTTTTCCTTCTGTGATTATTTTATTTTATGTCGTTCCACATTGAAGATAGAAAGTTTGTTCCACATAAAACATAGTACAAATTTATCAAAGACAAGTACTATGCAAAATTGTTGTTTAAAATAAGGAAACAAGGACCTAATAACACTTACAGCAATTGTTCCATAAAATGTATCGCCAAGAAAATATTCTAACATTTGTTTTAAGAGGCAGAACTGGATTTGCTCATTATATTCAGTTAGGTACATTTCTGAATACTTTTCTCATGCTTTTATCTCACAATGAGAGTCATTCTGTTTCTGGCCTTCATGATGTGGCAGGTTAAAAGCAGTGTTTTATTTTATAAAGAAAAGAAAATCATGAGTTGGTAATGGGGAGAAAACTAGAAATTAAGAGGCTTTTGGAATCTTCAATTATAATGTGCAATTCAGTTTGACTCATTTATATTTCTTGCTGATACCTGATTTCTCCTAAATTCATACATAGTGTGATAATGGCTAGATTATTTTATTTTAATATATTTGTTTGAATTTTATTATACTTTAATAGTATTTGGTAACAATTCATAATTTTAGAAAAACCAAATCAGAGAAACTTGACCAAAAATTACTATTAAAACCTACTAAAATGCACCTAAGAAAGATAGTATTACCACATAGATCTTATGCAAACCCACAGATTTTTTACATTATATAGGTGAGGTTTTTCAGGGTTGGAACTACTGACATTTTGGTCCACACAGTTCTCTGGACTTGTGCATTGTAGGATGTTTAGAAATACCCTTGGTCTCTGACCTTGGTCACTACCAGTAGCAACCCTTCCCCAAGTTATAACAATAAAAAATGTTTCCAGACATTGTCAGATGTGTCTTGCAGTGTGAAGTCACCCCTGGTTGAGAGCCACTGATCTAAAAGGTAAACTGCACAATAAATTGGCCCATGATATGTGTTCCTGTCGCCACTGGTGCCTTTTTCTGGCTCACTTCCAAAAATACCTATGTGGGGTTTGCATTTTCTGAATGTTCCTTCAATGAGTTTTATTCATTAATCCCTGATAATATATAAGTATGCTATTTTAAAAAAAAGTAAATTGACTAGTTCAAAATATTTTCTAAATTTAGCTGTTAAATTTAGTGTGTGGTAAAGCAGGAAGTATAACTATTTAACATATAGTCAGATATATAGGGGTAGAATCCTTCTATTCCTGGAGATCTGAGAATTTCCTGAAGGAAAATTTTGCAGTGAAACATGTCTTTAACATGAGAATACTGGTATCTGCGCCTTCCTGCTGGCTTTGGAGAGGAAATGTGACAATCTATTTTGTTCTTTGTGCATGCTGCATAAAGTGCTTTGTAGATACCAGAAATGCTGGACAGTTGCCAGGGTGGCCCGAGGGCAAACTGTAATTAATATGGTCACACACTCTTGTTTCACCTGGTAAAGCTGCATAATAAACTAATGATGGTTTTCTTGGTTGAAAACCATCTCCATTTTTTTTCAGAGGGGAATAATTAATAGAGACCCCCACCAGAAAAAAGAAAAGGAAAGAAAGAAAACCAATATGAACACTATAGGGAAAAACTCACTCTTACTACTGAGCTTTATTTGTAGGTGGATTCTTTAGGATACTGTCTTATATACGGCTCTGAAATTTTATAGGGCTGGCCTGGACTGATCACACACCAAGAATATCTTGATGAGAATGAAAAGAATACCAAGCATTTCTGCCCATCTGCTTTTACTGCAAATGGAGAAGAGCTACATGCTGGTTTGTTCTCTTATAGGACAGTGTATTTACAAGAATGACAACACAAAGTGGTGTAGTGTAGAAACAGCAATCTGGTGAGAGCTGTCCATGTTGGTTAGGAGGGAATGCTATTACAAGAGGGAAAATGGAAACTCAGACTCTCTGGCCCAAGATAATCTTTCTTATTTTATTGGAGAGTAATTTTTCTGCTGCTTGTTTTTTTGTCTGTGAAGAAATAATACAGTATTTTGTGTCTTTAGCTGATTGGGTTTAAATGGGACTCTTGAAGTAGTTCAGATCCATCCTACTCTGACTGACTTAGGAGGACCTAGTATGATCCACTTTCATATCTCCTTTTTATATTATCCTATGACACCTCTCTAATATTCATCATTTTATTAACAAAACATAAATATATTGAACTTTTACTCTATGCAAAATCAAGTGCATTTCCATTTTTTTTCCTTCTTTTAGATATTCACTATTAATGCATGAGCATAATAACCCCTGCCTTTCCCTGTTTCTACTACAGACAAATAGGGTAGAGAGAGAGAGAGAGACCCACCAGCATTTTATTTCAGCCCAGCTCTTCCTTTTGTTAACCATCATGTTGGGTTGGACTAGGACCCTTTTGGTTTCTAGCTACTATCCACCCTGATTAGTATGCTCCTTCATTCTCAAAAGTGTTCAAGTTCAGACAACAAAATCGATGGTTATCCTGTGCTCAGGCTATATTAGTATGTCGTACAGTGTAATCCAACTCAAGGTGTCATCGTTAGGAAATTTAGATTATATTTTCAATATATATATACACACACACACACACACACACACACCATATAGTGAAAATATTTAAGTATTGGTAAGGTTCTTTACATGTACCTGGACTGTAGCTAGGTTAAAAGAAACGCAATGATTGAGAAGCACTTGTTTTAGCTTCTTCATATCCTGGATGTATTATTCTTTCTTTTACCTGCCTTTAGAAATGAGACATTTGCTATGTATTCCTGTATGGCCAGTAGTTGGGGCCATCACAGCCATGCACATGCAGGTTCCCATTAGATTCTGGCAGATGGTAAAGAAACTGTGGAGCCAAAAACTGGTGGACCATTCCATTATTCTAGCCTCGCACCTGGCTGGAGAGTAAACACAAACATACAGGGCACCAAAACCCACTCACACATTCTCTGGTTCCAAAACCAGGAGAATCTTTTCTGTTTTGTTTTTGTTTTTTGTTTTTTTTTTTTACTCTGCAAAACTGGCTTCTTTCTCCTTCCTTTCCATCTTGGCTTCTTCTTCCTCCTTCTAAAAAAACTACCTGGGCTCACAAAGACCCCTCCTCCAGTACACATGAGCATAACAATAGTCATTCTCAAGCAGGAAGGTAATTAGCAGTTTCACCTGGCAGCACTAGCGCCATTTTTAACAAAGTGAACAAACATAAAAATCACGTTTTACAATCTTATTTGCCCAAGAATTCCACAATAGCAGTTTAAAATTTTTAAATATCTGTGAATGACCAAGTTATGCAAACTGTTATAATGAAGAACAATCCTAATTTATTCATTACTTGTGAGAATGCTTTTGAATCCCTGCAACAGATTGACTTGTGTTTTTCCAAAATTTATATAGCGGAATTCTAACTTCCAGCACCTCAAAGTGTGCCCTAATTTCAAAATAGAGTCTTTGCAGATGTAACTAGTTATGATTAGGTCATGCTGGAGTAAGGTGGGCTGTAGTCCAATATGGCAAACATACATGAAAAAGAGAAGATTTGGACCCAGACACACACCCAGGGAGAGTGCCACATGAAAATTGGAATTATGCTGCCACAAACCACGAACTACCAGAAGCTGGTAGAGAGCCTAGAATAGAAACTTGCCTAGCACCTCCCCAAGGAGCTTGGCCCTACCAATCCCTGGCTGGTTTTCTAACACCCAGAACTATGAGACAATATGATTCTGTTATGCTAAGCTGCTCAGTTTGTGGTACTTTTTTATGGCGATGCCAAGACACTAATATAGACTCCATTACTCTGTAGGGATGGTCATGACATCACATTCAGTCATGTAAGGTCTGGTGGGGCATACTGTCATCATATACAACAGTTATCATAATGGTTTCCTGTTCACTGAGACATCATTAGAAATAATCCCTTTAGAACATTTAGTTATGAATGCTCTCTATATTTATACCCCCCAAAATATTCAATCTAGGTGTCTTTTGGGTGTTACAGGCAAAACTTCCAGGTAATTTCATGCAGCTCCCAGACTTCATGTCTAGGGAGTTTTTCTAGCATTCTCTTACAAAGAGAGACATATCTGATATTTCCTCCTGTACTCCTTCCTCTCTGGCACAACAGCAGTGGATGTGCTCCAGGTTTGGAAAATCTGTGATGGATGAATAGCATGACTCTTGCCAGACAGACTTCCCAAGAAATAAAGAGAACTCTTAGGCTTTTAAAGATTTGTATATTGAAAAAGGAGGCTAATTTGAAAAGTTTTTTTTTTTCCTTTTTCTAAAATAACATAGTGTGGTAATAGTACTTTTACTTTGGGATGTTTTAAATTTGAATAGTATGAGTTCATTAACATGTACATTTTTAGAATGCTGGTGATGTGATTATAAATACACTGTGATGTGATTATAAATAAATGTGTGGCTATACTCAGTGCATTAAACAGTTTCACAGAGGTGTGTACTCCCAGGATATAGTCTCAGAATCTGAGGCCAGGCTCTCTTTGAGCTATAATGCTAGTACTATGTTCACCTTCTTAAAGAAAACGTTTTTGTAAAAGAAATTCTGGACACATACATCTCCCTAGAATGGATCAAAATCACTTATAGGCTGAATCAATACTGTATGTATTCTCTTTCAGGACTTAATGCTCTTTTCATTCTGTCCTCCCCGGGTTAGAATGCTTGATACATGCTTTTAATACTCATTGCTACTCTAGCTTCTCACAAATGAATACTTAATGCTTCATCGTCTGGAGCTATGTTTAGTAGGTCTTCCCGCTTTTTATTTTTCCTTCTTTATTTGAGGCTTTATTTAATGAGTTCTGTCATGTGTGTAGGGTCACTTGTGACTTCGGCTTTTGTGCTAGACCTGGGTCCACGAGTGCACTGCTTGATGTCTCAGTCTCTGCATGCAAATGCTCTGTCTGATTGAGCTCACAGCAGTGTTGTGATATGCACATAAGTATGTGACACAAGTATATGGGGACATGTTGAAACTTTAGAGCACAATATTGACATGTGATATTAGACTATTCATTTTCCTGCTGAGCCAATACGTTGGGTTTGTGTAACGTTAAACTTGCCGTTAAAGTGGGCTGTCTGCCCCTTCCAGGACCTTGCTTTCCTGAGCTTATGTTGTATTTGAAATGCAGGTGAGACACCTTCTGGTGTAGATGCCAGCATTTGTATGTTATGACTATAAAATAGTGACTGAGTTACAATTACATCTTGGTTTATCATTCCAGTATTTCACTGGGTAAAATTCTGGCTGATGGCTTAAAGTAAGTTATAAATGTTATTCATGATAATGTATCCTCATTAATAAAATAATTCAATGTATGTTCTCATTATATGTATATGTAGTATATGTGTATACATATATACACTTAACAAAATTAATAAAATATTTTAATAAACATTACCAACCATGGCCCAGGCAATATGTTAATCCCTGAAGAAATCAAGTCAATAGCACAAGATCATATCTTAGATAATTTATAGAATAGTTGTAACACTATTTAACATTTAAGTATTTACATGTACTATATTTAAGCTCAATTTTTTTAAAATTAATTTTTATCTAGAATAGTTTGGATTTACAAGTATTCTGGTTGTAATTAAGAAATAAAAATATTTAAAATATGTTTTTCAATAAATTATGCATAATAGAATAAGCTCCATTTATTTTCTTAAGGAATAATGGGGCCTTAGCGCCGAACCCACCAGCCATTGTCCTGGAGCTCCTCAGGAAGGTGTTGGGCACATGGACGGGTCACATGCAGCCAGGCAGAGATGGGAAGGCCTCAGCCCAGGTCTGAAAATGCAGACACATTGTTTTTTGGCCGAGAAATCAGGGCATGGGTAGAAATAAACTTGCTGATGACCTATTTTTCCTTTAGGTAAAAGTTAGATATTTAGAAGGAAATTAATAAGCCCATATGAGTTATTTTTGCACAGATATAAAAGAGTCCCTCAGTCAGAACATAGTAGATAAAAAGTGATTGATGAAGAAATGTCTAATTAAGAACTCACTAAAGTTGCCTCAGAAATGCTAATGTAGTCTTTTAGAATCTGTTTAATTTTTATATAACAGATACAAATAGATAGGTGAACTAATTCAAATAATATTATTTCTTTAATTTTTAAGGTAAGATAATTGTGACTAACATAATTTAACAAGTAAAATACCTCACTTTTAGCAACTTAATACTTATTTAAGTGATGTATAAGCATTTTAGAGCTTTTTCCTCCCATCATTTTAAATCTCTGCAACAATTTGGGAAATGTTTCAGTTAATTTTGAATTTAACTGAATGTTTTGATAATCTCAAGGAGAATTTTATAAATTTTCTCTAAATAGACTTAGAATTTCAAGTATTCCTTTTAATAGAAGTTTCTGCGTAATTTTTCCCACTTATACCAAGAATTTATAATTTCTGTTCTAAGAGTAAGGCAAAAGCAAGTTAGTACTTAGCAGATTAACAACTGATTTCTATCTTTGAGAACCAAATCAGAGGGAACAGTTTAAGGGGTTAAGGCACAAAGAGCTTCTAACACACATACAAACACATAATTGAAGCCCCGAACAGTGTCTGTGAAGGATGATCAAGAGCCCACAGGTGAGAGAAGGCCAGTTTTTTAGTCAAAGTTTACTTTTTAAGATTACTTCTCATGTATTCAGTACACTTAGGTGGGTGGCAACTCAGTTACATTGTTTGAGATTTAGTCTCTGATTTTTTTTTTTTTTTTTTTTTTTTTTTAATTTTTCTGAAGCTGGAAACAGGGAGAGACAGTCTGACAGACTCCCGCATGCGCCCGACCGGGATCCACCCGGCACGCCCACCAGGGGCGACACTCTGCCCACCAGGGGGCGATGCTCTGCCCATCCTGGGGGTCGCCATGTTGCGACCAGAGCCACTCTAGCGCCTGAGGCAGAGGCCACAGAGCCATCCCCAGCGCCCGGGCCATTTTTGCTCCAATGGAGCCTTGTCTGCGGGAGGGGAAGAGAGAGACAGAGAGGAAAGCGCGGCGGAGGGGTGGAGAAGCAAATGGGCGCTTCTCCTGTGTGCCCTGGCCGGGAATCGAACCCGGGTCCTCCACACGCTTAGTCTCTGATTTAACAGTGGTTCAGCTTACAGTTTCTCAAGGGTGGTGAGGGTGGTGTTGGGCAGGGGCAGCTAGCACAGCGCAGTCAGCTAACTGGTCACGTGAGGAAACACCCAAGGCTCTGTGGTGTGCTGTTGCCAGTGTTTTTTGGGTTTTTTGTTTGTTTGTTTTTACAGACAGAGAGTCAGAGAGGGACAGACAGACAGGAACGGAGAGAGATGAGAAGCATCAATCATCAGTTTTTCATTGCAGCAGCTTAGTTGCTCATTGATTGCTTTCTTTCTCATATGTGCCTTGACCATGGGGCTATAGCAGACTGGGTAACCCCCTGCTTGAGCCAGTGACCTTGGGTCCAAGCTGGTGAGCTTTGCTCAAACCAGATGAGCCCACACTCAATCTGGCGACCTCAGGGTCTCGAACCTGGGTCCTCCGCATCCCAGTCCGACATTCTATCCACTGCGCCAGTGCCTGGTCAGGTGCCAGTGTTTTTTGATATTATGTTTTGTGTTTTCACATCCCATCATGTCTCTAAAACACCCATCTGTGTATCACTGCTTCTGGTGAGAAGAAGAGGAAGGCAATTGATGTGTGTGTGTGTGTGTGTGTGTGTGTGTGTGTGTGTGTGTGATATTTAGTTTTAGTTTCAGCTGGAGGTAAGGAATTTGACATTTTGCTTCCAATTTTTATGAAATAATTTCAACTTTTCATGAAATGTAGATGTCTTTGTGGGAAATGCACCAAAATTCAAGTTCCTCTAGTGAGGTTTACTATTCAGGAAAATAACAATTTCCCAAGATATTTTCTACCCCTATTAGCTCCTCTGCTCTGTTTGTCAGAAAATTGGGCAGAAGCAAGGTGTCCATATACCTGTATAAAAAAAGGGATTTAGCCTGACCAGGCCGTGGTGCAGTGAATAGAACGTCGGACTGGGATGTGAAGGACCCAGGTTCGAAACCCTGAGCTCACCAGCTTGAGCCCAAGGTCGCTGGTTCGAGCAAGGGGTCACTCAGTTTGTGGTAGAGCCCCTCCATCAAGGCACATATGAGAAAGCAATGAATGAACAACTAAGGTGCCGCAATGAAGAATTGATGCTTCTTATCTTTCTCCCTTCTTGTCTCTCTGTCCCTATCTATCCCTTTGTCTGTCTCTGTCACAAAAAAAAGGGGGCTTTAAAATTTTGGATCTTGTATGTGAATATTATGTGTCTTTAATTATGTAAACAACAGTTTAAATAACATTCCTTCTATATGTTTTGATCAGCTACAAATAATAATTTGTTCATAGCAAAAACATCATTTCTAAAATTTATTAAGTGCTATGTGCCAGGTAGTGTACTAGTGTTTTACTTATGTTATCTTATTTAATTCAGACCTAAACCCTATAAAACAGCAAAAGGCATTCTTTTCTCTTTACAAATGAAGAAGCAGCTGAGGTCCTGAGCCGTTAAATACCCTATCTGGACTACAGGGAGAGTAATAGTGGGACAGAAGTACAACTCTGAGCTGTCTGACTCCAGATTTGCTCTCAGCCACAGAACTGTACTGTCTTCCCATGCAGAATTACTCAGGCGCGAAGCATTTAAAATAGCATTCGAAATAGATGACCTTATTTTATGGTCTTAGGAAGTCTGTAGTTTCTCTTTATCTAGACCAGTGATTTTTAAATGAAGGACATTTTAACTACTACTTCTCTAGATAAATCAATGACTTTCAACTCTTGCTTCTTAGATAAGAGTCCTCAAAAGAGTACATTAAGTATTAATGGATAAACATTTCCCCCCATAATAATGCATGTGAAAGAAATCTTCAAAGTAAAAGAGGGAAATGAATATCAAAGAAGCTTCTTTTAGAATGTAATCCTATGAGAGCAGTCTTGAAAGATTAAAAAAAGATTCTCTTTGTGATTATGAATTTGAAACAGCTGGAATGAATTCTGTCATGATCAACATAACTGAAGATCATTTCTGAAAGTGAGGAATATAGCACGTAAAAGACTCATCACTTGGTACTGAGGTCACCTGCTTCATAACAAGACTAAAATAGAAGAGAACAAGTGTTAAGAATTTATTCTGCCTTCCCAATGCTTTTGTAGCTTTATTTTTAGAGCTCTGCGAGCGGTGGTAGGGACCATTGTTTGCCCTTATGCGCCTGCTCAGTCAGACTCACCCACTTCTGCAGTCTTCGCCTCCTTTGACATGTGTGAGGGACTTCCTCACTATTGCAAGCTCGTCATCTGGTGTCAGCCGCCCCAGATAGAGCTTGCCTCTTCAGCCCTCTGAGGTCACAAGGGAGATATTTTTCTACTGCCTGTTAATTAATATGTGTTAGTTTTTTCTTAAGGCTAAGCCAATCAGAATGAAAGGGTGTTGGATAGTGTTGTGGGAGGGATAAAAAAATTTAATAAAGAATGGATTAGATAAACTGCTATGATGGATTGATTCATAAAGAGAAGATGAAAAGGAATACTTCAGTGGCTTGCTTATAAACTAAGCTATCATAAATGTCCCAAACCACACAAATATACTGCTTTTTGTGATAAAAGCAGAACACATTTTTTCATTAAAATTGTGCTTGTTTGTGTATATTTCTGAAGAAATTAAAATAACTATCTAGAGGTTTATCCATACATAGTATGCTATTTACTAAAGACAAAATAAGTGTAGCAATGTAAAAGGTATAGTTAAGAATGAGAGTTTCAAATACTTAAATATTTAAAACACTGGAGGCAGTAGGGACCAGCAGAGACCTTAGACAGTGACTTTCTCAGGAACTGTCAGCAGTTTATGCTGCTCGTTGGAATCACAGGAGATTCAGATACACGTTGGAATCCTTTGGTGCTTAGCTTCTACCCTAGAGACTGTGGTCATTGGCTGGCATTGGTATTTAAACAGACAGTCTCCCTAGACGATTTTGTTGTGTAGCCAGGGTAGAAAACCATTGACGAAAACACTCAACTGGAGAGTTGTGTGTTTACAATTATTGATGTCTAATTATATTTGACTTGCAAGATCTGCAGAATATAACATTTCAAAACATACTAGCATTAAAAAAATAGGTTTTTATGATCAGATAATCTATGTCTAAGAGTCAATCAAATATTTGTTGAATACCTACCACATAGGGGACACTGATGGAGAGCTGAAGGGATCTAGCTTTTCATTTCTTCTCAAAGAATTTAGAATCTGAGGAAGAACAGATATATCCGAAGAAGCATTAATGTGCTAACGCTGTACATGCTTCGCAGGAAAGTGCGGTCATGCTATGGTGACCACCGGAAGAGGAGCAAATCTGGGCCCATGTGGTCATGGAGAGTTCACAGATGGTTTGCAACCACCCCCCCCCCCCCCCACACACACACACAGATTTTCTCTGAAAGCTTTTAAAACTTCAGTTGCTGAAAATTTTTTGGTAGCTTAAAAGTGCTGAGAATGGGTCCTCAGATCTATCTGGTCTTTCTTCTGCAGATAAATTTCCCTCATTGAATCACATTGTCTTGGGACCATTCTTAATTAGCTGGTTACCCCTTGTGTTTCCAACTGTTTGGAACTTGAGTATGAAGTTGACCTTAAATGGTAGCTTTTGAGTTGGCCTCACAGAGTGAACAGAATTTAGGTGCAAATAGAGTAGGTTGAATTTTCCTGCTTCAGATTAGCACGGACCATATTGAACAAAATAGAGTATACAAGCTGGTTGAAAAAGGAAAGTTACTGCAATAGCAACAGAGTTCATTCCTTTCATCTTCCTTGTGCTTTATCTGACCAGTGCATTTTTTTTAAGAGAGAGCGAGAGAGAGAGAGAGAGAGGAAGGGAGAGAGATGAGAAGCATCAACTCATAATTGCAGCATTTTAGTTCATTGATTGCTTCTCATACAAGTACATTTGTATTATTATGTTTACAACATTTTTGAGGCATTAATTACTGTTATTGAGTAAACAGTGAGGTTCAAAGTGTTTATAATAACAAGCATTAGTTAAGTCATCAAGTTTTAAACATAGTCTAGTAGCCATTCTGATATCAAAAGCCATGCTCTCTCTACTCTGCTGTGTTGCCTTGTGTAAAGGAACTATGGGAAGAGTCAGAAGGAAGGTACAGAAAGAGGGGGGCTTGTGGAATGCCTTGAACACCAGTCCAGAGAATGGATTTTATCCTGCTGGAAAAGCGAGGAGCCATTGAAGGTTTTTTGCAGGGGGAATATATTTTAGTTATCTTAGAAGGTTAATCAGGCAGCAATGTATATCAGTTCACTAAAAATGCTTATTTATCTAAAAACTATTTATTGAACCTATATTGTATTCTACACAGTATCTAGTCCTTGGGAGTAGAATTGTATTAATCTAGAGTGCTTTTAATCTGGAAGTCTCTTTGTGTAATGTGCTGTGCTACACATTTTGGAGATAAAGATAGATAAGACAGAGCATCTGCCCTTTTTATATCTTATTATTGAATCAGCTTATTGGATAATTGTTTTGCTTTTCTAAATTTAATTACAACATGATAGATTCTAGAGGGGAAGGCTACCCAGGTATCAGGGGTGAAGAAATGGAAGGGAAATATGAAAAAAAGAAATGATAGAAAGGAAGAATGTGGTTTTTTAAACCTTTAAGTTTTGTTTCATACAAACTTAAGAAAAACAGTTTTGTTACCATGAGTTAATATGTAGTGTGCTGTGACATCATAGTGTTCCAAATACTATCTGGAATTTTTACTTTGTGTGAAAATAAGTTTTTCATTGTACACGACATTCTCTTTATGAAATATTTGATATGTAGGACTATGAAAGGTACTGTGAGAAGTTATGAAAAGAGGGATTATATAAAGCAAGAGAAAATCAAATTACGTGTAAGTTATATAATATTGTTTTTATCTGTGGCGAAGATCTATTGATCTACTAGATTTGACCAGCATATTTTTTTGAACTGTCTTTCTTGATGGCTGACATTCTTCAAAGAAAAACTATCTACCATTAAGTGTCAATACTATGGCCAGAACACAGAGCAAAACTGACCTCATGAGGGTTTTTTTTTTCTTTCAGAGACAGAGAGAGAGAGTCAGAGAGAGGGATAGATAGGGACAGACAGATGGGAATGGAGAGAGATGAGAAGCATCAATTATCAGTTTTTCATTGCGACACCTTAGTTGTTCATTGATTGCTTTCTCATATGTGCCTTGACTGCGGGCCTTTAGCAGAATGAGTAACCCCTTGCTCTAGCCAGCGACCTTGGGTCCAAGCTGATGAGCTTTGCTCAAACCAGATGAGCCCGCGCTCAAGCTGGCAAACTCGGGGTCTCAAACCTGGGTCTTCTGCATCCCAGTCCGATGTTCTATCCACTGCGCCACCGCCTGGTCAGGCCCTCATGAGGTATTAAACCCTCATTTTGGGGTTTCTTTGTACCATGCTCTGACCCAATCTGTATGCCCTAGACCTCTGATTGAGTAGAGGAGAAGGCTGAGAAGTTGTTTTCAAGGTATACTGAAGCCGTATGGGTACCAAGCATTATATATAGCCTAAACATATAAACTGTCTTATTCATAATAATTACTGCTGTTTTTCAACTGTATGTCAGTGTCATTGTTATTAGTAAGTTATATTTGAGCATGTGCATTTTCTTTCTTTTTTGCTAACGTGAATCCTCATTCACAATTTTAGCAGGTTTTGCTCTTAGTCATTTTTGTGGCCAATGTGCAGATAATCAAGGAAAAAGTCATAAAGTAACTGTATTAAAATATCAGTAATCTTTCAATATTTGTAGGATGTATACATTTTATATATCCTACAAATATTGAAAGATTACTGATATTTTAATACAGTTACTTATGACTTAGTAAAATTTCTCTTAGAAATAGAGAAATTTTGTACATGCTTATATTACTCATCTAGTGATATAAAACACTCAATCCAAAATACATGTACTCAAATATGGATGTCAAATCCATTTCCCTTGCCTGTTTGAATTTCAAAAATATTTTCATAGCTCTAGCAAAGTGAGCTCACACACCTAGTGTGTGTGATGCCTTGTGGTAACATTGCTTATGGTGCTAGGCAAATCCCTCAGAAAATACTTGAACAAAGATTTGAAGACAACTGTCAGGCAGCTGTCCAGCTGTGCTGGAATTCTCTCTGTGCCAGTGCCAGTCCCATTCTTCAGATGGGCAGAAGACTTATTCGCATCTTAATATTTTTGGAGGAGTAGTAAATAGAATATTCAATTTTTTTATTTTTATTTTTTAGTGAGTAAGACAGAAGGACAGACAGACAGGAAAGGGAGAGAGATGAGAAGCATCAGTTCTTCATTGCAGCACTTTAGTTGTTCATTCATTGCTTTCTCATATGTGCCTTGACCAGGGGGGCTGCAGTAGAGCGAGTGACTTCTTGCTCAAGCCAGTGACCTTGAGCTCAAGACAGTGACCTTGAGCTTTAAGCCAGCACCCTTTAGGCTCAAGCCAGCAACTGTCAGGTCATGTCTATGATCCCACACTCAAGCTAGCGACCCCTGCGCTCAAGCTTGTGAGCCTGTCTCAAGTCAGATGAGCCTGCGCTCAAGCTGGTAACCTCTAGGTTTCAAACCTGGGTCCTCTGTGTCCTCGGTGGATGCTCTACTCACTGTGTCACCGCCTGTCAGGCAGAATATTTGATTGTTGAGATTAGCTTTTATATGTGTGGACTTATCATTTAAAATCACTTAAACATAGCTATTAATTTATTATACTTATTGAATATTAGTGGAAAATTATAAAGTTGGGATACAAAAAAAGAATCCAAGTAAGAGGCCCTGGCTGGTTGGCTCAGTGGTAGAGTGGCAGCCAGTGTGTGGAAGTCCAGGTTCAATTCCTGGCTTGGGCACACAGGAGAAGCGCCCATCTGCTTCTCCACCCTTCCCCTCTCCTTCCTCTCTGCCTCTCTCTTCCCCTCCTGCAGCCACGGCTCCACTGGAGCAGAGTTGGCCTGGGCGCTGAGGATGGCTCCATGGCCTCTGCCTCAGGTGCTAGAATGGCTCTGGTTGCAACAAAGCAACACCCAGATAGGCAGAGCATCACCCCCTGGTGGGCATGCCGGGTGTATCCCGGTCGGCTGCATGTGGGAGTCTGACTCTCTGTCTTCCTGCTTCTCACTTCAGGAAAAAAAAAATCCAAATAAAATGGGTAAGGATTTACAGAAAAAATGTGGTGCATTGAATACCAAAGCTGTGATTTCTGAGCCAGGAGTTCTCCAAGATGAGAACTAAAAAAGAAAAAAGAAAAAGAAAAAGAAAGATTTTATTTTTTTTGAGCAGCTTTAGGTTCACTGCAAAATTGAGAGAAGGATAATACAGAGGTTCTGCATAGAGCTCTGCCCCGCATGCAGAGCCTTTCTAGCCTCCATTGTCAACCTCCCTTTTGTCTACAGATACATAGATATAGCACAAGCGTCCAAACAGTAAACCCCGAAGTGGAAAGAGTTGATGATGTGACACTCTTTGATAGTAGTTTGGGGAACGTCTTCCAAAAAACACATTTAAAATACAATCCCTACACTTGAAAGGGAACTGTATAGACCTGATCATGAGCCATGTTCTTTAGAATTTCACAGACAGTGTTGTTACTGGCCACACAACCACAGCATGAATTCCTGGACATGTTCTTCGTTTTCCTATAGACCATTTCCTATAGGAAGCTCTTTCTTTTTTCTTTTTTTAGTGAGGACCAGAGTCTTGCAATGCTTTTACTTAGAAGTAACTTGCCCAGCTTTAGAAATAGACTCTGTTTGCATATATGTAACTTATTTGTATATCTTAATTTGTACATTGAATTTAAACCTTAATTTATGTTTTTAAATTATTCTTCTAAATTTTAATGTACATACTTAATATGTTTAAAAAGAAATTGTATTCTCTTATTTTCATGTTTTAATTATCTTACTTAGACATATATCTTCACTTTTAAATTGAGAGCACTTGTCATTCAGCACTGACCACATTTTATGTTCAGAATCGCCAAGAACAGTGATATAAAATGACTAATCAGATGATATTTTAAAATGGCAAAGAGTATCAATACTTTTTTTGCTAACCCAGCCATTTGACCTCAACAAAAATGATTAGAATACCAATTGAATTCTATTGAACCAGTTTTGAAACGCTGTTGCTCAGTGAGAGTAATTCTTAAAATCAGTGAACTCAGAAAGGAAAGTATCTTGGATGCTTTGGATTTTTCTATTTAAATCTCCACTGACTGCCCTGAGTAAGTATAGATTTCATACTTGAGTGACAGCAACAAGTGCTGAAACCGAACCCTGAATTCTCAGTGCTCTGATGCGCCATGTTTGGCAGATCACTGCTCTCTGGACCTTAGTCGTCTGGCAAATGTCCTTTCTGCTGACTACAGAGGGAAGCAACGGCAGATGTAGGACACGGTCTCAGAGTTTTCTTTTCTGCTTATGTAAAATCAGTACTACTGACTGATGGCGTAAAGGAATGAGTTAGTATTAAAAGCTATCTAATGGTGCCACATGTGAACTTAAAGAGCCTGGCTTTAAGTAAATATTCAGGAATACATACAAAAGCAAGTATGCAAGAAGTAGAGCTAAATTAATGCCCCTATAATTGAATTTTATTTTAAATTTGAGCCATCTTTAAGAATGATAGTGGAAAACTTAAGCTAGTTACTTACAACTGATCATTTCAGGATTCTTCATTAACCCATTTACACCAGGGATGGCAGTTAAGATCTGAGGAGTGCCCAGGTAGTTCCTAGGCTTTAAGAAGGACAGGTTCATCTAACATCCAAGGAGATCAAGCTAATTTGTTTTGACCTTTGTCTCTACTGCAGGTCCTTAGATATGCATATTCCTGCACATGTCACTCTGTGTCTTGCTCATTTCAACCATTAGGTTCCTTCAGGTCACTGGACTCTGTCAGTCACTTCTGTGTCTCTCTTTTGGCCAGAGTTTCAAGAACTTATTTAGAACTCCCATCCAAGAATTTGACCTGGTTTGTGTACTTCAGGTCCTTTGGCTACCAACTCAATGTCGGAATTAGAAGTGGAGGGGGAAGAGAAAGAGGGAAAAAGAGTGTATGTGCATTTAACAACACTAAATTTTATCCCTCACACTTACAGAACTACTTGGTACTTACATTATCCATATATTTTCTCACACAAAAACTACTTGGTACTTACATTATTCATATATTTTCTCGTACAGCTGGAGTACTTTCATTGGCACTCCATCTGGCAAGGGGTTGTAGTTGGATTTGAGAGACGGGAAGCTCAAACAATCTAAAAAAGTCTATTAATCTTAGAAAAACACTTTTTTTTGTATGATTTAAAAAATGAAAAACATTCTTTCTCAATGTAATGGAATAATAAACCTCTGTCAGCCTTGGAGGGACTCGGAGGACAGTGGAACTGCTTTGCTGACCATTACTTTAGTTGTTCCCCACTGTGTGCATCCATCTAGTTTAGGGGGAGGAGGGCCGATTCCATGCTCATCCATGCAGCCTCATCCCTCTGATGGGGGGGGGGGGTGACATTAACATCCACATTTGTTTAAAATGATGTCTAGGACTGCTTTTCCATATGTAAGAAAGAGAAGGTTTCTCCTCTGTATTTTGTGGCGTATGTATAAAAGTGGAGATTGCTACATGAATTTGCTACCCTAAGTAAAACCATGATGAAATGATACAAGGAAGAAAGCAGTGTGAAATCAGTAGCAGAGAAAGAGAACTAGAGTCCTACATAAACCACACCTGAAGTCCACATTACTATTAGAGATTTTAAGAAGTAAGCCAAAAATAGTTACAGTAAATGTGTAAACAATCTGAATGCTTTGTCTGTTGCTACCAAAAACATTCTAATACCAAGATACATTTTTTTGCTGATTCTTAAATATGTTAACTTCAGGACCTTACTATAGTCAGAGTCTGGTAATTATCCTGGTATCTTGACATAGGATATATTTAAGTCCAAAATTAGAGCACTTTTCCATCCCTACCCTTTCTTATTCCAAACTTTTCTTTCTTTCTTTTGGTTAAGGTGCCACCTTCTGAGTGTTCTATAGCAGTGGTCACCAACTCCCAGGCCACAGACTGGTACTGGTCCATGGGCCGCAGAGAAAGAATAAATAACTTACATTATTTCTGTTTTATTTATATTTAAGTCTGAACGATGTTTTATTTTTAAAAAATGACCAGATTCCCTCTGTTACATCCGTCTAAGACTCACTCTTGACGGTCACGTGATACATTTATCTGTCCCACCCTAAAGGCCGGTCTGTGAAAATATTTTCTGACATTAAACCGGTCCGTGGCCCAGAAAAGGTTGGGGACCACTGTGCTATAGGAAATTTATAATCCCCTCATTATCTCCCTTGTTTATGCTTTTTTGTCTCCATTCCACCCAGAATCATTTGACTACCATATATTTTCCTAACTTCATTTTCTGTCCCATTGATATTAGCTTAGATCAAGTTTTTTCACCTTTGTTATTAAATATAATCTATTAACATAGTCTTCTAACACAACAGTCTGTTTTCCACATTACTGTCTATATCTTAAATAAACAACAAACAAAGACAAACTTCTGATCATGCTCTTTCTTTATTTAAAAAATTTCAGTGACTTGCATTTCTTACAGAATGAAGTTCAGATTTTTGGGTCTCAACATACTTTTTAATATAGATCTTCACTCTGTTCTTGTTTCATCACTTAAAAATGGGAATAATATTAATAAAGCCATAAGTACGTTGTGAAAGTTAATACAGGCAAAGTGTCTGGAGCACGGTAGGCTCTGGGTTAAGTGGCAGTTACTATTATAAGCCCAAAGGGATAGTGACTGCCTGAACACGGCCATGTGACTTCGCATGTAGTGTTCCTTTCACCTGCTCTGCCCCGCCCTCCTGTGAATGTCTCATAATCCAGCTGATTCCTTCCCTCTGGGCTTCTTTCAGAGTTCCCTGTTATGTATCCTGCATTTTATTGATAACTTTAAAAACACTGGCCTTATAAATTATTTAAAAGAAATATTAAGAAATTTAAAGAAAATAAAGCTTTTTGTTTTTCTTTAATGAAATCTTTGAAAATGAAACTAAACCCTGTTCATCTGTCTAAAATTACATCTCTACTCTGACACTTCCTATCCCATGTCCCAACTTTATTTTTTCTTATCACTTAGAAATACTTAATATTTATTTATTTATTTATTTATTTAAACAGGGACAGAGAGTCAGAGAGAAGGATAGATAGGGACAGACAGGAACGGAGAGAGAAGCATCAATTATCAGTTTTTCATTGCGGTTCCTTTAGTTGTTCATTGATTGCTTTCTCATATGTGCCTTGACTGGGAGCCTTCAGCAGACCGAGTAACCCCTTGCTCGAGCCATCCACCTTGGGTCCAAGTTGGTGAGCTTTGCTCAAACCAAATGAGCCCGCACTCAAGCTGGCGACCTCGGGATCTCGAACCTGGGTCCTCCGCATCCCAGTCTGACGCTTTATCCATTGCGCCACCGCCTGGTCAGTAGAAATACTTAATATTAGATCACATAATTAATTATCTAAATAATATAATATACTTCTTAAATTTTCTAATTTTCCTACTAAAATGTATATTCCACTATGATAAAGAATTTTTTTTTTTTTTTTCTGAAGCTGGAAACAGGGAGAGACAGTCAGACAGACTCCCGCATGCGCCCGACCGGGATCCACCCGGCACGCCCACCATGGGGTGATGCTCTGCCCACCAGGGGGCGATGTTCTGCCCATCCTGGGCGTCGCCATGTTGCGACCAGAGCCACTCTAGCGCCTGAGGCAGAGGCCACAGAGCCATCCCCAGCGCCCGGGCCATCTTTGCTCCAATGGAGCCTTGGCTGCGGGAGGGGAAGAGAGAGACAGAGAGGAAAGTACGGCGGAGGGGTGGAGAAGCAAATGGGCGCTTCTCCTCTGTGCCCTGGCCGGGAAGGAATTTTGTTTTTTTTATTCAATGCTATATCCTCAGTCTCTAAGAAAGGTCAACATATTGAGGGAATTAATAAATAAATGCCTAATTTATCTTTTATTTCTAATGCCTAACACAGTAACAGGCATATGTTAGGTGCAAAAAAAAGGTGAGCTGAATCCAAGATGAGTGACTTTATAGACCTGGAAGATTGGAAGCACATGAGTTGTTGACTTAGCTGTAGAAGGCTTTCTTTTTTTTTTTTTTTTTTTTTTTTTTTTTTTTTCTTTTTTCTGAAGCTGGAAACGGGGATAGACAGTCAGACAGACTCCCGCATGCGCCCGACCGGGATCCACCCGGCACGCCCACCAGGGGCGGTGCTCTGCCCCCCAGGGGGCGATGCTCTGCCCATCCTGGGCGTCGCCATATTGCGACCAGAGCCACTCTAGCGCCTGAGGCAGAGGCCACAGAGCCATGCCCAGCGCCCGGGCCATCTTTGCTCCAATGGAGCCTTGGCTGCGGGAGGGGAAGAGAGAGACAGAGAGGAAAGCGCGGCGGAGGGGTGGAGAAGCAAATGGGCGCTTCTCCTATGTGCCCTGGCCGGGAATCGAACCCGGGTCCTCCGCACGCTAGGCCGACGCTCTACCGCTGAGCCAACCGGCCAGGGCGCTGTAGAAGGCTTTCTATTAGGTATAGGTGCGTTTAATTTTGAGAAGGTAAGGGTGGATTGTGGTATCTCCCAAGTGCTCTGTCTTTGAGCTTTCTTCTCTGAGAGTGAGAGTATAAAATGGAAAGAAAGAGGGTGAGAGGGAAGAGAGCCTCTTAGTTTTTAACCCATCTGCAGATAGTGAATTAAAACTGGTATTGAGAAGTTTCACCATTCACCCTATATGCCAGTTTATGAAAGGGAAATATAAATCTAAAGATTTGTTTTTCAGAGCATTTTTTCTAAACTCCTTTATCTTGTGAGAACAGTTCAACCTATACATAGCTATTTAAAACACAAAGTTTTGCCTGACCTGTGGTGGCGCAGTGGATAAAGTGTCGACCTGGAATACTGAGGTCGCTGGTTCAAAACCCTGGGCTTGCCTGGTCAAGGCACATATGGGAGTTGAAGCTTCCAGCTCCTCCCCCTGTTCTCTCTCTCTCTCTCTCTAATAAAGAAAATGAATAAATAAAATTAAAAATAAAGAACCCCCCCAAAACCCACAAAGTTTTGTTAAATCTTCAGAAATAACTAGAGTTGAATGGAAATGAGTGTCTTTTAGTGCTGATTGTGTAACTGAAAACTTAGTTTGTTTTATAATAATCACATTTCAGCCAGACATTGGTGACTGAATTGGTCACGTTTCAATTGGTGGCTTAACTGTAGAAGGTTTTCTGTTCCAGTGTTAAAACAATGCTCAGCTTATAATTAAAAGAAAGAATGAAAGAACAAAGGAAGAACAAAAGAAAAAAGAAGGTAATTAAGGAAAAAAGGTAGGAAGAGAAGGAGGAAAGGAGAGATGAAAGAAAAGAAGGGGGAAAGGAAAGAGTGAGAATAGTGAATTAATGCCTCTTCTTTCTGGGTTTTTTCTAAAACCAAGGGACTTTGTTAGTAATCTATGTGGAATGTGGTAGGGGGAGAAGGACATGCAGCTTTTATGAAAAATCTAGAAATACATGATAAATAAGAAGAATTCAATGCTAGAGTTTAAAAAGAAAAACCTATAAGTTTACAACATAGAGATTGGTTAGAAATATGTAAATGGATTTTAATCTCTGGTTTTGAATTTTGTTAGACATTGTTTTTAGTTAAAGAATGTAAAATAGAAAGAATCTTAGTTTCTAATATTAGGCAGTACAAACTTTTGTTCCCTGCAAGTATTTGATTTTCTTAAAAATGTCTACTCTTTTGCCAGTTTGTGGACCATGCATTTTAATATTTTGAGTTTTACCATAGATTTCCTTCATTGTTTGGATACAAAGACTAGCAGGACTGCTGCCAGGAAAAGCATGCTTTAAAATTACAGTGAACTTCATGTGAAAGAGCGTTCATAATGGATAGAATTGTAGGACGATGTTACACATTGAAGAATAGTTATGAAGTGAAGAACCAGCAAGAAGAAGGAATCTTCAGGGCAGAAATACATTGTGTAGCCACTAAAGTGGTGAATCAACTGAGAAATGTCAATATTAATATCAAAGAAACATTAACTGAATAAAGGCTATTGAAATATTCATCTTTATCTTTAAATACCTAAATTATGAGACCTTTATGGTTATGCTTGGAAATCTGCATTGTTTAAAATTAAACAAAACTTAAAAGTTGGACAGGAAAAGCTTGGTAAATATAGGACCAGAATAGCAGTAGAGAGGATAATATCAACTCAGAAAAATTTATTACTAAGACTTGAGGTTGGATTAAGGAGTTAAGGATAGAGTATTTTTATTTTGAATTATACATAGGAAAATTTTAAGAACTTTTTTTTATTTTATTTATTCATTTTTAGAGAGGAGAGAGAGAGGGAGAAAGAGAGACAGAGAGAGAAGGGGGGGGGAGCTGGAAGCATCAACTCCCATATGTGCCTTGACCAGACAAGCCCAGGGTTCCGAACCGGCGACCTCAGCATTTCCAGGTCGACACTTTATCCACTGCGCCACCACAGGTCAGGCTATACATAGGAAAATTTTAACTAATAATTACCAAAGTAATAAAACTCATTAGAAAGTCCAAATCTGTAATTCTGTAAAGAGGAAATGATAAAGAAATCTGCGTTCCTTAGCTTGTAGTATAGCATTTTTTACATTATCTCACTTAAGTCTATTAAACAAATGTCAGAAGTGTATTTTAAAAGATGTTTTAAAATTTATTTATTGATTTTAGAGAGAGTGGAAGGGGGAGAGAGACAAAGAGAGAGAGAAATATTGATTTGTTCTTTCACTTATTTATGCATTCATTGGTTGATTCTGGTATGTGCCCTGACTGGGGATCAAACCCTCAACCATGTCATATTGGGGTGACGCTCTAACCAGCTGAGCTACTGGGCTCATTTTATTTTTTTTACATACATTGACAGAAGCTCAAAATAGTTAAATGAGTTTTCTTCTTTACTCCAATTTTTGTGTGTGTGTGTATAACTCAGATGTTTAGTTATTTTACAAGTCTATTTGATGACTTTACATTTTAGAATATCAAGAATATTCTAAAGATAAAAAGTATTTTACAACTGTTTTTTTTTAGTCTTCTTTATATCTAGAAACAAATGAAAGCTTTAGTACAAATACAATGTGGCACTTGGTAGCTGTGCCCAAGAGAAGTCAGTCACTAGTAGATATTTTTATAAATAAATTTCATGTTATGGAAAAATTATTCAAATCTTCATTTTTATTACATTAAAATAACATCAGAATGTACACAATGCATATCATTTTTGTTTGATTGTTACATTGATGTAAAATATCCAACAGATTAAATATTTTTAATTCAATTTTTTATTGAAAATGTATATTGTATTAGACCTTCACTTGTCCATATTTTTGTTAGTATAGATACAGTATTATTACTTCAGCCTTTGCATTACCTGAACACACCTATGTAGCTTTAAGCATGGACTATACATTCTTTGTTTGCAAGAACATGCTTAGCATTGTTTTCTTGTGAGAATTCAGTACTTGCCTATTGCAAGATGATCTTCATTTCCATTACTTTATTAAAATAGTACATGTCTGTATATACATAAAAACTTTCCATGAAGATGCTCTTTGAAGGTAATTCAAGTATCATTGCCCTTTTCATTGTTCTTTTCTGTCTGTGTGTAGTCTGTCATTTTATTATATTTGAATCTCTCAGGAGTGAGCTGGAACACTGATTACTTATAACTTCATGTTTACAAACTTCATGGAAATTGTTGATCACACAATCAAATCAATATCACTTCTGAATTATTGCCAGGAAAGGAGAAACATTGTCTTTGCTGTTTCCTAATGACTTAATAGAAGCACCTGACCATTTGAATCTAAGGGGTAACAGTTATAATTAAAATTTTTGAATTGACTTGGGATAAGACCCAATAATTTTCTTCCTGAGGCATTTAGTGTTCATATGTTGTTTTATCTATTCTCTTAATTGTAATAATTCATTGTAAGCTGATGGTGATTTAACATGTCTCTCCTCATAAGGGTACTGTATTTTAAAATAACACGTTAGGAAAGGAAAAGCATTTATATAAATCAAAGAATGACTAATTAACAAGTGGGAAAGAAGTTAATTTTTTTAGCTTCCTTTATATTTTACCATATGGGACCATCAACTTTACCTCCGCAAGTAATTCCTGCTTTCTCTCTTTTTTTAAATTTTGTTTTCAGTTGCAGTTTGCATTTAGTATTGTTTTGTATTAACGTCAGAGGCCCAGGTGTGCAGCATGGTGGTTAGATAATCACATACTTTATAAAGTGGTCCCCCGACATTTCCGGTCCCCACCTGGCACCACACACAGTTATTACAATATTATTGACTGTATTCCCTCTGCTGTACTTCCCATCCCTGTAATTATTTTATAACTACCAATTTGACTTTTTAATTCCTTCACCTTTTTCACCCAGTCCCATAAACCCCCTCACTCTGGCAACCATCAGTCTGTTCTCTCTATCTGTGACTCTTTTCAGTTTGGTTTTAATCAGAGCAAAGAAGCAGTACAAAATTTAAGAAAAACAGTCTGTTGTGTAAAAACAATTACTTAAAGTCCAAATATATTTGTGCTGTATTTTGTCTTGGCTTTCCGCAATACCAGTGTCCTTTTATGATGTGGATAATTAAAATTTCACTGTATTTTCAATTTAAGAAGATTAGTCCAGCTAATCTGAGGCTTCAGTGTTGGGGTCCAACCACAACAAGTATATACCGGGGTCCTGAACGGGAAAAGGTATGGAACTGAAATAAATGATAAACAGGAACTTAAAGATATATATGGGTTCGGGAGGACGCCAGGGCAAACAGTCTCTAAGGTTTCTTAGCCGCAATGTGCCTGGTCTCAGAAACACACCACTTTTATTCATAGAAAAATGTGGTCCATCAGCAATTCAGTTAAGTTTCGAGGCAACTCAAAGACAACCCCCACCATACCATCCAAATCTACTTTACACTAATAAGAAGCTAGCTTCCAGCCCCTCCAGAGAACGTGGGTGAGACAAATGAGAATCAGGTGTAGCTCTTTGTTAACTAGGTAAATGAGGTGGGGTTTGGGCCCAGCACCTCTGTCCAGATTGCAAAAATACCCTGCTTATTTATTCGATCCCCAACACTTCAGTGAGATGATGGGCAAAAAAGTAGGTGAGTCAGAGGGGAAACTGAAAATGGCATGGCATAATTTTTGCAAGTTCTATTCAATATACTGTTAGAAACTATGAGCATTTCCTCCCAGCACATAAAGCATGCAGAGTGCATAACTTGTTCCCATCTAATTATATTCTTGAGTGGTGAATGTGTTGTCAGGTTGGGAAGCCATCTTTGGATTAGCCTTTTTTTCACCTTGGTACTCTGTGCTTTCTGAGATTTTACATGGTTCTATGAACGGTGAGTGGTGCTCAGTATTGACCAGTGCAAACAGCAGATGGTAAGATATTGATAGAGAAATTTGTTAATGGGCTAGTTGTCTTACTTAGAGTACAGCTTTTTTTCCCCCTGCTTTTCTACACTGTGTACCTTGGAAGGAGGAAATACACAGAGGGCCTTTTCTTTTTCTTTGTGGGAGTCTATGATGGGAAAAAAAGAGGTGACTGTCAACCTTAAGTAAAACCACCGTTAGTAGATGGTTACTACATTATTAAAAATAATAAAATTTCTATGATAAACATTAAAAAATTATTTTACTTTTATGTCTGTTGAATTATTGAGTAATTAACATTTTCTACATAATTATGTACATATTCATGAATGTGTGTGGGAGGAGTTGTTTCCCCTGATTGTAAACATCTCAGGGGAAAAGAGATGTCCTATGAGCTGTTTGTAAAGGGGAGCCGGGGCGGGCTTCCTGGGCTCCTTGGAACTGCACGCCCTCCCAGTGACTGCTCAGTGAATGCTTTTTCTAGTACAGGTGGTCCTATTTCCTATCTTTGCTATTCACGTCTTTGCTAATTGGCTCTTTATTGTTGATTGTTAAGACTTGCTTTAAAGAATGAATCCCTCACGGGTCTATCAAGCTTCAGCTCTCTTTCAACTCCATTTTGCACAGTTACCTGAGAGCAGAGAAAATACTCAACTTTCTCAACCCGCTTTTCTTTTACTCCCAGGAAATAAAGCACGCAGAGGAAGGGTAGTGACCCTGCTTTCTGTTGGAGGCGCTTGAGGACCCAGAGAGGAATTATTCCCTTCAGTCTTATTCCCGCAGGTCCATTCACTGACTTCTTCTACTAATGTTTCTATTGGTTGTCATTCAAGTGACCCACACCGACAGTGCCTTTTCTGAAAATCTTGGCAGATGTCTGGAACACCCTTTCATCTTCATTTTCCTTCTTCTATCCTAGCCCCTGAAGATCCCAGAGAAAGTCCTGCCAATTCTGTTTCTCTCCCAAGGTCCTATTGTGTGTACCTATATTTAATCTTAAATAACATCACTGAATAGCATGTGAGATATATTTAACTTATTCTGCTTTCTTATTTTCACATGCACTAGTTCATGTAATTCTTTCAACTAACCCAATTAATTAGGTATTGCTACTTTCACTTTAAAGAAAGAGAAACTAATTGGCTTCAGGGGCTGAGGATAGCTCAGTTGATTTGAGCATTTGCCCCAGATGGGGATTGCCGGGTGGATCTTGGTTGGGACACATGGGAGTATCTGTCTCCCCTCTTCTCACTTAAAAATAAATAAACAAACAAACAAATAAATAAATATGTGAAAATGAGGCTGAGAGTGTCAGAGGTCATTCATGAATTGTGCCAGCTTCATAATTAGAGGGCTGCTAGGTCAGAGAGACTAGGGGATCATTCCAGTAGAAATAACACCTTATACTATTGTATACCTAAGTGTGACTTGAATAATATCATATATATTTAAGAACAGACATGAAGAAACCAGGAAGTCTTTAAAAATCTTTTAAAACACCAGAGCATATGTAATATAAGAGTAGAATTACAGCTCAGTTGTTTGTCAGATTCCCTCAGTGTGCGCATTCAAACCTCGCTTGTCCCTGGTGCGCACCAACATGTGTGGGGGTAGACATGATGGCCAACGAAACCGTCTCTGAAGAAAAGCAGACTGGGGATTTAAAATAGTATTCCATCCCATTGTCTGACTTACCTTATCTATTTTTTCAGTTATACAGTTTTGTTTTTCCTGGAAAACAAAATTTAGAGCATCAAATCTTGAGGCGAGATCCTGAACACGCCAGCTTTGGAGTAAATTCATGTATTCTTGTCTCGTCTGCAGTGGTGAACATTGTACAGAGCTTCGCACTAACTTCAAGCAAGCCTAGTTCTTTCTTTTCTTTTTCTCCCACTCTGGGAAGGGAGTGCCACTCTGAAGAAGCCAATGAACCTAAAGTTCGCTGATCCTTGTCCCTGAAGCCTGCAGGAGCTCTTGAATGCATCCTGCCGCCCCCTCCCCTGTGTCCTAGAGCTGCTAACAGCAGAGACACCCTGACCTTCATGATCCTGTGTGAATTGGAAAATACTCTGAAAAACAGCCAACCTGAATTTATTTACACAGTTTCGTGAATTTTGCTCTCAAAGCAGGTAACTGCTGATTGGAACATCTGGAATTCATTTTCTGATCTGTCTGGTCTCTGGCTAGTCACACCTCCATTTAGCCACTAGTAAAGAAAGCCAATATGAAACAAAATCATAGCTCCCTTCTTTGATTGTGAAGTGTAATAAAACTTTTAGGAGATTTGCTCATTGATAAAGATCAGTTTATAAGTATAAAGTAGGTACTTCCTCTCTGTTTTTCTTTTAAAAAAAATGAAAGAAAAAAAGACAACTTACCAATGGGAAGGCAGGAACTTGAACTCAGGAACCTTCACTGTGAACTTGAAAAATTTATGCTATTCCAATATATATATAGTTTAATGGCCTTTGCTACTTCTCATTCATATCTGGCTAAGAAAATAACAAAATTGCCTGACCAGGCGGTGGTGCAGTGGATAGAGGTCGGACTGGGATGCGGAGGAGCCAGGTTCGAGACCCTGAGGTGCCAGCTTGAGTGCGGGCTCATCGAGTTTGAGCAAACCTCACCAGCTTGGACCCAAGGTCGCTGGCTCGAGAAAGGGGTCACTCGGTCTGCTTCCTGCTGTAGCTCCCCCCCCCCCCCCGTCAAGGCACATATGAGAAATCAATCAATGAACAACTAAGGAACCGCAACAAAGAATTGATGTTTCTCATCTCTCTCCCTTCCTGTCTGTCCCTATCTGTCCCCCTCTCTGTCTCTGCCACAACAACAACAAAAAAAAAACCCCAAAAAACAAAACTGTTACTATTGTACTATGTTCGCAGGTATTTTGAAAAGGAAAATGTAAAATTCTGTTGAAAAGCCAGGTTTTGATCAGTTATTTCTCCTGATCTCCTGCGTGTCTCAGAGAATTAAGGTTTTATTTGTGACTGTGAAACCTGCTATTTTCATGGTAAGTTTCATTGTTGGATCACTGTATCAATACGTCATGACTTCATAAGTGAAGTATGCCGGCCCTAGCACTTCCAAACATACTAAAACATCTGTGAGTAAATATTTATTATATTTGGCCATGCAGAAATATGGCTTAAAATCACTTTTTGACTCAGATCTGATTTTCACTGATCTAGCATTGATCTTAAATTTTACATAGATAATAACATGTAAGAAAATACTTCTCTTAAGAGGGTGAAGTATTGAAATAGCAAGGAATACTTTTTTTTTTTGACAGAGAGAGAGTCAGAGAGAGGACAGATAGGGACAGACAGACAGGAAGGGAGAGAGATGAGAAGCATCAATTCTTTGTTGTGTCATCTTAGTTGTTCATTGATTGCTTTCTCACATGTGCCTTGACCAGGGGCTACTGCAGAGTGAATGACTCATTGCTCTAGCCAGAGACCTTGAGCTCAAGCCAGCGACCATGGGGTCATGTCTATGATCCCATGCTCAAGCCAGCGACCCTGCACTCAAGCTGGTGAGCCCTCACTCATGCTGGATGAGCCTGTGCTCAAGCCAGGTGACCTCGAGGTTTTGAACCTGGGTCCTCCGTGTCCTAGTCTGATGCTCTACCCACTGCATCACTGCCTGGTCAAACAGCAAGGTATACTTTAAATTTTGAAGGGTCAGAATGCTGGGATAGTGCTAACAATATGGATTTCTTCACTAGCCATCATGGTAAGGATATTTAATATTTTACTAAGGACATATGGCTATTAGAAATATTTTTTCAAAGCAATATCTTAAGTGCAATGATTAATAATTAAACTGTCACAACTCTCTTAACCACATGATATATAATATCTTTAAATTGCTACCACTATACTATATACATCCTGTATATATACACACTCTGTGTGTGTGTGTGTGTGTGTGTGTGTGTGTGTGTGTGTGTGTAGGGTGCTTATCTAATTGCCTTAGTTGGATATAATAATTTTTAATTGATTGTTACAAGCCATAGTGTACACAATTGTCATAGTGTATTTTTTACAGTGAAACAACTAACTGATTTTGGTACTTTTGCATATAGAACCTTTAAATGGGTGTGGAACCTTATATCCACGTTGTGTATTTCTTCTGACTTCTAGTTCTTAATGGACATCTATTTAGCTTCAGAAGGTTATGATTGTTATGTTAAAATGTAATAGAAATGGGAGCAAATGTCGTCCCTAAATCCTGTGTGTAAATGTGTTTCTTTCTTATTTTTCTTGTTTTTTTAATGTTTTTGAATTTATTGATGTTAGAGAGAGGAAGGGGAAGAGAGAAAGAGGCAGGAGCAGCGATCTGTTCCTGTGTGTGCCCTGACTGGAGACTGAACCAGCAACCTCTGTGCTTCCAGATGACACTCGAATCAACCGAGCTATCCAGCCAGGGCATCAATGGACTTCTAGTGTATGGGATTGTCTGCACTTTCTTATGATGTGCAGTTGCATTTGATATAAAAGTTTTACAGGAGAATGCAGCACAAAATAAGCATTTGGAATCTGGTTGATTAAAATGAGGGATATTCAGCACTACAGTGTGTTTCCCCTTGCTGAATACACTTACTGCTGTGGTGGTTGCCATTTGAACAGGCACAAGATGCTGCTTACTAATGGTAGCTGGTGGTTTCTAGGGGACTTTACAGTAGTTTCCAAATATGCAAGTGTATGTGTAAGTGAATTCTTTGGGAAAAAACAACAATATATTTTATCATAAGGAGGAAAGATTTCCAGGCCAGTTTGTAAAGCCTATTTACCCTGCACGTGCCAGATAGAAAACAACTTCATCTTTGCCTGACCAGGTGATGGTGTAGTGGATGGAGTGTTGGGCTGGGATGCAGAGGACCTAGGTTCAAGACCCTGATGTCGCTGGCTTGAGCGCGGGCTCACCAGCTTGAGTGCAGGGTCACTAGCTTGAGCAGGGGATCATGGACATGACCCCATGGTCTCTGGCTTGAGCCCAAAGGTCTCTGGCTTGAAGCCTAAGGCACTGGCTTGAGCCCAAGATCACTGGCTTGAGCAAGGGGTCACTCGCTGTACTGGAGCCCCCCGCCCCCCGTCAAGGCACATACAAGAAAGCAATCAATGAACAACTAAGATGCCACAACAAAGAACTGATGTTTCTCATCTCTCTCTCTTCCTGTCTGTCTGTCCCTATCTGTCCCTCTCTCTGTCTCTTTCAAAAACAAAACAAAACAAAATTTAAAAAAACTTCATCTTTGCTATATTCAGCAGCAAACTAAACTTTCTGTCGATTTCTGCCCTAACTTCAACTGATTTCAAATTATATGAAAATTATCAATTCCTTTACTAGACAGTCACTTTTGTCATTTGTGTACAAGGCAAATAAGTAAGCTTTGCATCTTTTTTATCTTTAGCATTTTAATGCAGTGTTCATTTCATATTTTAAAACATACATTCTTTCTAGAACAAAAGTATTTTTTTTTGTCCTTCATTTTATTACCAGTGATCTACTTTTTACATTTCAATTTTACAACTAATTGTATTAGTCTGTGTGGGCTGTTATAACAAAATAGCTAATGCTGGGTGGCTTCAGTAACAGGCGTTAATCCCTCAGCTGCAGAGTCTGGGAAGTCCAGGGACAAGGTGCCGACCAGTTCGGTTCCTGGTGGGAAACTGCTTCTCATTTTGCAGGTAGACAGCTTTTTGCTGTGTCCTCACATGGCAGAGAGAGAACTTCTCTCTCTTCCTTTGTTTTTTTTTTTTAAATTAAACATTTTTTTTTAAACATTATTTCAGTGAGACAGGAGGGAGGGAGAGACCGGAACATGGATCTGTTCTGCATGTTCCCTGACCAGGGATCGAACCAGCAACCTCTGTGCTTCAGGACAATGCTTTAACCACCCAAGATATTTAGCCAGGGCTCTCTCTTTCTTTAATAAAGCCATGCACATCATTAGGAAGGCAATGCCCTCTACCTTAGCTAACCCTAATTATCTTCCAAAGGTCTAATCTCTACAGTCACATTAGGGAGTAGAGCTTTAACCTGTTTATTTGGAAGAGGGTACAAAATTCAGTCTATAGCATTGAAAGAAAAATATTCACCTGGAGCTTCTTCAATATGTATGAATTCTCTAGTGTTTTAATAAAATAAAACATGATAAATGAGAGATTTCAGTGTATGCTATGACGGAACAGGAGTTATTTTTTCTGTTTATTCTAGCCTTTCATGTTTTCAACACTCACTTGGCGAGATGCAGTGGATGTACACTTCAGATAGACTTGCACATTTTTCCCCAAGCTGCTTTTGGCTTGTTATAAAAAATCATTTGGCTTTTCAGATATGTAAAATTTTGTTGTCTATATGCCTTAGTGTAAAGAGGTACTTTATGAATATTTACTAGTCGCAATGTTGGAAATTTTAATTTGCGTGGAAAGAATTTTTAATAAAATAAGAATCTAGCATGTGTATATTCATAACTAAGCATTAATATCAAATAAACTTACTTCAGCCTAAGGGGTTTTAGGGAAAACAGTGGAGGGTCCCTATTGGTGGGTGAGGGGAGAGGAGATAGAGCTCAGGGGACAGACAAAAAGTGATGGAGTAAATCCTGTCATGCTTCTTTATATCCTGAAAGCTTCTGCTCATTCAACATGCTTTTGAATTTTTTATACATATTTGCTACTAATTTTTCTTATAAAAAGACCAAAAATGCTGTCCATTTTTATTAGGATTCCTTAGTATATGCTCGTTATCCCTTGTTTCAAATATCATCATTCTTTGTGGTGCCTCTTTTCCTGGTAACTGGTAAAACCCTCTCCCTTCCTTCTCTGTCTGCTTGTTTGCTGCTCTTTCTCCTTAGTGCTTTCTCTTCCAAACAAGGGCTGCATATGAATAATTGAATGGCAAATAGTTTTTAGTTTAGAGTAGTGATGGTATGGCTGGCAGTCGTGCCAGTAAGCATCTGTGGCATGGAAAACTGGCCTCAGGACCAACTTTTCTCCTTTGGAATAGATCAGGGGCTCAAACGTTTCAGTAAAAGAAACTGAAGCACAAGTTTTTATCTAGAGGAGAGAAATACCCAAATGACTTATGATCAAGGCTGTATTGTAAGTGACGAATGAGTACATATCCCTGGTGGTTAATGTTACAACTTCTAATGACTTTTAGGTCACTAGGTAAAATAATCAGTGTTAGTTCTGCTCCCACTGTGGAACTGATGGTGTAGAAGAAATCACAATACCGTTTTAATAGAAATATTTGAATGATTGAGTCCCAAACCTTAGCTGGTGAGAGACTTAAAGCCATCTGCAAATCCTTTGCTACCATTCTATGTTTTTATGCAGAAAGGTCTCCAAATATACTGGTCACAAACATTAGGGGATATTTCAAAAATGAATATGAAGCAATAAAATATCCCCTAATGTTTGTGAAGCAGTATATATTTACCCTTTGTTTTTAGAACAAACACAGTTTTCTTTAAATTATGAATACCGGGCGTATAATAGATTTTATACTCTTTCTATATATCTAAACATTTCATTTGATAAATCTTAAATACTAATAATTGATCTAATCTTTTCAGAAACCCCATTTTAGGCCATGTAACATTTATGGTATCACAAAGCGTATTATGCAGGGGGTGGTCCCCTTACACTTACATAGACAACCAGTGACAAATAGAAGGTCATATTCTGATTCAAGGGGTCACTTTCCTTTCTTTTCTGGAGGGTTGCCACCCCGCCCACTGCCCCTCCCCTAACAGTTCTCTGAATAGGCTCCGTGAATGAGCCAGCACGCCTGTTTAGGCCCAGCCACTCTTGGGGCACCACTTGAAAAGAGCCAGTGCCAGGCCGAAGTGAATGGGAGAGCCCAGCACCACTGCTGGGAAACTTGTCCCAGCAAGTCACAGACTAATCTGGGAACGACCTCAGACGAAGAAAACAAAAGAGCACTTTAGGGTCTAAATCACCCACTTGACAGAAGAGCACCAGGATAAAGAAACCTGCCAAGGACTAGTTACTTCTGTGTTTCTTTTTCTTAACTTTCTAATGCATTTTAGAGGCGAAGGACAGAACTCTGGCCATCCAAAAAAATCAGGAAATTTCTTAAATTTAAAAGCATTTTTACATGCAGTTATTCATGATATATGTCTGCTTTCTTACTAGAGCTCTGTACATATACAACCCAGCTTTCACTTGAACTTGATCTCTGTTACTTTGGGGTTTAGAGTATCTCCATTGAGGATGCTTTTTTTAAATCAGGAAGCTTTATTTTTTCCCTAATGTGTGGTTTTTAAAATAGTCTCATGTGATATGGGTAAAATAAGTGCTTTAGAAAAAATTTTGTTTCTGTTAATATTTTTCTATTTATTGATGCACTTATAAGAACATCGATCCATACAGTGGAATGTAAAAATAATACAAAGTTAAAGATAGGGAAAGGTAAATGTAAATGAGAAGGTGAATTGGTCTGAATGCAAATATATAAACCTCAGGATATTACATAATTTTTAAAAATTGGACTGAAAATTTTATTCTTGAGTCTCCTAGAGACCAAAATAAGAAAGGAAATAAATGTGTTATATGTTCTATAAGTGTTCTAATTCCAAGGGGAGCTTAAGTATTTTTCCTGGTACTTGGATCTGAAAGAAATTCTTCCCATGAGTTTCCAACACATAAGTTGTTGTAAGATCAGTAACTCTAAGATTGGATTTTGTAAAGTTCTGTCCATTACAGCTGAGATGTATAATAGCAAAGTCAAACTTTGGAAAAGTAATTTTACAGAGTTTTATGATAATGTAGTCCAAGAACAGCTTTGATTCACAGAAAAAAAAATCTAGATTCCAGAGTAATGTCTTTTAAATAGTGTTTCTCTTCATTAGGCTAATGATGAAGGCAGTCACAAATACTTTGAGAATATAATCTTCTTAAGACTGTTGAGTCTAGATAGCTTTGTTGCTTAGTAATGAGATTTTTATATACATTAGCAGTAAAATAATGATTGGTAGGTTAGAGAGTTTTGTAAAAACTTGTCTGATCAAGTTTCAGTTTGATCCAAATGCTTATTAAATGGATACCCATCCTTCCCATCCGTCCCCAATTGTAAAGCCAGTAGCCACTGTCACCATCACAGCCACCTGGCCCATGCAGGTTCGCATTGGATTCAGACAGTCAGTAAAGAAACAATGGAGCCAAAAACTGGTGGGCCAACAGCTTTAATCCTAGCTTGCACCCCACGGGCAAGCAATACACACAGTGGGAAAACACTTCCCTTTCCATTCAGGGCTCCCAAAGCCACTGACTTTATCCGAGTTTCCTAGAATCAAAGGTTTCTAGCTCACCAGACTCATTCACCTCTGTTCCCCATCTCCTTCTCTCTGCACAAACTCTGCACAAACTGGCTTCTCCTTCAGCACTCCACCATCTTGACTGCTTCTCCTGGCCTCCTCCACGTGGCCTTTCCCTGCTCTGCTCTCTAATGCTAATCTCAGGGACCGAGAGAGCAAGCTCCCGGTCTGCCCCACTTTATAGTGTAGAAATCAAAACGTTTAATCCAATATACAAACAAGGAAGTTTCTGATACAGAGTCACTTATCTGAGGCATAATGGGATTCCCCATGAGAGTGCACCACCCCACATCAAAAAGGGTGGGAAAGGCTTAGTCCCAAAACCAAGCCCCAGGCTACAAGGATCCTGACTGCCCACAGCTCGCCCCCAACACACATTAATACAATCACGCCCATCCCAAGCAAGAAGGGCAACCAATACCATCACCTGGGCGATGGGCTTCCACGTGGACAACACCATCTTTCACAAAGTGAGCATAATGTATTTTATCTGCCCAACACTAATCTTTATATAAAAAGGTGTTCTAAGAGAGTGTCTATAGAGTTACAGTGGGATTTTCTTTATATAATAGTTATGATCAATTTTCTAAACACATTTTCAAAACAACCAATAATCATGGAATATACTTTTCTGTGTATGGACTTCAATATAAAAGAAGTAATAAAAATGTTAGTAATAAGAATTTTCTGACGGTGCTGGTAGGAGTTGTTGAAGGCTTACTTGACGTTTTTTATACCTTTCTAATTAGTTGCAAAACTAATTTTCCTGTTTAAATTTCATTATCTTTTTTGGAGGGGAGAAAATTTGAGATTTGAAATATTATGCCAAATAGAAACTTTCTGCTTCTTGGATAATGTATAATAGGAGACAATTACAGTTAGAGAACAGAATATAAATGTAATAAACATTGACAACTTAAAAGTAATGCTACAGTGAAGAGAAGCTGGATTATGGAGGAGGGGAGGTGGTGAGGAGATGTGGCAAGGTGCTCATTTTCTTCTCCTTTGATACTTCCGTAGTAAGAAATATTGCCTAAAGCCTATAGGTAGTCCAGTAGGTCCTTAAGATAGTATTTAATTATTAAGATGAATATAAGATTATAGCTAAGAGAAGTTGGGAGGAGGAAGAGAGGACAATGGTTGAATATCTGGGGGGAGACAGGAAAGTAGTACGTATATGTTAATTTCCATATATTTCATAAGAGTGAACAAAGGTACTCCTTTGAGCTGAAGGATCAAGGAATGGAGGCAAAACTATTAATAGATTATTTCATGTGTGAACATGATGAAAACAAGAAATGTACATTTTCCCCAAATTAGAAAATTTGGTTGTACTCCTTGGGATAGAACTGGGTATGGAATGAGAAGAAACTTTTACTTTTTTTGGTAACTTTCCTTTCATATATTACTTTAATATTTTTAAACAAATAATTAATGATTCAGTAATATAGTGTGTAAAACTTTAGGAGTCTAAAACTTTTTAATGTATCTGAGAACAATAAAAATAGTTATATACACATTTTAAAAAATGTTATTTTTAGAAAATTTCAGAAAAATAGAAATATATCAGATTAACATTTTTGTATAAGCATACAGTCATTTCATGGGGAATGATGAAAGAGTATCTTTGTATTTGTTACCATGCTGTACAGATTTTAAATGGTTAAAAAATGTTAGGTGCTTCTATTATTTATCCAGGTTGACTTTGTAATTTTTTAAAGGAGAACTTAATTGTTTAATAATTTTATAAGGAAAAATATCTTTTTTTTTTTGAATTTTTCTGAAGCTGGAAACGGGGAGAGACAGTCAGAGAGACTCCCGCATGCGCCCGACCGGGATCCACCCGGCACACCCACCAGGGGCAACGCTCTGCCCACCAGGGGGCGATGCTCTGCCCCTCCCGGGCGTCGCTCTGCCGCGACCAGAGCCACTCTAGCGCCTGGGGCAGAGGCCAAGGAGCCATCCCCAGCGCCCGGGCCATCTTTTGCTCCAATGGAGCCTCAGCTGCGGGAGGGGAAGAGAGAGACAGAGAGGAAGGAGGGGGTGGGGGTGGAGAAGCAAATGGGCGCTTCTCCTATGTACCCTGGCCGGGAATCGAACCCAGGTCCCCCGCACGCCAGGCCGATGCTCTACCGCTGAGCCAACCGGCCAGGGCCAGGAAAAATATCTTATAAATTATATTTCCATGGATTATTTTGATCTATGATTTCAAATGTATCATTCAGAAGTCATGGGACTAGACTAACAAATTGTAATTTTTAAAAGCATCTAATTTACTATAATGCAAGTATAGTAGTTAAAGAAACACACTTGAGAAATTGGGAATAAAAAGAATATAAGTCACTGAAACAAAGTACCACTTCTAACACACACACCCACACACACACACAGCAATGGTGGCAGCAGCAATAGCAAGTTGACAATAATCAAAACCTGCCGTCTTTACTGAGACCTCGAACTCTACCCTGGTCAGATGACACCTTCAATGCTGGCTTCAGGTCTCAGAGCCAAATTGTTATTTAATAAGTTTATTGATAAATTAGATTACTTTCTTGCTTCCCTCCTAATTTATTTAATTAATTAAAGTATCGTTCCATACAATGTTATATTATATAGTTTGAGGTGTACTACATAGTAGTTGGACATTAATGTGTCTTGCGCTGGGAATACCACACTAAGTCTATTAAGCATCTGGCACTGTGCAGTTATCACACTATTATTGACTATATTCCTCTTTACTTTTATCACCCATCCCTTTACCACCACCCCTTCTGGCAACTATTAGTTTGTTCATTGTTTCTGAGAGTTGTTTTTGTTTGTTCATTTGTTTTAAATTTTTTTTAATTCCACATATCATTATCTTTGTCTGACATATTTCATTTTGCATAACACCCTTTAGGTCCATCCATGTTGTTGTAAATGCTAAGCTTTTATAATTCTTTTTTTGTTGAATAATGCTCTATTATATAATAGGGCATATATATATATATATATATATATATATATATATATATATATATATATGTATAATCACCTTTTTTTATGCATCCCTCTATCAAAGGGCCCCTAGGTTGTTTCCAAATCTTAGCTATTGTAAATAATGTTACAATGAATATAAGGGGTGCATATGTCTGTTTGAATTAGTATTTTCATTTTTTTTTAGATAAATAGGATGCTAAAGTATCAAGAAATTATATTCTAGGAGAAATAATAACTAATAAATTGGTATTTTTTGCAAGCCCAGAGAATTCAGGACGAAAGTATTGATACATGAGAGCATCAGAAATTTTAGGGCTAATGAATGTCAGCCCTAAATTTAGAAATTGGCCTTACTTTCAGGAATTTAGGGTTAGTGAAAAATTACAGGGAGACAAGAGTGTGCTACACCTTAAAGAAGTTTTTTTCTGTCAATTACAATTATTTAAATAAAAATAGAACTCGGCCCTGGCCGGTGGCTCAGTGGATAGAGTGTCGGCCCAGCATATGGACATCCAGGTTTAATTCCTAGTCAAGGCACACAGGAAAATGGACCATCTGTTCCTTTTCCCCTCCCTCACCCCCTTTTCTCCCTCTTTCCCTTCTGCAGCCAGTGGCTTGGTTGGTCCAAGTGTTGGCTCTGGACGCTGAGAATAGTTCAGTTGGTCTGAGCGCATCAGCATCAGGTGCTAAAAATAGCTTGGTTGTGAGCATCAACTCAAGACAAGGTTGCTGGGTGGGCCCTGGTTGGGATACTTGCGGGAGTCTGTCTGTCTATCTCCCCTTCTCTCAAATTAAAAAAAAACAAAAGTAGTATTCAAGAAACTGTGCTGTAATCACTCATAATGTTTAATATAATTATAATTGCTATTTATTGATCACTTATATATACTAAATATTCTTAAGCCCTTTTAATATGTAAATTTATTCAGTTCTTATAGCATCCTTAAGAGGAAGGTATTGCTAAATAGCTCTACCTTACTGATGAGAAAATAAAGATTCAAGGGAAGTAAGTGTTCTAATTGTTCTGCTTAGGATGTCATAGGCTGTACATGACAAGTAATACCAATTCTTTTGGCTCTAACTCCTGAAATCCAAAGAATAACATCAAGTGTAATTTTAATATGTTTAGATTACATATATTTGCAAGAGAATCTGACCTAGATGCCCTTAGGAGTTTTGCTTTTAATGTCAACAACGTCTTAATTATTTTCTTTAATTTTATAAGGATCCAGATTGGCTTGACCTCTGAGTAGTTACAATTGTAATATTTAATGGTGTAAAGTAGAAAGGCCAATACTGTTTCCTGCCAAGTAGACTTCAGATTTTTATCTTTTTGGTGTTTAGAAGAAAGTATTTTGGTGTATTCTGTGGTACTAAAAAGAAGAATCTGCCTGACCGCTGGTGGCCCAGTGGATAGAGCATCGACCTGGAACACTGAGATTCCAGGTTGGAAACTCCAAGGTCGCCGGCTTGAGTGCGGGCTCTTCCAGCTTGAGCACGGGGTCACCGGCTTAAGCCTGGTATCACAGGCATGATTTCATGGTTGCTGGATTGAGCCCAAAGGTTGTTAGCTTGAGCAAGGAGTCATTGGCGCAGCTAGATTTCCCCGGTCAAGGGCATATGAGAAACAATTAATGAACAACTAAAGTGCTACAGCTACAAGTTGATTCTTCTCATCTCTCTTCTTTCTTGTCTGTCTGTCTGTCTCTCTCTCTCTCTCTCTCTCTCTCTCTCTCTTGCTTTAAAAGAAAGAGAGAGAGGGAGAGAGAAGAATCTAAAATGCATCAATTTTTGTCAAACATTCACTTGTTTTTATATTCAGGTACATAATATAGGGACTAATGTACTATCATAAATAATCCATAGTGATTGATAGTCTAATGCAGTGTTCGTAACTAGTGGTTTTGCTGTAAACCCTTACGAATCTAACATTTGGGCCTAGAATGCTCAGGTATTTGTGTAAAAGTGAGAATTAAAGCAAGACATTGAGTGAAAGGAAAATCTAGGTTTCCAAAAGGGATTGGTGCTTCTGCCTGCATCTGAATTCTTAGAACCAGAGAAGAATAATAACATAAATTATATAGTCTGAGGTCTAATATTCATGTGTCAAACAGCAGAAAATATAAAAGAGAGACCTTTCTCATAAAGGATTCTTGCTCTTTAAGCCACAGTGACTCCCAATTTTAGCATTCACAGGCCAATCAATATCTGAAGTGTGAACCAACACAATGAAATTCTTACTTTTGGTGAGGCTAGGAGAGAGGAGTTTCCACCCAGGGGAAAGGAGACAAATGTTTCAAGTTATAGACAGAAAGCAAAAATATTCTGTCTCTTACAGTCTTTATTGAATTTTCTCCCTGCATTCTTGACAATTTCCCCAAACTTCCTGAGACCTACACTGGCCATACTAACTTCGTCGATAAAATAGGGCTAAGACAAGCCAGTGTGAAGAGCTGAATCTGACAGATGGCCACAAGCATTGATCTAATATATCAATCCTGATCTAAATAGAAAAAGCCTCTGATACCTTCCAAAGCAACTCTGAAGCTTTAATCAATAACTGAAATGTTAGATTTTGGCAAAAGAAAAGATATTAGATTTTTAAAGCTGACTATATGACCTCAATAAAAAAGAATCAATTTTTATTAGGAATGGAACCTAGCAGTTTTATACAATGTATCCAGATTTCCTGGAAAAAAATTTGAGTAATGGATTAACTCCAGTGGAAATTAGGTAATTTTTTTTACTTAACATGATGCACAAGAAGCTTCAATCAATAATACTTGCATTGGAGAACAGTTTTGAAGTAGGCAAACAGCATGTATAATACAGTGTCCTGTGTATATAATTATCTCAGCATGCCGAAAGGTAGAAAACCATCTTCAAGTGGCAGAGAATTAATAACCCTCCATTTCATTGTTCAACACTTTATTCTAAAGTTGTGTTGGTTTTGTATTTGTTTTCCTAAGAGATTTTCTTAAAAGCACAAACCTGACATTGCTCAATACAGCTCACTTTCATCAACAGTGAGCTGAAATGCTGTTGAAACCATATATTATAATTGTCAATGTCTGAGAAGGCTAGTCACAAGGAAAAATTTAAAGGAGCTAGGTACTGTATGGAAATCCAAGCATATACAGACTTAAGAGCCTAACCCATGTGACTTCTTCTAAAATAGATACAGAGGTATACATTATCTGGAAAAGGAGCTTGGAGCTGTTCATTTCAGATGAGAATTTAACCATGCAGGCACTGCTGAATTAATAAGATACCTCCGTTTTGGAATATCTATTGTTTACTTAACTGTGAAAAGAACATACAGGTCATATTAAAAGGTTATATTTTACTTTTAGTTGTTTCACTTTGAAAAGAACATTAACTTTGTATTGGGTAAGTAAAGCGAGGACAATATCTTCTGAAAATCATGAGTGTTATGCTGCCATTGTCAAGTTCCCAGCTGTTTTATATTATGATAACAATGGGATGAAGTGTAAGAATAGTGCTGTGTACATTAGAGCTTGTTTTATTTCCAGTGTGTGAATGACAGATATGTATTGAGCTGTTTCAGACATATAGGAACATGGAAAAGTATCCATTAAAAGCTAATCATTTAAAATATATTGTAGAAAAATTTAAAACTAAACTAAATTTGGCAGTGTTTGGGCTCCAACTACATTTCTTAACAATCTCCTAAACTGCTGAGTTGGACAAAAGAAGCCAGACTTTTTTTTTCTTTTTAAGAAAATAACACAGCTTTCTTATATTTCATAAGAGATAGGTGCCCAATGACCTAAAGGTTCCCTTTGTGACACCTATTTTCTGTGCCTCAGCACTAGCTGACACAGAATGCTGTGACACTGGTCTTGTTCTGTGACAGACAGCCAGTGTTTCCAGTCGTTAAGGTTGCTCCCAGAGCCAGGAGAGCCTGAGGCCATCACCAGTAACTGATTTTCACCCTAGAGACCTGCAGACACAGTGTTGGGGGCTGTGGGCAATTAAGACAGTCTAGTAGGAAATCAATAATATTTGGGGGCATTGCATGGATTTACTGAGCACTGTGATAAATACACATATGTGAGTGTCCTGCCCACAAAAATCTGCATGCATGTGGAAGAGAAAATACACAGGGGAAGCTTGCTAACTGTATAATAAAACATAACAAATATAGAATTGACAGACGTGTTGAAAGCAATCCTTGATTAACTGGTTGAATAAGTAACTGGTATAGATAATACATGCACCGTAAAAAGAGGAAGGGGGAGGCGCCTTGGAGCCTGGCCAGCTGGACCAGCTGAGACAACTGGAAACATTTGAGCAGGGCACACACCCCACACCTCCATTCCTCCTTACCTCCACCCTCCTATGGTTGGGATGGTTGGAAATCAGATGTAGGCACTTGCGGTTCCAATAAGGTGAGGTATTATAGTGCGACTAGAAAGTCTGCATCACTGAAAACACCCAGGAGTAACTCCTGGCAGTGTCATCTCTAGAATTGGAAATGCAGGCAGCTGCCAGTGCCTCTGTGGTCCCTGGGCCTGGAATATGACTTATGCTGATAGGGGACTGGGCTGAAGCTTTCTGTATACTGTAGACTCCTGTAGTTGATGAGGTAGGGCAGCTAGACTAGTGGCAAATCTAAATGTTCTGAGTGTGTGTGTGTGTGTGTGTGTGTGTGTGTGTGTGTGTGTGTGTGTGTTAGGAGCATTCAGTCTGAAAGTTGTGTTCCTACATCTTTCCTGCTCCTCTTTTTTTCTTTATATATCTCTGATGCCAGTAGGGAATGCCAATTTTTCATTTGAGTGATCCCTAGATATTTAGGTATAATACAGTATTCTTGGAACAAATCTCTTATATTCCATCAATTGAATGCTCTTAGCTTGTTGAGGATTAGAAAACTAGTATCTGTTTTCTAAATCTAAAATCCGCTATGTCCTTAACCCTTGATAGAAATGCCCTGTGTTCTGCTTTGGCTCTGCTTTGTTGGGTGAGGTTTTCATAAAGGTAAATGAGTCGCCTCCCTCAGCAGCTAGTATCTAAGTGGTCTGTTACTTAAAGGGACAGGGAAGCAGGAATGTGCTAGCTCTGGTTCTCTGCTTTGCATAGTAATGTGAGAAGACTAGATTGGCACATTTCAGGATTTCTGAGCTCCCTTAATAACGGCTAGAGGTTGCTTTAATCAACAAGCCATGCAACTGTAGTAATTGTGAACCAGGTCCTTGTGATAAATCTTTTATAGTAAACTGTCAGAAGATACAATTCAACCATATCCTGTGTATGTGATTTTTTTTTGAGGGGGTTGTTTATTCTGCTCTGTTTTTACTAAATTTTTTTCTTAAATATCTATTTTATTTAAGCATTGATACCTAGGAAATTTGTATTAAAGTGTTCTTAAATCTGAATTGTTTCTGTTCATTTAGTTTTATTCATTTTCCCTCTATTTATTTGATATTCTAGTACTGACTGCAGCCACTATAAATCCTCATTTGCCAAGATGGATGTAACAATGACAAAAGCATGGACCTGAGCTTAGAATGAGTGCCTGTGCTTGTCTGTGGGGTGTGTGCATGCATGAGCATGTGCGCATATGAGATGTCTTGATCCATTTGCACATTTCTCTGGAGAATTCTCAGGCAATTAAGCCAACCTATTACAATAGAGCCTTTTCTGTCCTTCTGATTTGATAGGAGAATGGGTAATTCCTGTTAATGACTAGTACATCTGTTCAATTATATTGTTTTGTATTGATGCTTAATTAGGTTTCAAGTTGGAGGAGGGTGAAACCCTGAAAGCATGATTTCCTTTTAAATGTCAAACTCTTCCTAAATTACCTGTCTTTTTAACATACATGGAACAACACTTTGACAGGCATAGTGTTCTTCTGACCTTAAAACATTGACACTGAATTGGTGAAGAAGTGTGATATTCCCTGGGAAGTGAGCTGCTTTAGAGCTGGTTTGCCTTGAAGGTCTTGCATGTCCAGTTTCATGTGGAGCGACCCTTGACATCCTTTAGCTGACAACAGAAGGAGGGCTTCCTGTGGGTAATGCAATTTTTGTTAACCCTTTTTTTTGGAGGGTTTTAGAAAATATAACTTTGAATAAAAGTGAAGCTATATTGCTTAAACAGTGAAGCTGTATTGCTAATTCCATATATATTTTTTAAATGGTATGATCACAGTGAAACTATTTGTAGAATATAGCTAGACCATTGGTCGGCAATCTCATTAGTCAACAGAGCCAAATATCAACAGTACAACGACTGAAATTTCTTTTGAGAGCCAAGATTTTTAAACTTATACTGTATAGGTAGGTACATTCTTTATCAAGGTAGTGCCCACACGTGGTATTTTGCAGAAGAGATACACTAAGGGGCCAAAGAGCCATATGTGGCTCGTGAGCTGCAGTTTGCCGACCAGGGAGCTAGATTAATGGATACACGACAGTAAATAACAGTGAGCATAAATCCAACTCTTGAAACCAGAATAAGAGGAGATTTGTAATAGAAAGAAGAGCGTCTAAGGAGCTGAGTATTCTTTACATTAGATTGGGAATTATGAGTGTTACAGTTTGATAGCCTTTTTAGCCAGAGTATAAACATAATTTTTACTTTTTATTGATGTCAGTTGGTGGGTTGAGGCCAAAGATTATTATGTTTTCCTTGACAACTCATGCTATGTCACAGGCAATACGGTGTGTTTTAGTAAAAGTATGCATTATGTAGGAGATCTTGTAACAATTAAAAAGTGGGAATTGACAGCACAGAAAATTAAGTTCTTAAGAATGAATCATAATGGTCGAGGTTTGCTTGTGACTGATATTATTTAATCACCTAGTTCAGTGATTTTCGACCTTTTTCATTCAATGGTAAACATTAACTAATTGCTAAAATTCAGTGGCACAACAAAAAGTATATTTTTTGCTGGTATGACAAAAAAATAGGTATAATTTTGATTCATTCACACCAGATGACTATTGTTGTGTTGGCTGTTGTCATTGTTTAATTTGACAATCTAAAGGGAAAAAGGTCAGTTCCCCTGACTAAATAGTCAGGTATGGCATGTTTTAAAACTTCTTGTGGCACACAGCTTGAAAATCCCTGATCTAGTCTATAAGCATTTGGAGTATTTTGTGGACTGCACGGCTATCCTTAACAAAGGAGAAGGATATTAATACTGTGTTCAAAAATGAATAAAGAGTTGTTGATTGTAGTAACTTAAATTAGAACCCTCTTTTCAAAAGGAAAGAAGTTATGTGGATTAAGATAGTCTAGTAACAATTTGGTAATTCTATTATCGGGTCAGTTCTTGGTTTGGTATTTTCTTGTTCATATTAATAAGCTGTATTTTTTCTAACTATACCTTAAGATAGTAAAATCTAAGACTATCTATCTATAACAAACTGTAAATTATTCTCTTAATTCTAGATATAATGCAAGATCTGCCCCTGCCCCATCTTTGTCACTATTTAAGATTTTATAAACTGTTCTCAAGATTCTTCTGTAAACCATATTCTAAGTTTGAATAAAATTATTCTGTTCTATGATGTAGGTAAGATTAGAAAATAAAAACCTGTTGTCCGACATACAGCTTTAGTTTATACAGAATGAGGTTTGCCTTAGTGAAATTATATTTTCTTTGTACTAATCAGTGCCATAAATTATTTCTTAGAGAACTAATTCATGAATATTTTTCATGCAGTGAAGAATCTCACACTAATTTCCAGAGGGTTGGACAGATTTTTTGAGGAATGATTAGGCTAAAATTATGTAGTTGTTTTGAAAGTGTTACAACGAAGTTTACAATATCTTAAAGTTTATACTTCATTTTTGTATTCATATTTATATTATGTACTTTTATTATTAGGAATATTACCTCAGAATAGAAGTTATGTGTAAATTAATTCTGTTACTGAGAATACTTTTTGTATTATACAAAAATATGTTTTAAAGATTATATACAAATCAAATAAACTAGAGTTTTAAAGATTCTTATTCTATTTGCTGAATATATAAAATTGAAGATCAGTTAATTTTATTTTATCTTTCTAATAACAGATGTTTATTAAATATAATAAGAATGCTGAAGGGACTTTTAATAAAAGCATGAAAATGACAATTTTGCTACAATTGAGGCTGATACTTACATTCAGCATCTCATAGAATTTCATTATAGTGAAAGTTATTTTTTTAATATTCTCTAGAATAAGTGATCTTTTAGTGGAGTTCTATATCAATGGCACACACAGTGATTCCAATGTAAATAGCTGTTCCTTCTTGAAATAATTAAGGCTATATATTAGTTACACTTTTTTCTCAATCATATGGTTTAGTTCCTAGTACTACAGACTTAGTAGAGCAGTCAAAACAACTTGGTAAAGATTTATTATGTTCCAGGTACTGTGCTAAGTACTTTATAGGTAAGATCTTTTTAATCCTTGCAAGAACCTCATGAGTTATGTACCATTAGTTGCCTAATTTTTAAAATGGTTAAGTACCACCCTGGTTGGATAGCTCAGTTGGTTAGAGCAAGGGCTGGAAGTGCAAAGGAGCCGGTTCGGTCCCCAGTCAGTGTACACACAAGGAGCAGATCAGTGTTCCTGTCTTTCCTTCCTCTCGCCCTTTCTCTTACTCTAAGATCAATACAATAATCATTTTAAAAATAATAAAATGATAAAGTAACCATCCCACATCATTTAATGAAAAGAAAAACCAGTATTAAAACCAAGCTCTCTGGCCCAGAGCCCAAGAACTTGACCAGTTACTCTGCTATACTGTTCATTAGTAAGGAGATACTTCAAATCTTGTTAAATGGTAGGCCGTTTCTATCTGTGAGAGGTATGAATTAGCTTTTAAAGGTTTTATTTTTGTTATATTATAATGCATGACATTGCAAAAGATTCAGACAGAAAATAAATAAGCACAAAATAAGCCACAGAGGCTACTTCTGACCGGTCTCCCCGCTTCTGGCCCCTCCCTGCTACCAGCACAGTGCCTGTCTCCCAGTGCTGTTCGCTGTTATGTAACCCCTTGTGTGAATGCTTACAGAATCAAGCATTCATTTTTTTACATATACATATGGATAAGTTCATACTCTATGCATTATTATGACTTGCTTATTCACTAGAGATCTTAAGATCTTTCCAGTATTTCTCTTGCTCTTTTATTTTTCATTTAATCTTTCTGCTGCTGCATATTTCACAGAATTGTTCTACCATCAATTATTTAAGAAATTCTCTTAAATAGTAATGTTTAGGTTGATCTTCTTATTTTCTATTACAAATAATGTCCCAGGAAACATCCTTTTGCTACCATTTGTGGATATCAAAGAGTGTTTCCTTGTGGTAGAGATCTAGAGATAAATAGGGAATGGGAATGAGCATTTTTCACATTGAAAAATATTTCCTGATTTGCCTTCAAAGAGTACTGCCCATGATATATGTATATATATAAACATATTTACATATGTACAATGCATACATATGTAGTGTATATGTATGTTTATTTATATACTCTTTGAAGGCAAGTCAGGAAATTGTATCTTTATTTTCATGTATCTCCTAGTGTTTGTCAGTATTTAAAATTTTTTGTTGATTTAATAAAATATTGTTGGTGTTTTGCTTAATTTCCAATAATGTTAATTTTTCTGATAATTTCGAGTCCTCTGCATATTACTCTGTTATTGACATTTTCCATATTGAGTTTGTAAAGTCTACTGAACTATGTGTTAGTTCAGTAATTCTTCAGTTTATTCTCTTGGATTGTTATGTAGACAGTTATATTGTCTGCAAATAATAAAAACTTTTTTTTCCTTCTTTCCCAATGTTTATGCCTTGTATTTATTTTTCTGGCCTAGTATATTAACTGTGAGGTCTGTTACAGCATTTTTGTACCAGTGAAGATGGGCATTCTTCCTTTTTGCTCAGATTTGAGTGAAATATTTTAAGTGTTTCACCTTTAACTATTTTTTCCATATACTGGTTTATGTTTATTAGTTAAGAAAATTTCCTTCTCTTATTATGTTACTAATTATTTTTTAGCAAAAACAAAAATTAAATATTAGTAAAAGTATTTTGGGGGGCCTGACCAGGTGGTGGCGCAGTGGATAGAGCGTCGGACTGGGATGCGGAAGGACCCAGGTTCGAGACCCCGAGGTTGCCAGCTTGAGCGCGGGCTCATCTGGCTTGAGCAAAAAGCTCACCAGCTTGAACCCAAGGTCGCTGGCTCCAGCAAGGGGTTACTCGGTCTGCTGAAGGCCCGCGGTCAAGGCACATATGAAAAAGCAACCAATGAACAACTAAGAAGTCGCAACACGCAACGAAAAACTAATGATTGATGCTTCTCATCTCTCTCTCCGTTCCCGTCTGTCTGTCCCTGTCTATCTCTGCCTATGTAAAAAAAAAAAAAAAAAAAGAAGTATTTTGGGGGGATATTTATGGGTGGTTTTTACCTTTAATCACTTAGTTTACTATGGTAGGTTGAAAGTGGTAGGTTAAAAATATAAGTTGACACAAAGTTGACATTAAGTGGTAGGTTAAAAATATAAGTTGACACAAAACCAGATAGAAGGTGACGGAAGACATTTGACTTTGGGTGAGGGGTATGCAACATAATCAAATGTCAAAATAATCTGGAGATGTTTTCTCTGAACATATGTACCCTAATTTATCAATGTCACTGCATTAAAATTAATAAAAAAAATAAGTTGAAAATAATACAATATTAGCCATTAATTGTAAATTTAGTATGGTCCAGGGATTGTTCTCAGTGAATTTTTTTTGTTTTAATTAATTTAATTTTATAACCCTTTGAGATAAAGAAACTGTGTCTTTTATTTAAATTAGAGAGAATATTTAAATTATTTAAGATTACACTGTTAATATGCAGAGGTATTAGGATATTTTAATGTTGAAACATCTATTTCTTCCTGGAGTAAATGTTTCATGATCATGGTGCATTAAATTTTTTTTATTTGATTGATCAATATTTATATAGGTTTTTATGGGGGATCAGTTCTCTATTCTGTCTTATTTTGGCAAGAAAATTTTTGCTCTTTCTCAGAATTTAATTAATGTATACATATTAATTTTATAACTAGAAAATAAAATTTAATGTTACATAAAGACACCAGGCATTAATACTTATTCTGAAAAAAATGTCATGGAAGTATTGGAAGCAGAGGAAGGTAGGAGACTGCCATTGTCCATACATTAGATGACAAAGTCCCTAAAAGCAGTGACAATGAGAATGGAAAGGAGAAAGGGATAGCAAAGAGTTGTTTATGTAATTATAATCAGTTCATTAAACATTTAATGAATTCTTATGTGTCAAGCACTAGTCACTCTTGTTATTGTCATGAAGCTAAAAGTTGAATGAGGGACTTGATAAATAATTGCTACAAAATGAAATATCTTTTTTTTATATTGTAAACAAACTGTACAATATACAGGAGTGACTTACTGAGAAGTAAACCCTTGAGTTTGGTCTTAAATATAACTGGACATTTTCTATGAAGAAGATTTCAAGTAAGTGATAGTTCCAGCAGAGAAAGTACAATGGGAAAAAGAGTTTGTACATTAGGCAAAAGATGCGTGTTTGATGTTAGTAACATTCTAAACCCAAATTATTTCAAACTTCTGAATATTTATACAGAAGTATTTTAAGATGAACTCATGTTTTTCTGAAGTGAGAATGATACAAGGGTCCTTGTTATGTAGAGTAGAAGGGGAGAAAATGTTGATTGAAGGTAAGGCAGGCAATATAGGAGATATTAGTTTAGGGAAGCATCTTGTAGAACATTAAAAGGTAACTTACTGTGATGTACCGGGAAATTTCTGAGTACGGTGAAAATTGATAGGCTCTCTAGCAATAATAAAAAAATTTTTTAGGGCTTTAGTTTTGTTATTATTGTTCAATAATAGAGAGAATGCCATTTGCTTAGCAGCTATCTAGGAAATTGAGATTAGATCAAAGCATATGTAAAATAACATATTCCTTGGACTTAATCATGTCTAACAGTTTAAGGTAAAATAAAATGGTACACTGATTTGTTTAAAGTCTAAAAGTACAGACATAGAGATACTCTATTTCCACTTTACTTTCAGATTCTGCTTTTGACTCTGAACAAGAAATCAGCAACGGTATCATTACTTTCCTGCTTCATAGAACTTAATGCACTTTTAAAAATAATTTTAGCAATTGGCAAAGCTGTATGATGTTAAATAGCTATCTCTGTGTGTTTTCACACAACTTGTGTAGCTGCTTTTCTTTGAAGAAGCCAAACATTTACTCTAGTATGCCAGTACTTCAACTTAGAGGGAAACACCCTGGGTTAAGTTTCTGCAAGTGATAAGCAGTGTTCTCCCAGCTAAAGCAGACGCTGGCAGTCCAAGTCTAGGTAGCTGAGCAAATTGGCAGTGGTGTGCAGTGCGGATTCAAAGCTGGTACCCAGAATTGTTACTCTTTGATTAATTGTGGTTGCTGGTACAATGGCTTCATCCCTGCTGGAATTTCTAATTTTTGCTATAGGGAAACAATAATTCTGTTATTTTTCTCATCCTGAGTGACCTGAAATAAATTTATGAGTGTTTAATGTGAAAATTCATACTTTTGAAATGGAAGGTTTTTTTCACATGACTTCCACAGAAACTCTATGGTCTCTGTGTCAGCCAAGATTATTCTTACCCATTTTTTTCCCATTCTATTAAGAAAAAAAAGAAAATCTACTGGATTTTAGGCCATGCTTTTCAATTGATGCCTTGTTTATCATGCCTTGTGCGTAAATGGAGCTGTTCCAATTTGACGATTCTCTTTGCTTTCCCCCCCAAATTATTTGTTATTTATTCAATTAATATTTAATTGGGTAACTATTTTATCTCAGTGCAAACCTAAGTGCTTTTGACTTCAGGTGAGAAAGACCTCCTCTTGCATTGCTTATATTATAATAGAGGAAAGACTGAAAATACGTTAAAAGACAAATAGAGTAATTGCAAGGTTGTGAGTGTTCTGAAGAAACATTAGATCCATATGTGAAGGACAGGGGCCACGATAAAGTGATGAATTTAGCTACTGTGATCAAGAATGAGTCTCAGATAATAACATTTGACTTGGGGCTTAAAAGAATGAGAAGAAATGAGAAGACATGCAGGAATAATATGATAGGCAGAAGAAACAGCGGGCATGCTATTCGATCAATGCGGATGTCAAATTCTATATAGAGTGGCACCTTCAAGATCTAAATCTCTGTCTCCTATCCAAAATGCTGGTGAATACATGGGCTCATACATCTGTGCTATAGCAATGAGTGGTCTAGGAGGAGGGTAGGTTCAAGTGTTATTTACCATTTAGATTGATTTTCCCTTTGGAGCTTCTGAGTGCTAAAGTTTTTCTAATTCGTTAGCTGAAACATTAGGGAGTAAAGAAACCTCCAGCTTTGATTATAGAGAACAACCCCTACTCCCCATGTAGCGTCACTATCCAATTATTATGTCATCCTTTTGTTTAACAGCAAATAACTGCAGTTCATGCAGGTCAAACAATATAACTTTAGCCCTTCTTTAAAGTCCTCCTTATTAGCCACCTAGAACGTCTCAAGAGACTGTGAAAATGTCTGCCTAGGTTTAGAGGTAGCATATGCTACAGCACTTCAGTTTTTAGTGCAATGAAATAATTAAAATTGTGTCTTTTGTGATAATGTTCAGATATATGAGTATCTAAAATGTAGCGATGCACAAATACCAACTCCTTTGCTTTGCTGGGGGTCAACTGTATGACTTGTAAACAAACCGTCATTCATCCATTGGTCTGTTACTGATCTGCACCGCAAAAATCAGTGCTTTTCAAATCCATTGTTCACACTGAAATTTTATACTTGAGTTATAAAAATCAATGAATATTATTTTTCCTAACAATAAATACAGAAATTCTTAAAAATAAAATAGTCTTCTAAGATATTTTTCTTCACAATTCTGTGTAAAGACTATAAACAACCATATATGCTATCATAATTGGATTAAAGGCAATATCATTTTAGTCTTATAGGGCTGTTAATGTCATACCTTAAAACTTGCAACGATTATTTAAACTAGAGTGCATTGCTTATAGCTTTGGGTGATGAGCAATTTTTTTTCAAATGTACAAAAGTAAGTTTTCATCTTGACAGGAGAAACTGCACATTCATTTCTGTAAAATGTGCGTTTATTTCTAGTCTCCTTTCTTTTTCAATTCTCCCCACCCTTCCCAACCTCCTTATTCTTTCTCTTGGTTTCTTTCTATTCCTTTGGGTATATTGGATTTTTTTTTCAATTCCTTCACTTCTGTTTTCCTTCCTTTAATCTTCTCAGTTAGCAGCTGGTTGTGTTATAAATTCAGGGAGAGTTAGTTAATCAGGAGCATGTTATTTCCCCCGGGCTTCCCAACTCTGGGTATCCCTTTGGGTTTCTCTAATGAAAGCAAAAGGTACTGTGATGGGCACAATGGTGTCTGTTCCATTATTTCCATTATCTGCCCATTCATTTCACAAAAGTCCCCCTCTGTCAAATCAAAAGACAACAGAGAACAAGACCAGCTTAGATGGGAATTGGAAGACCTTTACCACAATCCTGGCAGAGGTATTTTCCTTAGATGAAAAGTATATACACTGTTCTTGAATTTACTCAATGTGATTCCCACCTACTTTCTGAAAAATCTAGCAGGAAGGAACGGATGTGGAGAGTCAGGAATAAGGTTTTTATTTGAGCCCTCGCACTGACATAAGGAAAGTTTATTATTTACTTCTTAAACTAAACTTGTCTTAAAGAAGCAGGAAAACCAAACTAATTTCCTGTTGCAGTGGTATTTTCATGACCCACTATGGGGTTTCAGATTGAGAAATTATATCTAGAGTCATTTAAACATAACTTTATGATCCTCTCTCTTAAACATCCGCCCTATGACAGATGCCTTTGAGCCACAGGTGGAAAGAAGACAGGGACTCTATAAATAGGTCCTTTCCCACTTGACACAAAGCTTGGGCTGCTTCTTCGACCCACAGTTCTGAAGTTGCTTGCTCCATCCTTGGCATCTGCTATATCCTTGTCTCCAGGTCTGTTCCCTTGCCAGAGCCCTGCACTCTTTCTGCCTAGCCTCTTTGAATGGTGATTCCTGTGGGCTACTTCCTTGCTTGTTGGTTTCAACTTTGTTTACTGTGACTGGCTTTTGGATCCTCCCTAGATCCATAGTCCAAAGAATCTGATGAAAGGACAGACCCACTCCCAAACTCCAAACCCAGGGCCCAGAACTTTGGAGGTACAATGTTGCCAGGTCACCCCTAGGTCAGAAAAGATTTCTATTAAACTTACATGGTATGCTTGTTAATCCTTATCACCTAAACTGCCCTTAGTTGCTTATTGTTGGTTTTTTATTTTTTAATTTCAAGGAGAAGGTAGACATTCTCACTTTTCCCTTTACATACTTATATTTTTATTCACTCCTTTTATTCTGGTTAAATCCAAGGGTAAAGACAAAAATATGACAGCTATATCTGAGTCAGCTACATCCATTGTGAAATACATAATTCTTGTGTGTTCTTTTGCTAGGCATTATAAATTGAATGGATATCTGAAGACAATTTTAATTTCTTTCTGAAATATTTATTACTTTACTTGTAAATTCCAAAGTGATAATAATCATTTAAAAATCAAACAACATATAAATGTATATAAAAATAGATTTGATTTTAGATGGTTGCCTAATAATTTATAAGGTAAACATCTTAAATTTCTTTTGCGGCCTGACCTGTGGTGGCGCAGTGGATAAAGCGTGACCTGGAACACTGAGGTGCTGGTTCAAAACCCTGGGCTTGCCCAGTCAAGGCACATGTGGGAGTTGATACTTTCTGCTCCTCCCCATTTTCTCTCTCTCTTTTTCCTTTCTCTCTCTTGTCTCTAAAATGAATAAATAAAACCTTGAAAAAATACTTGAAAAAAAAGAACCTAGTTTCAATCTGTAAATGAATACAGTTTCTTTTAAAAAAAATTCTTTTGCACTCAGAAGAACTTTCTAACATTTTCATCTCCTAAATGAAAAAGTTATTAGTAAGATAATGAATGCCTATCACAGAAAGTAGTGTGGGGAATTGGCATGATCATTTTTCTTGGGTAATGTGTAAAGGAAGCCTCCATTCAATAGGAAACTGGGCTAAAAGACCAAGTTGTTTTCTTCTGCAGTTTCTAGAACTGAAAATCATGTTTATTACCTGTGTTAACCTGAGAAAAAACCTCAGCTAAAGATTAATTTACAAAATGTTCGAAGGTGATGTAAATGCGTACGAGGCTACTATGTCCCTGATGTTATCAAGAGATATGAGAGGATGATCCTGTGTTTTGGGGGAAATAGATCATGAACAGATGAAAAGCCAGTTCTGCAGACAGCAAGAGATATACGCCTGACCTGTGGTGGCGCAGTGGATAAAGCATCGACCTGGAAATGCTGAGGTCGCATGTTCGAAACCCTGGGCTTGCCTGGTCAAGGCACATATGGGAGTTGATGCTTCCTGCTCCTCCCCACCTTCTCTCTCTCCTCTCTCTCTCCCTCTCTGTCTCGCTCTCCCCCTTTCTCTCTCCTCTCTAAAATGAATAAAAATTAAAAAAAAAAAAAAAATTTAAAAAAAAAAAAAAAAAAAAAAAAAAAAAAAGAGATATACAATGTTATTTTTTTTTTTTTTTTCTTTCTGAAACAAGTAATGTGGATTCTAATGGATTGCTTTTTGTATTTTCTAAATATTGGTAAGGGAGTTCATTCAGCCTCTCTTCCAGAGGGATATTTTGAGAGAGAATATGGGGCTGTCAGATTTGTAAGAGGCTGCTGAGTCACATGTAATTCGCAGATCTGGCTTCAGAAATCTTTAGAATTTCACTTTACAGTACAGGGCGGTCTGGTCTGTTCAGAACTGCTTGTTGAACTTCACATAGGGATGTGCTCTAAATGAAGTACTAGAAACAGTGACAGAAATGCTATTAATGAAAAAGAATGAGACGTTAGCAACGGTCCATTCTGAATATAGAAGTTTAATTCATGTTACTGGCTACTTTATGATTTCTTCATATATCGTAAAGAGGGTGAGTTACATGGGCTTTGACTTTACATCAGGGCCCTCGAGCCAAAGTCCACTGCCCTCTTTCACCAGGGCTTGTGAAATGCATCTTACCTGTTTCTAAAATGACTGATGGGGGTCCGTTTCTAAGTCTTTCCTTCTAATTGCAGAAGAATTATTGAAAATGTGGAAAATATAAATATCAACACAAGTGACACTTTCTATTAAGTGTTGACCATTGCATTTCAAAGGGTTTATTTTAGATTTTATGTAAATAATTAAGTTCTAGTAACCATCTTGTTATTTGTTTTCTAATAAGGAAAATATGCCCAAGACTGTGATTTTTTACATTTCTTTTTTGTTTCTAATAGTGAACCAGTCACCTGAAATGAAAGATTTATTTAAATAGAAAAAAACTTTTCTTTTTAATTTGGAAAAGTCCTCTAAGTACTATACATGCTTGGCTGCATTTTGTTCTGTAATTTACTGAGAGGAAGGCACAGATGCTTCAACTGGATTTAGTTACAGAAAGTGCTAACTTTTTCTCCGATATATTTTTTCTGTTTAATTGCCTAGATTTTGACCTACTTTCCAAGTAGAATGCATTAAAGGTCATAGTTTTATAATATTGTTATTTAAACAGCAGCAAAGATTACATAATTTAAAAATTAATTTAAATAAGGAACATTTGACATCGTTATCAAGAAATTAAAATTCATTTTTCTCCCTGTATTACTTTGACATTTATATAAAGCTATCACCAATGGTTCACATTCTTCACAATGATTGGATAATGCTAAAATTGTAATTTTTCAAGTCCTCGTCTATCACTAAACACAATTATTTCTGAACACAATTCTCATTGTTAAATTTCACTGTGTTAATGATTTTTTAAAAAAAGTTTAGCCTTGTGGTTATGTTGCCAGCTTCTGCCTGAAGTGCTCAGAGCACTCAGACCATGAGGGGAGGGGACACACTGGCCGGAAACGTGCTGCTCAGGCACGAGGGTCCCGAGAGCCATGAGTCGGGGGGACAAAAAGGTTGAAAGCAGTTAAAATGTAATATATCTTCTCAGCTCTAAGATATTTACCATTTCATTTTTCTAGAATCCAATGCTGAACAGTCAAGGGATAAAAATGTTAGAGGCAGGCTCTCCTTTCTGATGGTCTTTGGGAAGACAGTTACTGTTTTCTAATTTGCAAGTTAATAAATGTGCATTGAGGGCCCTTCGGTTGTTGAATAAACTGTCCAGAAACAGCTGTCAGCACGAGCACTGTGGACTGTCGTGGGCAGCTCCACAGAAGGGGCCCGCTTGTCTTTGTGCGTCTGTGGATCCGGGCCTGCGCTGTGAAGACGACGAAGGCTAGCTCAAAGTCCTGTTTTCTGTTGAGACTAGAAAGATTAATGCTGCTTTGAAACTTTTTTATATTTATAAAACATATCAAGGCAGACTCTACATCTAACCTGCTACTTATGTCAAGTGTGTGCATGTTGTGAATGAGAGTCAGTTGCTGTGTACGTAAAACTGAGGCTGTCTTGGTATGTTAAAGAAAGCGGAAAAATGTATGCTTTTGTAGATGATATAAATACTCCTTTGATAATTATGATAGAGAATATTGAATTTGCATAAAATTTATAGCATCAAGGCGATCATGTGCCTATTTCAAAAAAACATTTTAGGTAAGAAAATATCTGGGTTTTCTCCATTATTTCAATTCTTATTTTGTAACTATAACTTTTCTCTTGCTATGTAAAAAGAAGACTTTTGTAATTGTCATTTTCTCTCTCTCTCTTTTTTTTTTTTTTGTATTTTTCTGAAGCTGGAAACGGGGAGAGACAAACTCCCGCATGCGCCCGACCGGGATCCACCTGGCACGCCCACCGGGGGCGATGCTCTGCCCCTCCGGGGCATTGCTTTGCTGCGACCAGAGCCACTCCAGCGCCTGGGGCAGAGGCCAAGGAGCCATCCTCAGCGCCCGGGCCATCCTTGCTCCAATGGAGCCTCGCTGAGGGAGGGGAAGAGAGAGACATAGAGGAAGGAGAGGGGGAGGGGTGGAGAGGCAGATGGGCGCCTCTCCTGTGTGCCCTGGCCAGGAATCGAACCCGGGACCTCTGCATGCCAGGCCGATGCTCTACCACTGAGCCAACCGGCCAGGGCTTCATTTTCTCTCTTTGCATCAATGACGCAGACTTAGAACCAATGGTTATGCTATTCTGTAAAAAAGAAAAAACGAGATATTTTTAAATTATGATGAGAAGAGAGTTGAGGGTGACTGTCTGGTGGTTCAATGGTGGAGAAGCAAGTTATGTTTCAGATCATTGCCTTGATTAGCACTTACTAAAAGCAGTGTGCTTTATTTGCTTCTAAAGGCAAACTGCTCAGCTCTGCCACTGTTAACTCTGTGACCTTGGGCAAGTAATTTACCCTTTCTAGAACTCAGTTTCCTCATCTGTCAAGTGGGACTTATAGTATCTGCCTCAGTAGATTTGAGTAAGAATTAAATAGTTGGTTCACTAACATGTTTAGAACCACCCTGCACACATAGCTGCTTCATAGTTGTTCTCTTACCCGTTGAGCATCCACTGTGTGTTCAGAACTATGCTGGCGATTCTCAGAACGCAGAATTATAAGCTGTGGTCTATACACTAAGGAAATGGAATATTGTTGGAGAAAAATAATTCTAACCTAAGACAATAGATCAATATGCGTGACATTTTGTACAACAGGCAATATATAGACCTTATAAACTTAAAGAAAAGAAATATTTCTGAGGACTTAAGGGCTTGGATTGTCCAGAAGATGGACTGGAAGCACAGACTTGAATGGTGATTTTTTTGAGGCTGAAGAAATAGGGAGGTAACTTCAGGCTAATAGAAAACATGATTAAATACTGTCACAAAACTGTCATGTCTCTGAAACAGCTAAAATGGCTTGACTGCAGATACTGACCCATATGGGGAAGTGGATTGGCCATTTAAATGGCAATCCAAATATAAAAAACATTTTAGTATTTTGCATTATTGGAAAGATTATGAAAGCTCAGTTAATACTTTAGAGAAGAAAGGAAATGAGGAAACTTTTATCATGACACTAAATAATATTTACTGCATGAATTAGGCTAAAATATATTTTGTGAACAGTTTGCAATGAGTAAAAAAATATAGATAAACAATGAAAAGGAAGCTCTTCAATAAAATGAATGGAGGTTTTGTAATGAGCAATTAGAAATTCAGTTCATTTGGTTCATAGAAATACCAGCAGCAGATTGCATGGCCATGTGGGACTGCTCCGTTGGCACCAGGGTACAGAAGGACTATGCCCGAGGTTGTCACTAACTCTGATGTGGAAGGATTAGAAACAAAGCTCTTGGGGCCTCTAGGGACCAACTCCCTGTCTAAGGGCCCTCGCCTCTCTCCCATCTACAGAACTACATTAATATCATCCTGAAGCGCATTGCTCATTTGTTGTCTTGAAAGCAGGAAGCAAATTGCTGCAGCTGAGGCAAAAAATATTAACTAAATGCTTGGAGAACACAAAAATTAATCCAAGATGGTAGAAAGTAGATCTCATAAAGAATCTTTGGTTTTTGAGAATTGAGTATGTATATTTTTAAAGTGGATTAAATACACAGACAATTAACAAAGGCCAACAGAAAATGAAGGCAGAGGAAAGTGAACAATTTATGAATCAGATTTTAGTGATAAAGCTTTTTTGTTTTTCTACTCTCCTGCCTGTATACTCTGACTAGCAAAAATTAGACCCTTTTTTATACTGCTTACAAGATTGACTCCAGGCGAAAATGGAATGTCAAAGTCAAAATAGCTTTCCAAAAAACAGAGCGGCAGTTTATTGAAAATGGCTTGAATGGCTAATAATTTCAGGAACTAACATTCCTGGCATGACATCCATCTGACAAACAAACCTAGATTTAGTATCATACCAAGCACTCTTTTTACACACACACACACACACACACACACACACACACACACACACACACAATTATATTTCATGATATAGTTATACATCTTATAAGAAATGCATATTTAGCAAAATAGTGTGTGTAGGTTATCTAAATCTTTGGCTTACTTATGTTATTTTTACCTAACCATGGGAACACTGTGGGTGGTTTATTATATAACAAAAATAGAAGCAGTTGGGCATTGGTGGAATATTTATAGCAAGTGGAACACTTTTGAAATATATGATTTTATTACTTTGAATTTATGAACAAGTTGTTTATTTACAAACACAATTGAAATAGTTTGTTAGAGTTTGTGATATATTACCCCACCCCAGGGTCCACAAGTATAACTATGTCTATTTCTTTGGATTAAATATAAAATTTTTCTGTAAATAGTGGCATAGGCAGAGAATTGCCTTAGGACAGGGCTGCAAATACTTCTCCCTCTCCCACTTCTCCTCCTCCTAAGCCCTTACTGTATCAGCCTTCTTCCTTTCCTTTCCCTGTCTATTTATTGCCCATTCTGTTTTTGCTCTGGTCTGTATGATAATTGCTAGAGGATGATTCAAGAAGGGTTTGGAGCCTGACCTGTGGTGCCACAGTGGATAGAGCGTCGGCCTGGGATGCTGAGGTCACCGGTTTGAAGCCCTGGGCTTCCCTGGTCAAAGAAAAAAAACCCAACCAACCAAATAAACAAACAAAAAAAGAAGGGTATGGAAGAAAGATATCTGTTTTAATACTCTCTCCTTACTACTAGCAGTAGATTCAGACATACTCATCTCCTTTTCAGAGGATTTACTATATCAAACAGCGGAAGGAAGGACAGTTAGATAACAGTTTTTGGCTATTACTTTGGCTGCATTGTTCCAACCAGTAAAAAAGAAATTCTCTTTGTAGAATTTAAAACAATTAGATAGAGAGCTGTGCAGACTTGACACTTTGTACTCAGTCATTGTACTTTTCAACAGATTAAACTGGGTATAATTGGAGCTGTTCTGAATTTGCTTTTTCTCAAGTGCATGCAAAATGAAATAGATTACCATAATTCTCTTATAAAAAAATAGTTCCTGAACTATGCACTGCCTTTTTTAAAAGCCATATTACAGGCAAATTTAACCTAAAAAAGAACAATAATTATATAGCAAGTATTTTTCATTCAAATTAATGAGAACTTGAATATTTTATATAATTGCTTTTAGAATTAGGGCTGTTTCTGTACAATAAAGTGAAGTAAAGGATGTAAAAGATGATCTCAATTATTCGATAAAATATTTGCCTCAATATTTAGAAATCTCATAGTAAAATTATATTGAGTCTGCCAGTTTCTTCAAATAGTTGGAAAGATCCTGTTAGTTGACTCTTTATTTGTAAGGCCAGAGAGGGATTACAAGACTTATTTTTTCCCTATGACAGTCAATATCCAGAGTTATACACTCTAGAGATTTACTAATTCTTTTCAAGTGTTAAGTTGCATTTTGAAAATCTGCTACTTGTTGAAAAGTGGGGGCTATTTGAGATGAATGGGTCTAGCAGTTTATATTGTTTTCTAATGTGACTTATGGAGACAAGAAGAAATTTAGTAAATAAATCACTTAACTTAAAACAAATATAATTGTGCTTTAAAAATAATAATGTAATTTCATTTTAATATATTTTCTATTCAATTAATTCTTGTCTGCCTACTGTAATAAAAATATTGAGGATTCACTGTTAAATAAGAATAAAAGTGTAGCCATCTAATCATGAAAGTGTACAGGAAATAAGCATAAAGCACAATTAAAGTGCTTTGGAGTTTAGTGGAAAGAAGAGCTTATTTTTAGTCTGGCAGATTGTAAAAGGTGATATTAGAATATTTGTAGAATTTATTCATAATTGAGGTAGAGAATTAATTTTATGGACAGGTTATAGAACAAAAACAGAATGTGGAAAAGGACAGTCAACACTCATGGAACTTTGTCAGTTTGTTTGATGAAAAAGATCTTAGAAAGAATTTTTCTCATCTGTAAAAAGGGAACACTGGTTTGCCTGACCAGGCGGTGGCGCAATGGATAGAGTGTCAACCTGGGATGCTGAGGACTCAGGTTTGAATCCCTGAGGTCACCAGCTTGAGCGCGGGGTCGTTGGCTTGAGTGTGGGATCATAGACATGACCTCATAGTTGCAGGCTTGAGCCAAAAGACCGCTGGCTTGAAGTCCAAGGTCACTGGCTTGACTAAGGGGTTACTGGCTCAGCTGGAACTCACTGGTTAAGGCACATATGAGAAAGCAATCAGTGAACAACTAAGGTTCTGCAATAAAGAATGGATGCTTCTCATCTCTCTCCCTTCCTGTCTGTCTGTCCCTGTTAGCCCCCCCAAACAAAACAAAACAAAACAAAACAAAAAACCAAAACCAAATAAACAAAAAAACCTCTCTCACTAAAGAAAAAAGGGGGAACACTAGTTTTTATGATGACTGAATGAGTGCATGTTGATCACTTTGGCACGGAATTTGGCATAAAATAAAGACTCAATATATTTCGCTATCAGCTCTGTATTGAGGAAAATGCTGAGATACTACTATTTAACAAAGGTCTGGAGGTGAGATATGAAGACATTGATTACATGAACCTGGGTTACTGAGGAAATAGTTTGCCAACAATGAGAAACGATACAAGGGAATTAGTTGTATGGAGATGGAAGGTGCTGAATTAAGTTTTATAGATATTTTGAAAAAAAATGGTGGGATATCAAGATGGAATGATCTAGCAAATGGTAGTTAGCACTAGAGCTCAAATGTGGAGATTATACATGTAAAAGGCGATAGTTGCAGTCATGAGATTTGGCAGTTCAAGGTCTGAGGTTTTGAAGGAATACAAAAAACAAAGAAGCTGGAGAAAGGAGGAAAGGCTCCACCAGAGATGTTGACAGTTGTATTTGATCTCAGGAGAAGGTGAAACAAGGAGTCAGATGACAGTGTGGAAGAGACCAGGGTACAGGGTCATAGGAGCTAAAGGAAAGGCAGTGGGAGAGTGGGGACAGGGTGCAAAGGGAAAAGAAAGAATTCTGTTGCTTGCATACATTAACTGTATCCCCCATCTCTGAAGCCTCTCATCATTCTCCTCGATAAATATTTGTCTGTACTCTCCTTGGTAACATGCTCAAGTCCCATGTTCACAACATTAAAGCCTGTTACTGCTTGACACTTGAAACCTAGAAGTTAGGTTTCTAACAAGTGGAATAGTGTGTTCCTGGCCTCACAAGTTTGAAGATCCTCATGGAAACATTACACAGATTAGTCAGGTTCCACCGTATCTGTATAACCAGATATACATTGCTTGTTAGATATTGTAATATATATATATTCCTAAAAGAAAGATTGTTAAACTATTAAACTTTCTGAAAGTGATCCATTTTATTTTATAGTGATTTTAGGAAGTTTTTACTTTAAAATTATATATTGTTTTAAGAGATTTACTGAGGATCATGTGTACTTAGGATATTTTCTTTATTTTTTCAGCATATTTTATAAGACTGTTAAGCTAAAAATTAAAAAAATGATGTGAAATTTGGCAATGTAGTATTTTCCTATCTTCCTAAAAATATTGTAATAAGACTTATGGTTCCATAAGAAAAGGGTTTAGAAAATAAGAATTGTTTATAAATACAGTACTATAACATTTCAATGAATATTTTTGGTAATTTTTGTTATTTAGAATGAGTAGAGATAGTGAAAATTTCAAGCCCTTCTCTTTTCCTCGCCCTTTACTACCTGCTCGTGTCCTCCCTGTATTCATCTGAATGCCCTTCATCTGCCATCTGCTCTCTGTAGCCTGGAACTAGTGAAAAATTCACACAGCCATGCTGATTAGTACCAATGAAAACTGATGACACCCAGGATAGGGCAAGTCCTGAATTAACCTCTAGCCATTGTTCTTTTTAAAACTCCAACTTTGTTTTCAACTACCCTCCCTTAATACCTACTGCCTGTCACTGAACAGATAGTTGTCTCTCTTCATTGCAAAGGAAATCAAGACCAGTGAGTAGAACTGACTCAACTTTTGATCTGGTTGTTCTATTTATTTCCGTGTACCTAAAATCTTTTACATTTTCTGTCCAATCTCCATGAAAGAAGTGACCTCTCTCTAGCCATGGACTAGGTTTCTCCTGTGTTCTGTTATTTCTTCATTCGTCCTCCTCCTTTCCCTTCCCCTCCCATGTTTGGGAATGAACCAGATAAAGCCTGAGTTATCTGGAGTCTTTTGAGGGACCTCACTCTGTCAAAAATTACTTGAGTCTTTATGTCTCCATCTCTACTTGCCTTTCTTCTTTTTTTTTTTTTTTTTTTTAATTTATATAATTTTTTTAAATTAAATTTAATGTAGTGACATTGATAAATCAGGGTACATATGTTGAGAGAAAATATCTCTAGATTATTTTGACATTTGATTGTGCTGTATACCCCTCCCTCAAAGTTAAATTGTCTTCTGTCACCTTCTATCTAGTTTTCTTTGTGCCCCTCCCCTCCCCTAACCCCTCACTCCTTCTTCACCCCATTCCCCCTCCCCCAACCCCCACCCCTGTTGCCATCACATTCTTGTTCATGTCTCTGAGTCTCATTTTTATGTCCCTTCTATGTATGGATTCATCTTAGTTTTTTTTCTGATTTACTTATTTCACTCCGTATAATGTTCTCAAGGTCCATCCATGTTATTGTAAATGATCCGATATCATCATTTCTTATGGCTGAGTAGTATTCCATAGTATATATGTACCAAAGCTTTTTAATCCACTCGTCCTCTGACGGACACTTGGGCTGTTTCCAGATCTTCGCTATTGTGAACAATGCTGCCACAAACATGCGGGTGCATTTCTCCTTTTCGAGCTGTTCTATGGTGTCCTTGGGGTATATTCCTAAAAGTGGGATAGCTGGGTCAAAAGGCAGTTCGATTTTCAGTTTTTTGAGGAATCTCCATATTGTTTTCCACAGTGGCTGCACCAGTCTGCATTCCCACCAGCAGTGCAGGAGGGTTCCCTTTTCTCCACGTCCTCGCCAGCACTTATTCTGTGTTGTTTTGTTGATAAGCGCCATTCTGACTGGTGTGAGGTGATATCTCATTGTGGCTTTAATTTGCATTTCTCTAATGATTAGTGATGTTGAGCATTTTTTCATATGCCTATTGGCCATCTGTATGTCCTCTTTGGAGAAGTGTCTATTCATCTCTTTTGCCCATTTTTGGATTGGGTTGTTTGTCTTCCTGGTGTTGAGTTTTACAAGTTCTTTATAAATTTTGGTTATTAACCCTTTATCAGACGTATTGTCAAATATGTTCTCCCATTGTGTAGTTTGTCTTTTTATTCTGTTCTTGTTGTCTTTAGCTGTGCAAAAGCTTTTTAGTTTGATATAGTCCCATTTGTTTATCCTGTCTTTTATTTCACTTCCCCATGGAGATAAATCAGCAAATATATTGCTCCGAGAGATGTCCGAGAGCTTACTGCCTATGTTTTCTTCTAAGATGCTTATGGTTTCACGGCCTACATTCAAGTCTTTTATCCATTTTTAGTTTATTTTTGTGAGTGGTGTAAGCTGGTGATCTAGTTTCATTTTTTTGCAGGTAGCTGTCCAATTTTCCCAACACCATTTGTTAAAGAGGCTGTCTTTACTCCATTGTATTTTCTTACCTCCTTTGTCAAATATCAGTTGTCCATAGAACTGTGGGTTTATTTCTGGGTTCTCTGTTCTGTTCCATTGATCTATATGCCTGTTCTTATGCCTGTACCAGGCTGTTTTGAGTACAATGGCCTTGTAGTATAACTTGATATCAGGAAGTGTGATACCTCCCACTTTATTCTTCTTTTTTAAGATTGCTGAGGCTATTCGTGTCCTCTTTTGGTTCCATATAAATTTTTGGAATATGTGTTCTATATCTTTGAAGTATGTCATTGGTATTTTAATTGGTATTGCATTGAATTTATAGATTGCTTTGGGTAATATAGACATTTTAATGATGTTTATTCTTCCTAACCATGAGCACGGTATATGCTTCCACTTGTTTGTATCTTCCTTGATTTCTTTTATCAATGTTTTGTAATTTTCCGAGTACAAGTCTTTAGTCTCCTTGGTTAAGTTTACTCCTAGGTACTTTATTTTTTTGGTTGTAATTGTGAAGGGGGTTGTTTCCTTAATTTCTCTTTCTGACTGTTCATTGTTGGTGTATAAAAATGCTTCTGATTTCTGAGTATTGATTTTATATCCTGCCACATTGCTGAATTTATTTATCAGGTCCAGTAGTTTTTTGACTGAGACTTTAGGGTTTTCTATATACAATATCATATCATCTGCAAATAATGATAGTTTTACTTCTTCTTTTCCAACTTTGAATGCCTTTTATTTCTTCTTCTTGTCTGATTGCTGTGGCTAGGACTTCCAGGACTATGTTAAATAAGAGTGGTGAAAGGGGGCACCCCTGCCTTGTTCCTGATCTTAAGGGTACTGCTTTTAATTTTTTCCCATTGAGTATGATGTTGGCTGTGGGTTTCTCATAGATGGCTTTTATCATGTTGAGGTATGTTCCCTGTATTCCCACTTTGCTGAGAGTTTTGATCATGAATGGGTGCTGGATTTTATCAAATGCTTTTTCTGCATCTATTGAAATTATCATATGGTTTTTCTCCTTCTTTTTGTTTATGTGATGAATCACATTGATTGATTTACAAATATTGTACCAGCCTTGCCTCCCCAGAATAAATCCCACTTGATCATGGTGTATGATTTTTTCCATATATTGTTGGATCCGGTTTGCTAATATTTTGTTGAGGATTTTAGCATCTATATTCATCAGAGATATTGGCCTATAATTTTCTTTCTTTGTGTTGTCTTTGCCTGGTTTTGGAATCAGAATTATGCTTGCCTTATAAAAGGAGCTTGGAAATCTTCCTTCCTCTTGAATTTTTTGAAATAGTTTGAGAAGGATAGGAGTTAGTTCTTCTTTGAATATTTGGTAGAATTTTGTTGTGAAGCCATCGGGCCCCGGACTTTTCTTTGTTGGGAGTTTTTTGATAACTGTTTTGATCTCATTTGGTGTAATCGGTCTGTTTAGGTTTTCTGATTCTTCCAGATTGATTTTTGGAAGATTGTATGTTTCAAGGAATTTGTCCATTTCATCTAGGTTGTCTAGTTTTTTGGCATACAGTTCTTCATAGTATTTTCTTACTATATTTTGTATTTCTGTTGTGTCAGTTATTTCTCCTCTCTCATTTCTAATTTTATTTATTTGAGTCCTCTCTCTCTTTTTCTTGGTGAGTCTACTTAAAGGTTCATCAATCTTGTTTACCTTTTCAAAGAACCAGCTCCTAGTTTCATTGATCCTCTGTATTGTTTCTTTAGCCTCTATGTCATTTATTTCTGCTCTGATCTTTATTATTTCCTTCCTTCTACTACATTTGGGCTTTACTTGCTGTTCTTTTTCTAATTCTTTTAGATGCAGGGTTAAGTTGTTTATTTGAGCTTTTTCTAGCTTCTGAAAGTGTGCCTGTAGTGCTATGAACTTCCCTCTCAGCACTGCTTTCGCTGTGTCCCATAAATTTTGAGTTGTTGTATGCTCATTGTCATTCGTTTCTAGGAATTTTTTTATTTCTTCTTTGATCTCATTCTTAATCCATTCATTATTTAACACCCTGCTATTTAGTTTCCATGTGTTTGAGAATTTTTGAGCTTTTCTGCTGTGATTCATTTCTAGTTTCATGCCGTTGTGATCGGAGAAAGTGCTTGATATGATTTCAGTCTTCTTAAATTTGTTGAGAGCACTTTTGTGCCCTAACATGTGGTCTATCCTAGAGAATGTACCATGAGCACTTGAAAAGAACGTATATTCTGCTGCTTTAGAGTGAAAAGTTCTGAAGATATCTATTAAATCGAGTTGATCTAGTGTTTCCAATAACTCTGCTGTTTCTTTGTTAATTTTCTTTCTTGAGGATCTATCTATCTAGTGATGTTAGTGGGGTATTGAAATCCCCTACTGTTATATTATTGCTGTTTATCTCGCCCTTTAAATCCATCAAAGTCTGTTTTATATATTTGGGTGCTCCTATATTAGGTGCATAGATATTTATAATAGTTATATCTTCCTGTTGGATTACTCCCTTTATCATTATGTAGTGGCCTTCTTTATCTCTTACTATATCATTTGTTTTAAAGTCCAATTTGTCTGATATAAGTATTGCTACCCCAGCTTTTTTTTCATTTCCGTTTGCATGAAATGTTTTTTTCCATCCTTTTACCTTCAATCTATGTGTGCCTTTTGTTCTAAGGTGTGTCTCTTGTAGACAACATATGTATGGGTCCTGTTTTCTTATCCACGCAGCTACCCTATGTCTTTTGATTGGATCATTTAGTCCATTTACATTTAAGGTTATTATTGATATGTAGTTGTTTATTGCCATTTTCTTCTTTAAAGGTGTATTCCTTTTTTTGCTATATTCTTTTCCCACTTTGATCTGTTTACAACAGGCCCCTTAACATTTCCTGCAGCATTGGTTTGGTTGTAATGAATTCCTTGAGTTGTTTTTTGTCTGGGAAGCTTTTTATTTCTCCTTCGATTTTAAACGATAGCCTTGCTGGATAAAGTAGTCTTGGTTGTAGGTTCTTGTTCTGCATTACTTTGAATATTTCTTGCCATTCCCTTCTGGCCTCAAGTGTTTCTGTTGAGAAGTCGGATGTCATCCTTATGGGGGCTCCTTTGTAGGTGATAACTTTTTTTTCTCTTGCAGCTTTTAATATTTTCTCTTTATCACTTATCTTTGGTATTTTAATTATGATGTGTCTTGGTGTAGGTTTCTTTGGGTTTCTCTTTAATGGAGTCCTCTGTGCTTCTTGGACTTGTGAGAGTTTCTCTTGCATTAATTTAGGGAAATTTTCAGCTATGATATGATTGAACAACAGCTCTATTCCTTGTCCTTTCTCTTCTTTTTCAGGAACCCCTATGATGCGGATGTTATTTCTCTTCATGTTGTCACAGAGCTCTCTAAGAGTTTCCTCTGACTTTTTGAGTCTCTTTTCTCTTTTCTTCTCTCCTTTCATGCCTTCATTCCAGTTGTCCTCTAACTCGCTGATTCGATCCTCTGCTCTATCTATCCTGTTTTTAATTCCTTCCATTGTGGTCTTTATTTCTGATATTGTATTTGTCATCTCCGACTGGGTCTTTTTTATACTTGCTATTTCTTTATTTAGGTTTTCAAACTGCCCCTCCATTGTTGTTCTAAGATCCGTAAGCATCCTTACAATCATTACTTTGAACTCCGCATCTGGAAGTTTGATTATTTCCATATCACTCAGCTCATCTCTCAAGGGTGTCTCTTGTGGTTTCATTTGGGTTGCACTCCTTTGTCTTCTCATCATGGTTTTTATTTGTAGAGTTGGTTGAGTCTAGGCTTGGTGTTATCTGCCTCCAGTTTTCAGTTGTGTTATTTCTAGGTCTTCTTGGGTTGGTATCAGCTATTATTTGTAATCCACTTTCAGATTTGGGCAGCTTTGAAGTCTTGATTTGTTTGTTTTCTTAACAGGTGATAGTCTTGTTAACTGATCTCAGCAGGGGGCTTCCTTGAAACTGTAACCAGGAATGCTGTGGGTGTAACCTGAGACGCTGAAGGTCTCTTCCACCAACTAATCTCACTGGGGGCAGGGTTTTTTCTCAGCTTCAGTAGGGGGAGGTGTATCTCAGATCTCCATGGAGACCTGAGTTACTGCCCCTCCTCCCCACTTCTTGTTTTCAGCTGTGTCTTGTTGCGCTGATTGGAGCTGGATAGATGTCCGGAGATCTCTGATCCGGAAGCACTTCAGCTCTGTTTTGTGAAAGGTTCAGTCCCTCCCCCAGCTATGGCCGCCTCCAGCACGAATGAGTCAGCTTTTTAATTTCGTTTCTTGCATACTTTAGCCCCTCACAGTCTGTCCCTCTCCCTGTCCTTTCCACTTGGGAGATAAGCTGGTCTTTTCAACCCACCTTGCTCCCTGGTCACCAGGTAAGTGGCTCTGAGCAGTAGTTTCTGCTCTTTTTCCTCTGTGAAATCCTCTCTGGGCTCTCAGCCTCACCCCCCCCCTTCCGTTCCTGTAAGCAGAGGAGATTTAGGCACTCCTTACCAGGATTATTGTGGCTTCCTCTTTGCTCCTTGGTTTTTGAGAGCTGTTCTTGCAGTTCAGTGTTGGTTTTTCATGCTGATTTTTCCTAAATTGATTTGTATTCCAGTTTGGTGTTGAGAGCTGGGCGTCTGTGCGTCCGCCTACTCCACTGCCATCTTGGAGCTCCCCAATGTGTAAATAACTTTTAATGATTCGCCTTTCTTCTTTTACATAGAAAATACCCACATCTCCTAATTAAAAATAAAGACAGAGCAGTAAATCCTTTTTCTCTAAATTTCATACTGCTTTTCTCATTCTCACACATTAAATGGATACATTTCTCTTACCTTATTTGCTGACTCTCTAGTTACTGCCTCTCTCTGGAAACTTTTCCCTCCTCTGGCTGTTGTGATACGGTAGCTCAGGACTCCCTTCTCTCTTGCCACTACGTGGATTCCTCTGTTTCTCCTTTACTGTTATTTTCCAGAGCGCTGACTACTGTATATTTCCTTCCTCTACAGACTCTCCTTTGGGAGTCCTACATTGATTTACCTACGTCCCTTCTACACACTTGGTTTGATGGAAGCTTTTTTTCCGAGAGCTCCAAACCCATGTGCATTTAGTTGCCTACTGGGTAATCTATACATGAAACTCTCAAAAACATCTCTAATTGAACGAACAAAAACAAACTTATCAATGAACTTCAGAATTTTTGTTGAGCTAGTTTCTTCTACTTGGCCTCTCCTCCTTTTTCCTCTCTACTCGCACCACTACTCGGTTAGTTTGAATCTTCCTCACTTCTTTTTTTTCTTAAACATTTTGTTTTAGATTTTATTTATTGAATTTTGGAGAGAGGGGAGAGAGAGTGGGGGGAAGTGAGAAAGAGAAAGAGGGGAGAGAAGCGGGAAGTATCTACTCATTGTAGTTGCTTCCTGTATGTGCCTTGACCAGGCAAGCCCAGGGATTCGAACCTGCAACCTCAGTGTTCCAGGTCGACCTTTTATCCACTGCACCACCACAGGCCAGGCACAAATCTTCCTCACTTCTTATACTTACTGATGTTAGGGGGGACTCAAGAGTTAAAATTTTAACGAGCAATGTTGGCTTTTTTTTTTTTTTTATAGTCATGGGCATAATGGTTAATGCAAATTACAGCTTTGTTCCAGGAATTGGGCTACCTGAACTGGGTTCCATGACTTCGAGATCTGCCAGTGAGCCACCTCTGTGCCCCAGGAGACTGCATGCAACGCCTTTGTGCTCCAAGGACAGAACATCAGCTGTCTATGATACAATTAACTTTGACTGTGATCTGATTAAATGTCCCTTGAAATTCCCAAACCCTTACCTACCCTTTTCTTCCCCTTATGAAAAGGAATGTAACCCCCTGTCCCCACATTGCCTGCCATCTGAATAAAGTGCCCATGAAGATTTGATTTCTGTCTCCACTTATTTAGCTGAATTGCTGACAGGCAGCATGAACTCTGATATTTTCTGCTTTCATCTAGAAAATAGATGAAACCCTTCCTACTTTCTGTTCTCCCTTTAAGACACCATCCACTTGGCTGTCAGAGAAATTATTCTATCATGTCCAGAAAATCTTAATTGATGTTTACCTCTCTAACTTCACATTTTCTATTATCTTTTCATTATTTTGAAAGTACAATCTAACTGCTTCAGAATGTTATTTAAGCTCTTGGCTGGCCCATCTATCTGTCTGAGTGTCTTCCCTGCCATATTCCTGCCACCATTCCATACCATTTGCTCATCTGACCTTGGACTCCAACCATTTACACTACTTACAGTTGCAGAATAAGCCATGTTTTATGTTCCCTATGCCTTCATTGTTACTTCCTTCTCTCCTCAAGTTTGTCAAATTCTGCCTGTCTTTTCAAATTTTACCGCTAGAAAGCTTCCTCTGCCTGCCTTCTTCCATTATTTCCTAATAAAATGTAAGGGATCTCAGCTGGGTCCTGATGAGATTCAGGACATGCTACCCCAAATTCAGACAGCTTGTCATGTTGAACATTTTAAACGGAAGGAGTTTGAGGATTCACATATGCAAGAAAGATTTTCTGGCCTTCCTTCATGTGCGAGTTGCCTTTCCTCCCATACCTGGAGGAAAGGAAAGTCCTTATCTCCAAAGACAGGGGACAGAGAGGAATCTGAATAAACAGCCTTGTTAGGGTTCTCTCAGTTTATTGCCCACAGCTCATACTTATTTTTTTGAAGTGTAAAGCCAGTAGCCACGGCTTTACAGCTGCCTGGCCCATGCAGGTTTGCATTTGATTCAGACCCTCGATAATGAAACAACGGAGCCAAGAACTGGTGGGCCATTAGCTTTAATCCTAGCTCGCACCCAGCGGGCAAGTATACACAGTGGGAAAACACTTCCCTTTTCATTCAGGGCTCCCAAAGCCACTGACTCATCTGAGTATTCCTAGAATCAAAGGTTTCTACCTCACCAGCCTTATTCACCTCTGTTCCCCATCTCCTTCTCTCTGCACAAACTTCTCAAACTGGCTTCTCCTTCAGCACTCTGCCATCTTGGCTGCCTCACCTCTGCAATGCTAATTTAAGGAACAGAGAGAGAGAGAGAGAGAGAGAGAGAGCGCCCCTGGTCTTCCTTATTTTATAGTGTAGGAATTAAAGCCTTTAAGCCAGTATACAAATAAGGAAGTCTTATCTGAGGCATAACGGGATTCCTCATATGAGTGCACCATCCCACATCATGCAACAGTCAAGGGTGTGGGGAAAAGCTTAGTTTTGAGAAGATCTTAGTATTAAAAGGGTGGGACTAAGCCTTAGGCTATAAGGACCCTGTCTGCTTACAGCCTGTCCCCCACACTCAAACTATACAAACTATAAGCGAGCAAACATATATATCATATTTGCAAACTTGACCACATGAAGACACTGTTCTTTTTTTAAATTAAGATTTTATTCATTTTAGAGAGGAGAGAGAGAGAGAGAGAGAGAGAGAGAAAGGAAGAGAGAAGGGGGGAGGAGCAGGAAGCATCAACTACCATATGTGCTTTGACCAGGCAAGCACAGGGTTTTGAACCAGCGACCTCAGCGTCCCAGGTTGATGCTTTATCCACAATACTTTTGACCTTCATAGCTTTCCACAACTTTCCACTTTTTATTAGATCTAGCATAAGAACCTCAGATTTAACCATTTCTTTGGGTTTGTATTTTCTTGTGCAGGCGCCCATGTCATGTAAAATTTAAATATGCTAGTATCCTTTTTGCTTGTTAATCTCCCTTTGGCTACAGGGTCTCAGTCAGGAATTTAAAAGGCTGAAAGAGAGTTACTTTTCTTCCACTGCAATGCCTTATTCTTGTTCTTTGCCTCTCCTTCCAGACCCCAGTTTTAAGCCCAAACAGATTGAAAGATATATATAATTTATTTCTGCATCTCCAGCTTTTAATATCTTCTCCGACAAATACGTATACTTGTTGAATGGGTTAACAAAGAGAAAACAACAAATTCTCCTTCCTGGAGTGCTATGTTGGCTTCTCCAAAATTTTATGGTATATTCTGGAGACTTTAATGAAATAATGCTCAGTGATTATAAATATGTGCTTGACAGTTTTACCTGTGAGTATTTTTCCGTATGTAATTTCCACTTTTATGATGAATGAGATCTTTGCTTACTTTCTAGCCGTTTCATTCTTCTAATTCCAGGTTTGGAAGGCAGAGTGCTCATGTATTTCAGGAAAACTGGAAAATGTGTCATATCTATGAAAAATAACTGTTGCTCCTATAAAGTGTTTTTGATAGCTTGTCAGTGGGGCCGAGGAGACTTGAAAGGCCCTGAATTGCTTCAGCCCGAATAGGCTCACCTCAGTGAGCACTGGTGGTGACGGCTCTCACGTGTCAAGGCAGAGTGCAAGCTTTCCATCATTTCAGCATCAATCGCGACTCTGGCAGGAGTTACGTTTATGTTTTTACAAACGTACTCTTTGTCTCTCAGTTTCCAGGGAAAAGGATGTAAAAGATGTATAGCACTTCTTACTATTATCAATGTTGAGAATTATATTTAGAACAGATGATTCATTTTCCTTAGGTTTTAGAACTTGTTCAGTAACAGCTTGGAGAATTGAAGTAGTCTGACTGAATTAGAAGTTGATGTCAGCAGTCTTTGCTTCTACCTGTTCCCTACTGTAATATATTGTTTTAAATGTAAAAGTGGTAAAGAATTATATTTATCTAATAGTAGTAATAAGAATATTAGTATTTATAATATGTTTCAAATACATGTATCAGCTCATAATTAGAATAATATGATGTGCATCACTCATTTTAATGAGTCTATAAATTTATCTACTGTATCTTATTTCTTTATTTTTTGTTTCTTGATATTGATTTATCTTTTAAATCATATTCATATAGCATGGTTCAATAAATATTCTTCCTTATTTTCATTTGTGTAAATATCCCAAGATTTTCTGTATTTCTGTTACTAACTAGTTGGTTTCACATGTAAATCAAGCCTCTGTGCTTTCCTCCAAGGGTTTTTTTTTTTCCCCCCAAGAGAAGGAGAGAAAGGGAGAGAGAGACAGGAAGGGAGAGAGATGAGAAGCATCAATGATTCATTGTGGCATCTTAGTTGTTCATTGATGGCTTTCTCATATGTGCCTTGACGGGGGGCGGCTCCAGCTGAGCCAGTGACCCCTTGCTCAAGCCAGGAACCTTGGACTTAAAGCCAGCGACCTCTGGCCTCAAGCCAGCGACCATGGTGTCATATCTATGATCCCTTGCTCAAGATTCAACCCCATGCTCAAGCTGGTGAGACTGCGCTCAAGCCAGCGACCTCGGGTTTTGAACCTGCGTCCTCAGTGTCCCAGGCCAAGGCTCTGTCAGCCACTGTGCCGCTGCCTGTCCAGGAGCATTCCATTCTTTTTATAACTGACTCTCAGTGTTGTTCTTTCTTTTTAATTTATAAGTTTATTTTTCTTTTATGTATTCTCTTATACTTCATTTGAATTCCTTTGCCATGTTATACTTCTTTCACGTTTAATTTTTTTTATTCTGTTACTTTTCAATTTATCTGAAAAAGTAAAAGGCAGCCTTATAGGACTATTGAAACTCTTATCTAAGGATAAGAAGTTCAATATGGTTAAATATCCTTGACTCAAGCACTTGTGAAATACACACTTCACTTTTATGTATGTATGTATGTATGTATGTATGTATGTATGTATGTATTTTAGAGAGGAGAGAGAGAGAGAGAAAGGGGGAGGAGCAGGAAGCATCAACTCCCATATGTGCCTTGACCAGACAAGCCCAGGGTTTTGAACTAGTGACCTCAGCATTCCAGGTCAACAATTTATCCATTGTGCCACCACAGGTCAGGCCACAGTTCACTTCTTTATAAAATAGCACTTTTTAAAACATTTAGTACTAATAAAATTTAAAGAAGTAAAATAAATAAGCAACAGATAAATTCACACACACACACATATGTATCTATATGGAGGGAATTTCTAATTCAAATATAATCATCTATCATGCTTGTTAGTGTTATTTATATTTGCATGAACAGAAAAGAATGTATACTTTAGGTCTTTTTACAACATGTGGATGAGTAAAGGAGATATCTGAAAGGATTGAAAATTAAATTCTATTGATTTAAAATGGGGAAAATTGCATGGTATTTGGTAATGTCCTTAATACTAGAAAAAAGTAAGATAGACCATTAACTTAGGTTTTTCTAAAATATCCCAGCATCATCGCTTATATTTTAAGATTTCCACTGCATTAATCTAAAGTATATACCTGAAAAAAATTTGAACTTAAATCCTTCAATCATAATTTTAATGCTCAAAACTATGCTTTTAAAATTTAAGCTTTGTTCCAGTAATTCCAAGTCTAAGAATCTAGCTATGGAAATGATGCATGTTTAAGCTTTATACAGTAAGATATTTGTTGCAGTATAATTTATAGAGGTTAAAAGCTGATGATATCCTCAATATCTTTTGTAAAACAGAAATATGGTCAAGAATATGATGGGATATAGAGATAATGAAATATTAAGCGGCCATTAAAATAAAATGTTTATGATACTTGTAATGGCATGGGAGTATTTGTCTATGACTTCAGGAAAAGAAATGATGCATAAATTTTACATAACATGCTTTCAACCATGTGAAATAATTTTAAAAGACTAAATGGGAATATAGTAAATGTTAAGAGTGGTTATTCCAATGAAGATTATTATGCTAAGTGAAATAAGCCAGTCAGAGAAAGACAAGCACCATTATGATTTCACTTACTGTATTTCCCCATGTATAACATGCACCCATTTTTGAAAAATTTGGGGTCTAAAAACTGGGTGCATCTTGTACAGTGGTTGTTAAGTCATTTAAGAAGTGTGGCATTTCAAATACCATAGATGGAACTGAGGACAAGGCAATATATGAAGACAGTGATTTGTCATCAGATACAGATGAGGACAAGCTAATGGATGGGAGTTTTCACAGTGATGAGGAGTTGTATGAATTTTATGATGAATAAAACTTGAGTTCAATAACTTTATGCAATACATTTTTTTTTCAAATTTCAGGCCCCCAAATTAAAGCGCATCTTATACATGGGGAAATACGGTATATGTGGAATCTAATGAACAAAATAAACAAAATAGAAACAGATTTAGATACAGTGAACACACTGACAGCTGTCAGAGGGGAGGGGTGGTTGGGGCTGGGTGGAAAAGGTGGAGGGATTAAGCGAAGGAAGAGGAACTCAGACAGACAACATTAAGATGACTGGGAGGGGAAAGGGTGGGGGAGGTAGAGGATAAAGGGGGGTAAATGGTGATGGAGGGAGATTTGAAAACAAAAAGAGTGGTTATCTCTGGGTAATGAGATCATGAGACATTTAAAATATTTTATATTTTCTTGCATTTTTAAAAATGTTCTACACTTTAGCACATCCTTTAATATTTTAATCAGAAGACTAGGAAGTTAAAATAAAATTTTGTTTTGAATATTCTATAAATATTTACTAATTTTAGATAGAATTTTCATAAAAATTAAGCAGATTTTATCCTCATATTGGACAAAACTTTCAGGTAATTTTTCTCTCTTTGATCTGGGGGTATTTCAGCATTCTAAGACGTTTTACACTAAAGTTTCATGGGCTTTATAATTTGTGGGTCAGGTGGGAGGGTGGACGTAATGAGAGCTAGGAGGGAGAAAAATAATTACAGGCAGTTGAATAAATTCTCTGCCCATGAATATAAAATGTCTGTGGATTTCCCAGAGATACGATAGAATACTCTCTTCTCTAATTTCTGCAGGATCAAGTCATGGGTGGATAAGATGCAAGAAGACCTGGTTACACTGGCGAAAACAGCCAGTGGAGTCAATCAGCTTGTTGACGTGAGTAGAAGCCCAATAAACTTGTTCATCTCTTCTTTAATTTGACTGCAGTTCTGACTCATAGGAAGCTGTGTTTCTATGTTATAAATAAGTTGTGATTTTTCATTTGGATCTGGTAGTAAAATTCTGAGAGAGACCCTTGGTACTGCCTGTTATTGTGAAAGAGAAACATCATCCCTAACAATTCCTGAATCTTTCTCACCACAGACACTTTATAGTTTACATCCACTGCTCACCTACATGGGTCTGTGTGATACATACAGTCCGTTAGAACTGGCATGTCACATTTCCATTCTTCAGACTATATTTTATAATCTCTCCTATAGTGGTAACTTTAAGTACTGGGAAGAATTTCTTTGAATATCCCTAGTGGGGATAATTCTTCATTCTTTGAGGGTAGATTTTATTTTTGAAAAGAGTTGAAAATTGTTTACAGCTATATCTAGAGACCAGAGTGAATCACTGAGATGGGTAATAAAGATTTTGGAGTAAGAAAAAGAACTCTGTAAAATATGATTTTTCTTATGATTTGTGCAATGATGAAGATCACTCTTAAATGACTTTGAAAATGATAGCCTTATATAAATATTTCTATAGCATGTTAACTAGGTTATTTTACTTGGGTGTGAACATTCACATTATAACTTTTATCAGATTTATTAAAAATTAAATGCCATTTCTTTATAGTCTCATTTCATCCATTTCAGTGTAAGTAATGTAACAGTTGAAAGTAGTTTTGCCTTGTGTTCTTGGTGAAGCAGTGAGGTTTTTATTTTCCAGAAAAGAAGTGAAATGTATAAAAAGCAGTTTTATGTATGATGTATTAATAGTTATTATATAGATATTTATGTATGAATATTCCTTTTTGAGAGAAACTAGATATATAGTTATCTTATCTATTAATAGAAATTCATAAAGGAACCTTATTAAGCAAATACTTTAAAAAAATTATTCCAGAAACTGTTTGCAAAACAGTTGTATGTTTCAGTCTAAGAGTATGTTGAACAAACTTAAATGTTTATGAGATGAATGTATTCGGAAATAAGGGTGTTCCTTGTGAATGACAATGATCAGATTTAGTTCCAGTAACACTGTCCTAGGCACTGTGCTGGCTGCGGAGGTTGGGCAGAGGCACAGTTCCTCTCTGTGGAGACCTGACACTGCTAATCAATAACCTGTTAAATGGGTGCAAAGATGCCCGATAGCTCCTGTAAGCAGGTACTGGCTATCCGCAGTGGTTTATTGTGGGGAATTGTACAAGAATTTGAAAGTGTGCAAGACAGTAAGTGATCCTCTATGAAAATGATGGAGTTTGGGGAAGGAGAAAAAAAGAACTGAGAATTGACAGATTCGGGTTCAAAGCTGTATGACTCTCTCTATTGACAGATCGAGATAAAGTACAAACTGCTTGTGGAGCACTCCTGCACTCCCAGTGTTTCCTCAGCCTCAGAACACACTTTCCTGGCTGACATCTTTTTTACTTTTGGTGTGGATATGTGAACCCTCTCTCACTGAACCTGCTTTTCGCAGTGAATCATTAAGCAAAAAAAAAGTCTCCCCTGATTTCCACTAGGCTGTATGAGTGTAAAGTACGAAGAAGAGTGCAAGACTGTTAAATGAATACATGGCTATGTCTGAATCTGGAAAACAAAACAGAATGGAGAGGATGAAAGAAAATCCTCACGATTTCTCTGTTTCTGAGACAGACACCCAATTAGAGTGACATAAAGAGATACAGTACAATTAAAGAATTATGTGTTATATGTAACAAAAGAGAGGAGCGAGAATAGAATTCATTATTGGAAAGAGATTTTAAATATTAGGTACATGAAGAGTGTCATTTTATTTAGAGAAGTGATCCATATGCCTCTCTCCTTTTGCCCAGATAGCAGGTTCAGTTTGGGGGCCCAAGTGGTGCGTTTCTTTTTGACTTGAGATGGAAGTCCGAGTCCGGCTGGAGGACACCAGAGCTGAGGGTGGACTGTGAGCTCAGGTGGGGAGTGCTGAACACATGGCAGGGGCCAGAAGTGGAATAAGTGGAGGAACTTAACAGGTTCCTGGATTGAAATCAATATTGTGGAAATAATGGTGCTTCCAGAATTACTTAATGTTATTGTTTTTACTGGCCTTGCAGGATAGAACTAGCATTTTACCTGAATGCTCATCCGCAGCTGTAATGAGGCTACATAGCTAAAATAAGATGTCTTTGCAATTTAATGAATGTTGCTTTATGGCATCATAAAATATTAGCTCAAGGAAGGTTGGTAGATATTACTGGATGAATTCAATAGTTTAAATGCATTAATTATAAACTATTTATCAAATATAGTTTTAATTTGTAAAGTTACCTGCCTAACTTCTGTTAAAGATCTGGTGTGATTTGAGTAGTGCTCTTACCCTGATGCATTTGGATTTAAGATGTATCTTACTGAATCCTTCATTATCTAATCATTTACTGGGAGATAACATGTCCATTAATTGCTTATGCTCAGCCACAAAGTAGAAGAAATAATTAAGGAAAAAAATAAAATTAGAGGAAAGAGATAATAATGTATTATAATTTTGCTTGGTGATTTTAATATATTAGAACTTTTAAAAAATACAACTGAAGAACTTCATTTGTTTTTTATTAGTTCAAGAACTGCACTGAGCCCTTATCATGCATTATCTTATTAATTCTCAGGACAACCTTGTGAAGTGAAATCATCATCTTTAATATGCATGAAGCAGCTGCAAGGTTAAATTTTTGTTGTAGGGTACACAACTACTAATTAGCTGTAACTCCAAAGTTTAAAAAAATCTTGTTATGCTTTAGAATATAGGTTAATATTTTATTTTTATATTGCTATTTGTATTTTGAGAAGGTAAGCAAATTTTTGATTAGACACAAAGGTAACATGGTTATGCTAATGCCCTTTTTTTTTTTTTTTTGTATTTTTCTGAAGCTGGAAATGGGGAGAGACAGTCAGACAGACTTCCGCATGTGCCCGACCGGGAACCACCCGGCACGCCCACCAGGGGAGACGCTCTACCCACCAGGGGGCGATGCTCTGCCCCTCCGGGGCGTCGCTCTGTTGCGACCAGAGCCACTCTAGCACCTGGGGCAGAGGCCAAGGAGCCATCCCCAGCGCCCGGGCCATCTTTGCTCCAATGGAGCCTCGCTGCGGGAGGGGAAGAGAGAGACAGAGAAGAAGGAGAGGGGGAGGGGAGGAGAAGCAGATGGGTGCTTCTCCTGTGTGCCCTGGCTGGGAATCGAACCCGGGACTTCTGCACGCCAGGCCGACGCTCTACCACTGAACCAACCGGCCAGGGCCTGCTACTGCACTTTTAATAAAAGATATAAATTAGAAGCTAAACTTCTGCCACCAGTTATTCACTCATAGACATTTCTATTTTAATTTCTAAAAAAAAAAACTGTAGAAGGAAATTGTAAAGTGTAAATTTACATGCAGACTATAAAATCTTCTGTTATTGTTGGTATGCAAGAAATGGTTTTGTGTGTATCTATTGAAAGGATTGCTAAGAATGGTACAGAAAATCATTTTGCTTAATTTTGTCTTTATGGTTTTCCACCTGAAGAAAATACACTTATTTTCTTCCAATTGATAACTTTGTGATCCAGTCAACATGTTTCATCTCATGGAATTGTTGACATAGATGATGTAATCCATATAAAATCCTACTGACCTGTAATCAAAACTCAGGAAAGGTCATTCACTTATTAATTATTTGAGGGTATTGTATTAATATTATTTGGGCTACAGGCTGAGCCAGTATAACAAAGAGATAAGAGAACTGTATTTTTTTTTTTTGTCATGTCACAGTGTAGAGGTGAGTAACTTAGACTCCACTGGTTGGCTCTTCTTCTGTTCTCAGTATGTGGCTTCATTCCTGGGTCCAAGGTGGTTCTTCCAGTTGCCATTACTTTTCAGCCTGATGTACATGGAAAGAGACTAAAGAACAAATACCCAGTCACTTGAAGAGTAAGACAGTTTGCTCACATTTCAGTGGTCAGAACTTACGGAACCCTTAGCTGAATAGGCATACACCTACTCTGTTATACCGGAAGGGGCAGTCCCAATAGCGGGGACAACTAGCCATCTTCTGTTGATAGACATTATTGGAATACTGTCCTTATAAGAGTTGTATCTAAAAATGTGTTCAAGATATAGTAACTCAAAATGGGTGCTATATTTATATATTTTAAAGATTATAAATTAAAAGAATGCAAAAAGATTCCCAGATTTTGAAACATACATGCATTTTAAACAATATGAATTATACAACATTTTATTACTTACACACACACTTTCCTTTAATTACTATGTTGGAAAATGAAGAGGCTAATTATCACATATTAATGAATAGATAACATTAAAAAAATAAAGTCTTAATATTTTTTTGTGACAGAGACAGAGAGAGAGAGAGACGGAGAGGGACAGACAGACAGGAAGGGAGAGAGATGAGAAGCATCAATTCTTCATTGCAGCTCCTTAGTTTTTCTTAATATTCTTTTTTTTTTTTTTTTTACAGAGACAGAGAGAGTGTCAGAGAGAGGGATAGACAGGGACAGACAGACAGGAATGGAGAGATGAGAAGCATCAATCATTAGTTTTTCGTTGTGCATTGCAACACCTTAGTTGTTCATTGATTGCTTTCTCATATATATATCTTGACCACGGGCCTTCAGCAGACCGAGTAACCCCTTGCTTGAGCCAGTGACCTTGGGCTCAAGGTGGCGAGCTTTTGCTCAAAGCAGATGAGCCCGCACTCAAGCTGGTGACCTCGGAGTCTCGAACCTGGGTCTTCTGCATCCCAGTCCAACGCTCTATCCATTGCAGCACCGCCTGGTTAGGCTATTCTTAATATTCTTAAAAATAAGTTTTAAGTTCATGAAATATTGGCAACAACTATTTTTTAATTTAATTTGTTGATAAAATTTTCTTGATGAAAATATACGTAAGTTTGACCAATATCCAAATTATCAGATATTCTAAATCAGTAGGTTTTATCGTAATAAGAATTTGCTTCATGAAAAGTATTAAAAAAATAAACTGGTAAATAGAAACCACTGTTTGTCTTTTTTACAAAATAGGTTTCTGAGTCTACAAAAGTTACATTAAAAAAAAAAAAGTGATCCTGGCCAGTTGGCTCAGCAGTAGAGTGTCAGCCTGGCATGTAGAAGTCCTGGGTTTGATTTCTGGTCTGAGCACACAGGAGAAGTGCCCATCTACTTCACCCCTTCTCTCCCTCTCTCTTCCTCTCTCGCCCACAGCCATGGCTCGAATGGTTCAAGCCAGTTGGCCCCAGGTGCTGAGGATGGCTCCATGGCCTTGCATCAGGTGCTAAAGTAGCTCAGTTGCTAAGCAACAGAGCAGTAGTCTGATGGGAAGAGCATCAACCCCAGATGGGGCTTGCCTGCTGGATCGCGGTGAGGCTCATGCAGGAGTCTGTCTCTTTGCCCCCTGCCTATCACTTAATTAAAAAAAAGGCAACACTGCAAATATGTCAGAAATCCTCAAGTTACTACACTTGATTGACCCAAACTGGGCACAACAAATCATGATCATATAAGCAAATTATAGGCATCAGGGAATTTTGTTGCCTCCTTTGTGCGCTTTTTTTTTTAATACCTCCCCTTTGTCTTTAGGAATCCAAAATTTTATCATAAACCTCCTCTTTATTACAAAAGCAGGATGGGTGGTGTCATTTACACCTGGTTAAGTCCGCAGTAACTCTTTGATCTCTAAGTGGTACATATTTGGTATTGGAAACAGGTGGGAAGGGTACATTCTGAAAGAGAGTTCACCCTCATTTCAGATCGTGGTCTCTCTCTGTCTCAGTCTCTTTTTTTCTTGGCAGGGGACAGGTGGGGCAAATGATGTGCCTGAGGGTGCAGAGTTTGAGGAGGCATCCTCCTTCGTAGGCAGAGTGAGTGAGCAGCACCTGACATTTTGTGTCTTAGGTACCTGACTTGCCTCACCCTACCCCTATTCCGGGGGCCCTGGGGCACTGAGCTGACTTGCTCTATCTGCTGTCCGGGGCTGGAGGCATAGACTTTTGCAGCCTTTAGACATCACACTAATCCCAGGCTCTTTGGCTACATTTTTCCCCTGCTCCTTTCTTCTCCCAGGTGTAATGTCAGCTTTTTCCTGTGTTAGCTTCCCAGGCTTGTTTTGTGTCTATATAAGCTACAGTGGGTATTCCTGTAGTTTTAGCAATATCTGATATATCCATTTTGAAATCTTCACCCACATTATGTGACATTGCTCCATACTTCCTTCTCTTCAATTCCAACATTGTGTTGTGTCTTCTAATAATAATGTCAGAGGAATCCAAACTTTTTGATACAAAAATTACTGTATCACTATATTTAATTTAAATGAGGAGTGTCACCTGGTTGTTACAGGCTTTTTTTCTTAAATGGAAATTCTGTCTGGATTTCTACCATGTTAGTCTAGAACATACAAACATTTATAAAGTTTTTGGTTTAACTTTCTTTTTTAATCTGGAAGTTTATTTTTTAAGGTAAAATCCTTCTGCTATGGCATCATAATAGAAGTTCCTTGCTTTAACTCATCATTATGATTTCATATTAAAGTTACTGTTAAAATAGATATTTACATATTTCAATATTCTCTCAAAGGTGTAGATATTAAACTTGTCTAAATATTGAGCATTTAGTTCTCTTAATTTAGTGTTTACACAACGGTTTTGAGCAAAGCCTTATTAGTAACCATGGGATTTTTAGACTGAGTCCTTTTTTTTGACATTGTGGTCACGTCATTTTATGTAAATAGAATGTTCATTTTCTAGGCGATAAGGAGTTTAATATATCAATTTTTTGCAAAAGAAGGTACTTTAAAGCAGAGCATAATTAATCATTGGTGATTCTGACTAGGGAATTAGCAAGATGCAGAGGGAAAAGTAGGAGTGGGAATCTTTTTTCTTCTCTAGGGAATGCTGCTAATAGCTGGATAATAGTAACTTTCACTTTACCTGCTTGTCAAGTGAGATACATAGTAACACTCCTTTTTTCACAGAAATGTAGGGGTAAAAGGAATATAAAGTGTGGTGTGATAGCAATAACAAATGCTATGAAAGAGTTAATGTTTATTTCTCTTTAAAATGTAGCTTTGTATTCATATCACTTTAAAAGTAATATAATTATTTTTTAAACGTATAACTAGGTTATAAAAGTAACATTCTTACTTTTCAAATATAGCTTACTTATTTCACATGCTCTGGTTTTGTTCAGAGTTCCCTTACTTTCTCCAACCATGACAAGTTGTAACTAGTTACCATAATAATATAGACAAATCAAGATGATTATTTTAGGGAAAAATACAGCCCCCCTCAAATAAAAATCTATTTTGATTGAAGGATATATTATCAACAGAGACTATGGACTCTCTCTCTCCCTTTACGTGAACACTTGAAATTTTAAAGAAGCTGGTTGCTTTCTTTTTATTTTTTTTTTAAAGCTGTGGTTAATGACATTCATTTTCTTCCTTTCTTTTTCTTTCTTTTTTTTTATTCAGTGAGAGAAGGGGAGGCAGAGACAGACTCCCACATGTGCCCCAATTGGGGTCCACCTGGCAAGCCCACCTGGGGGCGATGCTCTGTCCATCTGAAGCATTGCTCCATTGCTTAGCAACTGAGCTCTTCTTAGTGCCTGAGGCAGAGGCCATGGAGCCATCTTCAGTGCCCAGGACAACTTGCTCCAATCGAGCCATGGCTGCAGTAAGGGGTGGGGGGAGAGAGAGAGAGAAGAGAGAGGGGGAAGGGTAGAAAAGCAGAAGGGCACTTTTCCTGTGTGCACTGATGGGAAATTGAACCTGGAACATACACACTCTCTACCAGTGAACAAACTGGCCATGGCCATGACATTTATTTTCAAAGATACAAAATAAAATAAACTTTAAGGGGCTTTCTAATCTATGATGACTTTCAATGTTTTGTTAACAGCTTTTTAAATGAAGTAAAATCTGTTCACAAACATTAATAGTGAAAGGCAATTAAAATGTGTGTTTCTTTTTAACCTTACCAATCTGTTACACTTTCAATCAATAACAGTTTCTGAAGTTATGCTGGTATTTGAGGGATGAATTTTTATTTGTTGTTTTTCTAAGTAGCAATCTATTGGCTTTGCAATTGTAATTACAGTGAAAGTATTAGTGGCTGTACTCTCTTCTTGTTTCTGAGCTTCAGAAGGAGGGAAGCTAAAACCTCATGGAAGTGATATAGCCAAGTGTTAGTTTCTTCACAATGAAGATGAACAGCATAAAGGACCATTATTTGCTACTGCACGCTCTTGATATGCAACACATAGCTTCTCATTTTTTTTTTCCCTTGAAGGCATCTTAATGTCTTTATATAGAGAACAGTGGTTCTCAGCCAAGAGCAATTTTGTACCCTAAGAGACATTTGTCAATGCTTGGAAACATTTATTATTGTCACAACTGGGTGCGGGCTTGAATGCTACTGGCATCTAGTGTGTAGAGGCCAAAGATGCCGCCAAACATTGCTATAATGCACAGGACATCACACCCCAACAAAGAATGATCTGGTAAAAATGTCAATATCATTGAGGTTGAAAAACTTAAGAAAGACAAGAATTTGAGGCAAGAATACATGTGTGAAAACTCCTTAAGTGATATAAATTTGTAAAGTTACACATCAGTATTGATAGGTAGCAATTTTTGTTTAGCAAAGGCCTTTGCTACTAAGATAGTTAAGGGCAAATTAAACTGTGCTGCATTTTAAAATTCTTTTGTTAGCAGTGAAATGAATTTAAGTTGTTAGGGATGTTAAACCAGCAGCAGCTCACTCAGCCTTAAATTAATTATTTTTTAATTTAGTTGTAATAGAATCAAGTATGATCTCTTCCACTTTAAATTGCACATGAAGTTTCTTGTCAAAATACATGTTGATTTATATATAGTTCCAGATATGCAAAAAAATAAAGAGAAATAGGCAAGGTTATTAAGTTTTCCCTGGAATAAAAATAATAAAATAGAACAAGTAGATAGCTTCTTATTATGTATGTCTTAATTTTTTTTTGTTTTTAATCTGAGTATTCTTAAAGGTAAACTTAAAATTTTTTTATATGTAAAATGTCTCCAACTTTAAAACTAAATTCTTGCTATTAATCATTTTTATGCCCACCTTATTTAATTTCTCTAATTCCGAGAATGACCGCTAGTATTCCACTTATATTTCTGGTTAAATATGATCACCTGCTTCTATGTGTAGTATGAGGAAAGTGAACAGGTATGTTTATGGTTTTACCCTGTTTTGTTCCTTCTTGCACCTTTAATATGTTGCTTAAAAGTGTCATCATTTAATTCCTGAACTATTATAAGTAGCATATACAGTGGTCCCTTGTCTATTAAGGGGGTTGGGTTCCAGAACCCCCGGGATAGGTGAAAATCCATGAAGTAGTGACCTTATATTTATTTTATTATTTATATATATTTTAAGGCTTTATAAATCTTCTCCACACTCTTATAAACCTTTCCCACACTTATTTTGCTTATTTTACCACAAAATTAAAATAATAGATATATAAAAATACTTATATACCGCAAAATCTCACGATATAGTGAAAAATCTGTGATACAAAATTAGATATATACAATTTCAAAATCCACGATAAAGTAAGACCACGAAAAGTGAACTGGCATAATGAGGGACGACTGTGCTCTGGAAGATTCATCAGTTCTGACTTCATTGTTCCTCAGTATTCTTCCTAAAAATACTGTCCCATTTGAAACATGATACTTTCTCAGCCAAGGATTTATAGCTTATCAGATAAAGAGAATAGAAGGAATAGGGCAAATGTTATTGTACTCTGGATTTTGATGTTCTAATTCTAGTTTGATGTTGTTGTCTTTGGAACAGTATACATTGTAAATTTGAGATTATGATCAATTGTACATGTGTATATGTGTATAAATATATCACTGTGTGTGTTTGGACGGCTTCCACTTATAATAAACAAGCCTACATTATATTTTGAATTTTTTGTATGTACTAATTGTTGTAATAGACACCAAAAGTTCTGAGCTAGGTATTTTTAGTCTAAATTACTTTTGAGTTGACAACATAAGGTGATTTTATACCTCATCATAATAATGTCCCAATTACAGTACTAGCTTTCAGTCTTTATTTTCTAATATTTTCTTGTTTTACACATGTTCTGATTTTCTCCCTTTTTTATTTATGCATGTTTATTCCAGTGTGTGGCTATAATCCCTTTTTTGGGCTATCATAACCCCATGTGATTTTACTTTCTTCTGAGTTCTGATGGCACAATTTTCTATACTTTATTGAAACAGTAATATTCTTCATATTGACCATTACCCTGTTGTATGTATTTAATCTAATTATCATTTTCCTGTTGTATTTATATTTCATTATGTAACTCTATAACACCTTACATAGCCTTGTTTTTAGGTTCAAAATAAATATTGATTTTAAAATACAAAGAACTTGTTAAGTCAGCATTCCCAGTCCTAGTAAAGCCTGATGCGGTAACCAGCGTCTGTGTCCGTTCGCTAGTTTATGCCATCAATATTATCGAGTGCCTGCTACGTGCAGGCACTCTGTGATCTGCTGGGCTGTACCAGTGGACAAAACCGGCAAAAATCTCTCTTCTTGAAACTCTCTTTTCACGCTTCCCTCTTTCTGCCTTCCTCTTGCATAGTCATATTTCCTTGTCCATTTTTAAGGACTCTTGTGATTACATTAGACTCACCTGAACAAACCAGGTTAATCTTATTTTAAGTTCAGATGATTAGCAAAACTTCATTCCATCTGCGAACTTAATTCCTATTTGCCATGTAACAGCGTATGCTCAGATTCTGGGTATTAGCTCGTGGATATCTCTGGGAGGCCTTGACGTTGCCTCCCACAGCCATCCTCACTTCCATCCCGCAGTGTGAATTCCATCTTCCTCTCACTAGTCTTTTCACTGCTGCTTCTACTTCTGCTGCTTCTGCCCTTGGTTCGTCCACTGTTGCCCAATGGCCAGAGAGTCTGACTGACTCAATGCACTAATGTTTATACAGATCTTCGGACTTCCTCCTTCCTTACAGGGCCCTGATCAGACGTTCTCTGCTTGCAGGTCTAGTATGTCCTAATACAGTTAAGCAAGGCCAGTGTCAAGGTCCTACATTAGAACACTGCTCCTTATTTATAAGGAAACTCCTAAGGCTTCTCTTTCATCTGCAACTGTCGAAGGGGACACATTCCACAGAAAGATGGCCAGAGGAAGGGTAGGAATCTTCCCTGCTTGTGCAGGACCAGTTTCATAGGAAGGAATAAATGTACAAGTATTAAAGGAAGGAGTGGTCAGAATTTACATATTGCAGCTTTAATATAAATTTAACTGTTTCTCTTTAGAGAGCTTAACTTCCTCATGTGCTGCCGTGATCTCTCCCGAGAGAGGAAAAATATTAGTTTCACCATTTCAAGATTTTAGTTTTAGTTTCTTTTTTTTTTCCAGTTCAAAAGAGGCTTTTGTGGTCCATTATAGATTTTAATATATTTCAGTTTCCGACTTCCCTTCAGTATTCTATAATGTTCTTGAGTTTGCTCCTCGCATCTGGGTGCAAAGGGAAACTAGTGTGACAGAATGTCTAGCGTGTTTGGTCTCTGTGATTGCTGCTGAGAACCGGGTCACTGTCCTCCTCCTGCTCAGGGGCCCTCAGCTCTGGGCACTTGCCACCGTCGTTCTCCAGCTGGACCTCTGCTTGCCACTGGCCATCCTTCAATCTCTATATTGGGATCCCCTGATCCTACACTGAGGGCAGTCTCCTAGCAAACATCCTGACCCTTAATTCTCAGCTACATTTCTCGCTCATCTCAAGGGGCTGTTCTGTTTCCCTACATCCTGCTGAAGCCAAGGGCGATCCCCAGATGCTGTTGCAGATTCACTTTGCCTCACCATGCCTCGTTACCACCCCCCTTCTGCTAGTCTGGACAGTGGTTTCTTTTATGATGTGAAAACGGGACTGAATGTTCCTCCACTCTGATATTCCAAAGCTTGAATCCCAGTGTTCACACTAATACAATGGTTAATTGAATGAATTCTTTTAGGTTTCTTAAAGTGAGTGGTATAGAGATGCTGCCTGAAAGTGAGTGCTCACATAATCTACATCGTTCAAAACTGGAAGGACATTCAGCTTCTGTGAGCATCTCTAGGGTATCTGTATTATTCTGTGGCATAATTAATGGCACAAAGCAGGTATTATGACTTCTGAAACCTTTCTTAGGTATATTTATTAGATCAATCAGTGGTGCCACTTTTTAGATATTACATTGGAGTTTATATTAAATGTTTTATTCTGAAGTTTATCTAGAAACCATGAACTTAATTAGAGCAAAAAGACTTAGAAAGAAGTTTCAGTGAAAAAGGTAGGAAAAGCATCTCCTCTGTTGTCATCACCATGAAGCTTGTCTGTTAATGCAATAGTGAAAGTGCATTACAGCCAGTTAATTAGGATTGTAAGAAAGCATATACTGGCAACAAATACTCTTTTGTCAAAACTTGTGTCAAGGGTGGCAGGAGAGGACTTGAACAGTAAGAAAAATTAAGGCATGTTCCTGTGTCAGTCAGGAGGAAACAGCATTCTGCCCAGGCGCCTCTGCAGGTGCTGCGTTCTTCCCAGCACAAGGAATGAAAGCCAGTGTCCCAGAGCGTGTGCGGAGCTGGTGTGATCTGAATGGAGTTCTGTCTGTGGAAGCCAGCGTCCCAGAGCGTGTGCGGAGCTGGTGTGATCTGAAGGGAGTTCTGTCTGTGGAAGCCAGTGTCCCAGAGCGTGTGCGGAGCTGGTGTGATCTGAAGGGAGTTCTGTCTGTGGAAGCCAGTGTCCCAGAGCGTGTGCGGAGCTGGTGTGATCTGAAGGGAGTTCTGTCTGTGGAAGCCAGTGTCCCAGAGCGTGTGCGGAGCTGGTGTGATCTGAAGGGAGTTCTGTCTGTGGAAGCCAGTGTCCCAGAGCGTGTGCGGAGCTGGTGTGATCTGAAGGGAGTTCTGTCTATGGGAGCCAGTGTCCCAGAGCGTGTGCGGAGCTGGTGTGATCTGAAGGGAGTTCTGTCTGTGGAAGCCAGTGTCCCAGAGCGTGTGTGGAGCTGGTGTGATCTGAAGGGAGTTCTGTCTGTGGAAGCCAGTGTCCCAGAGCGTATGCGGAGCTGGTGTGATCTGAAGGGAGTTCTGTCTGTGGGAGCCAGTGTCCCAGAGCGTGTGCGGAGCTGGTGTGATCTGAAGGGAGTTCTGTCTGTGGGAGCCAGTGTCCCAGAGCGTGTGCGGAGCTGGTGTGATCTGAAGGGAGTTCTGTCTGTGGGAGCCAGCGTCCCAGAGCGTGTGCGGAGCTGGTGTGATCTGAAAGGAGTTCTGTCTGTGGAAGCCATTGTCCCAGAGCGTGTGCGGAGCTGGTGTGATCTGAAGGGAGTTCTGTCTGTGGAAGCCAGCGTCCCAGAGCGTGTGCGGAGCTGGTGTGAACTGAGGGGAGTTCTGTCTGTGGAAGCCAGTGTCCCAGAGCGTGTGCGGAGCTGGTGTGATCTGAAGGGAGTTCTGTCTATGGAGCTGGTGTGATCTGAGGGGAGTTCTGTCTGTGGAAGCCAGCGTCCCAGAGCGTGTGCGGAGCTGGTGTGATCTGAAGGGAGTTCTGTCTGTGGAAGCCAGTGTCCCAGAGCGTGTGCGGAGCTGGTGTGATCTGAAGGGAGTTCTGTCTGTGGAAGCCAGTGTCCCGGAGCGTGTGCGGAGCTGGTGTGATCTGAAGGGAGTTCTTTCTGTGGGAGCCAGTGTCCCAGAGCGTGTGCGGAGCTGGTGTGATCTGAAGGGAGTTCTGTCTATGGAGCTGGTGTGATCTGAAGGGAGTTCTTTCTGTGGAAGCCAGTGTCCCAGAGCTTGTGCGGAGCTGGTGTGATCTGAATGGAGTTCTGTCTATGGGGGCCAGTGTCCCAGAGCGTGTGCGGAGCTGGTGTGATCTGAAGGGAGTTCTGTCTATGGAGCTGGTGTGATCTGAAGGGAGTTCTGTCTGTGGAAGCCAGTGTCCCAGAGCGTGTGCGGAGCTGGTGTGATCTGAAGGGAGTTCTGTCTATGGAGCTGGTGTGATCTGAAGGGAGTTCTGTCTATGGAGCTGGTGTGATCTGAAGGGAGTTCTGTCTGTGGAAGCCAGTGTCCCAGAGCGTGTGCGGAGCTGGTGTGATCTGAAGGGAGTTCTGTCTATGGAGCTGGTGTGATCTGAAGGGAGTTCTGTCTGTGGAAGCCAGTGTCCCAGAGCGTGTGCGGAGCTGGTGTGATCTGAAGGGAGTTCTGTCTATGGAGCTGGTGTGATCTGAAGGGAGTTCTGTCTATGGAGCTGGTGTGATCTGAAGGGAGTTCTGTCTGTGGAAGCCAGTGTCCCAGAGCGTGTGCGGAGCTGGTGTGATCTGAAGGGAGTTCTGTCTATGGAGCTGGTGTGATCTGAAGGGAGTTCTGTCTGTGGAAGCCAGTGTCCCAGAGCGTGTGCGGAGCTGGTGTGATCTGAAGGGAGTTCTGTCTATGGAGCTGGTGTGATCTGAAGGGAGTTCTGTCTATGGAGCTGGTGTGATCTGAAGGGAGTTCTGTCTGTGGAAGCCAGTGTCCCAGAGCGTGTGCGGAGCTGGTGTGATCTGAAGGGAGTTCTGTCTATGGAGCTGGTGTGATCTGAAGGGAGTTCTTTCTGTGGAAGCCAGTGTCCCAGAGCTTGTGCGGAGCTGGTGTGATCTGAATGGAGTTCTGTCTATGGGGGCCAGTGTCCCAGAGCGTGTGCGGAGCTGGTGTGATCTGAAGGGAGTTCTGTCTATGGAGCTGGTGTGATCTGAAGGGAGTTCTGTCTGTGGAAGCCAGCGTCCCAGAGCGTGTGCGGAGCTGGTGTGATCTGAAGGGAGTTCTTTCTGTGGGAGCCAGTGTCCCAGAGCGTGTGCGGAGCTGGTGTGATCTGAAGGGAGTTCTGTCTGTGGAAGCCAGCGTCCCAGAGCGTGTGCGGAGCTGGTGTGATCTGAAGGGAGTTCTGTCTGTGGGAGCCAGTGTCCCAGAGCGTGTGCGGAGCTGGTGTGATCTGAAGGGAGTTCTGTCTGTGGAAGCCAGTGTCCCAGAGCGTGTGCGGAGCTGGTGTGATCTGAAGGGAGTTCTGTCTGTGGAAGCCAGCGTCCCAGAGCGTGTGCGGAGCTGGTGTGATCTGAAGGGAGTTCTGTCTGTGGAAGCCAGTGTCCCAGAGCGTGTGCGGAGCTGGTGTGATCTGAATGGAGTTCTGTCCGTGGAAGCCAGTGTCCCAGAGCGTGTGCGGAGCTGGTGTGATCTGAAGGGAGTTCTGTCCGTGGAAGCCAGTGTCCCAGAGCGTGTGCGGAGCTGGTGTGATCTGAAGGGAGTTCTGTCTGTGGAAGCCAGTGTCCCGGAGCGTGTGCGGAGCTGGTGTGAACTGAGGGGAGTTCTGTCTGTGGAAGCCAGTGTCCCAGAACGTTTGCGGAGCTGGTGTGATCTGAAGGGAGTTCTGTCTATGGAGCTGGTGTGATCTGAAGGGAGTTCTGTCTGTGGAAGCCAGTGTCCCAGAGCGTGTGCGGAGCTGGTGTGATCTGAAGGGAGTTCTGTCTATGGAAGCCATTGTCCAGAGCGTGTGCGGAGCTGGTGTGAACTGAGGGGAGTTCTGTCTGTGGAAGCCATTGTCCCAGAGCGTGTGCGGAGCTGGTGTGATCTGAAGGGAGTTCTGTCTGTGGAAGTCAGCGTCCCAGAGCGTGTGCGGAGCTGGTGTGATCTGAAGGGAGTTCTGTCTGTGGAAGCCAGTGTCCCAGAGCGTGTGCGGAGCTGGGGTGAACTGAGGGGAGTTCTGTCTGTGGAAGCCAGTGTCCCAGAGCGTGTGTGGAGCTGGTGTGATCTGAATGGAGTTCTGTCTATGGGAGCCAGTGTCCCAGACCGTGTGTGGAGCTGGTGTGATCTGAATCAGTTCTGTCTGTGGGAGCCGGTGTCCCAGAGCGTGTGCGGAGCTGGTGTGATCTGAAGGGAGTTCTGTCTGTGGAAGCCAGCGTCCCAGAGCGTGTGCGGAGCTGGTGTGATCTGAAGGGAGTTCTGTCTGTGGAAGCCAGTGTCCCAGAGCGTGTGCGGAGCTGGTGTGATCTGAAGGGAGTTCTGTCTATGGAGCTGGTGTGATCTGAAGGGAGTTCTGTCTGTGGAAGCCAGTGTCCCAGAGCGTGTGCGGAGCTGGTGTGATCTGAAGGGAGTTCTTTCTGTGGGAGCCAGTGTCCCAGAGCGTGTGCGGAGCTGGTGTGATCTGAAGGGAGTTCTGTCTATGGAGCTGGTGTGATCTGAAGGGAGTTCTTTCTGTGGAAGCCAGTGTCCCAGAGCTTGTGCGGAGCTGGTGTGATCTGAATGGAGTTCTGTCTATGGGGGCCAGCGTCCCAGAGCGTGTGCGGAGCTGGTGTGATCTGAAGGGAGTTCTGTCTGTGGAAGCCAGTGTCCCAGACCGTGTGCGGAGCTGGTGTGATCTGAATGGAGTTCTGTCCGTGGAAGCCAGTGTCCCAGAGCGTGTGCGGAGCTGGTGTGATCTGAAGGGAGTTCTGTCCGTGGAAGCCAGTGTCCCAGAGCGTGTGCGGAGCTGGTGTGATCTGAAGGGAGTTCTGTCTGTGGAAGCCAGTGTCCCGGAGCGTGTGCGGAGCTGGTGTGAACTGAGGGGAGTTCTGTCTGTGGAAGCCAGTGTCCCAGAACGTTTGCGGAGCTGGTGTGATCTGAAGGGAGTTCTGTCTATGGAGCTGGTGTGATCTGAAGGGAGTTCTGTCTGTGGAAGCCAGTGTCCCAGAGCGTGTGCGGAGCTGGTGTGATCTGAAGGGAGTTCTGTCTGTGGAAGCCAGTGTCCCAGAGCGTGTGCGGAGCTGGTGTGATCTGAAGGGAGTTCTGTCTATGGAAGCCAGTGTTCCAGAGCGTGTGCGGAGCTGGTGTGAACTGAGGGGAGTTCTGTCTGTGGAAGCCATTGTCCCAGAGCATGTGCGGAGCTGGTGTGATCTGAAGGGAGTTCTGTCTGTGGAAGCCAGCGTCCCAGAGCGTGTGCGGAGCTGGTGTGATCTGAAGGGAGTTCTGTCTGTGGAAGCCAGTGTCCCAGAGCGTGTGCGGAGCTGGGGTGAACTGAGGGGAGTTCTGTCTGTGGAAGCCAGTGTCCCAGAGCGTGTGTGGAGCTGGTGTGATCTGAATGGAGTTCTGTCTATGGGAGCCAGTGTCCCAGACCGTGTGTGGAGCTGGTGTGATCTGAATGGAGTTCTGTCTGTGGGAGCCAGTGTCCCAGAGCGTGTGCGGAGCTGGTGTGATCTGAAGGGAGTTCTGTCTGTGGAAGCCAGCGTCCCAGAGCGTGTGCGGAGCTGGTGTGATCTGAAGGGAGTTCTGTCTGTGGAAGCCAGTGTCCCAGAGCGTGTGCGGAGCTGGTGTGATCTGAAGGGAGTTCTGTCTATGGAGCTGGTGTGATCTGAAGGGAGTTCTGTCTGTGGAAGCCAGTGTCCCAGAGCGTGTGCGGAGCTGGTGTGATCTGAAGGGAGTTCTTTCTGTGGGAGCCAGTGTCCCAGAGCGTGTGCGGAGCTGGTGTGATCTGAAGGGAGTTCTATCTATGGAGCTGGTGTGATCTGAAGGGAGTTCTTTCTGTGGAAGCCAGTGTCCCAGAGCTTGTGCGGAGCTGGTGTGATCTGAATGGAGTTCTGTCTATGGGGGCCAGTGTCCCAGAGCGTGTGCGGAGCTGGTGTGATCTGAAGGGAGTTCTGTCTATGGAGCTGGTGTGATCTGAAGGGAGTTCTGTCTGTGGAAGCCAGCGTCCCAGAGCGTGTGCGGAGCTGGTGTGATCTGAAGGGAGTTCTTTCTGTGGGAGCCAGTGTCCCAGAGCGTGTGCGGAGCTGGTGTGATCTGAAGGGAGTTCTGTCTGTGGAAGCCAGTGTCCCAGAGCGTGTGCGGAGCTGGTGTGATCTGAAGGGAGTTCTGTCTGTGGAAGCCAGTGTCCCAGAGCGTGTGCGAAGCTGGTGTGATCTGAAGGGAGTTCTGTCTATGGAGCTGGTGTGATCTGAAGGGAGTTCTGTCTGTGGAAGCCAGCGTCCCAGAGCGTGTGCGGAGCTGGTGTGATCTGAAGGGAGTTCTTTCTGTGGGAGCCAGTGTCCCAGAGCGTGTGCGGTGCTGGTGTCATCTGAAGGGAGTTCTGTCTGTGGAAGACAGCGTCCCAGAGCGTGTGCGGAGCTGGTGTGATCTGAAGGGAGTTCTGTCTGTGGAAGCCAGCGTCCCAGAGCGTGTGCGGAGCTGGTGTGATCTGAAGGGAGTTCTGTCTGTGGAAGCCAGTGTCCCGGAGCGTGTGCGGAGCTGGTGTGATCTGAATGGAGTTCTGTCTGTGGAAGCCAGTGTCCTGGAGCGTGTGCGGAGCTGGTGTGATCTGAAGGGAGTTCTGTCTGTGGAAGCCAGTGTCCCAGAGCGTGTGCGGAGCTGGTGTGATCTGAAGGGAGTTCTGTCTGTGGAAGCCAGTGTCCCAGAGCGTGTGCGGAGCTGGTGTGATCTGAAGGGAGTTCTGTCTGTGGAAGCCAGTGTCCCAGAGCGTGTGCGGAGCTGGTGTGATCTGAAGGGAGTTCTGTCTATGGAGCTGGTGTGATCTGAAGGGAGTTCTTTCTGTGGAAGCCAGTGTCCCAGAGCTTGTGCGGAGCTGGTGTGATCTGAAGGGAGTTCTGTCTGTGGGAGCCAGTGTCCCAGAGCGTGTGCGGAGCTGGTGTGATCTGAAGGGAGTTCTGTCTGTGGAAGCCAGTGTCCCAGACCGTGTGCGGAGCTGGTGTGATCTGAATGGAGTTCTGTCCGTGGAAGCCAGTGTCCCAGAGCGTGTGCGGAGCTGGTGTGATCTGAAGGGAGTTCTGTCCGTGGAAGCCAGTGTCCCAGAGCGTGTGCGGAGCTGGTGTGATCTGAAGGGAGTTCTGTCTGTGGAAGCCAGTGTCCCAGAGCGTGTGCGGAGCTGGTGTGAACTGAGGGGAGTTCTGTCTGTGGAAGCCAGTGTCCCAGAACGTTTGCGGAGCTGGTGTGATCTGAAGGGAGTTCTGTCTATGGAGCTGGTGTGATCTGAAGGGAGTTCTGTCTGTGGAAGCCAGTGTCCCAGAGCGTGTGCGGAGCTGGTGTGATCTGAAGGGAGTTCTGTCTGTGGAAGCCAGTGTCCCAGAGCGTGTGCGGAGCTGGTGTGATCTGAAGGGAGTTCTGTCTATGGAAGCCAGTGTTCCCAGAGCGTGTGCGGAGCTGGTGTGATCTGAGGGGAGTTCTGTCTGTGGAAGCCAGTGTCCCAGAACGTTTGCGGAGCTGGTGTGATCTGAAGGGAGTTCTGTCTATGGAGCTGGTGTGATCTGAAGGGAGTTCTGTCTGTGGAAGCCAGTGTCCCAGAGCGTGTGCGGAGCTGGTGTGATCTGAAGGGAGTTCTGTCTATGGAAGCCAGTGTTCCAGAGCGTGTGCGGAGCTGGTGTGAACTGAGGGGAGTTCTGTCTGTGGAAGCCATTGTCCCAGAGCGTGTGCGGAGCTGGTGTGATCTGAAGGGAGTTCTGTCTGTGGAAGCCAGCGTCCCAGAGCGTGTGCGGAGCTGGTGTGATCTGAAGGGAGTTCTGTCTGTGGAAGCCAGTGTCCCAGAGCGTGTGCGGAGCTGGGGTGAACTGAGGGGAGTTCTGTCTGTGGAAGCCAGTGTCCCAGAGCGTGTGTGGAGCTGGTGTGATCTGAATGGAGTTCTGTCTATGGGAGCCAGTGTCCCAGACCGTGTGTGGAGCTGGTGTGATCTGAATGGAGTTCTGTCCGTGGGAGCCAGTGTCCCAGAGCGTGTGCGGAGCTGGTGTGATCTGAAGGGAGTTCTGTCTGTGGAAGCCAGCGTCCCAGAGCGTGTGCGGAGCTGGTGTGATCTGAAGGGAGTTCTGTCTGTGGAAGCCAGTGTCCCAGAGCGTGTGCGGAGCTGGTGTGATCTGAAGGGAGTTCTGTCTATGGAGCTGGTGTGATCTGAAGGGAGTTCTGTCTGTGGAAGCCAGTGTCCCAGAGCGTGTGCGGAGCTGGTGTGATCTGAAGGGAGTTCTTTCTGAGGGAGCCAGCGTCCCAGAGCGTGTGCGGAGCTGGTGTGATCTGAAGGGAGTTCTGTCTGTGGAAGCCAGTGTCCCAGAGCGTGTGCGGAGCTGGTGTGATCTGAATGGAGTTCTGTTCGTGGAAGCCAGTGTCCCAGAGCGTGTGCGGAGCTGGTGTGATCTGAAGGGAGTTCTGTCCGTGGAAGCCAGTGTCCCAGAGCGTGTGCGGAGCTGGTGTGATCTGAAGGGAGTTCTGTCTGTGGAAGCCAGTGTCCCGGAGCGTGTGCGGAGCTGGTGTGATCTGAAGGGAGTTCTGTCTATGGAAGCCAGTGTTCCAGAGCGTGTGCGGAGCTGGTGTGAACTGAGGGGAGTTCTGTCTGTGGAAGCCATTGTCCCAGAGCGTGTGCGGAGCTGGTGTGAACTGAGGGGAGTTCTGTCTGTGGAAGCCATTGTCCCAGAGCGTGTGCGGAGCTGGTGTGATCTGAAGGGAGTTCTGTCTGTGGAAGCCAGCGTCCCAGAGCGTGTGCGGAGCTGGTGTGATCTGAAGGGAGTTCTGTCTGTGGAAGCCAGTGTCCCAGAGCGTGTGCGGAGCTGGGGTGAACTGAGGGGAGTTCTGTCTGTGGAAGCCAGTGTCCCAGAGCGTGTGTGGAGCTGGTGTGATCTGAATGGAGTTCTGTCTATGGGAGCCAGTGTCCCAGACCGTGTGTGGAGCTGGTGTGATCTGAATGGAGTTCTGTCTGTGGGAGCCAGTGTCCCAGAGCGTGTGCGGAGCTGGTGTGATCTGAAGGGAGTTCTGTCTGTGGAAGCCAGTGTCCCAGAGCGTGTGCGGAGCTGGTGTGATCTGAAGGGAGTTCTGTCTGTGGAAGCCAGTGTCCCAGAGCGTGTGCGGAGCTGGTGTGATCTGAAGGGAGTTCTGTCTGTGGAAGCCAGTGTCCCAGAGCGTGTGCGGAGCTGGTGTGATCTGAAGGGAGTTCTGTCTGTGGAAGCCAGTGTCCCGGAGCGTGTTCGAAGCTGGTGTGATCTGAAGGGAGTTCTGTCTGTGGAAGCCAGTGTCCCAGAGCGTGTGCGGAGCTGGTGTGATCTGAGGGTAGTTCTGTCTGTGGAAGCCAGTGTCCCAGAGCGTGTGCGGAGCTGGTGTGATCTGAAGGGAGTTCTGTCTGTGGAAGCCAGTGTCCCGGAGCGTGTGCGGAGCTGGTGTGATCTGAAGAGAGTTCTGTCTGTGGAAGCCAGTGTCCCGGAGCGTGTGCGAAGCTGGTGTGATCTGAAGGGAGTTCTGTCTGTGGAAGCCAGTGTCCCAGAGCGTGTGCGAAGCTGGTGTGATCTGAAGGGAGTTCTGTCTGTGGAAGCCAGTGTCCCAGAGCGTGTGCGGAGCTGGTGTGATCTGAAGGGAGTTCTGTCTGTGGAAGCCAGTGTCCCAGAGCGTGTGCGGAGCTGGTGTGATCTGAAGGGAGTTCTGTCTGTGGAAGCCAGTGTCCCAGAGCGTGTGCGGAGCTGGTGTGATCTGAAGGGAGTTCTGTCTGTGGGAGCCAGTGTCCCAGAGCGTGTGCGGAGCTGGTGTGATCTGAAGGGAGTTCTGTCTGTGGAAGCCAGTGTCCCAGAGCGTGTGCGGAGCTGGTGTGATCTGAAGGGAGTTCTGTCTGTGGGAGCCAGTGTCCCAGAGCGTGTGCGGAGCTGGTGTGATCTGAAGGGAGTTCTGTCTGTGGAAGCCAGTGTCCCAGAGCGTGTGCGGAGCTGGTGTGATCTGAGGGGAGTTCTGTCAATGGAAGCCAGTGTCCCAGAGCGTGTGCGGAGCTGGTGTGATCTGAGGGGAGTTCTGTTTGTGGAAGCCAGTGTCCCAGAGCGTGTGCGGAGCTGGTGTGATCTGAAGGGAGTTCTGTCTATGGAGCTGGTGTGATCTGAAGGGAGTTCTGTCTGTGGAAGCCAGTGTCCCAGAGCGTGTGCAGAGCTGGTGTGATCTGAAGGGAGTTCTGTCTGTGGAAGCCAGTGTCCCAGAGCGTGTGCGGAGCTGGTGTGACCTGAAGGGAGTTCTGTCTGTGGAAGCCAGCGTCCCAGAGCGTGTGCGGAGGTGGTGTGATCTGAAGGGAGTTCTGTCTGTGGAAGCCAGTGTCCCAGAGCGTGTGCGGAGCTGGTGTGATCTGAATGGAGTTCGATCTTCTGCCAAACACTCATTATTTCCACCAGGATGTTTTTCTTTCAGAAAAGACATGGGTTGAAATGCTAAAGCAGGTAAGGAAAAAAAAAATGCTAGGAAGAGGAAAAGAAATAATAAAGACTCCTGAAAATAATCATATGTTAACATGTTAAATTTTGTAGAAATGTGGTTTATTTTAGTGGTGGAAAATATATAATTTATGTACATTATGAAAATATATAACGTTAAAAAGCCATGTGAAACTTTCTACTCTGAGAAGTGTTTGCAAAATATATTCCAGTAGATTTTTGAGATCCTGCTCAATACTTTGTACAACAAAAAGTATTGTAGTCTTAAAACCAGAGCAAGAGTTAGTTATTTTGGTGGGTGGGGCATTTATATGGTTTCAATTCATTTTTATTACCAAGAAAACATTTCAAATGTTTTATATGTAAAAAAGACAGTAGGATATTTACTTTGGGGTTTGAGACTTAAACTTCTTTAACTACATTTATTTAAAAAATTTTTGCAAGCTAGAGCTTTTTTATTTTCTAAGAATTTAGAAATTACCCTACAAGCAAAATTTGAGATAATAGTTTATATATACATTTGAGAGAATAAGTATATACTTGAACTCAATTCAGTTCTTTTTTCTGCTTTATAATCCATTCATTCTTTAAAGTACCTATACTGTGTCTGGCGTTTGTAGGTAGTGACTTAATAAATCACATTATTTATAGTACCTAAGGCTGAGTACAGACCGTGCATCCTGAACTAATCATCACCAACTCTGAATTATATTGTAGTCTCTGTACCACAGGAAGGAGATGGGACTTCATATAGAAAGGAACCAGATATTAATGGTTCTAAGCATTTCTGCCTTTCATACTAATTAGCTATATTGGTTTTACTGCAAAGAACTAAATATCCTGGATCAATTAAAGTGATGTTGAGGTTTATCTTTTTGTATCCTGATCAATTAATCTATTCAGGATGTCATGTTCCTGGATGTCATCTTAGGCTGCAATGAAAGAGAGAGCCTTGAGTTGGATGGATTTCATCACGGGTAACCTGGGTGTTTAATATAGAAGTCGATAATCTGCCCACAGAAGAAAGCAAAGCAGTCTGCACCAGGCAGGAATCCTGGATGGAACTAAATATCGGGATTGTATATGACTAAGTGACTGTAGCTTGATTAGTTGAAATGAAAACTGACAAGGTCAAAATTTAGACAAGTGTGAGAAAAACCTCATAGCTTGGATAAATGAAATAATTTTAGGAGTAAAAGTGATTTAAATCTTTTAAAATTATTGATTTTTATTGCTTAAAATAACTTTATCAAATTAACATACTCTGTTATAAATAAGTGTTAGCATCTGTATCCGTGTCTATCTGAAACCAGTGTTCACCAGTAGCATCCATGCTCAGCTAGGACAGGGCTGTAGAACCTGTTGGTAGTACAGAATGCTAGGTTTGTGCCAGAGAAACAGGGTTGAACTGGTTCTTGCATGTGCCTGGATTCTCTTCTCATAAGCTGGTAAAAAACTGCCAGACCTTGGCTTTCAGAGATGGTTTAGTCATGCATGTGCAACCCATCTGTTGGATGCATAGGGATTTCCTCCTTCTGCTCACCCCTCCAGCCACAAACGTGGTGGCTGGTTCCCCACCCCTTCATTGATTCATCCTCTCCCACCAGGAGTGTACAGGCTCTGCAAACGAGGTGCATCTGATGCCACTTTTCCTTGACACTGATGTGAGCTGTAAATGTAGTTGAGTTTTTCTTTGGTCGCCTAGCATACTTATAATATACGGTGTGTCCGTAAAGTCATGGTGCACTTTTGACCGGTCACAGAAAAGCAACAAAAGATCATAGAAATGTGAAATCTGCACCAAATAAAAGGAAAACTCTCCCAGTTTCATACCTATTCAGTGCAGTTCGATGTGGCTCATGCACAGATTTTTTAGGGCTCCTTAGGTAGCTATCCCGTATAGCCTCTACAGACTCGTCACTGACTGATGGCCTACCAGAACGGGGTTTCTCCACCACACTGCTGGTTTCCTTCAACTGCTTATCCCACCGAGTAATGTTATTCCTATGTGGTGGTGCTTCATTATAAACGCACCGATATTCACGGTGCACTTTGGTCACGGATTGTAATTTAACGAGCCACAGAACATAGTGAACTTTCCTCTGTACCATCCATATCTCGACTGGCATGGCCATGGGCTGCTCCGCTGTATACATGGTGTTACGTCATCATCTGCGCATGCGCACATGCTGCCACATTATCCTACAGAAACTGGGAGGGTTTTCCTTTTACTTGGTACAGATTTCACATTTCTATCGTCTTTTGTTGCTTTTCTGTGACCAGTCAAAAGTGCACCATGACTTTACTGACACACTGTAGTTTGATTCAATGATTTAAAAACAAGGCAAAACATTCAATTTGATAATACATATATTTACATTGTTACAGTTTTAACTAAGCTTTAATGTGGACCTCTATGACCATCAAATACTTCTTTGTGAAATGAAGCTCCCTGCCTCTGTCACCTGTGTGAACCTTAATGGGAGCTTTATAATTATTCATTCATTCATTCATTCTCTCTCTCTTTCTCTCATTTCATGAGGTTTAGCAGTGAATGCTTTAGCCTCAGTGTTTGCAGTGAGGGAAAACTGTGAGAAGTGTCTCTCAGTGCATCATCATTTCTGCCTCTCTTCTACCTTCATTAACTACACACATCCTCCAGTTTGACCTCCTCTACTTCAGTTCTCCGGTTTTTGAAAATGGTTTACCTTTTTCGTTAAAATGCTAATGGCAGTTAATACCAGGTTTTGAGGTTGGAGATACGATTTCAAGTAAAAAAATTACCTATAGAAGCCATTGTTGTACAAGATGTTTTACAGCCTGTTGACATAAGTATTTTGGCGAGCTGGTGGTCTTATAGCAAACATATATATACATACATATACATATACATACACACATACATATACATACATATATATACACATACGCATACACATGCACATACACATACATATTCATATACATATTCGTATATATATACATATACATATACATATATGTATACATACCTAAACTGAAAAGATCAAGGTAAGGAAAGAAAAGGGTGGGTTTTTTGTAAACTTATGTGCCAAATAAGCATTTATTGTTCTTAGTAATTTTCTTTTGCTTTCACACAGATTTATGAGAAATACCAAGATTTGTATACCGTGGAAGCAAATAATGCACGCTATCTGGTGGGAATTGCAGCCAGGGATATTGAAAAACTTCTAAGCAACCGATCTAAAGCCCTAGTGGTGAGTTTAAATTGGGTCTGCTCATTTTACTATTTTCCATTACTTTCTGATTATTTTACGTGCTTTATTTGAAAGTTTTCTTTAGTATATTTTCTTTACCATGGAAACTATTCTCTAATATATTCATAAAAGGTGAGATATCATGATTTCATTGTGAATCTAACATAATCATATATGTTCTTTCCAATTATTAGTATATTTTTTATGTTAGGTGATTTTAATGTACAAGAATAGTGTCTTTAGTTGATACATTAATCTGTTTATATCTATGCAAGTCATGATGCATAATAACAATGTTTTAAGTTTATCATACAACATAAAACCCATAAATATTGCCAGGACCCTACAGGCTGCCTTTGTGGTCTCTCTTTCCCCTCACCTGTCCTCCTGCCAGAGGTGGCCAGTACTCTAGATATTTGATTACCTACACTGCTCACAAAAATTAGGGATATTTCAAAAATGAGTATGAAGTGATAAAATATTCCCTAATTTTTGTGAGCAGTATATTTCTTTGCTTGTTAAAAACAGTTGTGCCTCACATAAATGTTTTGCTAAACAAGATATTTGCTAGCTTGCTTGTTTTTCAGCTTTATTAAAATCACATTATTCTCAGCAACTTTGTTTCATCACCATTATGTTTGTTCGATTTATCTGGATGTTTTTACTTAGCTTTAATTCATTTTTATTCACAATTAAGTATTACTTTATGATGATGTATCTCAATTTATTCATTTATTCTCTGTTGGTAAATTATTACTTGGATTATTTCCAGATGCTGCCAAGTTTTCCTGAACGAGTTTCTTGGTTCCCATGTACAGAATATCTGTGAGGTCAACAGAATTATTCAGCTGTAGGGGTTTCACGAAGTCGGCTTTACAAAAATATGACAATGGTTTTCCAAAAATATTTTTATCACTTTCAACCTACACTAGCAATATGTGGGTCCCCATGGTGGCAATGCCGGATTTCTTAATTATAGGCGATCAAATGAGTGGGAAGTGGCACTTCTGCTTACTCCTGATGGGATAAACGTCTTGTTTCATATCCATTCACCATTCCTGTCTTCTCTCCAGTGAAATATTTGTTCAGATTTTTTGCACACTTTTATTTTTTAGTTGACTTGTAGGTTGCACAGGGTTTGGCAAAAGTAAGCTTACACAAAAGTTTATTCCTATATTATTGTTTATCAATTATTGCGTTATTTATGTATTACAACTGTTAACCTACTTTTTCCGACCCCTGTATATTGTTGATGGTAGTTCATTTGTTATGCATGATGTAAATATTTTTTCCCACATTGTGATTTGTCTTTTCATTGTCCTTATGGTGTATTTTGATAAAATAAATTCTTAATTTTAATGTGGTGAAGTCAACTTTAAAAAAATACTAGCACTTTTGGGTGTGTGTTTTGTTTAAGAAATCCTTCCTTATCCTTAGGTTATAAATATAATTTTATATATTTTATTTTAAAGGTTTTGTGTCTTTTAGATTTATTTAATCTACCTGCAGCCAACATCTGTGTATATGTAATTTTAGACAACCCATATTCAAATTAAGTTTGTTCTAGCCAGTTTTCCCAGGGCTGTTTATTCAATAGCTCGTTTTACCCCAGTGAGCATCAATTATCAATCTAGATGTCTTATAAGCCAGTTTCTCACCATAGTCTTCTTCAGAAGGACTTTGAACTTCATAGTGTTCTTAAACTTTTACATTTTATCTAAATTTTAGATTCAGCATGTCATTATTCAAGGAAATCTTTACTGCGGTTTTGATTAGTATTGGACGGACTCAGACCAAACTGGGAAGAACTGATATCACTATGATATTTGTCTTTCTATTTATAATCATGATACTGTTTTCATTTAGCAAACTTTTATGCCATTCATAAGTTTAAAATCTTCTGCATAAAGTGTGTATACATCTTTTGTTAGATATAATACCTGAGTTTAAGTTTTGCTCTTTTTATTTGACAAATCTCAGCACTGTTACAGGTATTTGTCTCAGACAACTCTGAGTTTCCTGATCACTTATCATTCGTAGGTCAGAGTTTTGCTTACTATATTATATATATTTCGGCACAGAAATATCCCTTTATCTTTTGGGAAATTATAAATCTTTATGTTTCTTAAAATCTCAAGTACCTTGTCATGTAATAGGAGGGTCCTTTGGAATATTTGGTTCGTGACCAATTTTATTATGCCTGTATGTGTTACGGAACACAGGTTTGATTGCCTGCGTGACACAAAGAGCCAATATTCATGACAAGTGCTGGTGAAAAAGAAAGAGGTTTATTCAAGAGCTGGCTGCCCGAGAAGATGAGGAAACTCTTGTTCTCAAAAACCCAGCATGACAGCTCTGACTCCTTGGTCTGATTATATAGGAAACTGGGTAATTTGAGAGGGGGAGAATTCCTAAAGGGAGGGGAGAAATGCAGTTTCTCTTGAGAAAGGGACTTTCTTATCTTCATGGTCTTCTCGGCCTTGTATTTGGAATTGAAGCTAGCAAGGAATGCATAAACTGGAGTTACTGTTTCTGTGAAACTGGTATCTCTGAGTTCCTGTGGTCAGGTTGTCCTATTGGCCTTATCTGATAATCGAGACTAAGCCTCAGCATGGTGGGAGAGAGAGGAGGGGCTGAGGGTATATTCTTTTGGCTCTAATGTTAACTCCTGATGTGTATCAACTGGATATCTGTGATTCATACCCAGCGTTAATGTTTCTTGCTCCTGGAAGGGAACAGGCTGTTGAACTGTAATTAGCACTTGGCCAGAAGTGAAAGCGTAGGATTGATTATATATGTTTCATTTGTTACAGAATATATAACTTTTATTACTAGATTGGTAATATAAAATCATAATTACAGTTAGATAACAAGCTGGGTTTAATATTTACTAAGATTAACATGGGTGGCTTTATATATATTCTTTAATAAGTTTATTTCATTTGTACATTGTTACTTAAATTCCATTCTAAGGTTAGACTATTTAATATGAGTGGTAAAATATATTTATTCCCAATTCTACACATATACTGACCTTATATATTTGGACATTAAATTTTTAATCTTAGTTTGATGTAGTACCATTCATTTATCTTTCTTTGCTTTACTTCCCGTGCCTTTGGGGTCAAATTCATAAAATGTTCTCTACAGCCAAAGTCCATGATTTTTAGTACCTATGTTTTCATCTATGTAATTTATTGTTTCAGGTCTTTTTTTTTGTGTGTGTGTGTGTGACAGAGTCAGACAGAGGGTTAGATAGGGACAGATAGGAAGGGAGAGAAATGAAAAGCATCATTTTTTCCTTGCGGCGCCTTAGTTGTTCATTGATTGTTTTCTCATATGTGCCTTGATGGGGGGGGGGGGGAAAGGTGGCTACAGCAGAGCGAGTGACCCCTTGCTCGTACTAGCGGCCTTGGGCTCAAGCTGATGAGCCTTGCTCAAACCAGATGAGCCTGCACTCAAACTGGTGACCTCAGCGTCTCTAACATGGATCGTCCGCATCCCAGTCCGAGGCTTTATTCACTGCGCCAGGCGTTTCAGATCTTATATTTATGTCTTTGGTCCATTCTGAATTAATTTTTTTGCAAGGAGACAAACTATAGTCAAGTCTCATTCTTTTGCATGTGACTTTCCAATTTCCCCAACACCATTTATTCAAGAGGCTTTCTTTTCTCCATTGTGTGTTTTTGGCTCCTTTATCAAAAATGATCTGACCATATATATGTGGTTTTATTTATGGGTTCTCTATTCTGTTCCGTTGGTCTGTGTGTCTATTTTTCTGCCAGTACCATACTGTTTTGATTATCGTGGCTCTGTACTATAGTTTGAAGTCAGGTATTGCAATGCTTCCAGCTTTACTTTTTTTTCCCTTAGGATTACTTTGGTTATTTGAGTTTTTTTATGGTTCCATAGAAACCTGATGATTTGTTGTTCCATTTCTTTAAAGAATGACATTGAAATTTTGATGGGAATTGCATTAAATTTGTATATTGCTTTAGGTAATATGGCCATTTTAACTATATTTATTCTTCCTATCTACAAACAAGAAATATTTTTCCATTTCACTGTGTCTTTTTAAATTTCCTTTAATAATGCTTTGTGGTTTTCAGTATAGAGTGGTACCTTGAGATATGAGTTTAATTAGTTATGTAACTGAGCTCGTAAGTCAGTCAATTTGTATATCAAACAAATTTCTCCCATTTAAAATAACTTGAAATAGATTTAATTCATTCCAGCCCTGTGAAACATCCCCAAACCATTCTAAATTATGAAAAAAGACATGTTTTTAATTAAGTTACACACATGTATACTTTACCAATGCATAACAAAATATATGAAATAAAAGAAAAACGTGTTATTTAGTACTGTACTCTTACCTTGGAGACAGACGAGTGCGGCTGACTGAGGTGAATGGCGACGAGGAGGGAGGGAGGGATGCAGGCACTGTGGACACACGTAAACTAAAACTGCACTTCGTTTCTTCTTGAAGTCGCCATAAATAATATGTGCCTTTTCACATATTACAGTCTCCATCACTGTATCTCCTGCCAGCTCTTTCTCTTTCACCCACATCAGCAGAAGCTTCTCCATTTCTTCATGGATATTTGTCCTTAATTGGGATAGAATTGTAGGTCTTTCGCTGGATTTGTGCTTTTGATGGCATCTTTTTGTTTAAGGATGGTACAAATTGTAGATGTGTTAACACTAAATGTGAACTAAAACTGCATTTTCTTTACTTTAAACAAAACTAAAACTGCACTTTCTTTACTTAAAATGAAACCACAAAAACTTAATTGTAAAAAAATGCACTTTCTTAACTTTAAACTTAACTTAAGCTTAACATTACGTATTTTTTATTTAATCATCACCTGTTTTTACCTTTTTGGCTGCACTTCTGGCACTTTCACTTGCAGGACTTTTGAATAAAAATCTATCCAAAGAGGGCCCTGGCCGGTTGGCTCAGCGGTAGAGCGTCGGCCTGGCGTGCGGAAGCCCGGGTTTGATTCCCGGCCAGGGCACATAGGAGAAGCGTCCATTTGCTTCTCCACCCCCACCCCCTCCTTCCTCTCTGTCTCTCTCTTCCCCTCCTGCAGCCGAGGCTCCATTGGAGCAAAGATGGCCCGGGCGCTGGGGATGGCTCCTTGGCCTCTGCCCCAGGCACTAGAGTGGCTCTGGTCGCTGCAGAGCGACGCCCCGGAGGGGCAGAGCATCGCCCCCTGGTGGGCAGAGCGTCGTGCCGGGTGGATCCCGGTCGGGCGCATGCGGGAGTCTGTCTGACTGTCTCTCCCCGTTTCCAGCTTCAGAAAAATACAAAAAAAAGAAAAAAAAAAAAGAAAAAAAAATCTATCCAAAGAGGTTTGCTTTTGTCTGCCTTTTAAAATGTTACAGAAGTGTGACAAACAAGTGTCATTAAAAAGTGCTTAAATGAGAGTAAAAGACATGGACAAGAGTGTGGTGGTTACAGGGGGCAGGGGGAGGGAAGAAAGGAGAGGGCGAGTGGGAGGGGGAGGGGCCCCAAAAAAACTAGATAGAGGATGACAGAGGACAATCTGACTTTGGGTGATGGGTATGCAACATAATTCAATGACAAGATAACCTGGACATGTTTTCTTTGAATATATGTACCCTGATCTATTGATGTCACCCCATTAAAATTAATAAAAATTTATTTATTAAAAAAAAAAGTGCTGAAACACGACCAGCTGAAACTTTTTCTGGGTGTTTCTTTTCAATGAAATTTGAAAGCTTCTCCCACATTGTCAGCATGTCTTTAATTTCACTTGTAGAAATCACTTCCTCCAACTCTACCTCCTCCTCACTACTAATCTCTTGCAGAAGCTCCGTATGTTGCATCATCTGTAGCTCCTTCAACTCCTCAGTTGAGAGTTCCTCCTCATGTTCCTCGAGGTGCTCGTTTACATCACCCTCATCTACCTCCAGATCCATTGACTTTCGAAGGACACAATCTCCTCCAACGCTTCTACCTCGGTCTCGGTCTCTGGTTTGAATCCTTCGAAGTCCCTGCTGCAACAACATCAGGCCAAAACTTTTTCCATGCCAAGTTCAAGGTTCTTCTTGTAAGCTCTTGCCATGCCAAGTCAATAATGCATAAACATATCACGATGTTGTAGTGATCTTTCCAAAACCCTCGAAGGGTTAGATTTGTATTCTCAGTCACCTCAAACGGGCGGAACAAGTGCTTTGTCTAAAGCTTTTTAAAGTTGGAAATGACCTGCTGATCCATAGGTTGCAAGATTGAAGTCGTGTTGGATGGGAGATAGAGGACTTTCACGAATTTAAACTCATCGAGAATGTCATCCTGAAGACCAGGTGGGTGGGCTGGAGCATTTTCAAGGATTAGTAATGCTTTCATTGGGAGTATTTTCTTGAAGATATTTCTTCACTGCAGGACCAAAGACGAGATTTACCCATTCAATAAAAAACTGCCATGTAACCCATGCCCTAGCATTGGTGTGCCACATAACCTGCAGTTTTTCTTTAAGAATCTTTTGAGTCTTAAAGGCCCAAGGATTTTCAGAATGATACACTAGCAGTGGCTTTACTTTACAGTCACCGCTAACATTTGCACACAATGCAAGCAAGGGTCAGATGGTCCTTCCTGGGTTTATGGCCTGGCAGCTTCTCCTTTGCAGTGATGAAAGTCCTTGGGCATTTTTCCCTAAAACAATCCTGTTTTGTCACAGTTGAACACTTGTTGGGGGATGTAGCCTTCCTTTGCAATAAGCACAGCAAAACGAGCGATGTATCCTCAGCTGCCTTAACGTCAGCACTCACAGCTTCACCATGCCTCACCACAGAGTGGATGCCAGATCTCTTCTTCAGATCTTCAAATCAGCCGTGACTTGCCTTAAAGGTATCTTCTGCTGCCTCTTTTGAGCTTGATGGTTGTTTCTTCTTGAAGTCGCCATAAATAATATGTGCCTTTTCACATATTACAGTCTCCATCACTGTATCTCCTGCCAGCTCTTTCTCTTTCACCCACATCAGCAGAAGCTTCTCCATTTCTTCATGGATATTTGTCCTTAATTGGGATAGAATTGTAGGTCCTTTCGCTGGATTTGTGCTTTTGATGGCATCCTTTTGTTTAAGGATGGACAAATTGTAGATGTATTGCGGTCGTACAGCCTTGCCAGTTCAATCACTCATGTTTTTCTATAATTTCTTGCTTTACTTCTATCGACATCATTCTCTTCTTCTACCACTGTCCTTTATATTCACTTTCTTCGGCCCCATGATAACACAAAAAAAGTTAGTAAAAAATGCAAAAATGATGCAAGAACGAGTACAGCGCATGAGATTCAACTTGATTCTGCGGTGTTGTGCTGCCGATACTGTACCTGTGCGCCAATGCACCAACTAGCGGCAGCTTCCCAAATCACGACTCGAATCTTGGAATTTCACTCGGATCTCAAACAAAAAGAAACGGATGGGATCGCAGCTCATATCTTAAAAAAATTTGTATATTCGTCTGTTCGTATCTCAAAGTACCACTGTCTAGGTCTTTTACATTCTTTGTTATGTTTATTCCTAGGTATTTTATTTTCTGGTTGCAACTGCAAAGGGGATTATATATATATTTTTTATTTTTTGTATATTTCTGAAGTTGGAAACAGGGAGGCAGTTAGACAGACTCCTGCATACAACTGACCGGGATCCACCTGGCATGCCCACCAGGAGGCGATGCTCTGCCCATCTGGGGCGTTGCTCTGTTGCAACCAGGGCCATTCTAGCGCCTGAGGCAGAGGCCATGGAGCCATCCTCAGTGCCCAGGCCAACTTTGCTCCAATGGAGCCTTGGCTGCGGGAGGGGAAGAGAGAGACAGAGAGGAAGGAGAGGGGGAGGGGTGGAGAAGCAGATGGGCGCTTCTCCTGTGTGCCCTGGCTGGGAATAGAACCCGGGACTCCTGCACGCCAGGCCGACCCTCTACCACTGAGCCAACTGGCCAGGGCTGGGATTATTTTTTTTAGTTATTTTTCCAAGGTTTTATTGTTTGCACATAAGAAGGCAATAGACTTCTGTATATTAATTTTGTATCCTGAGACCTAACAAATAGCCAACTAAATGGGAGATGATATATTCAAACAACAGCTCACATAAGAGGCTAATATCCAAAATATATAAAGAACTCTCAGAAATCAGCAACAAACAAGCAAACAATCCAATAAAAAAATGATAAGAGGACATGAACCGACACTTTTCTCAGGAAGAAATACAAATGGCCAACAGATATATGAAAAAATGCTCATCTTCACTAGTTATAAGAGAAATGCAAATCAAAACTACAATGAGATACCACCTCATACATGTTGGATTAGCTATTATCAACAAGACAGATAATAACAAGTGTTGGAGAGGCTGTGGAGAAAAAGGAGCCCTCATTCCATGTCGGTGGGAATATAAATTAGTGCAACCATTATGGAAGAGAGTATGGTGACTCCTCAAAAAATTAAGAATAGTACTACAATATGATCCAGCAATTTCTCTACTGGGAATATACCCACAAAACTTGAAAACATGGGTACCTAAAGACACATGCAGCCCCATGTTCATTGCAGCATTGTTTACAGTTGCCAAGACATGGAAGCAGCCAAAATATCCTTCAATAGATGACTGGATAAAAAAGATGTGGTACATATATACTATGGAATACTACCCAGCCATAAGAAATGATGACATCGGATCATTTACAACAAAATGGATGGACCTTGATAGCAGTATACTGAGTGAAATAAGTAAATCAGAAAAAGCCAAGAACTGTATAATTCCATATATAGGTGGAACACAAAATTGAGACTCATGGACATAGATAAAAGTACAGTGGTTACCAGGTAGAGTGGTAGAGAGGAGAGAGAAAGGGGTAGGGGAGTAGGAGGGGCTTAAAGAGTAACAAATACAGGGTGATGGAAGATAATTTGACTTTGGGTGATGGGTATACAGGATAAGCAACTGTCTAAATGATGTGGAGTTGTTTTCTCTAAATCTATGTACTCTGATTGACCAATGTCACCCTGTTAAATTTAATTGTCTAAATAAATAAATTAATTCAAAATTTTAATTCTGTGCTTTATAGCCTGTTGATTAAAAATGAAATAACTTATTTTATTGCTTTTTGCTTATTTTATATGTTTATGTTTAATTGAAAACTTCTTTAACCATTATTATTTTTCAATTTCAGCATTTATTTTGACTTTTTATTCACACTCATATTGTGCTGTGATCTTTTGATGCACATCAACCAACCCTACAAAGAGCGGAAAGAGAAATCAACATAAAAAAATTAGTTGCTTTTGCTGTAAAACCACTTGTTGTATAGCAAAACAGATTTTGTACTTAATTATTTTTGGTTTTTTTTTTTTTTTTTTTTTGTATTTTTCTGAAGTTGGAAACGGGGAGGCAGCAGACAGACTCCCGCATGCGCCCAACTGGGATCCACCCGGCATGCCCACCAGGGGGTGATGCTCTGCCCATCTGGGGCACTGTTCTGTTGCGACCAGAGCCATTCTAGCGCCTGAGGCAGAGGCCATGGAGCCATCCTCAGCGCCCGGGCCAACTTTGCTCCAATGGAGCCTTGGCTGCGGGATGGGAAGAGAGAGACAGAGAGGAAGGAGAGGGGGGAGGGGTGGAGAAGCAGATGGGCACTTCTCCTGTGTGCCCTGGCTGGGAATAGAACCCGGGACTCCTGCATGCCAGGCCGACGCTCTACCACTGAGCCAACTGGCCAGAACCTGGTTTTGGTTTTGTGGCTGTATAAAAACATATTATGATTCTGATGTTTGATATTGCATTAAGCTCTTACAGAAATTCTGTGAAATAGGCACATTAAACATCTGTTTCTATTTGTTTTATAAATGAGGAAACTGAGAAACTAGAATTCTTGTTCAAGACTTTTATAGATTATATGAGGTTGTGGTAGAATTTAATATTAGGACATGTTATCTATGAATCTAGCTTTTTTTCCTCTAATTCCTCACTGGTAATTTCAACTATTTTATTTCCAAGATATATTTTCTAAGTGACTTTTTCTTACTATTTTTGTTGCTATTCTTTTGTCTCACAAATTGGCTCAATGTGGTCATTATCCTGCTGACATGTTGGATTATACTGAAGCAATCTCAAATCAAACAATGTTTAGAAGTGAAAAAGAAACAATCATTTAACATTGTACTAACATTTATTTCTGCCTTCACTAGGCTGAAAAACCAGCAAGAGCTAATGAACAGTTCATAGGAGAAAGCTTTTCAAAAAAATCAATCCAACCTCTAATGTTACCTCCTGAAAAATGGAAGTAAGTTAAATAAGTGGTCTTACTGTTCAACAACCAGCACAGCCAAAGGGATCTGCTGAATTAATGAAGGTCTCCAGACATTTTGCTCAAAGAAAATAGGATCAAGGTTATAATAATCACATTTTTCTAGTGACACTTTTCCAATTAGAGTGTATCCTGTCTCCCTCTGGCTCTTCTGGTAAGTTTAATTAAAAAAGCTCCAATCTATTATGAAGCTTTAAATACTGTAATACGCCCCAACTCTTAATTCAGCCTTGATATTCAGTTTATGAATAGATAATGGAAAAAAATTATGACTATTTTCAAATGACTATTAAATTTTTTTGTAAGAATAGCTTATTGTTTAACTGACTTGTTAGTGTGTCTTTAGCTTTGAGACCAGTAGTGCTCTCTTTCCTGTTTGTCATCAATGCCTATAGAGTTTGCTAAAAATGCAAATTCTTGGCCTTGACTTCTAGAGTGTTTAACTCAGAAATGAAGGAAGAAATATCAGAAAACGAGGTCCAAAGAAGTGATAAAGAGATCCAGGAAGAAATGTGAAACCCTTTAGAGACTCAAAGAATTTTAAAATGCATTTTATTTGGATTTTAGGAATCACTGATTTACTTTTTGCAGGAACTGATTCATTAGAATACATTGGAATAGAATAAAGACTACAGAGTTAAAAGGAGTGATTGGGAAGTGAAAGATTGACAATATTTGCATTCTCAGTAAGTTGGTAGGACAGTGAAAGAGAACTATGGACTACTACTAAAGACTTCTTTTTTTTTTTGAGAATGGAGGACTTGGCATGCTTTATAGACAGAAGAGGAAGAATCTATTAAATGTGAAAACATGAAAAAAAAAATTGAATGCTGAAGGATAATCCCTGAAAACATAGGCACTGAGATCAGTTATGAAATTTATCTTTGCCCTGCTGGATAGATAGCTCGGTTGGTTAGAGCCCCGCCCCTAACGGGAAGATGGCAGGTTCAGTCCTGTCAGGACACATACAGGAACATATCAATGTTTCTATCTGTCGGTCTCTCCCTTCCTCTCTCTAAACCAAACAAATAAATAAGTAAACTTTAAAAATAACATCTTCGAAAAGGTGATGGTATCTTTCACTTGAGACAGAAGGGATATTAAATACGAATAAAGATAATTAAATTTGTAGTTAGAGAAAGTTTGAAAGTCACACCAGAGGAACACTTGTTTCTTGGTAAAGTAAAAGTTGATCTTAGATGCAAAGAATGAAGGGGTATTGGGTTTCTGAGGAGCATGCTGAAGATTCGCGGAAGCACAGTAAGGGCAAGTGAAAGGAGTCTTGTATAGGTAAGTGAAAAGACTGGTAAAAAAACCCTAGGGCCTTCCTAACATTGGGAAAAACCAGAAGATATGAAATAGCCTTATGTTCTAATAGTGAGTGAGGTGCTAAGCTACATATGAATTTGAAAGATTTGTCTAAAAATTGTGTGTGTATGTGCATGTGTGTCCTAACCATTAATCCACAATCTATCTTGAGGGTAAGTTTATTCAGGTTGAAGAGAAAAACAAAAAATTATTTTGAAAAAGTATGAACTATTGTGCTATTTCTGTTTCCCAGAGAAAAATGTGCATACTCTCTGTTTAATCTTAATAGAAATGTTTTGAGAAGATTACTCAGATTACTTATAATTTATTTCCTTTTTAGTCTGAATGCTAAAAGGACTAGGTAATCCACTGTTTGTTTTGCCAAACTGAGATTACTTTTATTTATTTGGATTTGATACATACTTCTGGATGCTAAAAAGAAAGTGCTGAGGCTGGAGATGCCTGTGCAATGGAAGGTGACTCCACTGGGCACAAGCTACACGCAGAGCAAAGCAGAGGGAGCCTTACTGAATGGAGCTGGCTTGGGACTGGATCCAAGGGCACTCTGCCAGCGGCAAAGCCAGCGCCGCGGAGGGAGGATAGACACACTGAGATCAGATGGGAACTGAGGCTCAGGGGTCAATGGCAGCCGGAAGTGTGGCGTTGTCATGAGATGTTCTGGGTATTTCCCAACAATACAGGACAGCACCCCAAGAGAGGAATAAGTCAGTCATGAACATCCACCAGTCTCAGAGCATACCAACACACAATTACTGCCAAAAGAGGGCTGTGCACTGCCAGCTTTCTCATAGTGCCGCTGCTGAGATCTCCACTGTGGACTGGGAAGAACCATCAAGGTGCGACCAGGAGGCAAGGCTCAGAGAGTGAGTTTCCCACACTCCTCAGAAACTCCTGAAGTTTCTCAGCCTGGAGCAGTACCAAGCTCATATTGGAAGTACAAATGAATTTTAAATGAAGCTTAGACTTTTTATTTTAATCAAAATTAGATATTTTAATTAATTAACAGATTGTTTTTAGGTATAAACAGTGTTGTATGGAAAAGTTGTATACACAGTGTTGCATGGAAAAGTTCTAGAACGTGTAAGGCTTAAAGCTGTGTTTCAGTGTGATTAATAGATAAGCCAACTAAAGGGTGATTTGAATAGATTACAGGTTTATTTTCTCTCATGTAACAAGAAATGTGGAGGTAGGTAGCTCAAGAGATTTCCAGAATGCCCATTCTGTTACTTCTCTATCTCACTAGGTAAGCGCTGACTACAAGGGGGATAAGAAATAATAGTTTTTGCCTCTCTGTACAAAATTGTTGTACTCTGACTTAAATGTTTGTTCAAATAGCTGGTGTTTATGTCAAGACCTTTTCAGGATTTAGGTGAGTTTTAGTGAAGAAAGCCTAGAGAAAATTCATTTTAAGAAGCAGAGAAAAGAAAGGAAAACATTGCTTTCATTTGGTTTTATAGCATAGGGCCCCACTCCCTTAATATGATTATATGCATAATCAAATCAGCTTTCTCCAGCAAGGCTTTAACAGTAGAAGAATGAAAAGATTGTTGAATCCATCTTAGATCGAGGATTGGCAGAGTAAATTTTGTAAACATCAAGGACACTTAAGAATTAGTCAATGAGAGTTGAAATATTTGAAATCATTAACTATGATAGGTAGGATCTGGTAATGGCCAAGAATTAGGAGTACAAGAAAGTTGACAATTTCAGGTGGATAAAGTATAGGTTTATAGGGAACAGTGGAGAAATAAGCAATTGTAGTACATGATATAAATTTAGGGAATTAAAAGTTCTGGGTGGTAGTAAGGTTGAGGCCTGAGTGAATGAGCAGGACATTTCTTCTTTTTTTTTTTTTTCTTCAGAGAGAGTCAGAGAGAGGGATAGACAGGGACAGACAGGAACGGAGAGATGAGAAGCATCAATCATTAGTTTTTCGTTGCACATCGCGACACCTTAGTTGTTCATTGATTACTTTCTCATATGTACCTTGACCATGGGCCTTCAGCAGACCGAGTAAACCCTTGCTCAAGCCAGTGACCTTGGGTCCAAGCTGGTGAGCTTTTGCTCAAACCAGATGAGCTCCCGCTCAAGCTGGCGACCTCGGGGTCTCGAACCTGGGTCCTCGGCATCCCAGTCCAATGCTCTATCCACTGCACCACTGCCTGGTCAGGCTGAGCAGGATATTTAAATGAAAAAGAGTGAAAGATTTTGAAGTTTTAATGATAAGGAGGAAATTGATAATTAGCATTTATTGAATGTCTATAGTGATCCAAACACTTTTTGCTAGGTTCTTTTCCTGTATTTTTAACATAATTTCTATTCTGCAAAATAATTTACTTGCATTAAAGATGAGAAAAATTAAGGCTCAAGTAATTAAAAATTTGTCCAATTTTATAAGCTAGCAAGTAATTTAAATCCACTTATGTATAATACAAAGTTCTTGGTGTTTCTTGTGCAGCTTTTATTAGTTTTAAAACTTAACACAAAAACTCATTTAATCTTCACAGTACCTCAACTGAAACTCAGATTTAATTTCTTGACCAAGTCTTATACAGAATGAGAAATCTGGGATTTTCAGGTTATCTATTATAGTTTTTAGCTATATGCATCATATTTCTCACTTCTATGATGTCTCACTAATCTTAGCCAAAATATATTTTGTTGTTTGTTTAGTACAATCAGATCTCTCTGTACAGGTGACATACAACTATTATAACTAAATAAGCAACATTAAGTATGCCTTTAATTGGCCCCATAGTACTAGTTGATTTAAGTTATATGAAGTTGCATTGTCATTTGTTTTGTTTGTCTTGTAGCATCTACCACCTGCTTAGAGCATAGCGCAGCACTAAGTAAAAAAGACATACATAGCCTGCAGACTGTCTTCCAGTTGATGGTTTCATAATAGAATTCCTCTTCATTTTTGAAATCCAAGTTTCACAAAATATGCAGATTTCTCAATAAGATATTTTTGTTTCTTGGTTGTTTTCTTGCTGATGCTTACAAGGCAACTATTTACATATACAACCTCCCAATTCAGTATTTTTTAACAAAGTAATATCTGTCTGGGAAGAGACTTGATTTACATTCCAAATACAGCTAGTAGAACATCAGAATGACATGTAGATAGATGCTTTGAAGAACAGGCTAGATGCCGGCCAAGGAGATGTACATGTTTCTGCTGGCACTGAGAAGCCAGGTCAGTCTACAAACACCTGTGCCTAACAGCTCTACTCAGCGTTTCAGTAAGAAGTGATACATGTAGCACTTTATACTCTATTAGGAGAGTTTCTTAAATTTTCAACATACCTTTATTTTTTATTTATTTATTTATTTTTTAATAATTTTATTTTTTTAATGGGGTGACATCAATAAATCAGGATACATATATTCAAAGATAACAAGTCCAGGTTATCTTGTCGTTCAATTATGTTGCATACCCACCACCCAAAGTCAGATTGTCCTCTGTCACCTTCTATCTTGTTTTCATTGTGCCCCTCCCCACCCCCTATCCCTCTCCCATTCCCCCCTCCCCCCCGTAACCACCACACTCTTATCAATGTCTCTTAGTTTCACTATTATGTCCCACCTACATATGGAATAATACAGTTCCTGTTTTTTTCTGATTTACTTATTTCGCTTCGTATCATGTTATCAAGATCCCACCATTTTGCTGTAAATGTTCCGATGTCATCATTTCTTATGGCTGAGTAGTATTCCATAGTGTATATGTGCCACATCTTCTTTATCCAGTCATCTATTGATGGGCTTTTTGGTTGTTTCCATGTCCTGGCCACTGTGAACAATGCTGCAATAAACATGGGGCTGCATGTGTCTTTACGTATCAATGTTTCTGAGTTTTTGGGATATATACCCAGTAGAGGGATTGCTGGGTCATAAGGTAGTTCTATTTTCAGTTTTTTGAGGAACCACCATACTTTCTTCCATAATGGTTGTACTACTTTACATTCCCACCAACACTGTATGAGGGTTCCTTTTTCTCCACAGCCTCTCCAACATTTGCTATTAACTGACTTGCTAATAACAGCTAATCGAACAGGTGTGAGGTGGTATCTCATTGCCGTTTTGATTTGCATTTCTCTAATAGCTAAAGAAGATGAGCATCTTTTCATATATCTGTTGGCCATTTGTATTTCTTCCTGGGAGAAGTGTCTATTCATATCCTCTTCCCATTTTTTTATTGGATTGTTTGTTTGTTTGTTGTTGAGTTTTATGAGTTCTTTGTATATTTTGGATATTAGGTCCTTATCTGAGCTGTTGTTTAAAAAAATCATTTCCCATTTAGTTGGCTTTCTGTTTATTTTGTTATCAGTTTCTCTTGCTGAGCAAAAACTTCTTAGTCTGATGTAGTCCCATTCATTAATTTTTGCCTTCACTTCTCTTGCCATTGGAGTCAAATTCATAAAATGCTCTTTAAAACCCAGGTCCCTGAGTTGAGTACCTATGTCTTCTTCTATGTACTTAATTGTTTCAGGTCTTATGTTTAGATCTTTGATCCATTTTGAGTTAATTTTTGTACAGGGGGAGAGACTGTAGTCCAGTTTCATTCTTTTGCATGTGGCTTTCCAGTTTTCCCAGCACCATTTATTGAAGAGGCTTTCTTTTCTCCATTGTGTGTTGTTGGCCCCTTTATCAAAAATTATTTGACTATATATATGTGGTTTTATTTCTGGACTTTCTATTCTGTTCCATTGGTCTGAGTGTCTATTTTTCTGCCAATACCATGCTGTTTTGATTTTCGTGGCCCTATAATAGAGTTTGAAGTCAGGTATTGAAATGCCCCCAGCTTCATTCTTTTTCTTTAGGATTGCTTTGGCTATTCGGGGTTTTTTATAGTTCCATATAAATCTGATGATTTTTTGCTCTATTTCTTTAAAAAATGTCATTGGAAGTTTGATGGGAATTGCATTAAATTTGTATATTGCTTTGGGTAATATAGCCATCTTGATTATATTTATTCTTCCTAGCCAAGAACAAGGTATATTCTTCCATCTCATTATATCTTTTTTGATTTCCCTTAACAATGGTTTATAGTTTTCATTATATAAGTCCTTTACATTCTTTGTTATGTTTATTCCTAAGTATTTTATTTTTTTTGTTGCAATCGTGAAGGGGATTATTCTTTTGAGTTCCTTCTCAGTTGTTTCATTGTTGGCATATAGAAAGGCTATTGACTTCTGTATGTTAATTTTGTATCCTGCGACCTTACTGTATTGGCTTATTGTTTCTAGTAGTCTTTTTGTGGATTCTTTGGGGTTTTCGATGTATAGTATCATATCATCTGCAAAAAGTGATACCTTTACTTCTTCTTTTCCGATATGGATGCCTTTTATTTCTTTGTCTTGTCTGATTGCTCTGGCTAGAACCTCTAGTACCACATTAAATAAGAGTGGAGAGAGTGGACAACCCTGTCTTGTTCCTGATTTAAGGGGGAAAGCCTTCAGTTTAGTGCCATTTAATATGATGTTAGCTGATGGTTTATCATATATGGCCTTTATCATGTTGAGATATTTTCCTTCTATACCCATTTTGTTGAGAGTCTTAAACATAAAATTGTGTTGTATTTTATCGAAAGCCTTTTCTGCGTCTATTGATAAGATCATGTGGTTTTTGTTCTTTGTTTTGTTGATATGGTGTATTACGTTAACTGTTTTACGTATGTTGAACCATCCTTGAGATTCTGGGATGAATCCCACTTGATCATGATGTATTATTTTTTTAATATGTTGTTGTATTCGATTTGCTAGTATTTTGTTTAGTATTTTAGCATCTGTATTCATTAGAGATATTGGTCTGTAGTTTTCTTTTTTTGTGCCATCCTTGCCTGGTTTTGGTATGAGGGTTATGTTGGCCTCATAAAATGTGTTTGGAAGTATTGCTTCTTCTTTAATTTTTTGGAAGACTTTGAGTAGAATAGGAACCAAGTCTTCTTTGAATGTTTGATAAAATTCGCTGGTATAGCCGTCAGGGCCTGGACTTTTATTTTTGGGGAGGTTTTTAATGGTTTTTTCTTTTTCTTCTCTACTGATAGGTCTGTTTAGGCTTTCTGCTTCTTCTTGACTCAGTCTAGGAAGGTTGTATTGTTCTAGGAATTTATCCATTTCTTCTAGGTTGTTGAATTTAGTGGCATAAAGTTTTTCATAGTATTCTACAATAATTCTTTGTATATCTACGGTGTCCGTGGTGATTTCTCCTCTTTCATTTTGGATTTTGTTTATATGAGTTCTTTCTCTTTTTTCCTTGGTAAGTCTTGCCAAGGGTTTGTCAATTTTGTTGATCTTTTCAAAGAACCAGCTCCTTGTTCTATTAATTTTTTCTATAGTTTTTCTGTTCTCTAATTCATTTATTTCTGCTCTGATTTTTATTATCTCCTTTCTTCGGCTGGTTTTGGGTTGTCTTTGTTCTTCTTTTTCTAGTTCCTTAAGGTGGGAAGTTAAGTGGTTCACTTGGGCTCTCTCTTGTTTGTTCATATATGCCTGAAGTGATATGAACTTCCCTCTTATCACTGCTTTTGCTGCATCCCATAGATTCTGATATGTCGTATTGTCATTTTCATTAGTCTGTATATATCTTTTGATCTCTGCACTTATTTCTTCTTTGACCCATTCATTTTTTAAAAGTATGTTGTTTAGTTTCCACATTTTTGTGGGATTTTTTTCCTCTTTTTTGCAGTTGAATTCTAGTTTCAAGGCTTTATGATCAGAAAATATGCTTGGTACAACTTCAATTTTTCTGAATTTGCTGATGCTGTTTTTGTGGCCCAACATATGGTCAATTCTTGAGAATGATCCATGTACACTGGAGAAAAATGTATACTCAGTCACTTTGGGATGAAATGTCCTGTAGATGTCTATCATATCCAGGTGCTCTAGTGTTTTGTTTAAGGCCACTAAGTCTTTGTTGATTCTCTGTTTGGATGACCGATCTAGAGCCGTCAGCGGTGTATTGAGGTCTCCAAGTATGATTGTATTTTTGTCAGTTTTTGTTTTAAGATCAATAAGTAGCTGTCTTATATATTTTGGTGCTCCTTGGTTTGGTGCATATATATTAAGGATTGTTATGTCTTCTTGATTCAGTGTCCCCTTAGCCATTATGAAATGGCCATTTTTGTCTCTGAGTACGTTTGTTGTCTTGTAGTCAGCATTATCCGATATGAGTATTGCTACACCTGCTTTTTTTTGGATGTTGTTTGCTTGGAGTATTGTTTTCCAGCCTTTCACTTTGAATTTGTTTTTATCCTTGTTACTTAGATGAGTTTCCTGTAGGCAGTATACAGTTGGATTTTCTTTTTTAATCCATTCTGCTACTCTGTGCCTTTTATTGGTGAGTTTAAACCGTTTACATTTAGTGTAATTATTGATTCTTGTGAGTTCCCTATTGCCATTTTATATCTTGCTTTCTGTTAGTTTTATGTCTTGTTTGATCCTTCTCTTTTCTTTTTCTATCTTTTGTTTTTATTTGGTTGTATTCCATACCTCTTTCCTCTGTTGCTATCTTTTTTATCTCATGTGCTTCTGTGGTGGTTTTTTCAATGGTGGTTACCTTTGAGTAATGAAAAGGGTCCCTACCCTGTTCATTGTAGTGAACTATTTTGTGAGTACTTTTGCACTCCATCGTCCTTTGCTACTGTTAATCTCCATCTTCTCCCCCTCTTTCTTTTTGTTGTTGTCACAGTTTAAATTTGGTTTTATTGTGTTCTTCTTGGAGCTTTTACTTGTGGCTCTGTTTTTTTTTTTGTTCTTTGTATCTGATTGGAGAACCCCCTTTAGTAATTCCTGGAGTGGGGGTTTTCTGATGATAAATTCCCTCATCTTTTCTGTATCTGTGAATGTTTTTATTTCTCCTTCATATTTGAAGGATAGCTTTGATGGGTATAGTATTCGTGGCTGAAAGTTCCTCTCTTTCAGGACTTTAAATATTGGGGTCCACTCTCTTCTAGCTTGTGGAGTTTCTGCTGAGAAATCTGATGATAATCTAATGGGCCTTCCTGTATATGTTGTATTCTTCTTTTCCCTGGCTGCCTTGAGAATTTTTTCTTTGCTGTTGGTTGTGTCAATTTCATTATGATATGCCTTGGAGTAGGTTTGTTGGGGTTAAGAAAACTTGGAGTTCTGTTTGCTTCTTGAACTTGAGGCTTTAGTTCTTTCCACAGGCTTGGGAAGTTCTCATCTATTATTTGTTTGAGTATGTTCTCCATTCCATTTTCTCTCTCTTCTCCCTCTGATATACCTATTATTCTTATGTTATTCTTTTTGATGGAGTCAGATAATTCTTGTAGGGCTATCTCATTTTTTTTTAATTTTTGAGTCTCTTTCTTCTTCTCTCTGTTGTGCCTCAAGTTGCTTGTCTTCTATTTCACTAATCCTCTCTTCTATCTGACCTGTTCTATTAGCTAAGCTTGTTACTTCGTTTTTCAGCTCGTGAATTGAGTTTTTCATCTCTGTTTGATTTGTTTTTATAGTTTCAATTTCCTTGGACATATATTCTTTGTGTTCATTGAGTTGTTTTCTGAGCTCCCTAAATTGCCTTTCTGTGTTTTCTTGTATATCTCGGAGGATTTTTAGGATTTCTATCTTGAATTCTCTGTCATTTAGCTTCAAGGTTTCCAGTATATTAATTTTTTTCTCCATAGATTTTTCCTCATCTAGCTGTGTTACCTCTCTTTCTTTTGTATCCATGATATTCGATTTTCTCTTCCTTAATGGCATCTGAGGGTGGTTTTGTTGATAGTATTAATGAGATTTAATAAAGAATAAAAAGTTTAAAAAAATAATAAAAAAATAAATCGAAAAGAGTTGTTTTTTTAAAAAAATTAATAATGAAATAATGAAAAATAAAATAAAATAAAAATTAAAAAAAAAAGGAAATTATTCCCCCCCTCCTTTTTTCCTCTCCTCTCCTCTCCCCTCTTTCTTGAGAAAATCTTGTGGTGGACTGTGAATTATAACAAACAATGCCTGTGATGGAGGGCCTGAATTGGGGAAAGTAATAAAGGGGCAAAAAAAAAAAAAAAAAAAAAAAAAAAGCACGTATGGACCCACAAAAAGCAAATAAGGAAAAAATTTGAGTCAAGAATAAAATGATTTGCTTTTAGGTGTTGGTTGTCTAAGAGTTATGATGAGAGGATTGAGAGGAAAACGGAAAAATGGGGGGACAAATTAAAAAATTACTATTGTATTTAGTGGAACAAGAACTAGATAATATGGAGAGCCAGGGATGGGAGCACTGCTAGTGAGTTAAAAAGGTGAAGTAAAACCCCCCCAAAATGCCACAAACATAAGTTTGAGTCCCAGATAAGATAATTTGTTTGTTATTGAGGTTTGAATGAGAGGAGATGTAAAGGAGAAAGGAAGAAACTAATATAAGGAAGAAAAGAAAGAGAGAGAGAGAAAAAAGAGGGAACCACTAAAAGAAGAAAAAAGAAAGGAGAGAGAGAGAGAGTTAAGGGTTTTGGAGTGCAACCCTCATAGAGAGAAAGGAAGAGAAGAGAAAAGATAATGGGAAATGTAACACTTATGGATAGTGTAGTTCAAGGAGAGGAGAGAGTAAGACTGGTAGAGAGTTAATCGGCCAAATTGGAGGAGGAAAAAAAAAGTATCAAGAATGAAGATAAGAGAAACAAATGAACAAATATAATAAAATGGGATAGGTTATAAAGTCTGCAGATTATTCTTGATTTTGAGAGGTTATCTTCTTGCTTTTTCTTTTCTCTCCCTCTTCCTGGTCGGTGACTCTGTACCCCGGGTTTTGCCCCTTTGGCACGCTCAGGTAGAGGTTTGCAGTTGATAAGTCTCTATGGCAATGTCATGTATTGTGCTTTAGTCTCGTTGGCAGTCGAAGCTCATTAGCATTTATAGGCTCCGACAGTGAGAGAGTCCGTGTTCCTGGAGCCTTTCTCCTAGTCTTTCCTTCCTCAATTAGTAGCCTGATAATCCAGCTATGGGGTTGCTGCTGCCTCTGCCTGGATAGTAAGAGGCTCAAAGAGCTGGCAACTCCCCACTCTATTTCCACTCAGCACAGGGCTCTGGGTAAGGCTCAGTCAGTCAGAGCTGCTAGCATAATCAGGCGCCCACTCAGAGACCTCTGGCTCTGCCATTCTGTCCAGTAACACAAGCGGGCGCCCACTTCCGGGGCGCTTGGAGGAAACTCTCACTCACTGTCTGCGACCAGGATATCCGGCCAGCAGTCTCACGCTCTGAGTGAAACCCCCAACCGCAGGGAAAAGTTGCAGCGTTGGAATTGAGTCTTGCTCCGTTCCCATGCGCGGCTTTTGCAAGGCACTGGGGCGGCCCGAGATTCGGCTTTGGCCCACACAAAGGCCCCTGACTCTGCCCCTCTGTGCGATAACACGGGCGCGCACTGCCGAGGCACTCGGAGGAATCTCTCATTCACTATCTGTGCGCGCAAACCAGGATATGAGGCCGGCCGCGTTTCCCTCTGAGTGAAACACCCTCCAGCACGGAAAATCTCCACCGTTGGAATTAGTTCTCACTCCCTCCCGTGCGTGGCTTTCCCAAGGCGCTGGGGCTGCCCAGAGACTCTGCTTTTGGCCCACAGAAAGGCCTCTGACCCTGCCTCTCCGTGGGGCAACACGGGCACCCACTCTCGGGGCCTAGGAAGAAATTCTCACCCACTAACTGCACACCAACCAGGAGACCGGGTAAAATGGCCGCCCCGCTTGTCTTTCTTTGTTTGGGTTTGGCGCGAGTGTTAGCTTGTATTGCCTGGGTTGCCACAGGATCAGATTTTCCTTGGCTTGGATCTCCGTGCCACAGCCTGGTTCGGCCGTTTGTGTCGCGGCCTGGATGTATTCACCCCCTTTGCCCGCCTCAGTTTCTATATTCACAGTTACCAGAGAAAGCCTCCCTGTTTAGGTTAGTGAGGAAGACGGAGCATTTCTTACTCCCTATTTCCTTCGGGGTTTGGTTATATATTTAGCCAATTTTTCACTCAATCATACCTTTGGGTGTATTGCGAAGCATCTGGAAGCTCCAAGTATAGGTTTTTCTGTTTCTGGTTGAAGATCTTGTTGAGTTTTGGGGGAGATTTATCGGTATCGCTTCCTACCCCGCCATTACTCTGACGTCATCCTCATCATACCTTTATATAAGTATATATTTTACTGTTTTACTTAGAATTTATAAAGTTGGTTGGGGGTGTTGATTGATATAAATACATTATGTTTTTTTCATTTGATCGGCTATCAGAATTTTTACTCACAACATCTTATTTTGTTTTAAATGTTCTTTTCTTGTTTAAATGGGAGAGATGTCTGCATTTTTTATATCATTTGGTGACATGTTAAATGGAAATCTCTATACATATCACACCACACCGCATTTCCTCTCTCAGGTTACACACTTTAGTAGCATCTCCGTAAACTTTTAAATCTTTCATTATAATGATAGGAATCTGGACCCAAACTGAGGAGAAGGTAGAACACTTAAGTGCTGTCTAGAACAGGGGTCCCCAAACTACGGCCCGTGGGCCACATGTGGCCCCCTGGGGCCATTTATCCGGCCCCCGCTGCACTTCTGGAAGGGCACCTCTTTCATTGGTGGTCAGTGAGAGGAGCATAGTTGCCATTGAAATATTGGTCAGTTTGTTGATTTAAATTTACTTGTTCTTTATTTTAAATATTGTATTTGTTCCCGTTTTGTTTTTTTACTTTAAAATAAGATATGTGCAGTGTGCATAGGGATTTGTTCATAGTTTTTTTTATAGTCCGGCCCTCCAATGGTCTGAGGGAACTGGCCTCCTGTGTAAAAAGTTTGGGGACCCCTGGTCTAGAATCTCTTAAATTACTAAGATGGACACGACAGATCCATATACCTGTAACTATGCTACAACTCTCTACCATACCCAGTGTTTTAATTTTTATAACATTCTGTTTTGATTCATATATTATTTAAATGTTCGTAGTAAAGTGTTTTTAAAAAGCACCTTCTGTTGTAAATTGCTAAGTGCTAGAGAGATCTTTATCCCTCCCCCACAAGTAGTGTTTACACTAAAAAAGACTGTATGAACAAAGACATGTTGGGGAAAACCTGTAAGCCAAACATATCTTGAAGATGGAGAGCACAATTAATGCTAAAGTGCACCTAATTTTTTAATGGAAGATATTCAGACAAGGAAAGATTCTATGCAACAATTATAGACACTTTCTAATAAAAGAAATCTTTTTGGGAATGTGATTCTCATAGTCTTGAGTTGACTTGATTCTATAAGATCAGAAAGTAATATTTTATTTATCTATCTATCTATCTATCTATCTATCTATTTATTTATTTAACAGAGACAGAGAGAATCAGAGAGATAGGGACATACAGGAAGAGAGAGAGATGAGAATCAATTCTTTATTGTGGCACCTTAGTTGTTCAGTGATTAATTTGTCATTTGTGCCTTGACCAGGGCACTTACAGCAGAGTGAGTGACCCCTTGCTCAAGCCATTGACCTTGGGCTCAAGCCAGCAACCTTGGGCTTCAAACCAGCGATCTTTGGTCTTAAGCCAGTGACCATGTATCATGTCTATGATCCCACACTCAAGCCAGTGACCCCCATGCTCAAGCTGGTGAGCCCCTACTCAAGCCGGGTGAGTCTGCGCTCAAGCCGGAGACCTAGGGGTTTTGAACCTGGGTCCTTTGTGTCCCAGTCTGATGCTCTATCCACTGTGCTACCACCTGCTCAGGCCAGAAGGTAATATTTAAAATATCAACAAGAGCATTACTGTATTGGCAGTTTGACAAAGATAATGTATGCTCTGATAACCTAGCACTAGCAAAAATTAGGGTAAAAGAGAGTGTTGGGGTTTTTTATTGCATTGAGTAAAATGGGAATTAGGTGAAGTGACTTACAAAATGAAAATATGAGGCCTTTCTTAAAAAGTGATTAAGAATTTCAAGATGGCCACAGCAGAGCGCTAAACCAACTGTGTGGTCCACCTGAGTGAAGGGCCCTATCTAACTGCAAAAGTTACACACCTATAAGGCTGGCCCACCCATGCACACAGTTAATGAGTGGTAGGTCTGCATTTGGACATGGGATTTTTAACTATTCATACAGTACTTTCTCTATGATGGTAGTCATCAAACTTTATCAGTGACTTGAGAGTCTAGGAAACCTAGGACGGTTGTTAAAAAGATAATACCAGATGAGGCAAACAAATCCATAATTCACTCTACTTCCATTTTACAAAATTGCAACCTTGTCTCAACAGAACTGTGGACCTGCCCTGATAAGAATGTGCTAGTAAATGGTGTTTGGTACAGAAATAAATGTAGAGGAACAGTGCTAATACAAGGCTAGCCCTTGGATCCACTCAGTGGAGTCTAGCTAGAACTCCACAGCGACCATGAAAGTGGAGATGGTCTGATCAGTAGTGTTTGCTGATGGGAAGCACTGTGGAAGCTTTATACTGTTGAACTTCAGGTAGTGTTCTGATTCCTAAATGTTCTTAACTTTATTTTAATGCATGGATGTTTTGCTTTTGCTTTTGCTTATTAACCCCTCATTGTCCTTCCTCAGAATTGCAAACATCTAACTCTTCTGTGCATTCACTGTAACTTTTACTATGCATCATGAAGACAGAAGCCCTATATGATACTCAACACCACAGCTTTTCTTTTTTTTTAATACACAGAAGTTATTTAGCCTCTATTGATATATTTTTAGAGCTTATAAAATCAAGAATTGCATTAATAAAAATGAGCTCTCGCCCTGGCCGGTTGGCTCAGCGGTAGAGCGTCGGCCTAGCGTGCGGAGGACCCGGGTTCGATTCCCGGCCAGGGCACATAGGAGAAGCTCCCATTTGCTTCTCCACCCCTCCGCCGCGCTTTCCTCTCTGTCTCTCTCTTCCCCTCCCGCAGCCAAGGCTCCATTGGAGCAAAGATGGCCCGGGCGCTGGGCATGGCTCTGTGGCCTCTGCCTCAGGCGCTAGAGTGGCTCTGGTCGCAATATGGCGACGCCCAGGATGGGCAGAGCATCGCCCCCTGGGGGGCAGAGCACAGCCCCTGGTGGGCGTGCCGGGTGGATCCCGGTCGGGCGCATGCGGGAGTCTGTCTGACTGTCTCGCCCTGTTTCCAGCTTCAGAAAAAAGAAAAAAAAAAAAAAATGAGCTCTCTCTGCTTTCCTTAAAATTCCCTGACACAATTTGCCATTAGAATGATGGAATGCCCTGTTAATTTAATTAAAATATCATAGAATCATAAATCTTGAAGGAATTTTGGGAATTCATTTTTCTGACCTCTCAAGCAGGTAAATGTCTAAACCACAAAGCTTAGGGAATTACCTGTTGTTGAAATATATTCAATAATGAAGCTTCCACAACTGTACTGCTCAATTATTATTATTTAGCTTGGTGTTCAAGAAATTATTTCTAATGTGCATGTCCTTGTCTAATTTAAACACATTTTATTTTCTGTTCTCCATGTAAATTAAAATTTGATTAGCATTCTCCTTATGAGACTATCTCATTTTTTTGTGCGTGTGGAGCGGGGAGAGGGTGTTGGGGGTGGTGATAGGAACCATCATAAACTCATAGATCAGTGTTCTTGACAAATAATGATTCTCAGCGGCCGAGCTGTCATTCCTTCCAGACATTATGTTAAGTGCTTTACATGAATAATCAAATTTAATCTTCAGAACAACCTTAGGAGGTAGGTGTGTTACTGTGTCTGCAGATCGGAGTTACACTGAGATATAATTGACCTATAGCAGTATGTACACATAAGGTACGCAGCATAATGATTTGACTTACATGTATCATGAAATGATTACCACAGTAAGTTTAGTTAATATCTGCATCTCATAGATACAAACAACAATACACATCTTTAGTATACAGGAAAACATTTGATTATTTTAATAGAATTAAGTTATATATGGTAAGTGGAATGGTTGAGTCAAAAGCAGATGGGCATTATTTATATTTTCTTTTAATGGAACAGTCTTTAATCTTTCTATGACATCCTTCTCTCTATTTTCTTTACTTGTTTTTAAATAACAGGGATTCTGAAAACTTATGTGGGAATGACCAGGTTGTATTTGGCCCAGTATAATAATTTAAATATGGTTCTGTAAGCAGGACTTAATTTTGAATAATAGGTATGTTTTTAATTATTATAATTATGTCAAAATTGTTCTCTACAGATTAGTGCCTTTGTTTTTGGCAACATAATCAGTTCAAAATTAACAGACTGGCTAGGACAAACATCTGTTTTCTAGATTTATTTGTTTAAAAGAATATTCAGCCTAAGAGCTGTGGTTACTGAGTACGTGTACCTGCTCATGTGCACTGACTTGCATGTTTACCCCAGCCTTGGGCAGCATGGCCGCATGCCGCACTGTGGGCAGGGATCCTGCCGTCGGCAGACCTTGTATTCTGGGGCAGATGACACCAGAAAAGCCCAGTTAAGAGCAAACACCAACGTGTGTCTTGACAGCTGAGGAATTATTTCCAAAAGACTGTCTATTCTTTCTCTGATTAATTTATCTATTTAGTCCCAGGACTCATTACTCCCCAATTACAGCTACTCCTATAAATGTCATTCTTTTGTTGCCTGACAAACTAATCACCTCTGATTGTTTACACTGTCTTTTCTTAGAAATTCTAGGTCAGCCAACTTAAAAGTTCAATAATAAATAATAATAATGACTCATTTTCTACAAGAAGGTTTACAGAGAATTTACTGCCCTACACATTACTGCCTATGCCATTATTTTCTCCAGCACAACAACATAATGAGACCTTTAAAATGGAAAAGAAATAAATCATCTAGTATGATATTTATGTACTTAGAACATTTCTTTAAAATGTAGATGTTCAGTAGCCAGTTTTGCCAGCAGTTCTCAGAAGCAAGTTCTACTCTTGCAGAAGTGTTCATTTTCATGAAATAACTTGGCATACATACATTGATTTTCCCTCTCAGATGGGCATTTTTAAAATAACAAGATCGGCCCTGGCTGGTTGGCTCAGTGGTAGAGCGTCGGCCTGGCGTGCAGAAGTCCTGGGTTCGATTCTCTGCCAGGGCACACAGGAGAAGCGCCCATCTGCTTCTCCACCCCTCCCCCTCTCCTTCCTCTCTGTCTCTATCTTCCCCTCCGCAGCCAAGGCTCCATTGGAGCAAAGATGGCCCAGGTGCTGGGGATGGCTCTGTGGCCTCTGCCTCAGGTGCTAGGATGGCTCTGGTAGTGACAGAGCGACCCCCCGGATGGGCAGAGCATCGCCCCCTGGTGGGCATGCGGGTGTCTGTCTGACTGTCTCCCCGTTTCCAGCTTCAGAAAAGTATAAAAAATAAAATAAAATAAAATAACAAGATCAAAGTATATTGTAAAAGTATGTAGTTTCTGAGGCCTTTCTTAGTCACTATATTTTGACTTACAAATTCTAACCATTAAAATGAAAATAATCTTCACAATTTCTCATAAAGAATGATGGTATATTAAGGATTGAACATTAAAATGTTTAAAAAATAACAAATACCTTATGCAACATAGGAGAAAAGTAACAACAATAATTAATTAAGTACTTATAATATATGCTAAGCACCTGATATTAATATTATCTCTATTTTATAGAGATTTTTTATCTAAGGATTTGAATCCAGATCCATTTAATTCCCCAGCTTTACAGCAGCAGCATTTGTCCTCTGCCTTGCATTTATTATGTCAGGTACTCTGCTGAGTATTTTATATGTATTATTTCATTTAATAATTTCTTCCCTTTCTCTTCCTCTCCTCCGCTTCCTCTTTTTCTTTCATTTTGACCTCACCCCCAACTTCTTTCTCTTCAGTGTGATAAGGTGAAAAATTATAGATTAGAAAGGTTTAAGTATATCACCCAAGGTCATGTAGTTCTAGAATGGTATTTTTGTTTCAAAATAAGCTGATATATTATCACATTTTATTTTATGTAAGATATGCTATACAAAAGAAGGGGGAATGATAGCTTACTTCAATTGTAATACAATGTAAAAAGAGAGAAAGGCTAAAAGAGAAGGAAGGTTGGAGGGACAAAGGAGAGGCTCTTGCCTTTCTATCTTCTAGTGTTACTATTACTGGTAATGCATTAAATATTTATAGGAAAATGTGTGGTTGTCTGGTGATGGAGACAGAGATAATAAAATCTAAATGTTTTTATGAAGCTTAGTGGACTTACTTGAGTTTATATATGAAAACCAACTATTTTGGAGTATTTACACATGTGCTGGACCTTCTGTACCACAGTGAATATATTTGGGGAGTGTGTTAAGGAAACTGTCTATATAGCAATACATGCAGATGTGGCATAAAGATCAAAATTAATTATAATGGTTTTTATTTCTAAACTTGAGCTTAAAAGCCATGAAGTTATTCACACAATTACATCCAGTGAGACCAATGACTTTTTTATATTGTCTGTCTCATTTAGATAGTATTTCAAGAAGTAAATTTTACTAACACCTATATTGCTGGTTATCGTCAAAGATGCAGAACTAAGTGAATCACTTGCAGTTAATACTTAAGGTATATTTAAATTAACCAACTTTAATTACAAATAGTAAGACATTCAAGGAATAGTATACGGTTAAAGGACAAGACTATTGCGTCATTAAAGGAGGCGCGGCTGCATTATGGGAGTGGGCAAGGGTTTTACGGAGGCCAGCTGAGTTTATCTAGCAGAGTACAAAGAACTTTCAAAACTCAGAATTTTCATTCTTTCTAAAATTTGTAAGTATTTAATGTGTCCACTATCATTCATTTGCCTCCAGTAATGGTTTACTGGAGATTTATAATTTTGAACATGATGCTCTCTTTTGGGAATCTGGACGGGGGGGCGGGGGGGGGGGGGAGGGGGGAGTAGCTCTTTCTATAATTTCAATTGTGCCAAATGTCTGCCAGTCAGCCTGGACAGTCAGTGCTGTTAATGTTACTGCAGTTCCATGATCAAATTTCTCTTCACTAAATCGTAGTGTCTGGTCGGTCTCTGACATTTCACACCAATTGCCCTGTCACTGTTGGAAGCTAAATCGGCATATTAAGGAGCAGCAAGTGGCACCTCACGTCTGCCCTGAGGAAAGTTAATGTATTTTAGTTACCGCAAAGATCCTTCGAGGCTCTCCCGAAGTACTTCAGCCGAGCTCACTGATTCGAAGCTGCATTTCTCAGCCGCACAGAAGGCACATGGAATAAACACTAGAAGGAGGACAGTTTAAAGACTTAAAGGCAGTTCCTGTCAAGGCAAGCCATACTTTTCCTCTCAGCTGCACACACAGGGGAATTATCCCTATGATCTGCCAGTGTTTTATTGCCACATAAGGAGGCGTCCGTGACAAAGGGAGCTGGCAGTGTACGTTTTTGTTGTGTTAGTGTAACGATAGTAATTTCCCACTTCTCCATTTAGTGACAGTGCTTAAACTTAAAGGGGAGAATAAAGAATGCGTTTTAAGAAGCAGTGAGCTCCAAAAGACTTGGTAGCTTAATAAATACAGAATCATTTGTATGGTACAGGTTATGTTTAAAAATTGTATGAAATTCAACTAGCGTGAGTTAGTTGTCCGGCGTGCTCTTGATGACATTGATATGTTCGGTTCTGATTTGCGTTGTGGTGTGACCTGGTCAAGTACTACTGAATCAGATACTTGATTTGTATATTAAATCCTGATCCAGTTGCTTTGGTTTCCTTTTCTAGTCAAATAGAAAATCATCCTTTTGTATTTGATTCTCATTATTTTAGAGAGGGGAAGAAAAACACTTCTGGGCTTGTTTTCTTTTTTCTTTCTTTTTTAATGTTTATTGATTTTAGAGAGAGAGGAAGGGAGAGAGGGAAAGACAGACAGGGACATATCAGTTGATCTGCTCCTGTGTGTGTCCTGACCAGGGATTGAACTGGCAACCTCTGCGCTTTGGGACAGCCTCCAACCACCTGAGCATCTGGCCAGGGCTGGGCATGTTTTCTTCAGGAACTGAATTTTTCTCTTCATTAGATTTTGGGGGTGTTTTAAGATTGAGGATATTTTATATTAATTTTTTTTCAGTTTTAATTTGAGAAGAAATAATTAGATTAGTGTTTAGAAATTCAATTAGCAATGAAAGGAAAGAATTGAGTTATCAAAAACATAAACCCGAATAACAACAAGCACTACTCGGTGAAAGATATCATATGAAGAATGGATCTGCCCCATAAATGATGCAGAAAATGTGTTAAATTTGCTTGAAGTAGTTACTTTAAATGTTTAAGTTAAGTTGTTACAATATAAAAAATTAAAACTACCCTATTATCTTTTTCATTTTGTATTTCTTGATGCTTCTATTTAAAACATAAGTATAGATTTAAAAACATAAGCAATATTATTATTTGTCAACTAAAATACATATTTGATTTTTGAGGCTCTCTGTTCAGTTTTTCTGTACCTGGAAACTCCATACTATGCAACATTTAAAAAAAAATGCTTCCCACCTAGTGATATTGATTTAGGAATTAATTAAAATTACTGTTTAGTCTTTACAAAGTGAAATCTCTGATTAACCATAACTGAATAAAAAAAATGAGAGAACAGGTTACATTTTGATTAATTCTAATATTTGTGGATATTAATTGGTTTTATATAGGATTAGCAATGTGTAAAATACAGTAATGATTGTATTATCTCTGATTCAATATTTAATTTTCTAGAATCTTTTTTTTTAATTTTTTTTATTTTTTTATTCTGAAGCTGGAAACGGGAGAGACAGACAGACTCCCACATGCGCCCCACCAGGATCCACCCGGCACGCCCACCAGGGGCGATGCTCTGCCCACCAGGGGGCGATGCTCTGCCCCTCCGGGGCGTCATTCTGCTGCGACCAGATCCACTCTAGCGCCTGGGGCAGAGGTCAAGGAGCCATCCCCAGCGCCTGGGCCATCTTTGCTCCAATGGAGCCTTGGCTGCGGGAGGGGAAGAGAGAGACAGAGAGGAAGGAGGGGGGGTGGAGAAGCAAATGGGCGCTTCTCCTGTGTGCCCTGGCCAGGAATCAAACCCGGGTCCCCTGCACGCCAGGCCGACGCTCCACCGCTGAGCCAACTGGCCAGGGCCAAATTTTCTAGAATCTTAATGTCCTCATCTTCATGTCATCAATAGAGGGTAGCATTTTATTAATTAAACAGGTGAATATTAAAAAATCTAATTAATCTTATAGTATCATTTCACCTGACTTTTTGTTTGTTTGTTTGTTTGTTTTGGTGGAGGCATAGCTTTATCTTTCCCTTTATTTGCAACATTTTAATTTTAAAACTTTTAAAAAAGATATTTCTTTTATTTATTTATTTATTTTTATTTTTTATTTTTATTTTTTTTTGTATTTTTCTGAAGCTGGAAACGGGGAGAGACAGAAAGACTCCCGCATGCGCCCGACCAGGATCCACCCGACACGCCGACCAGGGACGACGCTCTGCCCACCAGGGGGCTACGCTCTGACCCTCTGGGCGTCGCTCTGTTGCGACCAGAGCCACTCTAGCGCCTGGGGCAGAGGCCAAGGAGCCATCCCCAGCACCCGGGCCATCTTTGCTCCAATGAAGCCTGGGCTGCGGGAGGGGAAGAGAGAGACAGAGAGGAAGGAGAGGGGGAGGGGTGGAGAAGCAGATGGATGCTTCTCCTGTGTGCCCTGGCTGGGAATCGAACCCGGGACCTCCGCACGCCAGGCCGACACTCTACCACTGAGCCAACCGGCCAGGGCAAAGATATTTCTTTTAAACAATATATAATTGTTTCTTAATATTTGATCTAATATGATAATTTGCCTTTTATTGGCAGAATTCAGTTCATTCATACTTAACTTTATGACTAAAAGAAAATCAATTTTGTTTTTTCATGTCACTGTTTATTGCTTAACAAAGTGCTACCTCTTACTCTTTTTTTAGGGCTTTGTTTTTTTTTATTCCTACTCTGATCAAATTGTTTTTTGTTTTTCATTTTTCCATGTGATAGTTTGTGTATTCTGCCTGCCTTCTTTCCTTCCTTCCTTCCTGTCTCTCTTTCTCTCTTTCTTTCTCTCTCTCTCCCTCCCATCTTCCCTCCATCTCTCCCTTCTTTCCTTTCTTCCTTCTTTCTCTCTCGCTCTATTTCTCTCTCTCTCGCTCTTTCTCTCCCTTCCTTTCTTCCCCTTTCATTTTGTTCTAGAGAGAAAAAGAGAGACAGATAGGGACATACAGACAGGAAGGGAGAGAGATGAGAAGCATCAACTTGTTGTGACACATTAGTTTTTCATTGATTGCTTCTTATGTGCCTTGACTGGGGGCTCCAGCTGAGCCAGTGACCATGGGTTCATGTCTGTTGTCCCACTCTTAAGCCGGAGACCTTGAGCTCAAGCTGGTGTGCCTGTGCTCAAGTCATTGACCTCAGCATTTCGAACCTGGGTCTTCAAGTCCCAGGTCAGTGCTATCCACTGTACCACTGCCTGGTCAGGCATTTTTATTTTTAATCCATTCATGACTTTTATTCCTTTCCCCTGTTTTTTTTTTTTTTTTTTTTTTTCCATGTCCACAGCTAAACTTATCCCCACGTCCCAGGGCAGGAACCCAGAGCCCATGAGCGGTTAGCTTGCTGTAGCAGCCATCTGGGCCAGCCCCTGCTATGGGGGGAGCAGGGGCTGAATTTGACTTGGCTGTGGTCCCCTGTTTTCTTAATGACCCAAATAACATGTCCTGTATCTCTGCATGGATGCTCTGTTTATTCCTACATGTCCTTGGTAGAGCGTTGGCCTGGCGTGCAAGGGGTCCAGGGTTCGATTCCCGGCCAGGGCACACAGGAGAAGCGCCCATCTGCTTCTCCACCCCTCCCCCTCTCCTTCCTCTCTGTCTCTCTCTTCCCCTCCCGCAGCGAGGCTCCATTGGAGCAAAGATGCCCCGAGCGCTCCTTGGCCTCTGCCCCAGGCGCTGGAGTGGCTCTGGTTGCAACAGAGCGACCTCCCCCCCCCCAGGGGCAGAGCATTGCCCCCTGGTGGGCAGAGCGTCGCCCCTTGGTGGGCGTGCCGGGTGGATCCCCGTCGGGCGCATGCGGGAGTCTGTCTGACTGTCTCTCCTCGTTTCCAGCTTCGGAAAAATACAAAAAAACAAAAAAACAAAAAAAAAACATAAATATTCCTACATGTCTTATCTTTCTCAGTTCTATTAATACAATTTTAAGAGATTATTTTGTATTAGAATATCCTTGAGAGTATGTCCCTTTTGTTTCAAGAGTATTTTTAAGCGTTTAATTTTATGTTCCCAGATATCTCCATCCCTTACACTGCAGTCTTGTCTCTCAGTGTTGTGTGGATAGTATCCCACTGTCTTCTGTCCACTAGGCTTCAGATGAGATGTGTAGGGTCACTCTGAATGTTGGCTTTTTGCTCTGAGTTCAACACGTTCACTATTTCTCAAAGCTTTTAAAAGCTTTACTCCTTCTGGGACTTAAATAATTTTATAATTTCATTTGTATGTGGTGTCTAATAAATAAAATAAATGAACAACAACAAAAAACCCAGTAACAAACTCATAGATACAGAGAACACATTGATGATTGCCAGAGGGGAGGTCAGTGAGGTGGAGGGTGAACAAGGGGAAGGAATTAAGATGTACGAATTGCCAGATATAAAAACAGTCACAGGTAGGTAAAATATGGCATAAGGAATATAGTTAATTATATTGTAATAACTATGTATGGTGCCAGTTGGGTACTAGAGTTATTAGGGTAATCATTTTGTAAATTTTGTGAACATTTAATCACTTTGTTGTATACCTGAAATTAATATAATAGTATGTCAACTGTAACTGAAAAATAAAATAATTTAAATGAAGTTTCTTACCAGGATATGCCTAGATGAGAATCATTTCTCATCCAGCTATCTATGAGTCAGTGAGCCGTTCTGATTTTCAGACTCAGGTCCTTTTTTCCAGCTTAGGGCAATTGCTCTTAGTATGTGTTTTGTTAAGTTTGTATATTACTTTAGAATATTTTATAATTTGCATGCTAGCTTAGTTGCCTAGATCTCTTCTCCATATCTCTTAACTTTTCCTTTATGATTTTCATTCTTTTAATATATTTTTTTCAGTTTGAACTTCTTGGATTTGAACTTTCATGCTGCTAGTTCAGATACACACAAGGATTACCCTTGCCTTTAGTTTACCTGCTTAATATTTAATTCATGCAAACTCATGATTTGATTTTTCTTCCTGAACTTATTCTCATTTTTTATTTTTATTTACTATTCATGAGTTTACCTGTCTATAATATTCTTTTTTACTAAAGTATATTCTGATCATTTTACTTGGTCTTCTCTCTGGACTTAAAATTTTTATCTGCCCTTCTTGGGACAATAGGCTGGTAATAGAAATACACCTACTGCAAGAATCCTACAGGTATTGAAAGATAAAAGAATTTTGGGGCCTGTGTTGTAACAAAACTTTCAGTCACCCCTCTGATCGAAAGTCTGTCTGTACATTCTTTTTTTTTTTTCTTTTTTCTTTTTTTTTTTTTACATAGACAGAGATAGACAGGGACAGACAGACAGGAACGGAGAGAGATGAGAAGCATCAATCATCAGTTTCTCGTTGCGCGTTGCAACTTCTTAGTTGTTCATTGATTGCTTTCTCACATGTGCCTTGACCACGGGCCTTCAGCAGACTGAGTAACCCCCTGCTGGAGCCAGCGACCTTGGGTCTAAGCTGGTGAGCTCTTTGCTCAAGCCAGATGAGCCCACGCTCAAGCTGGCGACCTCGGGGTCTTGAACCTGGGTCCTTCCGCATCCCAGTCCGACGCTCTATCCACTGCGCCACCACCTGGTCAGGCTGTCTGTACATTCTTAAAGAACAAGGAAAACACCCTATTTACTTAGTTCTGTCTTTTATTTCTCTTCTGATTGGTTCTGTTTTAAAAGAATTTAAAAATAATTTCAAGTGCACAGAAATGTTTTTAGATCAAATAGAAATGCCGTCATAATATATTCACCTATATTTCCCCAAAGTGCTGTATACCTCTCTTCTCCTCCAAATGACATAAAACAAGATACTGAAATGATCTTTTTTGGCTTTTTGAAGGCAAAGAAACTCGTGGAGGACTGTATCCAACTATGGGGTGCAGGTGTGAGCAGTGTAGATACTAGATGCTACCTCTTCTTGCATCTTTCACCTTGCTTTCCTAATACTGGCTTTCTGCACACGGTTCTGTAAATGTTTGACCTCATTGAGGAAAGACACCCTTTACAAGTTTTTACTTCTTGTGTCTTTTTGTGGACTCAATTGTGTCTCTTCTTGAATTCATATGTTGGAGACCTAAACTCTAGTTCCTTAGACTGTGGCTACTTAGAGATAGGGTCTTTAAAATTAAGAGGAGGTCATTAGGGTGGGCCCTAATCCATTATGATTGGTATACTTATAAGAAGAGGATATTAAGACAGACAAGCACGGAAGGAAGAGCATAGAAGGACACGAGAGAAGATGGCTACCCACAAGTTAAGGAGAGAGACCTTTGAAGAAATCAACCTTCCTGACAATATGAACTTGAACTTCTAGCATCTAGAATTGTGAGCTAATAAATTTCTATTGTTTAAGCCACCTGGTCTGTGGTATTTAGCTATGGCAGCCCTAGAAAATTAATGCAAATCTCAGTAGATCCAGTTCCCTAGAGATTCTGGTAGGTGGTTGATTCAGCAGAGGCAAATAGCTTGACAGACCGATTCAGGAGAAGCAAGGAGATGAGTGCAGAGGAGAAGGGCCAGTGTGCTCCCAGCATCTCTCCCACTAAGTGCAGCTGCAGTCATTAAATGGCAAAATGGTATTCGTTTCTTATACTTAAGTGCAGCCATGTGAAAAATACTAAGAAAACTAAGTATAAATCTGTATTGCTTTTCATTGTAAGTATATATTTTAGGATATTTTATCTAGTCGCAAATTCTCCAAAATTCTTACCAGGTCATTAATTAGTAGGAAAGCATTGCTTTTAAAGTTACCCTTAGGTAAATATGGGGAAAATCCAAATCTCGACAGTTTTTGTTACTTTTGATATCTGTGACAAAATTTCTCAGAGGAAAATGAAAATTTCTATTCAAATTTATTTGTGAATTTCTTTTAACTACCTCTTTTTCCTCATCCATTATCCAGTACAAACTCTATTATATAAGAAGATACTATGCTTACACATCCCGAGCAGGAGAATAAAGACATTTGTCTTTTTCCCCACAGTGAAATGTGAAGTGGATGGTAGAACAGAGGGTGCTGATGTTACCCTCAGTCCTGTTCGCTTTGAACCGTCGCATTGTCATCATTGAGAGGGAGAAGTTACTGGAGATATTTCTGTACCATCTCAAAGTGTCATGTGGCTAAGGTGATTGGATATTTTTCGAGTCAGGAGGAAATGTCTGCTGTTTAAAATCAGAAATTAAAATAGGTGATTATTTGTTTCTTATCCAAATATGAGCCAAGTAAATTAACTAAGGTTCTAATATTTTTTTAAAGAAAATGGTGCCATGCAAAGGTTCTAGTAAAACGCTTCTTTCGGGAGCTTTAAGATCGCCAATAGCATACCTCACTAAACGTTTCATCTTTTAGGGATTCTTCCTAGGAAGTGGTGATGTTCACTATACGTATTTGGTATGCTGACTTCAGAAACAGCTACATATATTGTTTTTGCCAGAAGTCACCTTGTCCTGGAGTTTGAAAGAATTAGCTGAGACACTATTATCTGGCTTTGTCACATTCTTTAATGGCCAGCACTTACAGCTGGTTGGAGGCAGAAAGGCTTTTAATGTTTTAAACACAAGTACAGTTTCCTAATTTGTCTGTAAAAAATTGATGAAGAAAATATAACTTTTTTTTTCAATTTTAAACTAACCTAAGTTGGCAAATATAACAAAAAATAAATAAAATAAAACAAATTAAAGTATTGATATTTACCTGTCTATGTTGTCAATCTTTGACCCTTTGAGACCCAGATGTAAAATATACAAACATTAACATTAAAACTGAAAATGTAATGGCTTAAGCATTAACTGTTCAACTGATTCTTTAGAAAAGTCCATGTTCTTTCATAGAATCATTAGATATTTATAAAAATAATCAAAAAGAATGTAAACTACTTTGTCTTAAAATTATATTTAAACAATGGGTAGAAATCATTAACATAATACAGATTTATTTTCATTTAGCACTTCTTATTTTAACGTAGTATATCTCTGATTTATGAAATAAACATGTTCAATGTAATAAATATGAGACTGAAAAATATTTTAAATCCTTTTACCCAGAGATAATCATGATTTATATTTTTTGTGTACATCATTCTATTATTTCTATTAAATGTTTATTGAAAATGTTAAAAATTCAAATATTTACTTTAAAAATTTATGACAACATATTTTGTGTATATTTACGTGCATGTACCAGACTCTTGCAAAATATTTGAAAGCATTGTCTCAGTTAATCATACTTTGAGAGAGGATTTATCTGAAACTCAGATAAATATGTTTACAAAAATCACAAGATTAAGTAGTGGTAGAGTCAGGATTATTTGAAACTGTTAAGAACTGATACTTTTGGTCTTAAAAATTAGGTTGTATTATTTCCCTAACATACCAGCACTTCTTGTATATTTTCCCATATTATTGATTATTTTTTATAACATGGCTCGTATGGTTGGACATACACAATTTACTTAACAATTTTCTTTTGGTAGGCAATTAGGTTTGACATATATTTATCTATCTGTAAATAATTTTGGGAAATACATTCTTGACAGTAGTTATTTCCAAAATCCTGGATTATTCCCTTGAATAAACTGTAAAAATTACACATTATAAAGTGTACACTGAGAATGTACACATTTAAAATCTTTTTACTACGTATCCTGAAAAATTGAGCTTTGAAGTTTGTGCCACCATTTGGATATATCAATTTTTCTATGCTTTATGTACGTTGAGGATTCTAAATTGAAATATTTCTGCCAGCTACATAAAATAAAATATTCTTATCATATGACATAAATCAGCAAAACCCTGAAAATACATAGTTCTAATAATGAGCACAATTATATGAAGATATGGTTTTTCAATAATGTTTATATGCTTATGGAACATTTTTTAAGAAAGAAATTTTAAATATATTTTTCTTGGAAAATATTAAAGTATATAAGTTATCAAAAACTATAATATATATGCAGTTTAATTGAAACAGTTATTTAATGGAAACCTTATTAAAATAAGAATTAGGGTTTGAAATATTTGAAAATTAGATATCACATTTTTTACCGTCTAATAAGTTAGTGGAAGTGCAGTGTAGCACTATTAGGCTATTCTTAACAACTTAACAGCTCTCTGCCTTTGTCCATTATGTGTGATTAGAGCAGCAAGTAATATTTTGCAACCGTTCGAAACTCTGGGCTTGCCTGGTCAAGGCACATATGGGAGTTGATGCTTCCAGCTCCTCCCCCCTGTCTCTCTCTCCTCTATTTCTCTCTCCTCTGTCTCTCTCTCCTCTCTAAAATGAATAAATAAAAAAATAAAATAAATAAATAAAAAACAATATTTTGCAACCCATATAAAACAATTTTGTGTTGAATTCATCAAGTTTATGTGGAAAATTTTTTTATCAACATAATCACATAAAGCCACTTCTTTAAGATAGCAAAACTTTCTTTAGCTATTCACCTCTCTACTCTCACTTATTATGCAAGAAAAATATAATTGTAGTTTGTAAATTAAATCATAATGATTACATTTGGATATTACTTATCAACACTATCCTTTTTTGTAAAATTTAAATTTGAAAGATGCCATCAACTTTTTTTCTTTTTCTTTTCTCTTTTTTAGTGAGAGAGAGGGACAAACAGGAAGAGAGAGAGATGAGAAACATCAACTCATAGTTATGGCACTTTAGTTGTTCATTGATTGTTTTTCATATGTTTGACCGGGGTGGAGGGCTTCAGCTGAGCCAGTGACGCCTTGCTCAAGCCAGTAACCTTGGGTTCAAGTCAGCAACCATGGGGTCATGTCTATGATCTTATGCTCAAGCTAGTGACTCTCTGCTCAAGCTGGTGATCCTGTGCACAAGCCGGCAACCTCAGGGTTTTGAACCTGGATCCTCAGTGTCCCAGGTCGGCGCTCTATTAAATCCTTCTTTTTAATCACTAATACCAGATACTGATTTATTATTACTATATTGAAATATTTAAGCTCTTATTTTGGTTATGAGATGATGTGATTATGATAACAATTTTGATTTTAGGAAGTTTTATATATATCACAATATTTATAATATTTTAGTTTAATTTAATACTGTATTTTTATTTAATGAAGAAGACAAATACATGGGTTAGACATGAATTATCAGTATTCTGAATGCTGTAACTCAGTTACTGTTCATTAAGAAGCCTTTCTTTGGTTGATTAACATTTAATAATGGCATAGTTGAAATATATGGTTGATAGAAATAATCATGGCTAAAAAATGGTCTTTTCTGCATAGTTTTAATAGCAAAATATAGCAAAACATTGAGGCTTTTTTTGTATAAAAATGTATAAAACTAGTTATTTGAATTACTGAGTTTTTTGTTTAGTTTAATGCGGACAACATGATCTGTATGTGTAATCATAGAAGAGCTTTTCCAATTCCATTCTCTAACATACTAAATATTTATTTAGAAAAAGTCTGTATTACTATCAAGGTCTGTGAGCCCTCATATAGTTCTGGTGTGTCTTTTCCTCGCTGACCTCATTTCACTGCTGTTGACTTGACAGGGTCCTTCAGTTTGTGGGCCTTCTTTATCTTTTTTTCCACCAAAGAGTATTTGCATATTCTGTTCCCTTCCCCAGCTTGGCGCTTTATGTTTATTTCTTAGATCTCTGTATGAAGGTCAGTTGACTAAATAGCCATGTTCAATTATATTGTTTAAATCAGACACTGCACCAATAGCTGTCACTGTGCAGTAGAGACTTTTATATGAATACTCTATTAGACTTCTAAATTAGAGACTTGAGTACACTGACCACAACATGGTAATTTATTACAGGTTTGGTTGGTGTTTTTATTGTCTCCCTAGGCAGTAATGTCTGAAAGGGCCCATTTCAGCTCTTCTTCATCTCTATCATGCCATGAATAGTGCCTGATGTACAGTAAATATTCAATAAATATTTACTGAATAAGTTATTTAATGATAAAAATATAGTTTTGTTTCCTTAATAGTCTCTCTAATATTTTCTTGTTTCCTATAATCCTGTTTATTTAGGGCTGAAGAAATAAGTTTAAATCATGTTTATTTGCTCTTCAAATAATAATGAAACTGAAAGTTTGAATGAACTAATAGTGTGGCTACTTTAAAATTATATAGGTGTGTTCTCACTTTTAATATTAAATGATTTTTGCTGTTTTATTTTGAGAACACAGGGATTGCAAAAATAAAAACAAAAAACACAAGTCAAAAATGAAAAATTTAAAGTTCCCACTTTAACCTAACCCCTTAAATACAGAAGAGTTTGGTATAAGTTCAACTTTCATTTTATGTGTAGTATCTCTTTAATGATAACATATCAACATGTCTAAATGATATATGTAGAGATTTTTTTCCCCTACAATTCAGTGGGTCAGACAAAAATGATTTGTCATGTATGAGTTTTCACATGTTAATTGTGCCTATGTTAATTTGGGCATCACTGCAAAAAACATTTGTGGGAACCTTTATTTTAAATAAATTTCATAGTGTAATTAAACTATAAATATGAAATTTAAAATAAAGGAAACAAAGTCATGAGTTCTGTCATCAATTTTAGAGAAAGAAGATACTGTCATTCAGATGTTAATAGTGTAGAAAAGAATGAAAAACCTGGATTGTGTCAAATTCTGAAATATGTAACCAAGTAAGTGAGAAAGGAAGACAATGATACTTCAGAGGGCTTCATCATGTGACTGTAATATGATTTGTCTTTTAGTGGCAATTAAAATTATAGTCCTTTTATCTAATAGTGTATCAGTAAATTCAGGAATAAGAAGATGGATAGTCTTATGGGAATATCTATACTGCCCTTAGAGTTTATAGAAAATATGTATGTGATATAGATCTTTAGAGCCATTACTTACTTCAAGAACACTTTAAAATTTCACATTAAATATTAGTAGTCTAATGGATATTAATGGTTCTACACTAGTTATAGATATTTCTTTGTATTGAATTAAGTTTTTTGAATAACATTTTAAAATTTATCCTGCATTTCATAGTTTTCTTTTAATGTGTTTAATAAGGAAAGTTTTTTTTAAATTTTATTAAAATCTCAATTGTTCCTTACTTGATTCTAATTAAAACTATGCCTTGGCAATAAATTCTGCTTCTGACATATTCACATAACAAGAGTACTTGTGGAAAATTATGATTGGGTCTCATTTGGTAATGAGTTTGTTTATGAAAATGAATGAATACGTAATTTTTAAGATTGCTTATTACTCTTTTGTTATATAGTAAAATTCTTTATTAGTTGCCTCCAGCGTCTTATATATAATACATTCCTGAGAGATTGTACATGTAGAATGAGCTGAACAGTGCCACTAGACACAGATATTCTGAAGACTACAGCTAGGGTAAAAAGCTTAAAATCTAAGGAATAAAGGTACTTGCTATATCCTCAATATCTGTTTTGTTTTGTTTTGTTTTTTAGAGTCCCTTCTCCTATAATTACATTGAAACCTCTCTTCATTTTAATTTCTTTTGAAATTGAAGGTTGATCTTTCTTGAGGTTTGATAGCCTATCAAATTCTGTACATTCTTTCTATTCTACAGATTTTACAATAAGATTAGAAGAAATACACACCTAATTAGATAAAGTTATCTATGGAAAACAAGTTGTAGATTGACTTCCAACCTCCTCTTCCCTGCAAAAAAATTAAGGAGAGAGTAGTATTTTTATTCAGTAGTAGCTATAAGGAAACATTTATGTCACATAATGATTATCAACACTGTTGTTATAATATTGAATAGTGTAATATATTTAATATGATTTTTTTAAAGTGAAAAAACATTGTATTCTAGACCCTGAAAATTACTGCTTACAAAAATTAGGGGATATTTCAAAATGAATATAAGTAATAAAATATCCCCTAATTTTTTTGAGCAGTATATAAAAGGATCTTTGCAGATATATAATATAAGCAAGTCTCCAAATGCATGCACAAATCCTTTTAATGTAAAATGTTACAAAGTTTTGTATTGAATACAGAATTTTACCTAGGTATGCAGATGTTGAAGATGCAAAAACTCATGTCCATGCACAATTAATTAGGATGCTTTATATTATGTGCGCCATAAAGAACATATAAGGTATGGTGGTAATCTATAGGAGGAAATGATTAACTCTACTTGTTGGGGGTGTGATGGGATTAGGGAATGCTACATTCCCTTGTTACATTGTGAACTAGTACATACTGATGTGACTAGGAGTTTGACAACTTGAAAAAGAGATAGACTTGTAAAAATAAAATGTACAATTAGGTCTCTTAGGTCTAAATATCTCTAAATTCATCAAAATCCTCCCTGCTACTCCAAGAAGGTTTCTAATTATGTGTCTTTCTGCTAATAATGTGGCAGCTCAAAATTTCATCTAGTATAACAGCTGTGGCTCTCAAGGCTTAAGGCTGCACAATGTTAGTGTGACACACTGAGCAGACTGACTCAAATGTCACAAATGCTCTGAGACGTTAACCCCTACTTAAAAAGGGTCACTTATAGAAACAGCTTTTCTTAATCAATATCTACATGTTAAGCCTCACATTTCCCCTCTCTACCCTTTAGGTCTTTATGCTGTGACAACATTGTCCTGTGTTATAGCAATAGTGTCTCATTTATGTTTTTATATTATAAATCACTAAACTGCTTATCCTGCTAAAATTTAAACTCTAAGTACAGTGTCTGAGTCAGAGCACAGTTGAAAAATAATCTGGTTTTTTGGAAATGCTTAGGAGTAGGGGACCCAGATGCCCTTGTTATTAAGATCGAATGATTGACTCCTTTCTCCTCTGATATTTTTTATTTTATTGTAATATAAATTTAATTTATAAATTTAAGAATTTTTGTGTTCTTTAATAGAATGTTTTGGGAAATAGGCAAAATGGAGTATTTAAAAAACATGTTTTCTTTCCTCAAAATGATGTTTTGTGTTTCACTTCCCTTTCTGAACGACTTTGTACAACTAATAATTAGATGGCAATCCTCCCTCTGGTCTTTATTTCATTTAGCATATAAAACGGTTGGTGCTACAGGTCTCTGTACACTAGTTATCTTCAAGTAATATGTCTTAGACTGATTTATTTATTTTTTTGTTCTTTTGTTGATATATAGATGTTTTTAAATTTTTTTAAATTAAAAATATTGGGGAGACATTGGTTAATAAGTAATATAGGTTCCAGGGTACATTTCTATGTGTACATGATCAGTATATTGCATTGTGCGCCAACCACCCAAAGTCAGTTCATTTTCTGTCACTGTATATCGTATTTGGCCCATTTTAGCCTTTACAGCTGCTCCTCCCACCTCCTTCCTGCTGGTCACCACCATTGTATTGCCTTTATCTATAAATTTCAGTTTTATATATCACATTGAGTATAATCATATAGTTCTTAGCTTTTCCTGACTGATTTATTTCACTTAACATGATATTCTCAATGTCGACCGATGTTGCAAATGACCAACAGATACATGAAAAGATGCTCATCTTCACTAGCTATTAAGGAAATGCAAATCAGAACTACAATGAGATACCACCTCATACCTGTTAGAATGTCTCTTATCAACGAGATGGGTAATAACAAGTGTTGGAGAGATTGTGGAAAAAGGAACCCTCATTCACTGCTGGTGGGAATGCAAACTGGTACAGTCACTATTCATAACAGTATGGAGGCTCCTCAAAAAACTAAGAATTGATGCCTGACCTGTGGTGGCGCAGTGGATAGAGCGTCAACCTGGAATGCTGAGGTTGCCAGTTCAAAACCCTGGGCTTGCCTGGTCAAGGCACATATGGGAGTTGATGCTTCCTGCTCCTCCCTCCCCCTTCTCTTTCTCTCTCTCTCTCATTCTCTCTCCTCTCTAAAAAGTAATAAAAGTTAAAAAGAAACCCAAAAAAACCAACAACTAAGAATTGAATTTTCATATGGCCCAGCAATCTCTTCTGAATATCTACCTGAAAAATTGGAAACATTTATTTCTAAAGATATATGCACCCATATGTATAGTGCAGTATTATTAATGATGTCCAAGACAGGGAATAGTAGATAATTGGATAAAGAAGATGTGGTACATATATACAATGAAATACTCCTTGGCCATACAAAAAGATAATATACTGTTATATGTGATATTTAGATATTTATAAAGTGAATATATCATCTTGTAAAACTATTAACAATACAAAATATAGATAGAAAGTATAAATTTAAAAAGCTCTTAAATGTTTTAGTATAATCACCTTATCAAATTTCAGAAAGATAGCATTGATATTTTTTAGACTGTTAGTTTAAATTTTGTTGTACCTATTTGGGCTTCAGGGATACTACTACTCTAAATCTGAGCAATCATCTGGTTTGATTCATGGGATTGTTCTGTAATTATTTTAAGCATGCTAAATTCCCTAACTTCTGAAATAGGTTTTTTACATTAGGAGATAGTTAATAATACAACTTGTTAGTCACATTTAATTAATCTTTTTATTTATAAACAAATTTCTCTCCAAGAATAAAATAGCTCATTTCAAAGTACAAAATGTCATATATTTTTTGTGTGTGTGGCAGAAAAGCCTATTATAGTAAAAATAAATATGAGTCATGCCACCATACAGAAATTGTAAGTGTGAATACCTCTGAGTTTCTAGGTTCAAGAGGAAACGACCTGTGATATAGGGGCCAGACCAAGTTAATTTTGTTCATGTTTCTATGTTATATGACTTTCACCTCAAACAAAAGAAATCTTTACATTTTATGTGATGAATACAAAGTTATTTTATTTTCAATTTAAGGCACTAATAGTAAGAAGTGAATTTACTAGCATATTTAATTACAATATATCAAATGTAGCTGCTCCAGCTTATGTTACTGTTAAAGTAATTTAAAAGTTTATTGGTGTTATTAAGCATGATGCTGTAAAATCATCTTCATCTCTTCTTTCTCTCAAAACTATTAAAATAAATTTATGGAATAAAGAGGCTTAAATTTGTATGGATAAAGATTATAGAAAGGAAGATAACATCAGATAAGGACTGCTAAGGAAAGTTGAGAGCCAGAAAAGAGTGATCATTGACTTCCAAGAACAGAAATAGCAAAAAGCTAAGTGCCTACATTAAGATAATATATAATAAATATATACCATATTGAGAAAAAATTGCATTTGTACCTCAAAACTCTGGCAGAGTTCAGAAATTAGAGCTACTTGAGATTTGATTGGAGGTTCTAGCAGGGGAGCGCAGCTACTCATATACCCTTGACCGAAAAACGGTCCTCTCCTCTAGCGGGGAAGGTCGTCCTCTTCGACCGAGCGTGCAGCTTCAGGAGGGATGCACATGGAGCGGTGAGGGAGGAAGGGGACACCCACCTAGCCAGCCAGATCAGCCAAATCAACCCTGGCGATCAATGGGGTGACAGATGTCGCAGCCAGATCGCCCTCACATCCTACATGGTGACTTTGTAATGTTGGGTGCGAGATAGAGCTGAAGACAAAGATTGATTTAGAGTGTCTTCAAGAAGTTGCATTCTCAAATCCCTCCCTCACTGAACTTAGCCTTGGGTGGAACCTCAGGGGTTCTGTACTCAGAGATACCAGGAGATAAGAGAAGTGTTGTTTTTCTAAAAGAAATATCATTATTCCAGAAGAAGAAAAACTTTTTCAAGTTAAAGAAAGTCTGTACCTTGAGCTGTGGGATTTTTACTTTCCTTCCTTCTTAAATCCCAGAATTAGAGAATAGTTTGTAGTCTTAATTTCTGGAGATATTGGCCCAAGAGATGAGATTTATAGAGAGTGATATTTTAGGATTCACCAACAAAATGACCAAGGTCACCAACTGATCACCCTGTGGTATATAGCCCAAATATCAGCAAGTACTTTTATGCATGAGGAACATTCATTCAGCTTTTCGATGTCTTACTCTTTGTCACATTTTCTGGACCTAATTTATTTTAATTCATTTAATATATAAAAAAATTATTTATGGAATAAAGAACCAAAAAGCATTAGCAAACATAAAATTGAATGACCTGTGTCAACACTAGTGTCTATTGTGAGAATTCTCTCCAAAATAACTATTATTTTGGCTATAGGATTAACATGGCTATCGATATTGTCATATACCTTTCTGCTTATGCTTGGCACAGTCTGTATCAGTAATGTATTTTTAAAAATGTTTATGAGCCTCAGGTGTTTTGATTCAGTGGTCAGAGCTTTTCCATTAAAATTAAACATATGTATTAGATTCCAGGTACATAAATCTGGTTACATATTATAATCCTCACCCTTTCCCAGGCTCTGCATCCTCCAGAGGTTTATGCCCTGGAGGTGACCACCTCCAACCACTTTTGGTCAATGCCTTACTCTTAAATATGGATAGTCAAGGCTTATATATATTTGAGGAAATCTTTGAACAGAATAAGAACATCATAATGACAGGAATGATATAAAGAAGAAAATGAAAAATGAGAAAATAGAGGAGTCAGAGACACTGCAGGGAACAGAAGAAAACTTCAAAACTGTAATAAATATCCTTAGATAAGAAATCATTTATTTTTGAAATAATGTCAAAGTGCTATATAAAAGGAATATTTAGAAAATGTATAAAAATTGATAAAATAAATGAAAACATTAAGTAGAAGAAAAGAAAAAGAAAGTTGAGGAGACCATTTTTTCCCTAGGGTGTAATTCTTAGGAAAAAAAAGGCGAAGGAATAGAAGCCAGAATCTTAGAAAATTAGAATATCAGCCTAGGAGATCAAAAATAAAATGAGTTCAAAAAAGGAAATGGATGGGAAGAAATGATGTGCATATGTATGTATATATGTATATTTTTCATTATATAGTTTATGTACCTCATGAATGCATATCAATATAAATATTATTTATTTCAATTACATATACTGCTCACAAAAATTAAGGGATATTTCAAAATGAATTTGAAATGATAAAAAAAGCATTTGATTTTTTTATTAAACAAGAACATCAGAAAAGCAAATGACAAGTCAAAGAAAGTTGTCAATTATTCAAATGAGATGCAAAACCAACTTTAATATCATTGATGAAAATGCACTGTACAAAAGGCTGAAAGTACTGGAGTATCTGCACGTTTCTTGATCCCCTAATTTTTGTGAGCAGTGTGTGTGTGTGTGTGTGTGTGTGTGTGTGTGTGTGTGTGTGTGTGTAGTTCATATAACTAAAGGACATAAAACCCAAATTGGTAGGAATCACCAGAATTTCTTAGGGATGTTAATTTTCAAACTATGTTATATATCCAGTCAAACTATAAGTCAAGTGTGAGGTGTAGCAAATAGATTTTCAAAAAATTGATTTTATCTCTAACAAAATGAGGAAGCAAGTATTAAAGAAATAAATAGATTAAAAATTATTTATTAATTGAGAGAGGGAGAGAAAGAAAGAGAAACATTCGTCTGTTTTTGTATGTGCCTGACCGGAGATCCAACCATCACCTTTAGATATCAGGATGATGCCCTAATTAACTGAACTATCCGGTCACGGCAAATTTATAGTTAAAAAAAGAAAATCAAGGAATTGAAAACAAAGAGAACGTAAATACCTGGATGTCAGCAGTGTGGCAGGCAGGATTTCATCGTGCAAAGAGGTGCTGGTTGATGAAGGGTCTGCAGGGCTCATGTCTCCAAGGAAGACATGAAGCAGATAGATTGCTCACTGTGCTGACCCTGCAGAAGGGACTGACCTTGCCTGTAGAGAGCCTGGCAATGTGTAACTCCAGGGAAATCAAAAGGTTATCACAGGAAACTTCATGGCTTAGCTATGATAATATTTATATTATCATAATTATATCAACACTGAATAGTGAATTACCTAAAACTGATGACTCTATGGGAAAAATGAGGAAGGGCACAAACGTGTATATGTGTATGTGCGTGTGCAGTGGGCAGGGAAGTGACATAAAAAATCTTTTTATAGGAGAAGTAGACATTTTGGCATGCTATATTTTTAAACGGGGTCATATAGCCAAGGAAAGAGAATGTGATTGAACTTGGTTGGCTCTGAGGATCCACTGGGAGTGCAAGAAGATGTGGCAAGATTTTAAAAATTCATCCTTTTTTCCTTATGACTTGCTACACTGATTAACTTTTAAATTAAGCATCTGTATTATTTTTGGGGAAAAAACAATAAAATATTGTATGTAGTTTCTAATTGTATTTCTTCTATAAAATTATGTAATACCTCCCAAATTTAGCTTGGACCTTGTATATTTATTACATTGGTGCCTATTTTTTAGGCACAATATAATACTGCTGAAAAGTATATCTATTTTGATTTTTGGATTTTATTCATTAGCTTTTAATAAAATTGAAATAGCAGCTACTTCTCATTCCTTCTTCTATGTGTCAGCCTGTAAATATTTGAGGCATCCTTTGGTTCTTGCTCCGTTCTGCTGGCCTCTGTGTTTCAGTGTCCCTTTCACGGACACTGCTTTGGCCCAGAAGTTCACTAACTCCCACCTGGAATAAAGTGACCACTACTGAAGTGATATTCCAACTCCTAATCTCTTTCTGCTTCAATTCTTCTGTAGTGCTTTCAGGTTAAACTTCAGAAGTCACAACAATGATGATGGTTCTTTTTTCAGTGAACGAAAAAGAGTGAAAGAGAAGATTAGGCAAAACCTTTCCCTGGTGGCAAATAATCATCTTGGGAAAGATACATTATGTCATTGTTTTTTGGTGTCAGTGATAAGGTTATTTACTCAACATTATTTACTGATCACTAATTAACAGCAGACACTCTACTACTCCCACACCAGAGCTATTGGGTTATAAATATAGAAAATGGTTCCTTCCCTTTTAGTTAAAATTGATAGAAAGACTGTAAATATTAGCTTTTTTTTTAAGGGATGGTTGTGGTTTCTGAGCCAACAGCTGGTCACATTTGTTAAGAGGGATTCAGGATCAGTGAACTGGAGGTTGAATGGCCCTTCTTTACCCTCATTGTCTTTACTCACTGAGAATAATATTTAATTTTTAATCGAAGCACTTTCATTTATAATATCCCCAAATTAGAATTTAATTATTTATCTATGTACATTCTTGGGAATGGTGAGTCCCCTTCCTCTGTCCATTTCCAGTCCTGTTTTCCCTACTCTTTTTATTCTGGGTCTCCCCACAGTTTTATGCCGAAAGAACACAACTTCAAAATGAATAATTCGTCTGGTTCATTGTATCCTGAATTGGCATGTCTGAGAACAGATATAATACTAGTGTTCATACAGGAAGGCTTTTGTTCTCTAGCAAAAGAAGAAAAAATGTGAGGTGGCAAAAGGTGTTTGTGCTAAATTATGTATATGGTGGGTCCTTGATTCTTACAGTCCTGCTGGGGGGTATATTTAAATGTGGGGACATATAACTAGGGTTCATTGTACTTGTTTGTATTGGATAAATTTAAATATTTAAACTTTCAATTCATCATATCATAGATAAACAGCATTCATCCTCTCCTTTCAAAAGGACAAATAGAAAACTACCTCAGCTGGATCCCATCAATACATACAACTGTGTGGAACTAAATATTTGCACTATGTGGTCATGGTGCCTTTATGATAGGTAGTAGCTGTTACAGGCTGGCTACATGGCTGTGATTTATTATTTAACTATAGGCTGTGTTCATTTCAGCAGGGAACCTCTCTTCCTGCAGGTCCTTTGAGATCTATGACTGTCATTAGACTCTGCACAGTGACTTGGACATTATTCTCAGTTGCAGATTACTCTGAACTCCCCCAAAAGGGTTCATTTTCATAACCTCAGTGGAACACACCAAGAACTCATGTAAGTTTATTGACTCTGATATCCAGTGTGTTCATGGGAGCATAAAACCATAGGCAGCTGTTCTTTTGGGCCCCAGTTGTCAGGTGGGAAATTATGAAGAGCTTCATGCTGCTCTAAATAATTAAAATTAATACTGGAAGAAAATCTGCTCAATTAGCATTAGATTCCTTACAGATATCGAATAATTAAACTAGTTTCTGTAAGAGTGCATTTGTGAGATACAAATATTTAACTAGGAATAATTTTTAACCTGTGTAGACTACTCAACAAATATATCAATCCGATGACTCTTAATAAAGAAGCTAAAGTGTTCAGGTTGTGTGTGTGTGTGTGTGTGTGCATTTGTTAGGTAAGGAACCAAAGAAACTAGCTTTTGCTATGAGTGCTCCTTCCATCCTCCCTGCAGGTTTCTTAACCCCCAGAGCAATTCTCCTTCTTCTCAATTTCCTTATCATTCATATTATAACTTTCCTTTCCTTTATCATTCATATTATAACTTTCTAGGACAGAGATGGGGCCAAATGGAGCTAGGAGAAATATTTTTAAAGAAAATTTTAGTAACAAAAACAAGTTCTAATACTGGAATGAACACCAAGAAGGCAACTGCAGAAATGTTTATTCTGTGGCACATGCAGATGTATAGAAAAATACTTGGGAAGATTGTAACTGAAGCATTCATAACATTTCTTACAGCAGACAGAGAGCGTTAGCCACCGCCTGTCACGTGGCTCTTTCTTCCACATATGAGCGGAGAAAAGCATTGCAGTGTGAAAGGCTGTAACCAAGGCAAAGGGAAGAAAATAAACACGTTCTATTCTTAGGCCTTCTGACTCTCAGAGCTTTACCTCTTTCTTTTTATGTCATTAGGTAGTTCACAGTTATTTTCTCATTATTTTAATTGTATGTGTTGTTTTTAAAAGGCTTGTGAAAGATAGCTTGGCAAAATGCATAATATTTGACTCTTCTTTAAGAAATCATATCATGGTACTCTGGATGTGTAAGTAGAAAGTGCATCTCAATATCATTTGAGAATTTGGGTCAGCACTCCTGGGAATTCTGAATTTGATATTCATTTCCTTTCTCAGCTGCATTTTTTTTTTTTTCACTAAAAAGACAACTCTCAGTGAAGCATATAGGACAGATGTTGTATATGAGAACGAAAACTATAAACAAACGTAATTGTGTATAAGGATGTGATTTGGAGGAGATATAACAGAATTCAATGTGGTTATTTCTCTAGCACATCCCAACCGACTATAGCATCCATTCTTAAGGCCTCTGACCTTGCTGCTAAATCTGTTTGCCTAAACATATTTACATTGTTAAGAGCTTGATTTTTAGAAATAACTAAGGGCCTCCCTAGTACGCAAAAAGAGAAACAAAAAGTCCAGCTGTGATTTTCCAGGTGTTAATTGACTTGAACGTTAGCAACTGAATAATTGGTCTTGAAGCTATTTCTGGAAATCCCTACAAAGGAAAAGAAAGGACATTGGTGCTAATCTTCCCTGTCATGGGCACGTGCTATTAAAAGGGAGTGCTCAAAGGACAGTGAGAATAAAGTGTAAGTGAACTGTAAATTACATCAGTTCATGATATAAGAAAGGAAGACATTATTCTTTTAATCTGTACATACTCGTTAAATGGTGTAGAGGCAGCGAGTGCCGACCTGTCTCTTCCATGCACTGGACCTGCTATGCTTTTGAAAACCTATCCGTAAGTCCAGTATGTTCTGAGAAGCCTATGCAGTTCATTTCATCTTTATAAATAGAAAACAGAAGCAAAAGCAAAACATTCACTCATGCACACACTCACTTAAATAGGCAACAAGATAAAGTAACTTGGCTAAGAAAGTAAAAACTCATTGGGGAGTTTTTAAAATAAAACTTTCTCTTTTTTTTGCTTTCCTTCTTTTTTTATGAGAATAAACCAAGGCTTTTTAAGGCCAGATGAGGTAGAGACATGATCTGATTTGCCTTCCCCCGACCAGGCTGGGTGGCTACATCGATAATCAGAGTCAGTGACTCAGAATGTGAAATGAGAGGTACGTAGGGGAAAGAGCAAACCTAGAAAATTAAAGACTTTGAGAAAACCAATTTGGGATGTTTTCAGAGCATATTTTGCTATCTTTGATTGTAAAAAGCTATAGGATACTGTATATCCTTTTATTGAAAGAAAACTAGGTTGAGCCTTGGCCAGCTAGCTCTGTTGGTTAGAGTGTTATCCATACAGCCCAAAATTGCAGGTTCAATGCCCAGTCAGGACATATACAAGAATCAACCAATGAATGTATACATGGTGAAACAACAAATCAGTGTTTCTCTTTCTCCCTCCTTCACACCCTCCCTCCTTCCTTTCACCTCTCCCTCCCTTCCTCTCTCTCTATTATCAATTAAAAAAAGCTAGACTGAACCTTGTGTCCATTTCTCTAAGTTTTATATTCTTTGGATAGACTGTGTTTGTGTGGCTGTGTGTAATTAAACACTTGAAGCTCAGCATTTCTGAGTGGGTATAAACCCATTTCTTCTTAAGACGTGTAGGAAGAAGACAAGAGGTACGGGAAGTGGCAGGGTCAGGAAACAGAGAAAGAGCTCAGACAGACAAAGATGAGGCAGGAAGAGCACAGACTTCTGGGAGATGCCATTCAACCTGCCCTACAAAGGGGTGTTTCTCAATCTTTGGGACCCTTTCTCCCAAAAGAGCTTCACATTGCTCTTTGGATGTTTAGGGCTGCTGAGTGGGAAGTAATATCTATGGAAGCTAATGATATAGACAGACACGGGAGAGAGGAGAAAGGAAATGTAGGAGGTGATTCTGTGGTCTAAGGGCAGGGACAGCAGAGAGGGAGGAGGGTATAAACAGCAAAGGAAAAAAGAGCAACAAATACTGCTTTTGGATAGCCTGTGAGATGCTCTCATCTCTAAGGAGTAGCTTAGTGGACTCTTCCTGTGGCTTTTTCATCTTTGGTCTATAAATAATATAACTAATCATTCACCCAGATACATGTTCCTAACTGTATTTTATCAACTGTGCCTATTTAACCTGTTTAACTCAATTGTATACCAAAGCGGCAGATATTCTTTAACTCATATCTTCAAAGAGAGTCCCGTGGGCTCCAGTTTCTAACTCTTCAACAGGTTATTGCCAAAAGAATTAGGGTACACTTGTGTTCCGTTTTGCCTGGGACAGTCCTAATTTTGTCTATTGTCCCATACACTTGTACGTATCACTCAGATTTACTCTCCAAAGGGTTCCATTTTGACAAATTGATATATGGTGCATTTATCACAGTGTATTAAACCAATGTATTCTAAGCCAAAGCTGTCATAATGTACCTATTGGCCTGTCTCTATGACCTTTTTATCATTCCCTATCCAGTAGCCCACATTTATTATATCAGTCATTTTGCCTCATGAAAGAACTGAAGAGTTAAAAAAACATTGAAAGTTTCTTATATGTTAAAAACAAATAAGCAAATCACTATTTCAAGGGTAGCTATGAAATACTGTGACTCTGCAACCTAGAAGCCTGGTTAGGGCTATGAGATTATCCCGGGGTGGTCTGTATAGATCAGGGGTCGGGAACCTATGGCTCGCGAGCCAGATGTGGCTCTTTTGATGGCTGCATCTGGCTAACAGACAAATCTTTAATAAAAAAAAATAACGTTAAAAATATAAAACATTCTCATGTATTACAATTCATTCATTTCCTACCGCTCATGTTCTTGGTTGTGGGTGACTGGAGCCAATCACAGCTGTCCTCCGGGACAACACCAAATTTTTATTGGATAATGTGTAACATACACAGGTCATTGTGAGGTCAGGAAGTAAACTTCCCTCCTTTTAATCAAGTAGGCAGCTAGCTAATTGCAGAAGCCCTTTTGACGAAGAAGATGGCTAAAAGAAAAAAAGATGAGTATTGTACTTTTCAGCAGGAATGGACAGAGGAATTCGCCTTTGTGGAGAGAGCAGGTTCTGCAGTGTGTCTAATATGCAATGATAAAATTGCATTGATGAAACGGTCAAATATAAAGCGGCACTTCGACACACGCCATACTACATTTGCATCGAAACATCCAGCGGGGGACAGCAGGAAGAAAGCACGTCAAGAGCTACTGTGCAGAGTGCAAGCTAGTCAACAGCAACTCCGTGTTTGGACCCAACAAGGTGACTGGAATTCGGCTAGCTTTGCTGGTGCTTTAGCAATTGTGAGAAACGGAAAGCCATTCACAGATGAGGAGTATGCCAAAACATTCCTGCTTGATGTTGCCAATGAACTTTTTGATGACTTTTCGGATAAAGACAAGACAATCAAACAAATAAAAGACATGCCTCTGTTGGCAAGAACTGTTCACAATTGTACCATCATGATGGCAAATTAAATTGAGGCAACACAAGTGAAGGACATAAATGCAGCACCATTCTTTTCTCTCACTTTGGATGAGTCAACAGACATAAGCCATTTATCCCAGTTCAGCGTGATTGCAAGGTATGCTGTCGGTGACACACTATGTGAGGAAAGTCTTACTGTTTTTTGCCTATGAAAGAGACAACAAGAGGGGAGGATTTATTCAAGTCTTTCACTGATTATTTTTCGCTAAAGAAAAATAATCTACCGATGGATAAACTTATTTCGGTGTGTACTGATGGTGCTCTATGCATGGTGGGGAAAAACAGAAGATTTGTAGTGGTTCTTCGTGAACATGAAAAGAGACCCATCCTAAGTTTTCACTGCATCCTACATCAGGAGGCGCTTTGTGCTCAGATGTGTGGTGAGCAGCTTGGTGAGGTGATGTCGCTGGTCATTGGGGTGATCAACTTTATTGTTGCCCGAGCTTTAAATGATCGCCAGTTTAAAACACTGCTGGATGAAGTTGGGAATAATTATCCTGGTCTGCTTCTGCACAGCAATGTGCGTTGGTTGTCAAGAGGGAAGGTGCTCAGCCGTTTCGTGGCTTGTCTGAGCGAAATCCGGACTTTTCTTGAAATGAAAAATGTCGAGCATCCTGAGTTACCTAACACTGAGTGGCTTCTTAAGTTCTACTATCTCGTGGACATGACTGAACATCTGAACCAGCTCAATGTGAAAATGCAAGGCATTGGAAATACAGTCTTATCCCTTCAACAAGCAGTGTTTGCATTTGAAAACAAGCTGGAACTCTTCATCGCCAACATTGAAACAGGTCATTTACTACACTTTGAAAAACTGGGAAAGTTTAAAGATGCATACACAGCAAGTGACCCTACTCAACATCTTGATCTCTAGCAGCTAGCGGACTTCACATCTAATCTCCTGCAGTCATTCAAAGCGCATTTTGCTTTAGAGAATTTCGTGAGCGCACTTGTCTTTTTAAGTTCATCACCCATCCACACCAGTGTGCAGTGGACAGCGCCAACCTCAGTTACATCCCCGGTTTCTCCATCAGAGATTTTGTGCTACCAGCTGCTGACCTGAAGGCCTCAGACATGTGGGTGAATAAGTTTAAGTCACTGAATGATGATCTGGAAAGACTTACGGACAGCAAGCAGAGTTGGCAAGCAAACACAAGTGGGGAGAAATGAGAAAACTTCAACCCGTGGACCAGCTGATTGTCAAAACTTGAAACGCGCTTCCCGTCACATATCACACACTGCAGCGTGTGAGTATTGCTGTACCAACAATATTTGGCTCTACGTATGCATGTGAGCAGTCTTTCTTACATCTAAAGAACGTTAAGACCAACCTGTGACACGTTTAATGGATGGAAATCTCAACGCCTGCATGAAGCTTAACCTCACCACGTATCAACCAGACTACAAAGCCATCAGCAAAACCATGCAGCACCAGAAGTCACATTAATGGTAAGAAGTACTGTATTCATCATTGGTTAACAACAGCATAACAATGTTATTAAAAAGAATTCAGAGACTTATTTTACTTTAAAATTGTTGGTCTTACATAAAATGCACACATTTACTTGTAATTAGTGTTAAACATATTGTATATGGCTCTCATGGAATTACATTTTAAAATATGTGGCGTTCATGACTCTCTCAGCCAACAAGGTTCCCGACCCCTGGTGTAGGGAGTTTAAAGGGTTTGGGGCTGATAAAAGAACAGATATGACCATGAGAGGCAGTAACATACAACAAGCCTCATTGGACAGCACATGGACAGGGTTGCATGGGAGGGGAAGCCCCTCACAACAAGTGACCATGCAGAAGCTATGGTGCAGAGGCCCCTGTGCAGTAGGGGCGGGGAGGGAGGGACAAGGGAATCCTGAAGGAGCAGTGCATCAGAGAGGGCCTTGCAAAACCAGGGGCTTTCTGTCGCTCAGCAGTGCTGCAGAGGGTCTCTGGGTCAGAGAGCTATGAATAGCAGTGGTGTCAGGGTGTTCATAACCAGGGCTTATCTTATTTATTGCTAGGAGATGTTTGATGGGGTTATGGAAGGATTGAGTGTCAGTTTTGATAAACATGGAGAATACAGTGTGTGCATTAGCCTCCTGCTTGGAGAACTGTGGGCTGTTAGTCATGACATTCATATTTAGCCCAACTTGCCTTATCTTTCATTTTTAATTTTTATAATTAAATTTATCAGTCTTTTATTTATAGCTTCTATGTTTTCTGTTGGCTTAGAAAGAACTTATGTCACTTAAACTCATATATTGTAGTTATTTTTTTATTGTGTTTGTAGCACTTTAATCTTGCTCTCCATGTGAATGGGTTTTGGTAAATGGAGTCAAGTGTGACTCTAATTTTTTCTTTTTCAAACCATTGACCAACAATGCTAGGATTATTAAAGAGTTATTAAAGATTTTATCGTAAACCTGCTAATTTGAAATAACTCCTATGTTTCTAAACTTTCCGCTCTATCCCATTGATCTGTGTATACATTACTGTACTAATAACACACATTAATGTTATTTTTCCCCTTGTTGTGCAATTCAGTATCTGAAAGGCCATGTATAACCTTATTTAAAAAGGGATATTCTTCATGGTGATGGTTAATACAGTTTTATCAAAACTTTTCCATTATCTTATCCCCTCAAAATCAGGTTTTAACTCCTAATTTCTTATAATCTCACTTTTTATATTTATACATATTGTTCTTTTCAAAGTCTCTATTAATGTCTTAATCCCCAGATTCCAGATTCAGCTGCTTGAACAAGCACTTCTCCCGGCATCCATGAAACTTCATAGTGTGTTATAATTATTCTGTCTTTACAAATTTTAAACTTTTAAAAATCATCAATTCTTTAGCTGTTGAATCATTTTTGGCCTTTTCTTTTTTTTAATTGATTGTAATTTATTGTGTTTACATGGATTCACGTGTCCCACCGAATACACCCCTGCCACCCCCATGCTGCCCGCAGCATCCCCCTTGTCCCCCACAACACCCTCCCTCCTTGCCTCCAGGACTTGCTTTAGTGCCCTCTATAAAGATGTGTTATGTATATATAATTTCACCAATCTCTTTCCCTTCCCTGATCCCATCTTTCCTCTCATCCCCTTTCCCTCTGTCCACTTTCCCTCTGGTCCCTTTGGTCCCACCTCTGCCTCTGTTCTGTTCCTCAGTTCACATTGTTAATTGGATTTCTCATATGAGTGAGGTCATATGATATTTTTCTTTCTCTGCCTGGCTTATTTCACTTAAGATAATAGTTTCCAGGTCCATCCATGTTGTCGCAAAAGGTAAGATTTTCTTCTTTTTCATGGCCGCATAGTATTCCATAGTATATATGTACCACAGCTTTTTAATCCACTTGTCCACTGACAGACACTTGGGCTGTTTCCAGATCTTGGCTATTGTAAACAATGCTGCAATAAACATGGGGGTGCATTTCTGCTTTTGAATCAGTGATTTGGTATTATTAGGATATATTCCTAAAAGTGGGATGGCTGGGTCAAAAGGCAGTTCCATTTTTAATTTTTTGAGGAATCTCCGTACTGTTTTTCACAGTGGCTGCACCAGTCTACATTCCCACTAGAAATGCAGGAGGGTTCCCTTTTCTCCACATCCTCGCCAGCACTTGTTATGCGTTCTTTTGTTAATGAGCACCATTCTGACAGGTGTGAGGTGGTATCTCATTGTGGTTTTAATTTGCATTTCTGTAATGATTAATTATATTGAACACTTTTTCATCTGTCTATTGGTCATCTGTATATCCTCTTTGGAAAAGTGTCTATTCATTTCTTTTGCCCATTTTTGATTGGATTGTTTGTCTTCCTGGTGTTGAGTTTCACAAGTTCTTTATAAATTTTGGTTATTAACCCCTTATCAGAGATATTGTTGAATATGTTCTCCCATTGTATGGTTTGTCTTTTTATTTTGTTCATATTGTCCTTAGCTCTGCAAAAGCTTTTTAGTTTGATATCATCCCATTTGTTCATCCTGTCCTTTATTTCACTTGTCCGTGGAGATAAATCAGCAAATATATTGCTGCAAGAGATGTCGGAGAGCTTACTGCCTATGATTTCTTCTAAGATGCTTATGGGTTCACGACTTACATTTAAGTCTTTTATCCATTTTGAGTTTATTTTTGTGAATGGTGTAAGCTGGTGATCTAGTTTCATTTTTTTGCAGGTAGTTGTCCAATCTTCCCAACACCATTTGTTAAAAAGACTGTCTTTACTCCACTGTATGCTCTTACCTCCTTTGTCAAATATCAATTGTCCATAAAGGTGTAGGTTTATTCCTGGGTTCTCTGTTCTGTTCCATTGATCTATATGCCTTTTCTTATGCCAGTACCAAGCTGTTTTGAGTACAATGGCCTTGTAGTATAACTTGATATCAGGTAGTGTGATAACATTCACTTTATTCTTTTTTAAGATTGCTGAGGTTATATGTGTTCTTCTTTGATTCTATATAAGTTTTTGTAATATTTGTTCTATATCTTTGAAGTTTGTCATTGGTATTTTAATAGAAATTGCATTGAATTTATAAATTGCTTTGGGTAATATACACATTTTAATGATGTTGATTCTTTCTATTCATATACACGGTATATGCTTCCACTTGTTTGTGTCTTTTTGAGTTCTTTTATCAATGTTTTATAATTTTCTGAGTACAAGTCTTTAACCTCCTTGGTTAAATTTACCCCTAGGTACTTTATTTTTTTTGTTGCAATAGTGAAAAGGATTATTTTCTTAATTTCTCTTTCAGAGAGTTTATTGTTGGTGTATAAAAATGCCACTGATTTCTAATATTAATTTTATATCCTGTCACCTTGTGAATTCATTTATCAGGTCTAGTAGTTTTTTGACTGAGACTTTAGGGTTTTTTATGTACAGTATCATGTCATCAGCAAATAATGATAGTTTTACTTTTTTTTTTTCCAACTTGGATGCTTTTTATTTCTTCTTCTTGTCTGATTGCTGTGGCTAGCACTTCTAGAACTATGTTGAATAAGAGTGGTGAAAGGGGGCACCCCTGCCTTGTTCTTGATCTTAAGGAGATTGCTTTTCATTTTTGCCCATTGATTATGATGTTGGATGTGGATTTGTCATAGATGGCCTTTATCATGTTGAGATATGTTCCCTGTATTGCCACTTTGCTTATGGTTTTGATCATGAATGGGTGCTGGATTTTATCAAATGCTTTTTCTGCATCTATTGATATTATCATGTGTTTTTTCTCCTTCCTTTTGTTTATATGATGAATCACATTGCTTGATTTGTGAATATTGTACCATACTTGCCTCCCCAGAATGAATCCCACTTGATCATGATGTATTACTTTTTTTATGTATTGCTGGATCTGGTTTACTAATATTTTTTGAGTATTTTAACATCTGAATTCATTAGGGGTATTGGCCTGTAATTTTCTTTGTATTGTCTTTGCCTGGTTTTGGAATGAGAATTATGTTTGCCTCATAAAAGGAGCTTGGAAGTCTTCCCTCCTCTTGAATTTTCTGAAATAGCTTGAAAAGGATAAGAGTTAGTTCTTCTTTGAATGTTTGGTAGAATTAGCTTGTGAAGCGATCTGGCCCAGGGCATTTGTTTGTTGGGAGATTTTTGATAACTGTTTAGAACTCACTTGTATTCGGTCTGCTTAGGTTTTCTGATTCTTCCAGATTGATTTTTGAAAGATTATTTGTTTCAAGGAATTTGTCCATTTCACCTTGGTTGTCTAATTTTTGGCATACAGTTCTTCATAGTGTTTTCTTACAATCCTTTATATTTCTGCTGTCTTCATTGTTATTTCTCCACTCTCATTTCTAATTTTATTTATTTGAGTCCTCTCTCTTTTTTCTTGGGGAATCTGTTAAAGGTTTATCAATCTTGTTTACCTTTTCAAAGAACCTGCTCTTGATTTCATTGATCCTCTGTATTGTTTTTTTAGCCTCTATGTCATTTATTTCTGCTCTGATCTTTATTATTTCCTTCCTTCTACTTCCTCTGGGTTTTACTTGCTGTTCTTTTTCCAGTTCTTTAAGTTGCAGGGTTAATTTTTTTTATTTTTTATTTTTTTTTATTTTTCCGAAGCTGGAAACGGGGAGAGACAGTCAGACGGACTCCCGCATGCGCCCGACCGGGATCCACCCGGCACGCCCACCAGGGGGTGACGCTCTGCGCACTAGGGGGCGATGCTCTGCCCCTCTGGGGCGTCGCTCTGTTGCGACCAGATCCACTCTAGCACCTGGGGCAGAGGCCAAGGAGCCATCCCCAGCGCCCGGGCCATCTTTGCTCCAATGGAGCCTTGGCTGCGGGAGGGGAAGAGAGAGACAGAGAGGAAGGGGGGGGGGTGGAGAAGCAAATGGGCGCTGGCCGGGAATCGAACCCGAGTCCCCCGCACGCCAGGCCGACGCTCTACCGCTGAGCCAACTGGCCATGGTGGGTTAAATTTTTTATTTGAGCTTTTTCTAGTTTCTGAAGGTATGCCTGTAATGCTATGAACTTCCCTCTCAGGACTGCTTTTGCTGTGTCCCATAGATTTTGAGTTGTTGTATGTTCATTTTCATTTGTTTCAAGAAAATTTTTGATTTCTTCCTTGATCTTATTGTTAACCCATTTGTTATTTAATAGCATGCTATTTAGTCTCCATCTGTTTGAATGTTTTTCAGTTTTCCTATTGTAGTTGATTTCTTTCATGCCATTGTGATCAGAGAAAATGCTTAATATGATTTCAAGCTTCTTAACTTTATGGAGACTCATTTTGTGTCCTAACGTGATTTATCCTAGAGATATGAGTATTGTTACCCCAGCGTGTTTTTTCATTTCCATTTGAATGAATTATTTTTTTCTTTATTTTCAGTCTATGTTTATTTTTTGTTTTGAGGTGGGTCTCTTGTAGACAGCCTATGTACGGGTCCTGTTTTCTTACCCTATGTCTTTTGATTGGATCATTTAATCCATTTACATTTAAGGTTATTATTGATATGTAGTTGTTTATTGCCATTTTATTCTTTAAATTTACATTCCTCTTTTACTAGACTCTTTTTTCTCCTTGTTCTGTTTACAACAGGCCCCTTAACATTTCTTGCAGCATCAGTTTGGTTGTAGTGAATTCCTTGAGTTGTTGTTTTTTTTTTGTTTGTTTGTTTTTTTGTCTGGGAAGCTTTTTATTTCTCTTTCTATTTCAAATGACAGCCTTGCTGAATAAAGAAGTCTTGGTTGTAGGCTCTTGTTTTGCATTACTTTGAATGTTTCTTGCCATTCCCTTCTAGCCTCATTTGTTTCTTTTGAAAAGTTGTATGTCATCCTTTTGGGGCTCCTTTGTAGGTATTTGACTGCTTTTCTCTTGCAGCTTTTAGTATTCTTTCTTTATCTTTTAGCTTTGGCATTTTAATTATAATGTGTCTTGGTGTAGGTCTCTTTGGTTTCCTTTTTAATGGAATAATTTGTACTTCCTGAACCTGTGTGACTTTTTTTTTTTCCATCAATTTAGGGAAGTTTTCAGCTATGATTTCTTCAGTCAGGTTCTCTATCCCTTGTTCTTTCTCCTCTCCTTCAGGAACCCCTATTATATGGATGTTTTTTCTCTTCATATTATCACAGGGCTCTCTTAGAGTTTCCTCAGACTTTTTGGTCCTCTTTTCTTTCTGCTGCTCTGCTTTTGTGCTTTTGCTTATCTTGTCCTCTAATCGCTGGTTCAATCCTTTGCTTCATCTAGCCTGCTTTTAATTCCTTCTAGTGTAGTCTTCATTTCTGATATTGTTTGTCATTTCTGTCTGATTCTTTTTTATGACTTCAATGTTCTTTTTGATGCTTATTATCTCTTTGTTTAGATGATCATTATGTCCATCTATTGTGGCTCTAAGATCCTTGAGCATCCTAACAATCTTTATTCTAAACTCTGCATCCAGTATGTTGGTTATTTTTATCTCATGCAGTTCTTTTTCTTGGGATTTCTCTTGTTGATTCATTTGAATTGCATTTCTCTGTCTTCCCATTTTGTCTCTGTATAGACTGCTCCTTTGGATGTGTTGGTTGTGTAGCTAGCTGAGTATAAGGTTTGTATTGTCTGCCTCCAGCTTTCAGTTGTGTTGTTTCTAGATCTTCTTGCTTGGCCTCAACTGTTATTTGTAATCTGCTGTGGGCTACTTTGTCTGCTGCTACTGCTCTTTTTGCTATTTGTGTCAGCATTTCCTATGTCTTAGCTAGGTTAGGTGTGAGAAACCTTTCCTTAAGATACCACTCAAACTAGGGTTGTTAGGTTCTGAACTGGTGCTTTCCATGTCTGGCCACTGCATGTACCATCCCTGGGCCTTCCTGGCCAGAACCTGTTGCAGACCAGTAGGGCATCTCTGGTCATGACTGGCCCTTAGCAACCTTCTTGGAGCTACAGGTGATTCAGAATTTGTGGCTGCCTCTTCTGGGCCCTGATGCCTTTGTAAATATCAGCTGCACTCCTACGCTAGCTTTTATCTACTCTTAGCCAGTGTGTGTGGCCTTCTATTCCCAAGGTGTGGTCTTTCTGCTGGTCCCCCACTGCCGCTGCCTCCTTGAGCACTCGGGGACCAGCACTGCTGAGCGCGTGGCCTTGCGGGCCACAGCTTAGGCTGTCCCAGGGCACACAGGGGGACTCCTTGCCTCACTGGGCTCTGCCCCCCATGAGCACTTGGGGCACCTCTCTGGGCCCCGCCCTTCCTGGCCTTTCCTTTTTATTCACCTTGCCCTTCCCTGCTACATAATAAACACTGAAGGTTCTTCTTCTATTAGAAGGAATCTTTGAGGCAGGTTCCTGGGAAAATGTATCATGAAACATCAAGCAGCCTGAGGATGGTTAGTTAGAATTTTAGAGTACAGACTGGAAAAGATTGATATATTATTTGTTTAATTTCTGAAATGCAGTTTTTTTCAATTTTAATTGTTTTTATAGTAGCAAGAATTGATACTCTTCAGAGAATGTCTAATAGGTTCAAAATAGAATTATAGGAGCAAGTTTTCTGTAATATTTTTAAGACATGTTGGAGACGAAAATCTGTCTCTTGGTTCAGATGTTTAAATTATGGTTCTGTTACAAAGTTAAAGATTTTGATATTCTGAGAGTACAGTCAGCATTGCCATGGCATTGACAATGTTATTCAATTTGAATCCTTTATTGGGTGAGTTGCAATGTTTAAGTTGTAATCTATTGCAAGAAAGTACATGGTGTTCCTGAGCCTCTCCCTCTGCTGCACCACACACACATAATCACAAATAGCCTAAGAGATGTTTTCTCACTTTGAAATCCGTTTTAATGATTTGGATATCCTTATAAAAAACCTTCTGTGAGTTTTCAATCATTTTACAATTTTATTTCACTGCCTTTTCTTTAATAAAATGGAATTATTATTATTTTTTACTCGTTGGCAATATAGGAATTAGGTATAAATGTAAGAAAATAGGATAATCACTTGAGCTAATTATACTGAGAGAATCAAATAACTCCTCCTCCTGCTAAGAGTTCTCCTCTTAAGTCTCACTGACTTCTATGTCCTCAGCCCCTACCCATTTCACAGGGTTACCCATGAGCCAGGATGTATCAGTTTCATCTCTTATCCAGATTTTCTACCTCGAAATTGTGAGAGCTTGTTTTTCATTTTGGGTTCAGATGTCTTCAAACTTCCACAGATCAATCAATGGATATAAACAAAATTGTGACAACAGCTTAGATTTAGTAAATTGAGTTTAGTTGCTTGGTTTTCTTGATATTTATAATATTATGACAAATGTTAGAGATAGCTGTTAGAAAAAGAAAATCTCCATAAGTTATTACAGGAGGCATGGTTTTATCTTTAAGAAGAAGGAAATGCCATTTTAAAATGGAATTGCTGAATTTTAAATAAACACTTTGAATTTATAAATTATTTTAGCCATTCAATTAAAGTCCCTACCGTGCAACCAAACAGCGCTGCGATTGGCCCATCATGAAAGCTGGAACGCCCACTAGTGGGCGGTAGGGACTAGGTCTACCAGCACTGCAAAAGTGGGCGGTTTTTATAAAAAGTTTGACGACCCCTGATTTTTTTTTGTTTTGTTTTGTTTTTTTGTATTTTTCTGAAGCTGGAAATGGGGAGAGACAGTCAGACAGACTCCTGCATGCGCCCGACCGGGATCCACCCGGCACGCCCACCAGGGGGTGACGCTCTGCCCACCAGGGGGCGATGCTCTGCCCCTCTGGGGTGTTGCTATGTTGCGACCAGAGCCACTCTAGCGCCTGAGGCAGAGGCCAAGGAGCCATCCCCAGCGCCCGGGCCATCTTTGCTCCAATGGAGCCTTGGCTGCGGGAGGAGAAGAGAGAGACAGAGAGGAAGGAGAGGGGGAGGGGTGGAGAAGCAGATGGGCGCTTCTCCTGTGTGCTTTGGCTGGGAATCGAACCCGGGACTTCTGCATGCCAGGCCGATGCTCTACCACTGAGCCAACCGGCCAGGGCTTTTTTGTTTTTTGTGTTGTTTTTTTTTTAAATAGCATATCTTATAAATATGAATACCCACTAAATACTTATAGCCTTTTAATTATTGCTTCTTTTTTTTATAGACATATTTGTCTAAATAAAATGAAAGACAAGTTACAACTCTTTAAATTTTATGTACAGTATATATTTTAGCAGGGGTCCCCAAATTTTTTACACAGGTGGCCAGTTCACTGTCCCTCAGACCGTTGGAGGGCCGCCACATACAGTGCTCCTCTCACTGACCACCAGTGAAAGAGGTGCCCCTTCCGGAAGTGCGGCAGGGGGCCAGATAAATGGCCTCAAGGGGCCACATACAGCCCGCGGGCCGTAGTTTGGGGACGCCTGTTTTAGAGGGTTGAAATCTTTTACGGATACTTAGTAATCTATGTAAAATTCAACTCAATAAATTGAGATAATGTACTGCTTAAGACAGTGATGGGCAATCTTATGAGCGTGATGTGTCAAAATTTGCCAAAAAACCGAGCATAACTCGGGTGATGTGTCACTTCGAGATAAAAACCATAATTTCACAATATTTATAGTTTAAATAACAAAAATGTATAATTGTAATATATAACTATTTAATAATCCAAAAACTAATTATTTAACTTACCTGCTTAGTGACTTCTTTGTTCATCTGTCAGTTGATTTCTTTTGTTGGTCTTGATATTATTTAACTTATGTGGGGTGCCATGAACTAAGATAAGTGAGGGAGAGGGGGAATTTTTTAACTAACCTGCCTATCAGTGACTTTTTTGTTGCTGAATTTCATTGGCTAAATCTTCAATTGAGGGTTGGTATTTTGTATACTTCAAGCCCAAGGAAGCGCTACTAGCTTCATCTGTCAATCTGTTTCTTTTGTTGGTTTTGATATTATTTAACGCTGAGAATAAGGTGTCACAAAAGTATGTAGAGGGAAAAATTGTGAGTAAAGCCATTGCTATATTTTTCAGGGTGCTAAAAGTGTCTGGTAATCGGTTCCAGGCACTCCAGATTTCCTGTTTATAGTGGCACTCCTCTTGATCCTCCAAGTGGCACCTTTCCAGATTCTCAAGCTTTGACCTCAAGTTGAAAACACCTGAGCCCAGATGCTGTCTTGAAATTCTGCAAATTGCATCTTATGTAAATTAAGATGTCTGCTGCTATTTCTAATGGCGGGAAACGGCACCCATAGCACAGGCCCTCGCCTCTCCCAGCCTCCCCCTCACTTATCTCAGTAATGATGGTCAATTAGAAATCCATGACACCCCAGAACAGTAGATTGGATGATGGTGCTGTGGTTATGTGGTTGCTGGTAATGGTGATCACAGGGCCCCCAGAGATGCGTCCCCCGAGGCATCCCGCTGCTTCATGATCCGCGGGCTGGAAGTGAGGTCAAAGATCCCCTAACAACCTAACTGGAAGTCCCAGAACTAGACGCTCTGTGCCGGAGTTCTGTTGTTTTGGTCTACAGCCCTCCAGCACAGAGTGTCTACACTACAGCAAATGTTTTATCCTTGACTACTGCACCTGGCCCTGCAGGAGCCGAGGATGAAACGTCCCCTGATGAATACTTCTCTGGTATGTGGCCATATGCAGCTGCGTGTCATCGAAAATGGCTATGCGTGTCAGTGCTGACACGCGTGTCATAGGTTCGCCATCACGGGCTTAAGAGATATAAATTAGTAGGTAGCTATTTATTTGAAAAAGTTATATCCCCACATTGTTTTGTGAAGTAGACATTGTAACTGTCTCCTAAACACCTAGTTTACCCCTCTCTTTTTTGTAGCATCCATTTGGTTTGGATGACACTGAGCTGTTGTTTATTGTATCTCTTGACTTGTTGATATCACAACACAGGATTTAATGAATACATGGCCTTCTGTTGTCCAGAAGTGGTAGTTTATGGATAATCTCATTAGTGCAGATTAAGTCCCTGCTTCAGTAGTTCCTTAGTTGTTGTGGAAGAAAAACCATTCTCTTTCCCACTGATCTGGAACCTAGTTTTCCTGAGGTGAAGAGAGGTGCTTTTGGATCTTTGCTCACTTCATTTCTTAGAAAAAAAAATTTAGAAAGAGAAAGGAATAGAGCAAAGGGGGGAGAAAGAAGCATCAATTTGTACTTGGCCACTGGTAGTGCAGTGGTTAGAGCACTGATCTGGGATGCTGAGGTCTCAGGTCACTGGCTTAAAGCACAAGGTCGCTGGCTTGAACAAGGCATTATTGGCTTCGCTGGAGACGCCCAGGCAATACACATATGAGACGCTAACAATGAACAACTAAAGTGCTGCAGCTATGAGTTGATGGTTCCTTTCTTTTTCCCATCCTGTCTCTCTTTCTCTCTCTCTCTCTCTCTCATTAAAAAACAACAACAACAACAACAAAACATCAATTTGTTGTTTCACTTATTTATGCATTCATTGGTTGCTTCTGACCGGGAATTGAACCTGCAACCCTGGCATATCGGTACATGTTATAACCAACTGAGCTAGCTAGTCAGGGCTTTTTTTTTTTTTTTTTTTTTTTACATTTGATAATTTTGATGATGATCCTGAGTTGCTCAGTCAACAAACATTGAAATACACCTTACTTCTGGGTTTCCCTGTTCCACAGTCCAAATAGATCCTTTAATGATTGGGCCAACTTTAGTCAAATTTTCTGTTATTTGCAAATAAAAGAAACTCAGTTGATGTACTTGTTGCTGTGGTAAAGGTACAGAACTAAATTCCAAATTAGGAGCATAAATTCTTGTCTTAGCTCTTCCATTTGCTTGCCATGCACCTGAGACAAGTGTTATTCTCATATAAAAGGGATAGGATACATGACATAACAGAATCTTCCAGTGCTAAAATTCTAGAATCATGTTAATCTGAATTGGTTTCTGGATTAAAAGTCGAAGAATAATGCAATATCTGAATTTTGGTTAATGATGAAGATCATTAGCTTTTTCCAGCTCTAGACCAGTCCTGTAAGTACATACTTGTGAGAAAACTACAGTCATTGAGAGTAAGATGACAGTCCTTTATACTCTTTGGGATATATTGGGATGGCACACATCAAAGTGTCAATGTATAACCTTATCAAAGTAACCATTACTCAAGTTATCCTAGTAAGCTTTTTATAGTTAAAAATAACAGACTGATTTAAACAGACATTTATTAAAAGAGTATTTGGGTAATATACAGAATTATGAAAATTGCATAAGGGCCTGGATGGGGTGGATACACTTGCCACAACACCTAAACATGGGCGCCGTGACTTACACTGACCATCCTCGCTGGACACCTGGAACTGCCATTGCTGCCCCGGAGCTGTCTGTTGCTGCTAAAGCTGGGATGGGTCTATCACTGTCCCTGCTTCTCTGGGTTACCAGCTTCTCATTGAATACGAAGTGTAGTCCATCTGATTGGCCGAATCAAGTGCTTGGCCAAGTCCCAGCGGCAAAGAGGGCAGGTACAACGAGCTTTCGGACTCCTGTATGTGCCAGTGCCTCCCAACACAATTTATATCTTGAGAAATTCTCCAAATGTTGAGAGATATTTCAGTGGCTAAAAAGAAATAAGTAAAAAAGCAGACAAATTACAAATGTCCACTATAAAGTTTAGCTAATTGCAATTAAATACCTCTTGAAATGCTGTCTTTAAATATCCTGTGTCACAATGGAGAAAAGAAAGCCTCTTCAACAAATGGTGCTGGGAAAACTGGAAAGCCACATGCAAAAGAATGAAACTGGACTACAGTCTCTCCCCCTGTACAAAAATTAACTCAAAATGGATCAAAGATCTAAACATAAGACCTGAAACAATTAAGTACATAGAAGAAGACATAGGTACTCAACTCATGGACCTGGGTTTTAAAGAGCATTTTATGAATTTGACTCCACAGGCAAGAGAAGTGAAGGCAAAAATTAATGAATGGGACTACATCAGACTAAGAAGTTTTTGCTCAGCAAGAGAAACTGATAACAAAATAAACAGAAAGCCAACTAAATGGGAAATGATATTTTCAAACAACAGCTCAGATAAGGGCCTAATATCCAAAATATACAAAGAACTCATAAAACTCAACAACAAACAAACAATCCAATAAAAAAATGGGAAGAGGATATGAACAGACACTTCTCCCAGGAAGAAATACAAATGGCCAACAGATATATGAAAAGATGCTCATCTTCTTTAGCTATTAGAGAAATGCAAATCAAAACGGCAATGAGATACCACCTCACACCTGTTTGATTAGCTATTATTAGCAAGACAGGTAATAACAAATGTTGGAGAGGCTGTGGAGAAAAAGGAACCCTCATACACTGTTGGTGGGAATGTAAAGTAGTACAACCATTATGGAAGAAAGTATGGTGGTTCCTCAAAAAACTGAAAATAGAACTACCTTATGACCCAGCAATCCCTCTACTGGGTATATACCCCAAAAACTCAGAAACATTGATACGTAAAGACACATGCAGCCCCATGTTTATTGCAGCATTGTTCACAGTGGCCAGGACATGGAAACAACCAAAAAGCCCATCAATAGATGACTGGCTAAAGAAGATGTGGCACATATACACTATGGAATACTACTCAGCCATAAGAAATGATGACATCGGAACATTTACAGCAAAATGGTGGGATCTTGATAACATGATACGAAGCGAAATAAGTAAATCAGAAAAAACCAGGAACTGCATTATTCCATACGTAGGTGGGACATAAAAGTGAAACTAAGAGACATGGATAAGAGTGTAGTGGTTACGGGGGGAGGGGGGAATGGGAGAGGGAAAGGGGGAGGGGGAGGGGCACAAAGAAAACAAGATAGAAGGTGACAGAGGACAATCTGACTTTGGGTGATGGGTATGCAACATAATTGAACGACAAGATAACCTGGACTTGTTATCTTTGAATATATGTATCCTGATTTATTGATGTCACCCCATTAAAAAAATAAAATTATATAATAAAAAAAAAAAAAGAATTCAAAAGCTGATGTGGTCTGCTTATTTTGCTCTTTCAAGATCTATGTTTCAGTTGAAAATTTATTATACTGTGTGTCAAAGGGCAAGTATAATATATTCTAAAAAATAAATGTTTACTGTGTGTGTGCTACTGCACTATTGCTTATAAGTCACACACTTTGATGTCTGAGCACTCTCTTTGCCTTGCTGTGTGTATCATTGTTAATCAGCTTGGCACGGTGAAGTGTTTCTTGGACCGTAATTACAGGTTTTCAAGGGAAATGACTGTGTAAAACTTACTATATGGTGTTTGTCACACTGGAGAGTATAGGAAAAACATACACCAACTGTGGGCTCTCTTCAGAAGGACCCCTTCAGAATTGCTTTCAGGACTGATAAAATCAAAAAGCAACCTGAAAGGGGGTGCTGCCCTCACCTTGGGTGAACAGTTACGCTATCTATTCAAGAAGATCAGCAAAGTTATAAAGAGAGTGTTAAATAATGCGTAAACACGTGGGTACATGCTCTGAAATTCATTTGAATTTAAAGAAGTGTTATGAAATTTTGATTTCTTGGGGAAGCAGTTCAAATGTAGTATTTCCAGTTCTTTTCAGGGAACCACATTACAGAGCCAAGGATCTTGCTGTAAGTCCTAAGTAAATGTTGATGTTTAATTTAAGTAATAAGTTTACACTGTGATTTGATTGGCAGCACCAGAGAGCCTGCTGCTTGATGGAAAAAGCTGTGTATTTTGCAGCTGTGTATATATTTCATATCAAACTGACTTAATGCTTGCCTGTGAGATGGTTCATGAGCATGCAATTTTCCTTCAGTATGCTTTCATTGCTACACACTTTAGGGCACAGTGTGTGAATTACATTTGTTTTTTTCTATTCCCTTATGTTATATAATTTTTATGATATATGGAACAAAATACATGGCTATTCCTCATTCAATCATTTATAAATACACGTATTTGACAATTATTTCTTTTTTTGAGTGCCTAAAATACACCAGGCATTGATTTGTGGCTATAAAAAATAAAAAACATAATTTTGGCCCTGGCTGGTTGTTTCACTGGTAGAGCGATGGCCTGGTGTGTAGAAGTCTCGGGTTCGATTCCCAGTCAGGGCACAAAGGAGAAGCAGCCATCTGCTTCTCCACCACTCCCGCTCCATCTCTATCTCCTTTCCCCTCCCACAGCCATGACTGAAATAGTTTGAGCAAAGTTGGCCCCGGGCACTGAGGATGGCTCCATGGCCTCACCTCAGGCGCTCAAATAGCTTGGTTGTCAAGCAATGGGGCAGTGGCCCAGACAGGCAGAGCATCCCCTGGTAGGGGGCTTGCTGGGTGGATCCTGGTCGGGGCACAAGCAAGAGTCTGTCTCTGTCTCTCTACCTCTCACTTAATTAAAAAAAATAAAAGTAATTGCCTCCCCCTTGAGCTTGTATTCTAGTACTCTCTGAGGGTAGAACTATTGGCATTCCTATAAGCCCCACACATTGTTGACTTAGTAGGCATGTCTTTTTTCACTTTGCTTGAAGCTTTGTCATGCTTTAATAAATTAGAAAACAGTACTCATTAGAATAAGGAAGTAGAGGCTGCAGTACTTATAAGCCGAAAGGGGAGATAGTGTGAAGAATAGGTGATGATCAACAACATGAGTGCACTCATTCAGAAACTGTTCCTCCAGGAGCATTTTGTGTTGGGGGACTCCAGTGTGGGCAGCAATGAAGAAGGGCTGAGACAGAGCAGGTGTGGTTCAGATCTTGGGATGGTGCTCTGTCAGTGAACATATAATAAAGATAGCACTGGAAATTGGTAACCAGAAGAATGGCTTGAGCATGGGCTCATCCGGCTTGATCACGTGGGATTCTTTATACACTGCTTGACAATTGTAGAGAACTTTTCCATAGTGAATATCCAAGACAGTGAGAAGAGGAATTCACTGTATTTTTTTATGATCCAGCCTGTACACTGTCACTTCTATGTTATGTATGCTGTTTGTTAGAAGTGAGTCACTAAGCCAGGCATACCCTTGAAGAAAGAAGTATCAAAGAACTGACAGACGTATTTTAAAGACACACAATAGTTTTTACCAGTGTCTAACTGGCATATTTATAGGCCATATTACTACAACTATCTTTACTATTGAAGAACGAAGGCCACTATCTCACTATTCATAATATAAAAATTACTCAATAAGAGAAATTTTACATGTTTGTCATATATTCCAATTCCATTGCTGTCGAAATTGTTTTCTGAAAACATGGAATTCTACAAGTTAGGTTATATTTATGACTTAAAGAATACTGTCTTAGAGAGGTTTTATAGAGGAAAAAATTCTATTATAACTTTTGTCTCATAAGTTAATCATTTTGGATTTCTGCTTAAATGTATTTTGACTTCCATAAATTTATAATTTTTTATATGTACTTTGGACTGTTAGTCTAGCATCTCTTTTCTGTGATTATAAAAACTTTTTATTTCACATAAATTAAGATAGATCCAGGAAAGAAGTTAACAGTTATTAAGGTTTTATATTATAATTAGCTGCTTTTCTTGCTCTAGCCATTTACCTTACTCTGGAAGCCTTTTTATTTCCTTGGCTCTAATTAATAACCATCTATATGAAGCTCAGTTTCCCTAAACGTCTTAATAGGGATAATAAAAAAGCCTTATCCACAGAGCAGTTTTGATGTTTAAAAGGAAACAAATGCTTTTATTCAAAGTTATGACGTTACTTATTGCTTTGTTGTTTGTGATGGTAGTGGTCATAATCTGAAGGGCAAAATCAGCAAATTAAAAATGAATAATCATGTGTGAAATTGACCAGTTGAAATAGACTTATTTATGGATAGTAGAAGGTACATAAAACTATAAGTGCTAATTTCCCTTTTAAAGGGATAAGTATATTTTATAGGATAAAGCCTGAAAAAAATGAGAGAATCAAGAGAAAACATTGACTGCATACAGGGGAAAACAAGAATGAAAATATATGAAAGAATCTGCGACTGAATGATGGAGTGAGTAATGGTATTTTGAGTAGAAGGAAAAACTGTAGGTTCTAGAGAAAGTATTGGTGTGATTTTTCACATGGCACCTTTGAGATGATTGTAAGCGCTCTTGCTGTAGCTGGTAAACAGCAAGAGGGGTTAGAGGATTGACACTTCTGCAAGAATGGGTGACAGTGGATATGTGGTTTCATTCAGACGACAACTGACATAAAAAACAAGATAGAGGCCCTGGCCCGTTGGCTCAGTGGTAGAGCGTCAGCCCTGTGTGTGGAAGTTCCAGGTTTGATTCTTGGCCAGGGCACACAAGAGAAGCACCCATCTGTTTCTCCACCCTTCCCCCTCACCTTTTTCTCTATCTCTCTCTTCCCCTCCCACAGCCAAGGATCCACTGGAGCAAAGTTGGCCGGGGCACTGAGGATGGCTCCATGGCCTCCACCTCAGGCGCTAGAATGGCTCCGGTTGCAGTGGAGCAATGCCTCAGATGGCAGAGCTTTGTCCCCTAGTGGGCATGCTGAGTGGATCCCTGTCGGCCTAATGAGGGAGCCTGTTTCTCTGCCTCCACCCCCCGCCCCTGCTTCTCACTTTGGAAAAATACAAAACAACAACAACAAACCCAAGATAGAAGGCTGAATCTGTGATTAAAACATTAGGTTTATAGAGTGGAAGTGGGGAGTAAAGCCATAGTTTCAAAGGGATTGGCAAGTAAAGAACTTTATTGTTAATAAGGAATATAGTTCAAGAAATGATTACAGAGAAAATACTTTGAAATCGTGGATACTAGGGCAGTGAGATGAGGCCATAATGAAAGAAGGTAAAAAATGAGTGCAATCTAAAAAATTAGTTAAAAGGAATTTAATGAAAGACATTAAGAAAGTCTGTGTTAAAATTCGCTGCAATGGCAAAATTAAAAAGAAACTCACAATATCAATTGTTGGTCAGCACTATCTAAAACAACTGGAACTTAAATACAGGGGATGTAGGGAAACCCATTTTTATAGCAACCACGTTGGAAAAGTTTTGGCAGTATCTAGTCCTATGATTCAGCAATGCTTAGAACATACCTAAGGGAAATGAGAGCATATGTCTACTAAATGTCATGTAGAATTGTTCACAATAGCCTTTAACTGAAAACAACTCACATGTCCTTGACTAAAAGACTGGTTCAATAAACTCTAATATATTCATATATTAGATTATTCTACAGAAATGAAAAGAACAAAGTACTGATACACACAACGATATAATAAACCTCACAGATAGAGCGAAGAACTATTGAGGCAAATTAGAAATAAACTATTTATTTTATGATTTAATTTATATGAAGTTCAAGAATGGGCAAAACTAATCTGTAGTAATAGAAGTTAGAATAGTGGTTATTGTGGGTATAGAGGCAGGGAGTAGCTATTAACTCAAATGAGCATGAAGATATGTGAAGAAAGTCTAAAAGAGCAAAAAATAACAAGGAAAGTAATAGATGAGAAGAGAACAAGTAAGAACTTATTTAGCTGAAGCCAAATGATGGGTCTATAATTCAAGAGGGGGCACTAGAGACACAGAACAACAATGCAGAACTGTATAACAACAAAAGGTAATAGAGTCTCTCTTTTAAGGAGAGACAGGAAATGAGAGAGACGAGAAGCATCAAATCATAGTTGTATCACTTAATTTGTTCATTGATTGCTTCTCATGAGTTCCTTGATGAGGGGGCTCAAGCTGAGCCAGTGACCCCTTGCTCAAGCCAGCAACCTTCCAATCATGTTGATAATCCCATGCTCAAGCTGGCATACTCAGTATTTCGAACCTGGGACCTCAGCATCCCAGGTTGACACTTTTTTCACTTTGCCACCACCGGTCAGGCAATAGTGTCTCTCTTGTCTGCTCTTTATGTCTGAGAATTCTCCATTTAATGTGATGACTTGGGAGGATATAAATGAAGGGGTTAATTCTTTTCTGCCACTTCATTCCTGGTATCTGTTATTCCTCAATCATTCACTCAGAAAATTTTTACTAAGTACCTTTTATGTTCCAGACATTGAGCTAGGCACTAAAGATATACAGTTGAAATATGATGTCTTCACCTTATGTGATTTCCAGTTTAGTGGGGGCAGATTTTCAAATAGACAAATGATTTTAATAGATGTACAAGTTCCATGAAAGCATATGGAAGAGTTCTCAAACCCCTGAGGTAAAGAAAGAGCCTACGGGAATTTCAGGTGGGGCACATTGCAAAATTAGGGTCCATGAAGAAAATGGGGCAATGCGACACTAGAGAAGTAAGTAGAAACCAGGTGGTAAAGGGACTGTACAGCACATGCCCTGGGAAGCCAGCACCCTTGAGAATGGACACATCAGGATTTGAATTTTATAACTTGCCTGTAAAATGGAGAAAATGGTGTCTATTTTGCTGGGTTGTGAGAATTAAAGTCGTAAATCCCTGCTTGTTGTTTTAGTGAAGGTAGCCATATCATGAAGCTATTAAAGGTATAATGAAGGAGAATAAGAATTGGTATTAGTGTAAATTCACATGTGCAGTTTTAGTGGGTTATGGGCAGATTCTGGCAGACAAATGAGAAAATTACTGCAGAAATCCTAGGAAAGGCAAACAGCTTGAGGGAAAAGTGTTCTTGTGCAAATGGAGGAAAGGTGAGGGAGATAAAGCAGGAGGATCCAGGTCAAGCTGAGTCACTGAATGTGACGTCAGAGAAAAGGAGATATGTAGTTTTCCGGTTTGGATAATTTGGTATAATTATTACAGTGTCTTTCCTTTAATTGACTTTTATCTTTCCATAACCCATTTATTTTTCACTAAGTTAAAAAAAATGTTATAAACAAAACTTCATGCCAAAACTAGATTTTTCCTTTGCCTATGTAATATTTTTAAGTAGTTAAATAATTCTTATTATTTAAAAAAAAATTTTGTTGACCAAATAAACAGGTTGTAGATTCTATAGGTTTAAAGAGGTTAATTTTGAAAGCTTTTAGTTTCTTCAGTTTCATAGAGCAATCATGCATTGATATTGTGTATGAGGAGGAATGGGAGGTAATGCTTATATAAAGAATACTATTTACTATTTGTAGTCAGGAAACTTTTCAGGCTAACGGCAGAAACAGACAAGTACCCAAAAACGTTCATTATGCAGTAATACTATATTTTAGGTACTGTAATTAAATGGCTAAAGTGAGTTATTAGCAAACGAATTTAATATCAGTTGGTGCTGGGGTATAAATATTGTTACACTTATAACTGTATTATGTGTATATATAAAAGAAGTCAGATGTTTTATAGGTTACTAAGCAAAAGATTGACAGTCTAAAGAAAAGCAAGCAATGTATCAATATATATATAAGGCATCTCTCTGTCTCTCTCTCTCTCACACACACATACGCACATGAAAGTGCTTATCTTCTTTCTAAGAAACGCAAAGTATCAATGGCACAGCTCTTTCTTTTCAAATAAAATCTTCACTGAAAATCAGTTTTTTTTAAAGAAATCTTTTTTAGCTTTTGATATTTGTCTTGAATCTATTTGAACCTAAATAATTTAGTTAATTTTAAGGAGGCTAAATGCTATATACATTCATTCTAGCTTATGATGAAAATGCATTTCAAAAGTAGTTTGTCTTGTGATTGAAACATAGCGATAGAAGAAATCAAATACTTCTTGGATTCAGTCTTCTTTAGGGTAATACAGTCTTTCTTACAATTTTTCTGGGCATGGAGAAAGGTCACATTTTTATTAAGAATTAGTTAAAAACTTTTTTACCAGTACATTGTGGTAGAAAGCTTTCAAGCAGTGACCTATTATATTTAGGGTATCATAAGAAATCAATTTATGAGTTGACTTTTATAGCCATTTAAATTTATTTTACATGCAAATTGTAGTAAACTCATAATCATGTTTACAAAATGTTCTTCTAAACTAACAGGATTACTTTAGAAGCATATACTTGTTGAAATTGGTAGAAGCACAAGTGTATTATAACAGCAGTGACCAGTGAAGAAATCTGTTAACTGATAACCAATAGCACCCTGAAACCTAGATTTCAAATAGACAAAAGAGATGTACCTCATTATTATCAAAGGCCAGGCAATTTCTTTCATTTTTCAAATTGGTTTATTGCATGGAAATGCTTTTGTGGCCTTTCTCAAGGTGAGCTTTGGCTCCTGTAAGACTGCCTCTGTATCATTTCATAACAAATGAGGCATCAGATGCACATACACCAGTAAATATCCCATCTTGTAGATCAAATAGATGATTTATTTAATGAGGTAGAATATAATTTCTTTTAATTTATCTTTATATAGACAGAAGTTGAACCATTTAAAAAAAACTAACCAAAAATATAGTTTTAAGATTTTGTATTTCCTCTCACTTCTCAGAATCAAAGCCTGACTAAGGAATAACAAAAATAAATTGGAGAATGATTGAAAAATCAGAAGTTTAATGTATAAGAAAATGGAAAATGGCTGCAAATAATGGCAGGTGGTTGAAGAACAGGATACATTTATCCTTGAGATAGCTACGTGATACTTTTACACAGAGCCTGGAGAGTCTTTCCAAATCTTTCGTAAGGGCTTGCTGTGAACGTCAGATATTCAAAGAAGAAAAAGCACCCAGAGCAGATTAAACAAACTTTTGAATGTACATGTTAGCCCCCTCAAATAAGCCAAAGGATCTGTTGCGAATGTGATTTGGTGATTTCTTGAATGAAATTGAAATGTGTTCTTTGTTAACTAGAGGGACGAATTCTATAGAGATACCAGAAAGTGAAAGAGTGAATCATTCATATGCATAGTTAGATTTGGCCCCAGAGCTCTTAGATCCAAATATAACTGGGTTTGCCTTGCTTTAGGAAAATTGTAAGGCAATATTTAGGAAAAAATTCATACAGTGAAATTCAGCATTTCAATTTGAGAAATAGTGCTTTGGTTCTAATGAGCAGATGCTCAACTGCGTATTGGGAGACCTGATGCAATTAAAAGATGTTTTTAGGTGGGAGGGCTCATTCAGCCATGTACGCTGGTCAGATCCTCCTTGGCCAGCTTCCTGCATGCCAGATGCAGTTGGATTTTCCTAAGTCTAGTCAGCCAGCCATTAATTTGGCAACAGTCCCTCCAACAATCACTTATAAGACCAGGGCTTGGAAGAAGACTTATGTGCTCCTTTTTTAATATAACAGAGATCAGATGTGCTACTGCGGTGATATGAACATGCTTGATAAAGGGATGAACCCCACTGGCTTCAGGAAGGAAGATGGAGAATGAAACTGGAAACAGGGAAGATAGCTTGTTGGGGCAGTCTGCTACAAAATAAGTACACATTTGGATCTATAACTGTGATTGTTAACCTTTTTCATCTCATGGCACACATAAACTAATAACTAAAATTCTGTGGCACACCAAAAAATATATACTATTTTTTGCTGACCTGACGAAAAAACAATAGGTATAATTTTGATTCATTCACACTGGACTGTTGTAATGGCTGTTGTCATTTTTTTATCTGATAATCTAAGGGAAAAGAGGTCAGTGCCCCTGACTAAATAATCAGGAATTGAATGTTTTAAAACTTCTTGTGGCATGCTGGTTGAAAATCGCTGATCTGTAAGTTTGTATATATGAGAGAATTATAAAGCTTTTTAAAATAAGGGCAGAATGGCTCTTTTTAGACTAAGTGGCTCCATCACCAGTGGTGTGTCTTGGATGACACTAATTTTTTTTTATTTTTAAAATCATAAACAAGGAAGAGGTATATCTCGAGTAAGAGCACCATGTCATTTACTGGAGACAATATTTGATTCAGCCGCTTTGCTCCCCCCCCCCCCCCCCCCCCCCCCCCCCGTTCATTCTTCTCCTTTTCTGTCTTCATTCTCTTCAGGTCAGAGGCTGGCAGCATAATTAAAATTTGAATTATTTATGAAGAGCCATTAAAGTGGGTGGCTTGCAGATCAGTCAAAGACAGCAGAGCTGACACTATGCTGAATCTCTTTTACTTTCTCACAATATTACCTTGAAAATAAGCATAAGGAGTTAGAGCTTTTAAAAGAAAAATATGTAAAACATTGTGGCCATTTACCCTGAAGCAAACATAAATGTGTATCTATAATCATAATGTGCAAAAAAGTCTTTTGTGTGTGCATAGATACATTAAAGATGCTTCTCTGCCAATAATTCATTAATATTGAATAGAAATATAATTACCAAGGGGAACAATTTTTTGGTAGATATATAAAGATATGGCTAGAACTATAAGTATACTCACATGGGTATCATTAAGTGCGCATTTGATATTTGGACAGGGACATTGAAACAGTTCAGAAACATCTGTCACCAGCATGATGTGTTGAGAAGCAAAAGAAATGGAAATGGGTGTCTGTTTTCTCAAAAGCATTAGAATCGGTAAACATAAGCATCATTTTTTATCTGCTAGTTAGAATGAGTTCATGGGCCTAATGCAATTTTTGAAAACAGTGAGAGCCAGCATAATAATGTTAAATTCAAATATTCTTCAATTAAACATAGGGAAAAAAAACATGATCAGTTTCTCTATAGCCTTATCTTAGTCTTGGGGGGAAAAGGCATATTATCATATATTTCATTTTGCACAGAGATTGAGGTAAGTATCTCCCTATTTTCCTTACGATACCTGTGTAGACTTTGTTTATACCATTCAGAAGAAAATTAAACTTTTGCTTTCCTGGCCTTTTACTATCTGCATGAAAAATGGCCCAAAACATTGGATAATAATTTTTATAGTGCTAAAATGGAAAAAAATTAAGGATTCCCAGGCCGTTATTTTCATTTCAATATGTCTCTTTAAGATGTCTCTAAGCAGACTGGATTAATACTCCATTGAAATAATCACTTTCATCGGATTTTTAAAGTCATATTCATTTCTAATTTCAGAATTCTGTGGACAAGGTCAATCTTTTTCTTTTCTTTCTTTTTTTTTTTTTTAAGGAAAAATACCAGAGCGAATGTTTTCTTGCATTGGTAGAAGTGTTTTATTTTATTTTATTTTTTTAATTTTTAAAAATTATTATTACTAAGTGAGAGGTGGGGAGGCAGAGACAGACTCCCTCATGTGCCCCATCCCAGATTCCCCTGGCAAGCTCCCTACCCGGCAATGCTCTGCCCAGCTGGGCCACTGCTCTTTTTCTGGGTAATCAAGCTATTTTAACACCTGAGGCAAGGCCATGGAGCCATCTTTAGCACCTGGGGCCAACTTTGCCTGAATCATTTGAGCCATGGCTGTGGGAGGGGAAAAGAGAGAGATAGAAAGAGAGGGAAGGGGATGGTTGGAGAAAGATGGCCATTTCTCTGTGCCCTGACTGGAAATCAAACCTGGGACTTATACATGCTGGGGTGATGCTCTACCACTGAGCCAACTGGCCAGGGCCTGGAAGTATTTTAAAAATAAACCCATCCAGGTATAATCATTGATGTTTAGGCTAAAGTCTCTCTATTTGTCTGGGTCCAAGTGACCAAAGAGCAATGATTTCCCAGAGTATTGATGTATGTAGGTAAAAGAGTAGCATATTTCTCTCTCTTCTTGTGTTCTTGCTTTTGTGTGAGACTGAATCTCCTGCAGTAGGTGTTGAACATGTAGGTCAGTGGGTGTTACATATAAAATGAAAATAATAATAGCAACAACAACAATAAACTCAATGCTTATTGTTATATGGAAACATGACAAGCTTTGTCATTTTCAGAAGAGAGGGCAGGCTGGTCAGCTGCCTCATCAACATTTGAAATTGGTGTTACCTCCAAATAAGTCACCCACAAGGAAAAATCAGCCCATTTTAACTCTTTCAATGCCAAGGTCAGTGAAAGAAAAATACCAGAAAGACCCCAGGCCTTTCCAGCACCAAAAAAATCATTTACTGATTTATCCTCTTGGAATGAAAATTTTGTATCTATTTCTAGTGTTCTTTCTTCTTCATATAGTGCTTATTGTTTTTTTACTTTATTCATTTTTAGAGAGAGAGAGAGAATGAGAGAGAGAAGGGGGGAGGAGTAGGAAGCATCAACTCCTGTATGTGCCTTGACCAAGCAAGCCCGGGGTTTCTATCTAAGGACCTCAGTGTTCCAGGTGGATGCTTTATCCACTGTGCCACCACAGGCATATGGTGATTATAATCTCTGTGAGAGAATGGTATATGTGCTGCTCACAAAAATTAAGGGATATTTTATGGCTTCATATTCATTTTGAAATATCCTCTAATTTTTGTGAGTAGTATATTTGATATGAAATAGTTAACTAGAATACTATCCTTTATGATATGATATCAGGAATGCTTAGAAAAACAATGTTTCTGCTCACCAGTTCTTACCTCTTCATGGATTAGTACCTGAAAGGTGGCTTCATCAATCTAAGGAAGGCTTACTAAAATGGAACTATCATGGCAAAGAGATACACTTTAGGTTGACACTCAGTCACTCTTGACCTTGTGAGGAGAAAGAAAAGGAGTAGTCTGAGAAATCTAGAGAGAGGATTATTAGAACCACTGACTGCTACAGAGGGGAAAGGTTATAACACATACAAGATTTGCTGAAATGTGTTCCATAGCACCCAGGTTCTGAGACACACTTTTCAAACTGGGCCATGATCTAATAAATTTTGGACACATCTCTCCTTATAGACTCTATACTCTTGGATATATAACAGACATAGTAAGGTCCTACATTTAGGAAGTCTATTTAAGTTTGATTAGTTCAATGTTTCATATATATATATAATATATATATAAATGATCTATATGTACAAACATAATTATACTATTTGAATATTATATATACATATATGCATATAGGTATATATAATGTCATTTGACTATTATTTATACATATATACATACACATATATACAAATGTATGTATATGTGTTATAAAAATACAATATCATTTGGAACTAATGTTTCTTGGACACGCTTTGAAACAATTTGAGAGATACTACTGTAGGTTTTAAAAACAGACTTTGTGATTGAACAATATAGAAAAATATCTACTATCAAATTGAGCAATCTTGAGCAAATTAACCTTTTTGAAAATGATTTCTTCATCTGTAAACTGGTACAAATAATTTTTACTCATGATTTTCTTAAGGATAGAATGCCATAATATATGTAGAACTCTTAGTAAAGTTCTACCACATAATCATTTGATAATGAACTTGAGAGGATGAGGTCTTTAAGGTCATATTTTGCCTATTTCCATTGTCTCTTTAGGGTTAGCTTTAGGTAATTGGGTCTTGCTTGAATTATTTGCTTATTATTTTATTGGCATAGCATTATGACTCAAGAAAGTCTTTAGTTTCCTATAATAAATATCTGTTGTTTTTGTCTTCTTAATATTTCTTTTTACTTGTTATAGAAAAGTCCTTGTGGGCTATATGATCCTGGTGTCGTTCAAAATAATGTTGACCTTGGTGATATCATTAATAATGACCACCATGGCCCTTGCTGAGTGGTAGGCAGTACTCTTAGTGTTTTATATATATTAACTCATTTAATTTTTTATTAAATCTTATAGCATACCTACTATAATTATCTGTTTTATAGACCAAAAAATTCTAAAAAGGGGCAGAGAGAGGTGAAGAAACTGGCTCAAGGTTACACAGCTAATAAGTGGCTGAATCAGTAGTAAACCCAAGCTGTAGGGCTCCATAATCCAGGAATAAATGCAGTATACTCTACAGTATATGCAGAAAACCACCTTCCATAAAGGGCTCTGTTCCTCGCTTTCTACCTGTGTGAGGGGAAAGTGTGACCAAAGCCATGAGGAAGTTTACATTCAGTTCCTTAGTATTCTAATATCAATGTTTCTGGATGATTATAATTATGTCTGTCTACCTACTTTAAAAGCCCATTAGCATTTAGGACTAAAAGTAGTATGTACTTAACAATTATTTGACTAAAGAGTTCTAATAATCATTTCTCCCTTAAGTGCCGATCAAACGAAACAGCACACCTCTAAAATTCTGCAATGTCAGAACAGTTATCAGCTGAATGATCCTCAGAGCTGTTTGGCTACCAACTATGGTATTTTTCAATAGCACTTTTTGGGAATAAACTTTGTGTTGTGAAAAGTTTCTTATGTACTTTAAACATTTACTCTAATGATATTTACTAGCTATTTGACAATCAAAACTTATATGTAGGCCCTGGCCGGTTGGCTCAGTGGTACAGCGTCGGCCTGGCGTGCATAAGTCCCAGGTTCGATTCCCGGCCAGGGCACACAGGAGAAGCGCCCATCTGCTTCTCCACCCCTCCCCCTCTCCTTCCTCTCTGTCTCTCTCTTCCCCTCCCGCAGCTGAGGCTCCATTGGAGCAAAAGATGGCCTGGGCGCTGGGGATGGCTCCTTGGCCTCTGCCCCAGGCGCTAGAGTGGCTCTGGTCGTGACAGAGCGACGCCCCCTGGTGGGCAGAGCGTTGCCCCCTGGTGGGCATGCCGGGTGGATCCTGGTCGGGCGCATGCGGGAGTTTGTCTCTCCCCGTTTCCAGCTTCAGAAAAATACAAAACAAACAAACAAAAAACAAAAAACTTATTTGTATTCAGAGACCCTTTAGTATCTCCAAATTTGTAAACAGTGTTTCGCCACTTTATTCCTTGATTGTTTCATTTGCGGAGGGACATTATTTCCCGTCTCACACAATTGGGAGACTATGGTGGTAAGTAGCAAAGCGTTCTTCAGTTAGGCTCAGTGACCGAATAATTCACATTACAATTCAGGCTCATGGCCTTGGTAACTCAAACGTGTACCATAGAAATATCACAAAGAAGTTCATAGTAAAGCTTTAAATTACTCACAAATTAATCCAAATACCATGTGTGACATAAATGTGTGTGGCGAGAGAGGATCTATAATTTAAAATAAAATTTAAAAACTAAATTTTACATTTAACATTATCACCAACCTAAACTATTTGAGTTAGGCTATATGTAATAATCTCTTCTTAATTAGAAGGTGACAATCCCAAAAAGGTTTACCATATTCTATATATATACCTATCAACAGCTTATCTGTTTATATCTATCCCAGTGTTTATTCAGGAGTCAGATAAAGGATTTTATTTTCTAATAAATTATAATTTTCCTCTAATAAGCAAAAAAAACCCCTTTTAAATGAATTGGCTTATGTATTCCTCTATTACAGGGGTTGGGAATCTATGGCTCGTGAGCCAGATGTGGCTCTTTTGATGGCTGCATCTGGCTTGCAGACAAATCTTTTATAAAAAAAAAATAATGCTAAAAATATAAAACATTATCATGTATTACAATCCATTCATTTCCTACCGCTCATATTCATGGTTGCGGGTTGCTAGAGCCAATCACAGCTGTCCTCCAGGACAACATCAAATTTTTATTGGATAATATGTAACATAACACGGGTCATTGTATGGCTCTCATGGAATTGCATTGTAAAATATGTGGCGTTCACGGCTCTCTCAGCCAAAAAGTTCAGATGAATGATTATTGAAGGAAGAGAGAACAGTATGTTTGGAAAACAAGGGTATCATTAATATTTAAATACTTTCAAAAGAGCTTTCTATATTTTTAACTAGAAAGTGGTGTTTTGTCAGAGAAGTAGTGGTTATGAACTGGAAACCTTAGTTCTCTAACCCTGCTGACTCAGTCAAGTTTGCCTAAAGCTGGAGAGTTCCACTGGTGGGCCAGCCAAGAATACTCAAGAGGACAAATTCCTTACGGAAAGCATTATACACCACTGTTGTCCATTGAACTGGACAGTCTTACAGGTTTTCAGACTGACTGAAGAACTATTTCATTGGCCAAAGCTAACAGAAGCATTATTTTTCCTCCTCCATTAGGAGAAGGAGTAAGTGAAAACAAACTGAAGGAAATTGGCAAAAGGCATTGTACTTTTTAGAATGGAGAATATTTGATTTACTTTAGTCGTAAGCGTGGAGGGCAGGATTCCTTCCTCTTTTAACTAATATCTTCAAACTTTCTCTGTATACACTTGTACCTTTTCCCTCCAGTCCTAGAAAAATATCCCTCCCTCTGCTAGAGGCTAATGACTTCACCTGTTTTCAAAAATATTTGCCTCCCATCTCATCCAACATTGAGGTCTCCCTCTATCACTAATTCCTCTTTCTATTTTATATTCAGTTTCTTCAATTTTGTTGGCTTGTGCCTAAAAGCTCATAAATTTAGGCATGCTCAAATCTTTCCCATCTTTATAAGAAAGCTACAAATAAAATAAATATTCTTAAGTCCTGTATTCCATTTAGTTAATGTTTCTTCTCTCCTTTACTTAATAGCCAAACTTTTACCAGAACTTCCCAGATTTTCAGATTTTATGAACCAATGTATTTTTTTTTAAATATGAGAAATAGCTTGACTGTGGTGGCGCAGTGGATAAAGTGTCGACCTGGGAACACTGAGGTCGCCGGTTCAAAACCCTGGGCTTGCCTGGCCAAGGCACATACGAGAGTTGATGCTTTCTGCTCCTCTCCCTTCTCTCTCTCTCTCTCTCTCTCTCTCTCTCTCTCTGTGTCTCTAAAAAAACTGAATAAAGTTAAAAATAAAATATTTTAAATATGAGAAATAATCTAAATAACTAACAATTAGTCTATTCCATCAATTAGATTTCAGAAAAGGGAGGGTGTTGTAACACTATAAAAGGAGGAAGGGTATATTTACAGTATTCTGTTCTCATACCTGTTTTAGGTTTTACATAGTCCTGGAGTATAGAATTTGTACTCTCATTAATGGTTTATTGTAATCCATTGTTGCAATTTAGTGCATGTATTAATATTTTAAGCATTACCACATTGGCTTTGAATCAAAACAAGGAGTGTGATTTAATTCAGTGGATTGAGTTGCCAATTGTAAATGGATATTATCTCAAGATGCATATGCATTTTTCCTGAAAATAGATGACTGGCACTGAATGTATTTTCAGTGTCAAGACAGCAGTAATGCATATGATTGGGGGCAAGATACAGACTGCTGTGGGCATGGGGCCAGAATCCTGTCTTGTGTTCTATGCCAGTCCCTTCAAGGATCAGAGCTGAGTAGAGCTGATATGCTCAATTGAAATGCATTCTGCAAGATACCATACTAAGTACCATAAATGAAGAGGGAAATAAGCTATTTATTTCACTGAATCTCACAGAAGCTTTTTATTTTGTGATACAAAATATAAAAATTTGTCATAAACACAAATAAGATAATATAGTGTCATCTTATTAGTATTGAGAGCAAAGCAAAGCACTTCCAAATTGTCATAATTCAGGTTATATTTGTTGCTACTACTTCATCACTGATATCATCTCTAATGAATTCAGAGTATGTGTTGATTGTGGAGAAGGTATTTAAGTTTTGAAACTTGTGATAGTCTACACATCGTTTCTAGTGACAGTGGTGTAGCCAGAGCAAGTGCTAAGGCAAACATTGTTTTGTGAATTATTTTATTTGAATTTTTTGCTTCAAATTTTAAATGACTTAGAGATTCAGGTTATTTTAAGTATTTATGCTTTTTATTTTTGCCAAAATTATATTATTGTGATATCTTCTAATGGATGGCTTGACTAAGGTTCTTAGTCCTTAAGCTTTAATTGATAAATTTGGTTATAACTAAATTACTAAGTTTTTTTTTTCTGGTTTTTTTTTTTTTTTTTGGTATTTTTCTGAAGCTGGAAACGGGGAGGTAGTCAGACAGACTCCTGCATGCGCCCGACCGGGATCCACCCGGCACGCCCACCAGGGGGCGATGCTCTGCCCTCCGGGGCATCGCTCTGTCGCGACCAGAGCCACTCTAGCGCCTGGGGCAGAGGCCAAGGAGCCATCCCCAGCGCCCGGGCCATCTTTTGCTCCAGTGGAGCCTGGGCTGCGGGAGGGGAAGAGAGAGACAGAGAGGAAGGAAAGGGGGAGGGGTGGAGAAGCAGATGGGTGCTTCTCCTGTGTGCCCTGCTGGGAATCGAACCCAGGACTTCTGCACGCCAGGCCGACGCTCTACCACTGAGCCAACCGGCCAGGGACTACTAAGTTTTTTAATAATAAATTAATTTATTCTCTAAAATCAGTTTTCATGATTTTATATCACTACTTCTAATTCTCTCTTTGATGTATATACTATATGTGCAAAGTATAAGTTATGTCTATATTTTGTTATACCCATATAGACAGTGATGCTCTCTATACAGTAGTCTCACTCAAAGGCCAAACTCAATATGATCTTGAGCAAAATATATTAGAAAACATGCACAGTAATCGTACAAGATAAAAATAAATTTATGCTTTTATATGTTTGCGCTAGTACTTGAAAGCTGGAGTTGAATCATCACACACTAGCCTGGAAAGAGGATCAAATTCTGATTGCCAAATTTTAATCCATATGCTCAGGCACATATATACATTGGAAGGCTGAAACATGTCTTAGCAATCCAGAATGAATGATTGACTATTTTGATTGATTGAATTATATACATATTCAAAGAATGAAAACACTGAACTGAAGGGGAGTGGTGAAAATTTCAAGTAAAGAAAGAAGATATACCACAGAGAAAACCTTTGTCAGTAGTCGGTCAAGAATTACCTCTAGCCTGACCAGGTGGTGGCGCAGTGGATAGAGCATTGGCCTAGGACACTGAGGACCCAAGTTCGAAACAATGAGGTCGCTGGCTTGAGCATGAACTCACCAGCTTGAGCTTAGGGTCACCGGCTTGAGCGTGGGATCATAGACACGACCCAATAGTCAATGGCTTGAGCCCAAAGGCCGCTGGCTTGAAGCCCAACGTCACTGGCTTGGGCAAGGGGTCACTGGCTCAACTGGAGCACCCTGGTCAAGGCACATGTTAGAAAGCAATTAATGAACACTAAGGCACCACAATGATGAGCTGAACTTCTCATTTCTCTCCTTTTCTGTCTGTCTGTCCCTCTCTATCTCTTAAGGAAAAAAAAGAATTACCTCTAGAGGGAGACATATAGCCTTTGGTCACCCAATAAATTCAATATAAAAGAATAAATAAGATTTGTGCTAGTCAATTAAAAAAGTAATTACTTCTAAAGGGAAATATTTAGCTATTGGTTTTTTACTTTTGGTATCAATGGGAGACTTTCTCTGGATGTATCAGTCTATTCTAATCACTCCCATTAACTATTAAGTTTATGTAAGGCTCCTTATTCTGATCCTATGCTCAAAAGCTGTTTATCATTTGGCTTTTTTTTTTAAATTTTTTTTTATTCATTTTAGAGAGGAGAGGGAGAGACAGAGAGAGAGAAGGGGGGGGGAGGAGCAGGAAGCATCAACTCCCATATGTGCCTTGACCAGGCAAGCCCAGGGTTTCGAACCGGCGACCTCAGTGTTCCAGATCGACGCTTTATCCACTGCACCACCACAGGTCAGGCCTCATTTGGCTTTTTATCGTTTTGCCTGTAGGGAGATAATGGATAGGTTATGCCAACTGGATTAATTCTTTCCTTCGTGAAATAATTATCAAGAGCCCACTAATGGGATTGGCTTTGTTTTGTATTCTGGGGATAAAACAGTGAACAAACAGGCAAGTTGCTTATTTTCTTGAAGTTTAAATTCTGGAGTGGTGAGTGAGACCAAAACACATTGAGAAAAACACACTGAAGGAAACGAACATGGTGATATGACTGACAGGAAGTAACTAGAGGCAGAGGGAAGGAGTCGTTTAGTGAGTGGAGTCAGTAGGTGACATCTGAACTAAGAACTGAATGGTAGAAACATTTGTTTAGCAAGTGAAGAGAGAACAGTTTTCTAAGCAAAGAAAATGAAATGTTCTGAACATTTTAGAGTCCTAATATATAAAGGAGGCTAGTAGGATAAGATTAGGCTGTCGAGGTAGAGAAAGGTCACACTAAGTAGAACTTTGTAGATCGTTGAGTTGGGATTTTTTTTCTAAATGCAGGTTTAATAGATAAATTTTACATTCACACTTAAGAAATGGATCTATTTCAAGGGCACTGATGAAACCAGGTTTCTGAGTTGCTAAAGCTGAAAGCCTGACTCTGGAATGTGGTAAATTTAAACAAGGTAATGAACTCTACCCTTTGAGGTCTTGATGCCAGATTTTCTCCCAGCCTGAGCCTATTGAACTTTCCTGTGCATGGTAGCAAAGAGATGAATGATAGCATAACATTAGGTCTATCAACAATGTTACAAAATGTTATACTTCTGGTAATGATTATTTCAAGACATATGACTGACACCATATTGCTTATTTGGACAAAGAAAGACACACAACCTAAAGGGATGTAAACAGTGTTTTATTGCACCATCTTAAACACGTGCATTCCTTTCACCACTAGGAATTTATACCAAAAAAACACACATGAAGAATTAAGAACAGAAATAATAGAGTGAAACTAATGAAAATATTTAAAAAGTGAACCAATAAAACATATATGAAAACAAGAGATCGCTTATGGCGCTCTTTTCCTACAATTATATAATGAAATACAAATTTTTTCCTATTAAACACAGTCTTAGAAACACACAGGACATCTAAGGGATTTATGCTGAATGCTAATTTGTTTTATATTTACTTTTGGAAGGACAGAATAAGAATTAACCAAATTAAATTGCAGAGAGGAAATGAGGTGAGAGTAGGCAGGATGTGATTTTTTTAAGCCCTTAATAATGTATAATTCACTTTTTAATGGCCACTTAGTATGTAGCAAATATAATTTTTATTTCCTTGTTGGAAAATTAAAATGAAGACTAGATGAATAATCTGTTCGTGGCATTAATTTTTGATGTTGTTTTGTTTTTAAGGCAGAATAGAAACAGTCACCCAGCACAGACTCAGTCGGGAGAGTGAAGTTACACATCAAATTGAGTTGTCAGGGAAGAGGGTTTCTTATCAATAAAACTGCCACTTACAAAAATATTTTGACCTCATGTTTCTTAGCCATATGGGAACATACTAAATTGAATGTTCAGTAGCTTCAGGGAATCGGCTCTAAAACCTTGAGTTTCTGGAGAATAAACACAAGTTATTTTCTAGTGCAAAATTCATGATGAAAATATATTGTATGGCACCATTAAATTTGATATATGAAAGATAACAGGTAAGGCTTTAACATGAAACACCATTAACAGCATTATTATACATTTATTTTGTTTGCCTATATTTTATGTCTTGCCAGATTCTTTTTGGTTGTTTTAGTGTTGTATATTAAAATACTTGTATATGGCCTGACCTTTGGTGGCGCAGTGGATAAACACATCGACCTGGAACGGTGAGGTCGCTGATTTGAAACCCTGGGCTTGCCTGGTCAAGGCACATATGGGAGGTGATGCTTCCTGCTCCTCTCTTCTCTCTCTCTCTCTTTCCTCTCTAAAATGAATAAATAAAATCTTAAAAAAAAATACTTGTGTATATGTCAAATGCCCTTATAAAATGAAATAAACTTCCAGAGCCAATATTTTTATCACTATGCCCTTGATTAATGTTCTTATATATTATATATGAACTATAACAAGTCATGGTTAAAGAATTCTTTTCTCTATGGATTCTCCTTTTAAGTACATTTAACAAGTCTCCCCACAGCCTTCACTTTTACCTCAGTCCATGCTTTCATCATTCCTGATCTGTAGTTCACATCTTTATCTTTTCTGACCCGTTTTTGTGTCTTTTGTCTTTAGATTCTCACTGCCCTTTGACTATTGTCCAGACTACTGCCAGTCATCTTTTTCAAATTCAAAATGTATTGTCTCATTTCTCTACCTCAAGTTCTGTACTTATTTCTTGTTCGCTTCAGGATATAATAATCCAAATTATTTTATAAGTCAAACAGAGCCTATATTCCATCATAAGCACCTTTTCTCCAGCCATTCCTCCCCCTCTTCGCTAAAGCTACAAACACTTCCCTCTCCCTGAATGTCTGTCTATACATTGTGTTCTGATCTTTGAACACCTATTATTTTACTCTTCAACTGGTTCACTTCTCATTCTATTAAGTGGGCTTTGTCTGCAAACCCTTCCTAGATTTTAGTCTTTCTATCTGCCCCCAACTCATCCTCTCTGCTACCACAATTTGTATCAGGTGTTCCTTTGGCTTACAATTTAGCTCTTACAACACTGCAGGGATATTTTTTGGTGCTGATTTGCCTACTATTTTGTAACTGCTTGAGTCCAGGAACGCTATATCCCCACTGATGAGTACTGTGGGCATCCAGTAAATGTGTATTTCATGAATGGACAGTTGCATGTTTAACAAGGAAGGGAGTGCGGCTAGTGCAGTTGTGATAGGACCAGGCAGCCCTGCTGTTTTCAAGTCCTGCCTCCACCACCTATCGCTGTGACTAACAGGCAAGTTACTAACCTCTTTGTGCTTTGCTTTCTTGAGTGGTAGATGAGTACTACAAAAGTAAGTACCTCAGATCGTAATTGCAAGGACTACATAAAGCAGTTAGCAAAATACTTGATATATCATCAGTGCTCAAATGAATGTAAATAATTATTATTATTACAAAGGAAAGCTTATCAGAATTACAGTACATAATATCTTTATTTTGCTTCTCTTAAAATATGTTCACATTCTTATTTTATAGCACAAAAAATATAGAATATATTTGCAAAACAGTCGTTATTGTATTGTCTAATAATTAAAATATAAATGACAGATAAAGACTTCGATACTTTTGTGTTTGGAAGAACACACAAGTTCAGGTAATGAAAATTACATGAATCATATAGAACAATGAAGTGATTATTTGCTAGACTTTTGATTTTGCATGTTCTTTTACCTCTGCAACTGACTACTGTTCACTGACAAACGATGCTAATGGCTGTCCTTGGGAAAGGAGGCGGGTGGCGTGAGGCTAGTCCAACTTTGCCTTTTGTCTCCCGCCCCTCCCAAGCTGGTAACTGCTGATGGACTACTTAACAGTTTCTAATTATCTTGGTAGTTATTTTAATGATTCTAGTGTATGGCATATCAAAAACTGGAAAATGATTTCAATGTATGGTTCTGAAAATAGAACAGAGAACACAGCACTGCCAAATCCTCCAATTTTCTAGAAAGGAAATGAAAACATGACAGCTCAACCCTTTCCCACCACTGCCCTTCGTGGGGATAACTATGGGGTTGACTGCTTGAAAAGAATTTAATTGCAAGGTCATAATGTTATATTGTACCTTTTTTGATTTCTCATATATATATATGTTTGTGTGTATTTATGTATTACAAAATTTCACATGACAAGTATTTGGAATTACTAGTATAAATCATACATTTTTTAAGAGGAAAAGAACATACCAAAAGCCAATATTTAATTTCTTAGAAGAATGCTGAATACAGAAAGCAGACTGCTAAATATAAAATTAAATTAAAATATCTTACTATATTGTGAGAGCTATTTATTGAAGTTTAAGATGTTACATGTGAAGTCATTGCTTAAACAATAAAGATTGAAGCTTTGACACCCTCTGTAATAGTGATCACCCTCAGAGAGAAGGTAATTAATGCCACTAGCTGTGGAACCATAAGAATTGTCTTGTATGCACTATGTTACATAATGAAGTTAAAAATGAATAAATTTCAGGATATAACAATAGGAAATTAGATTTTTATTTATCTGGTGCTTAAGAAAAATGATTTCTCACTATGAAAATGTATCCATGTAGGATCAGATCTGTTTTTTGTTTTTCTCTCTCCTCATAATATTATCAAGCTTCTTTAAAAGGCAGAGGGGTTGCAGGTGAGGTATACAGACTGTTTTTCTAGTTGCCTGCTCACCGTCCATTCCCTACTTTTCCCATGTTCAAAGCTCTCCTATGGCACCAGTCATTAGATTTGGGTACGACTGATCCTAGGCCTAGTACCTGGGGTATTATTAATTGTTCTAAACCAGGGGGAGTCAACCTTTTTATACCTACTGCCCACTTTTGTATCTCTGTTAGTAGTAAAATTTTCTAACCGCCCACTGGTTCCACAGTAATGGTGATTTATAAAGTTGGGAAGTAACTTTACTTTATAAAATTTATAAAGCAAGATTACAGCAAGTTAAAGCATATAATAATTACTTACTAAGTACTTTATGTCGATTTTTGCTAAGTTTGGCAGAATAAATCTTTATAAAACAATTTACTATAGTTAAATCTATCTTTTTATTTATACTTTGGTTGCTCCGCTACCGCCCACCATGAAAGCTGGAGCACCCACTAGTGGGCGGTAGGGACCAGGTTGACTACCACTGTTCTAAACCAACTCAGTTCGGGATTGGTGATAAAATCTGCCTAAGCCAATCAGCACAAGATCTGGGCTAGTGTTCTAATAGGCTCAGGAGCATCATTTGATAATTTTGAGAATAGTTGTGAGAATATAACCCTTCTCCTATAGGAGAAGAACAAAGATGATTTCAGCTTTCTTTCTAGCCCTTTTGCAACCATGAGGTTGGCAAAGCTGAAGACAGTGCACCAAAGGTAATGGCGACACGTAGAGAAGGTCAGAGCTAAGGCAGTACCCTGTCTTCCTTTACCAGGGCAGCACTCGTCTTCCATAATCTCGTCTCACACACTGTTTGTTCAACCTCATCAGCAGTCTGTTCCATGTTGCACTGTCTGCCACATCCATGTGATCCTGTGCAGAATTCCCAGATGCTCCCATACTCTTATTTCCCTCAAATTCTTTTTCCCCTTATTAGTCCCTTTACCTGTAATCTTTTGTTCAATTATGCTCCTCCAGTGTTTGACAACTATTTATTCTTTAAGACTCAACACTAGGTTAGCTTTTATGGTCTGAATTTTTTTGCCTTCCAGATTCTTGTGTTGAAACTTAATACCTAATGTAATGGTAATATTAGGAGGTGCAATTTTTGAAGGTTATTAGGTCATGAGGGTGGAGCCCTCACGACTGGGATTAGTGCCCTTAGATCCCAGAGAGCTCGTCTTCCCTTTTGCCATTTAAAATTACACTTACCAATCACTGAGTCTGCCAGATGCCATGATCTTGGACTTCTCAGCCTCCAGAACTGTAAGATAGAGATGTTTGTTACCCACCCAGTTTATGCTTTTTTTGTTATAGCAGCCAGGGTTAAGCCAGCATCCTTAACTCCTGTTATATCTACTGAATATGGTATTCCTCCTTTGTGCTCCCATGACACCTTGCGAATGCAGAACGCCTCTATATTAAATTTTAAGGGGAGATTTTTTGAGTCTCTGTCTCACTAGAGCATCTTTAAGATAGGTATTTGTTTATTACTGGGTCAAAAAACCCCACTCTTAAATGCAAATCAAAACTGCAATGAGATACCACCTCACACCTGTTAGATTAGCTATTATCAACAAGACAGGTAATAGCAAATGTTGGAGAGGCTGTGGAGAAAAAGGAACCCTCATACACTGTTGGTGGGAATGTAAAGTAGTACAACCATTATGGAAGAAAGTATGGTGGTTCCTCAAAAAACTGAAAATAGAACTACCTTATGACCCAGCAATCCCTCTACTGGGTATATACTCCAAAAACTCAGAAACATTGATACGTAAAGACACATGCAGCCCCATGTTCATTGCAGCATTGTTCACAGTGGCCACGACATGGAAACAACCAAAAAGCCCTTCAATAGAAGACTGGATAAAGAAGATGTGGCACATATACACTATGGAATACTATTCAGCCATAAGGAATGATGACATCGGATCATTTACAACAAAATGGTGGGATCTTGATAACAATATACGAAGTGAAATAAGTAAATCAGAAAAAACGAAGAACTGCATTATTCTATACATAGGTGGGACATAAAAACGAGACTAAGAGACATTGATAAGAGTGTGGTGGTTATGGGGGGGGGGCCCAAAGAAAACTAGATAGAGGGTGACAGAGGACAATCTGACTTTGGAACATAATTGATTGACAAGATAACCTGGACATGTTTTCTTTGAACATATGTACCCTGATTTATTGATGTCACCCAGTAAAATTAATTTAAAAAATTAAATAAAATAAAAATAACAAAAAAACCCCACTCTTTCTGACCATACTGTTGCAAAATTGTGATATACTACATCAATACTGTTATATATATACATATATATATATTTGTGTATTTATATATTTATATAAAAAAGTAAAAAGTCATACTTCAAATGACATCAGGTGCAAGAAAATATTACTAATTTGATTTTCAATGTCACCTTTAATTATTAGAAAACAAATCACTTGCTTATTTCAAGTATTAGCTTAGGAATAAGAAAATATGGATTCTAATTTTATCTTTAACATTTCTATAATTATCAAAATCCTGTTTAGATCACTGTGAGTACAAAGTTTTTGAGAAAATAAGCAGTGAACTTCAAGTAGGGTCACACCTGGTGTTAGTGTCCGCATAGGCTGAGAGCTTCCTTCTCCTCTCAGGCCACCAGAGTGCCTCTATCCCCAAGTGTCAGCCTTCCGAAAGGAGGTCAGTAGGGAGAGAACTCTCAGGAGAGACACGCATGGCCCCATGGAAACCTGCCAGCAGTTTATATAAGAGTCAGAGTGAATGCCTGGCCGCCGAGTGGGCATCGCTAACCTTACGCGTGAGGTATTTTATTATTGTCATTTCATTGTGGTTATTATTAATACACGTAGTCACGACTGTGGCATCTTAAATCTAAAGTAGAGCATATGTAATATCCGACAGCCTTTGCCGTCCTGCTCGGTGTGGTAGAGTCGTTAGCTTGGTGCAGTGTCAGCTGCTTACTGTCTATTGTATACACCTGGGCCTTGTCACATGTGTTTGTGACTTCCTAGTTTCATTTCTCTGGAAATAGGAATAATTGGGTTTCTTATCAGATATTGAAGTTCATTGTTTGAGAGCTTAGAGGTTCTCGTTCTCTCTCTCTCTGTATTTCTTAGAATACAATATGTATCTCTTTCCAAATTCAGGATTAGGGAATAATTATAATGTTAAAACATCTCCAATTTAATTTTCCCTCAGGAAATCCTGCAAACTAGATGAAAATGACTGTGGAAGCTCTCTTCTTATAGTTGGGATTTAAAACAAGATGCTGTTTGCAATGTGATGCCCAGAAGCCATGCCAGGCCTGTTTCCATGCCATGCACCAGTCCGCCAGCGACATGCCTGGCGTTCCTGGCCCGGGTGGGCCTGTGGGAGGCGCTGGGCCCTCACTTTCACTTCCACAATTCATGTGCGCATGGGCTTGAAAAAAGATTTGTGTAGCTAAATCCCAACTAGATACAGAAATATTATTTCTCCACTTCAGTTTCCCATTTTAAAATTCTCAAGAGACATAAAAGCAAGCTGGCAGAGTGGACAGTCCTGATACATAGTTGTTCTCTGTCCAGCAGCATGGTCCTCCCCTCAGAGCCTGTGACTCTAGGCAATGAGCAGTGGCCTGAGGGAATGGAGAAGACCCTGGTGTGGGGCCTTCTCTCTGACTCATCTGCTCCTAGCGCGCGTGTGCCTTGTAGGCTGACAGTGAGGAAGGGGTGAGAGTGAAGACTTTTGTATACAGAATGGGCGGCATTAAGCCAAAAGGGCACCAAAATTTCATCACCCTTTAGTACAGAGCTGTGGGTCTGTGTCAGCAGCCAAAGATGGGTTGCCCTTTTCATGAAGATAAAAACTGTCTGAATATTCCCTGAAATAAGTTTAAAACATTTTTACAAAAGAACTGATAATTGGTAGAAAGCTTGTACAGATATTGCAATTACTTTGTCAGCTGGTCAAAGAAGCAAGTCCCTTCTCTCAGTCCTCCTGCCCACCAGCATTCTCTCCACCCTGTTAACACGCACTCACACACACTCACACACACACACACACACACACTCACACCCACACACTCACACATACACTCACACACACTCACATACACTCACACACACACTCACACTCACACACACACACACTCACACCCACACACTCACACATACACTCACACACACTCACATACACTCACACTCACACACACACTCACACCCACACACTCACACATACACTCACACACACTCACATACACTCACACTCACACACACACATACACTCACACACACACTCACACACACACACACACTCACATACACTCACACACTCACACACAGAGGCACGCACACACCGGACACGGCTTAAAGAGGAGATGTGGTGCCAACTATAAACATGAAGTAGTTTTTAAAATAAAATGCTTTGTCATGAAGTGTTGAAAATGTTTTGTGGTGTTTCTTAGATGTTTTGTTTTCAGATAATAACAAAATCGTTAATTTAAAATGATGCCTGTTTTTGGTACCAGATATTGGTTTATTTACCTGAAATACATTCATATTCTATTATCATGTGAACAAGAACAGGTTATACAAGTATATTTTTAAAATGATAAATTATTTATAAATTAAATTTATATATTGATTTCTCCACATATGCATAAATATAGAAGTATATAACTGTGTAATGTATAAAGAGATTATTACAGTTGTGCCTTGAGATATGAATTAAATTCGTTCTGTAAGCAAGCTTGTAAGTCAGTCAACTCATGTGTCAAACTGCCAATACTGGACCTGTGCACCATCGCGCCAACTATGGGCAGCTTCCTGAATCACAGCTCATATCTCGGAATTTCACTCAGATCTTGAACAAAAGTACAGACCGAGTCGCAGCTTGTATCTTAAAAATTTGTATGTTGGTCTGTTCATATCTCAAGGTACCACTGTATATATGATATTTCCCCATGTATAAGACACTCCCATGTATAAGATGCACCTTAATTTTGGGACCCGAAATTTGAAAATATATATATATATATTACATAAAGTTATTGAACTCAAGTTTTATTCATTATAAAATTCATACAACTCCTTATCAGTGTCAACACTCTCATCCATTAGCTTGTCCTCATCTGTGTCTGATGACGAATCACTGTCTTCATATATTGCCTTGTCCTCAGTTCCATCTATGGCATTTGAAATGCCATAGTTCTTAAATGACTTGACAACCATTGTATAAGACGCACCCAATTTTAGACTCAAAATTTTTTGGAAAAGTGTGCGTCTTATATATGGGGAAATATGGTGTATATATTATCTGAGTGGTCTGTAATTTGCTTATATTTTCTAGTTTTTTCTACAATGATTATGAAGCACTTATAAAATAGATTAATTTTTTTTAGATGTTATTTAAAAACAGTGATTGATCAGAATTCTAGCATGCAGAGGCTTTGGGCTATGAAGGGTGATTACTATGATAGCCTGAAATAAGTTTAACCTGAATTCAAAGGACCCGATATACACAGACAGTGTAACACCTGATCTCTAAATGGGTGCGACCACAAATTTATACATCTGTATGTAGAACATATGTAGCATATAACAGAAGTAAAATGTTTCTGAACTATATAACTATAATGGAAAACGGTGTTTAAATAAGAATCTACAGCTATGCTTTGCTAGAGGGTGAAGCTCTCAGGACGTATTTAAGAAAACATAAACATACATGTATTGTATCCTTTTATTGTTGCCAGTTTAGCATAATAAAAAACGAAGGCTTGACAACCTTCTCTTTAAAGTGAATTTTACAAAACTAACTAAAGTGTTTTCTCAACTCTCTCCTTTGTGTGTGTGTGTTTAGCTGAATAAAGAATTTGCAACATTTTGAATAAATACGCATTTAAGAATGCCTGTCTTTTAGCAATACTTGGGTTTCTAGTTTTATTTATAAAAGTTATGCCATCACTGATTTTATTATTTATAGGTTTTAGTTATTCCATTACTAGAGTTTTCTTCCACCTTGGGAAACACCAAACCAAAGAGTTCTGTTCCACATGGAATCCACTAAAGGCAAATTTCAATTGTGTAACGGAGAGACTTTTTCCATGAATATAGAATTACCTGGGGATTTATTCAAAACAAAAACAAATCATGCATCAGTGCAGGGCTGAGCTAGCTGTAAACCTGAAGGAATTCAAATAATTTTGTCTCACCTGTGATGATGGTGATTTGAGTAAGACAGTAATCATTGATTTTATGAAATTTTTCTACTTTTTTTTTTTTTAGATTTTATTTATTCATTTTTTTTATTAGAGAGAGAGGGGAGAGAGAGGGGGGAGAGATAGAGAGAGAACAGGGAGAGGAGCAGGAAGCATCAACTCCCATATGTGCCTTGACCAGGCAAGCCCAGGGTTTCGAACCGGTGACCTCAGCATTCCAGGTCGACGCTTTATCCACTGCGCCACCACAGGTCAGGCCTTTATGACATTTTTCAATGATCAGTGGCCGGCCCAAGATTTGCCATGGATTTGCTCTCAGGAGACATGTTCTGTTTCTGGTTTGGTATCAGCGCTCCTGCCTTGGTGTGAGTGGACATGCTGGAGGATGCTTTATGCTTTTTTAGAAAATCAGGTCTGAGTCTTTGTTGCATTTTCAATTTTATTACACTTTTCCCAAGTGTCAGAGGCAGTAATGATCAAAGATCTTTTCCTATGTATAATTTATATGATTTTGATGGAAAGCACATTACTGTTGTCTGTAGAAGTGGAATATAGTTAAAATTATACATTTAAAATAATACTAGTAGTCATGTTTATGTGTGTTAAATTTAGAAAGTTAGGAGTGTTAAGGAAAAGATTTTGAAAATAGATTCTTGTTTATTTATATATATTTTTTCATTGGGACGATCACTTAATAAGTTAACTAATATAATAATGTATGTCAATTATAATTGAAAATACAAATGATTTAAAAATTTTAAAAAAGGAAATAGATCTTGAAAAGGCCTTGGTGTCTTGATCTTTCAGCTGCCAGTTAAGACAGACCTCTAGGATGTTCTTTATCAAGCTGTCAGTATATGCACCTTACTCAAGATGAAATCTGTGAGACAATATGACTCAGACAGTCACATCTTTCATAGGTTATCAGCTATTTCTGAAATATTGCATTGCTTCCTCTACCTTAGTAATTCATCTAAGTTAAGAAATATGTTACGGCCTGACCAGGCGGTGGCGCAGTGGATAGAGCGTCGGACTGGGATGCAGAGGACCTGGGTTCGAGACCCTGAGGTCACCAGTTTGAGCCCAAGGTTGCTGGCTCCAGCAAGGGGTTGCTCGGTTTGCTGAAGGCTTGCAGTCAAGGCACGTATGGGAGAGCGGTCAGTGAACAATTAAGGTGTCGCAATGCGCAACGAAAAACTAATGATTGATGCCTCTCATCTCTCCGTTCCTGTCTGTCCCTGTCTATCCCTCTCTCTGAATCTCTCTCTGTCTCTGTAAAAAAAAAGAAAAAAAAAAAAAAGAAATATGTTATGCCCTGGCCAGTTGGCTTAGTACCCAGTGTGTGGATGTCCCAGGTTTGACTCTCAGTCAGGGCACACAAGAGAAGCATCCATCTGCTTCTCCGCCCCTCTCCCTCTTACTTCTCTCTCTCTCCTCCTCCTGCAGCTATGGCTCGATTAGAGAGAGTTGGCCCGGTTGGCCCGGGGTAATGAGGATGGCTCCATGGCCTCACTTCAGGCTCTAAGAAGAGCTCAGTTGCTGAGCAACCAAGCAACACCCCAGATGGGCAGAACATCACCCCCTAGTGGGCTTGCTGGGTTGATCCTGGTCAGGATGCATGTGAGAGTCTGTCTCTGCCTCCCCTCCTCTCACTGAATTAAAAAATATATATGTCCATTGAAGAAACAGTGAGCTTGGGCCAGAAAGTTCTTAAAAGCACTTGGTCTCTCTTCCCTTTAATGAAACTGGTATGGGATTTAGGGTCACCTTTGAAAGTGAAAACTTTGACATTTAAATGCAAGAACCACAAACCATAGCTCTAAAAATTTAAAAGCTAGAGCTACATATAAATCTGTGATTTTACGCTTATAGACTACATAGACTGAAGTTTAAGAGTTTGGAATGTAAGTCCAGCTGTATGGGCTTTCTTCTGGCTCCATGTATGTGGTGTGGTGTGTGATTAGGAGAGCTTCGAGGCCTCCTGGATCCTGGGCCTTCTTGTCTCTGAAGGGGAGCCTGACACCTTGCTCATGGGTTAGTTGTGGGGGAAAATATCAATATATATGTAAAACAACATATTGCTTGGCAAGTACCACTCATTCAGTCATTGTTGGCTATTTTAATAATAATTTGGTAATAATAATTATTGACAATAACAAGTAAATATATGGATAGCTAATTTGTTCATATTGGGAATTTTATATTCCTATTTCAGGAAAAAATATGTACTAAAATATGTCAAATTATCTATAAAAGTGTTTATAAGGCATGGACTCTGCAATAGCATTGATTTTCAATGATCTGTAACTAAAGTCAGCCAGATTCATCTCTGCTTTCAGGTGCATTATGAATTAAACTTGTTCCTTAACGTGCTTGTAGAAGACGGAATAGTAGATGGTGGGGTGAGAGATGTAGAGAACTTGAAATAAAAAAGAGATCAATAGTTTAGTTTCATATATCATATTTAGAGGCTTAGTTTCATTATAAAACAAAAGATCAGAACAGCACAGTTTAAAATGTTTTGTTACAGAATTTAAATAGATACTGGAAATAAATATATATTTAACATATGTCAAAATGTTTTGGTAACATAACTACTCAAAGTCAAATATACAACTTTTAAATGCTAAAAAATTTTTGAGATTTGATTTGTGCTTTTAAACAAGATTGACTTTCATAATACAATGAACAATTTTCTGACTGTGACACTAAAAATGATTTTAAGGCACACTCTTAATTTTAATAAAGTGTGAACAAAATAGATTTTTCTTGCTTTTGCAAAGCATTTATTTTTTTTTCTGCAATAAATTCAGCATGAGCCTGACTCATAAAATTGACTTGGAGTATGTATATAATATAAAACAAATCAAGAATAAGAATCAATGCAGTGAGTCCATTTGGAGAAGGAAAACTTTTCTATTTTATATAATGAAAATTCCTTTTGTGTTATTTGATTTGCTGAATAGGATCTTTTCCATTTAACAGAGGAATATTTTTTCAGTGATTACTACTGTAAAAGGGTGTATTAACATGAAACATGTATAACATTTTTTTTAAAAGATGTTACAGAAAATTTTACTAGGAGAATTGTTTTAAGTTAGTTAAAATCCACAAATAATTTTTTTTGTCTCACAGAAATGTGAAATAGTTGTGAATTTGAATGTTAGATGAATAACATGTTTATATTAACACAAGATAGCTTGTGATAGGTATTACCACTGTTAGCTATGTTTTACATTTATTTAGTTTCTTATCATAGAATATTATCTGCTGAAGATAATGTCTCAGGCATGTTAGATACTTGATTAAAATATTTTGTATTACTAGTTATGTTAATCCAGTGTGTTATATTCTATACTATTATTATAATATCTAGATCTAGATCTATATACATAGATTCAGATCTATAGTGTATAGACCTAGCTCTAATCTAGGCACTATATTAATATACTATATTTTTATGTTAACTGTATACTAATATTATATAGATATAGATTAGATATAGATATTATCTATATTATTATTTCTTATTCTTGGCAGTAAAATTTGCTTACTGTTCCTTTAAGGATATTCAAATTCACATAATGTGAATTAATTCCTAATCTATGTCATGTATTATACTAGACATTGCTTTTTTTTTTTTGTATTTTTCTGAAGCTGGAAACGGTGAGAGACAGTCAGACAGACTCCCGCATGCGCCTGACCGGGATCCACCTGGCACGCCCACCAGGGGGCGACGCTCTGCCCACCAGGGGGAGATCTCTGCCCCTCCGGGGCGTCACTCTGTTGCGACCAGAGCCACTCTAGCGCCTGGGGCAGAGGCCAAGGAGCCATCCCGAGCGCCTGGGCCATCTTTGCTCCAATGGAGCCTCGGCTGTGGGAGGGGAAGAGAGAGACAGAGAGGAAGGAGAGGGGGAGGGGTGGAGAAGCAGATGGGCGCTTCTCCTGTGTGCCCTGGCCGGGAATCGAACCCAGGACTTCCGCATGCCAGGCTGACGCTCTTCCACTGAGCCAACCGGCCAGGGCCGATTTTTTTTTTTTTCATTACTCAAGCTTTATAACATTTTTTGATGGCTGATTTTATTCTCTTTATGAAGATGAAGCAATTGAGTAAGATTTTTAGAGAATGACTTTAGAAACTTATATATAGAAGCACACACACTTTCCCTCCCCATCCCTCTCGCTCCTCCTCTGTCTCTACCCTCAAGCATTCTGGGATGATTAGGAAATTGAGTCTGAGAAGCGAGATGGTGGTGGCATAAGTAGATCTCCTGGGACCCTTTTCATCATGAAGCCCTGAATGATCCTGTAGAGTTGAGGAGTATTACCAGGACGTTTGAAATTTCATTGAGGGGCCTTGGCTTTTCTTTAGCCACTTGATTTTAAGGAGGTCTGAAAAGCAGTTTCCTGGAGCTATGGAAGTCGCTGAATTACGTAAAATGTAGTCCATATTAGCACAATATTCTCTGCATCTACTTCTTAGTGTTGAGAGCAAAACATTGATAAAAAGTATATATTAAGTCAAATATTGAAATACAAACACATAGTTTTATCTTTTAATAAGTAATAACCTAATAATTTAAATCAATACATTTTACAAAGGTATCTGATTCATAATCAGGTGAATAACTAATGAGACAATCTGGAAAGTTATTTTCAATGTACAACAGATAGAATTGTAATACAGAAAGCCTGAGATCAAATGAAAGATATTTTAAAGACTGGTTTAGATCCTTAGGTTTGTGTACTTTTAATTTGGCTCTAATTTTAAAATATTTGCATAACTACACTTAAGAACACCTTTTAAACTGTTAAGCAAAATCTTAAAGATTTAAGTCAAACTTAAGGAAGAGTGCTTTATGAATGGGATATAATAAATTAATAAATTAATTGATAAATTATTGACATTTAAAACAACAGGAAATTAAAGATAGTTTGTAAGAATTCTTTGATGCGTTGACACAACCAGGTCAGTAATGTACTTATACATGCCACTAATCTTTGAGGATTTAAAAATTCATTGTATGTTTCATATTTCTTTTTTTGTTTTTTCTTATTTTCCAAGTTGAGAAGAGGGCAGAATGAGAGACAGACTTCTGTATGTGCCCCGACCAGGATCCACCCTGCAGCCTCCATCTGGGGTTGATGCTCTGCCCATTTGGGGTCATGCTCGCAACTCAGTTATTATTGGTTCCTGAGGCAGAGGCTCGTGGATCCATCCTTAGTGTCTGAGGCCGATGTGCCCAAACCAATTGAGCCATGGCTATGGGAAGGGGGGGAGAGAGAGAGAGAAAAGGAGAAGGGGGAGGGGTGGAGAAGCAGATCGCCACTTCTCCTGTGTGCCCTGCCTGGGAATCCAACCTGGGACATCCACACTCCAGGCTGACATGCTGCCACTGAGCTAGCCAGCCAGGGTTGTTTCACAGTTTAATGGAAGGAGGCTCATCATTTTATAAACTCAGATACAGAGTTAGATCTTAAATATAAAATGTGATTATTAGATCAGGAATATAATTTGAACCCTTTTGAAGTTATGTGTAGTAAATTAGGAGACAGAGAAGGTGAAGGGGGACATAATATATATCGAGGGCCTGCTGTTCTAGAAATACCATTTTATTTAATAACCACAATAAAGTTAATCACTCATTAACTTTAGTGATGTTATTATAGTTTTATAGAGGAGGAAACCAGAACAACTGGTAGATGAATGTCAGGGATAGGGTTTAATCCCAAATCTGTATGACTCTCAAATTGAGGGTCCTTTTCTTACTCCTAATACATGCTGCACAGAGAATCTGAAATTGTAGTTTGTGTCTATTGTTCAGTACTATTTTCATTTTTATATGCCAATTCTTACCTGAGCAAACCACATCTGCGTTAGTCCTTTCCCCTTTACACCTAATGTCTTTATCTTTTTACTACGGACCATGAAAAGAGCTCAGGCAGGGTAGAAAATATTTTATAAATATGTAAAAAACTTGAAAACTGGTTCATTGTGGTGGTGGTGTGTCTGTGTGTGCACAACATGGCACATGGGCTAGTTTGAGCAGACCCTGTGGACACACCACACCCCCCAATGGGCCTCCTGCCTTCTCGAAAGTAATTTACAAGGCAGGAAAATGCAATTGGCTTCTAGTATTATAATTCATACTTTCACCCTGTGGAAAACTCTGGGAACGCTTAACAATATAGATTTTGATATCTTTAGCTTGACCATTGGGACTATTACACTTTATTATTTTTAGTGAAAAACTTGCAGCTACGTAAATGTGCCTTAAAGAGAACAGTGCACTCACTAGAAGAGATGCAGCAGACAGCATCGCTATCTTTAGCTGCCTTCATTACTGACGAACACAAACTTGGAAGAAACAAGAGAGCATACCTATACCAAGGCTTTTTTTTTAGGGAAAGGAGGTCTTCTGAATACTTAAAAAGTATTAGTCTATTAAAACATGATTGATATTATTGTGTCTTCATATAGGCTTGATCTTTTTCAGAATATACTCTAAATTCATCACATTAGGCCCACAAATATAGCTTAATTTGACTAAATTATTGGCATTTGGGGACAATAAGATCTACATTTGTGTGTGTGTGACAGACAGAGAGAGAGACAGATAGGGACAGACAGAAGGGAGACAGATGAGAAACATCAACTTTTTGTTGCAGCACCTTAGTTGTTTATTGACTGCTTTCTCATATGTGCCTTGACCAGGGGCTACAGCAGAGCGAGTGGTCCCTTACTCGAGCAAGTGACCTTAGGGCTCAAGCCAGCGACCATGGGGTCATGTCTATGATCCTATGTTCAAGCAAGTGACCCCACACTCAAGCAGGATGAGTCTGCACACAAGCTGGTGACCTCGGGGTTTCGAACTTGGGTCCTCTGCATCCCAGTCTGATGCTCTATCCCCTGCGCTACCACCTCATCAGTCAGGGACAATAAGATCTAGCTTTCTACTAACAACATAGTCTCCACTTTTTTCTTTTCCTGACACAGTAGTATTTCTAAATTAATATTTGTTGCTACTGAAGAAATTAGAGAAAAGGCATAAAAAGATGGATTTAAAGTAGAATCTTTTTGTGAATATAAGCATAGTCATTACTAGAGCTTCTATTGTGTTGCTGTTTATTTTTTATCACTTGAATATATTGGCTCCTAACATAAGGAGCCTTCTACGTATATATATTATTTAGTAACATTTTACTTATCTCAAAATATTATTATCCTAACACATCATTCATCTACAGTGATTTTTTTCCCATTCAACAAAGGGACATAATATGTTGGATATTTTAGTGAGTTTTGAGAATAATAAAATGAATGAATTTAATTGGCATGCTTGTCTTCAAGCAACATGGAATCTATCTACAAAGACAGACCCACAGAGCCAAGTACATATGTAGTATTACGTAGTGACAGTTTTCAGTTCACCAGCCTTAATGAATGTCTATTGTGTAACAGGCACAGTGATAAGTCTGAAGATACAAAAGTGTCTAAGCCAAAATTCCTCTTCTCAAAGAACTCGGGCTCTTCTCGCAAACCGAGCTGTATGCATATGGATAGTATTGCCCGTGCTGTTCGATCACATCCTGCTTCTGGGAAGGAGAGAGAAAGGAGTGGTTACCTGTCTGAGCCAGGAGTGAGAATGGTACCTGTGCTGAGCCAGGAGTGAGAATGGTACCTGTCTGAACCAGGAGTGAGAATGGTACCTGTGATGAGCCAGGAGTGAGAATGGTACCTGTCTGAACCAGGAGTGAGAATGGTACCTGTCTGAACCAGGAGTGAGAATGGTACCTGTCTGAGCCAGGAGTGAGAATGGTACCTGTCTGAGCCAGGAGTGAGAATGGTACCTGTCTGAGCCAGGAGTGAGAATGGTACCTGTCTGAACCAGGAGTGAGAATGGTACCTGTGCTGAGCCAGGAGTGAGAATGGTACCTGTCTGAGCCAGGCTGTGCTGAGCCAGGAGTGAGAATGGTACCTGTCTGAGCCAGGAGTGAGAATGGTACCTGTCTGAGCCAGGCTGTGCTGAGCCAGGAGTGAGAATGGTACCTGTGATGAACCAGGAGTGAGAATGGTACCTGTCTGAGCCAGGAGTGAGAATGGTACCTGTGCTGAGCCAGGAGTGAGAATGGTACCTGTGATGAACCAGGAGTGAGAATGGTACCTGTCTGAGCCAGGAGTGAGAATGGTACCTGTCTGAGCCAGGAGTGAGAATGGTACCGGTGCTGAGCCAGGAGTGAGAATGGTACCTGTCTGAGCCAGGAGTGAGAATGGTACCTGTCTGAGCCAGGAGTGAGAATGGTACCTGTCTGAGCCAGGAGTGAGAATGGTACCTGTCTGAACCAGGAGTGAGAATGGTACCTGTCTGAGCCAGGAGTGAGAATGGTACCTGTCTGAGCCAGGAGTGAGAATGGTACTGCTACTTCTTGACCTAGAGATGCTGCCAGGACTAGAGAAACTCCACAGAAGAAATTCCTTTTCCTCCTGTCCTTTTGGTAGCAACACAGACTGTCATGTGTAAGAATTCGGAACTTTTCTTGGAAATTGCAGGGAACTACAGAGAGAATTTAAATGGATCACACTGGTTTTAAAAATACTTATTCTGGGAATGCACACTGAAGAGGGCTAAGGCCAGAGGCCAGAAGAACTCTCATTAAAAGAACTCTCACTGGTAAGGTCCTGTGCTCCCTTATTCTTTAATGACAATTTGCAGGTTATTTGTTCCACAAAATTCTTCAAGTACTGATTATTTCCTTGGCCCTGTGTTTGGGGTCTGAGAATTTAAAGAGATTATAACATGGGTCTTTTTCACAGGCCTTTTCAGATAGACAAGTGGAAAACTGATTCTTAGTCACTTCTCCTGAGGTTGTCAGAAATGATCTTTGTCAGTGTTGGACTAATTGAAGATTCTTTCTCAATTTGCCTTTGATTTTTAAAATTAAATTAAATTTTATAATATAGAGATCAATGATTTATATCTAATGGATGAGTAAATATTGCATGTCATATTCTTAATGATTAACAGATTTTAATGGACAGGCTATAGAGAAAATGCTGTGTAGTGGGCTGGGAGCTATAGAGAGAATGGACACTGTGTGCTGTGTAGTGGGCCCGGGAGCTATAGGGAGAATGGACACTGCGTGCTGTGTAGTGGGCCCGGGAGGTATAGAGAGAATGGACACCGCGTGCTGTGTAGTGGACCCGGGAGGTATAGAGAGAATGGACACCACGTGCTGTGTAGTGGGCCCGGGAGCTATAGAGAGAATGGACACTGTGTGCTGTGTAGTGGGTCGGGAGGTATAGAGAGAATGGACACTGTGTGCTGTGTAGTGGGCCCGGGAGGTATAGAGAGAATGGACACTGCGTGCTGTGTAGTGGGCCCGGGAGCTATAGAGAGAATGGACACTGCGTGCTGTGTAGTGGGTCGGGAGGTATAGAGAGAGTGGACACTGTGTGCTGTGTAGTGGGTCGGGAGGTATAGAGAGAATGGACACCGCGTGCTGTGTAGTGGGTCGGGAGCTATAGAGAGAATGGACACCGCGTGCTGTGTAGTGGGTCGGGAGCTATAGAGAGAATGGACACTGCGTGCTGTGTAGTGGGCCCGGGAGGTATAGAGAGAATGGACACTGTGTGCTGTGTAGTGGGTCGGGAGGTATAGAGAGAATGGACACTGTGTGCTGTGTAGTGGGTCGGGAGGTATAGAGAGAATGGACACCGCGTGCTGTGTAGTGGGCCCGGGAGCTATAGAGAGAATGGACACCGCGTGCTGTGTAGTGGGCCGGGAGGTATAGAGAGAATGGACACCGCGTGCTGTGTAGTGGGTCGGGAGCTATAGAGAGAATGGACACTGTGTGCTGTGTAGTGGGTCGGGAGGTATAGAGAGAATGGACACTGCGTGCTGTGTAGTGGGCCCGGGAGGTATAGAGAGAATGGACACTGTGTGCTGTGTAGTGGGTCGGGAGCTATAGAGAGAATGGACACCACGTGCTGTGTAGTGGGTCGGGAGGTATAGAGAGAATGGACACCGTGTGCTGTGTAGTGGGTCGGGAGGTATAGAGAGAATGGACACCGTGTGCTGTGTAGTGGGTCGGGAGCTATAGAGAGAATGGACACCACGTGCTGTGTAGTGGGTCGGGAGGTATAGAGAGAATGGACACCGTGTGCTGTGTAGTGGGTCGGGAGCTATAGAGAGAATGGACACCACGTGCTGTGTAGTGGGTCGGGAGGTATAGAGAGAATGGACACCGTGTGCTGTGTAGTGAGTCGGGAGCTATAGAGAGAATGGACACCACGTGCTGTGTAGTGGGTCGGGAGGTATAGAGAGAATGGACACCGCGTGCTGTGTAGTGGGCCGGGAGGTATAGAGAGAATGGACACCGCGTGCTGTGTAGTGGGCCCGGGAGGTATAGAGAGAATGGACACTGTGTGCTGTGTAGTGGGCCCGGGAGGTATAGAGAGAATGCACACTGCGTGCTGTGTAGTGGGCCCGGGAGGTATAGAGAGAATGCACACTGCGTGCTGTGTAGTGGGCCCGGGAGGTATAGAGAGAATGCACACTGCGTGCTGTGTAGTGGGCCCGGGAGCTATAGAGAGAATGGACACTGTGTGCTGTGTAGTGGGCCCGGGAGGTATAGGGAGAATGGACACTGCGTGCTGTGTAGTGGGTCGGGAGCTATAGAGAGAATGGACACTGTGTGCTGTGTAGTGGCCCGGGAGCTATAGAGAGAATGGACACTGCGTGCTGTGTAGTGGGCCCGGGAGCTATAGAGAGAATGGACACTGTGTGCTGTGTAGTGGGCCCGGGAGCTATAGAGAGAATGGACACTGTGTGCTGTGTAGTGGGTCGGGAGCTATAGAGAGAATGGACACTGTGTGCTGTGTAGTGGCCCGGGAGCTATAGAGAGAATGGACACTGCGTGCTGTGTAGTGGGCCCGGGAGCTATAGAGAGAATGGACACTGTATGCTGTGTAGTGGGCCGGGAGCTATAGAGAGAATGGACACCGCGTGCTGTGTAGTGGGTCGGGAGGTATAGAGAGAATGGACACCGTGTGCTGTGTAGTGGGTCGGGAGCTATAGAGAGAATGGACACCGCGTGCTGTGTAGTGGGTCGGGAGCTATAGAGTGAATGGACACTGTGTGCTGTGTAGTGGGCCCGGGAGGTATAGAGAGAATGGACACCGCGTGCTGTGTAGTGGGCCCGGGAGCTATAGAGAGAATGGACACCGCGTGCTGTGTAGTGGGTCGGGAGGTATAGAGAGAATGGACACTGTGTGCTGTGTAGTGGGCCCGGGAGGTATAGGGAGAATGGACACCGCGTGCTGTGTAGTGGGTCGGGAGCTATAGAGTGAATGGACACTGCGTGCTGTGTAGTGGGCCGGGAGGTATAGAGAGAATGGACACCACGTGCTGTGTAGTGGGCCCGGGAGGTATAGAGAGAATGGACACTGTGTGCTGTGTAGTGGGCCGGGAGCTATAGAGAGAATGGACACTGCATGCTGTGTAGTGGGTCGGGAGGTATAGAGAGAATGGACACCGCGTGCTGTGTAGTGGGTCGGGAGGTATAGAGAGAATGGACACCGTGTGCTGTGTAGTGGGCCCGGGAGGTATAGAGAGAATGGACACTGTGTGCTGTGTAGTGGGTCGGGAGGTATAGAGAGAATGGACACCGCGTGCTGTGTAGTGGGCCCGGGAGGTATAGAGAGAATGGACACTGCGTGCTGTGTAGTGGGCCCGGGAGCTATAGGGAGAATGGACACTGCGTGCTGTGTAGTGGGCCCGGGAGCTATAGGGAGAATGGACACCGCGTGCTGTGTAGTGGGTCGGGAGGTATAGAGAGAATGGACACCGCGTGCTGTGTAGTGGGCCCGGGAGCTATAGGGAGAATGGACACCGCGTGCTGTGTAGTGGGTCGGGAGCTATAGAGAGAATGGACACCGCGTGCTGTGTAGTGGGCCCGGGAGCTATAGAGAGAATGGACACTGCGTGCTGTGTAGTGGGCCCGGGAGCTATAGGGAGAATGGACACCGCGTGCTGTGTAGTGGGTCGGGAGGTATAGAGAGAATGGACACCGCGTGCTGTGTAGTGGGCCCGGGAGCTATAGGGAGAATGGACACCGCGTGCTGTGTAGTGGGTCGGGAGCTATAGAGAGAATGGACACCGTGTGCTGTGTAGTGGGCCCGGGAGCTATAGGGAGAATGGACACCGCGTGCTGTGTAGTGGGTCGGGAGGTATAGAGAGAATGGACACCGTGTGCTGTGTAGTGGGCCCGGGAGCTATAGAGAGAATGGACACTGTGTGCTGTGTAGTGGGTCGGGAGGTATAGAGAGAATGGACACTGCGTGCTGTGTAGTGGGCCCGGGAGGTATAGAGAGAATGGACACTGTGTGCTGTGTAGTGGGCCCGGGAGGTATAGAGAGAATGGACACCGTGTGCTGTGTAGTGGGCCCGGGAGGTATAGAGAGAATGGACACTGCGTGCTGTGTAGTGGGCCCGGGAGGTATAGAGAGAATGGACACTGCGTGCTGTGTAGTGGGCCCGGGAGGTATAGAGAGAATGGACACTGTGTGCTGTGTAGTGGGCCCGGGAGGTATAGAGAGAATGGACACTGTGTGCTGTGTAGTGGGCCCGGGAGGTATAGAGAGAATGGACACCGTGTGCTGTGTAGTGGGCCCGGGAGGTATAGAGAGAATGGACACCGTGTGCTGTGTAGTGGGTCGGGAGCTATAGAGTGAATGGACACTGTGTGCTGTGTAGTGGGTCGGGAGCTATAGAGAGAATGGACACTGCGTGCTGTGTAGTGGGCCCGGGAGGTATAGAGAGAATGGACACTGCGTGCTGTGTAGTGGGCCCGGGAGGTATAGAGAGAATGGACACTGCGTGCTGTGTAGTGGGCCGGGAGGTATAGAGAGAATGGACACTGTGTGCTGTGTAGTGGGCCCGGGAGCTATAGGGAGAATGGACACCGCGTGCTGTGTAGTGGGTCGGGAGGTATAGAGAGAATGGACACCGCGTGCTGTGTAGTGGGTCGGGAGGTATAGAGAGAATGGACACTGTGTGCTGTGTAGTGGGTCGGGAGGTATAGAGAGAATGGACACTGTGTGCTGTGTAGTGGGTCCGGGAGCTATAGGGAGAATGGACACTGCGTGCTGTGTAGTGGGTCGGGAGGTATAGAGAGAATGGACACTGCGTGCTGTGTAGTGGGCCCGGGAGCTATAGAGAGAATGGACACCGCGTGCTGTGTAGTGGGTCGGGAGCTATAGAGAGAATGGACACTGAATGCTGTGTAGTGGGTCGGGAGGTATAGAGAGAATGGACACCGTGTGCTGTGTAGTGGGTCGGGAGGTATAGAGAGAATGGACACTGTGTGCTGTGTAGTGGGCCCGGGAGCTATAGGGAGAATGGACACTGCGTGCTGTGTAGTGGGTCGGGAGCTATAGAGAGAATGGACACTGAATGCTGTGTAGTGGGTCGGGAGGTATAGAGAGAATGGACACTGTGTGCTGTGTAGTGGGCCCGGGAGGTATAGAGAGAATGGACACTGCGTGCTGTGTAGTGGGCCCGGGAGGTATAGAGAGAATGGACACTGTGTGCTGTGTAGTGGGCCCGGGAGGTATAGAGAGAATGGACACTGCGTGCTGTGTAGTGGGCCCGGGAGGTATAGAGAGAATGGACACTGCGTGCTGTGTAGTGGGCCCGGGAGCTATAGAGAGAATGGACACCACGTGCTGTGTAGTGGGTCGGGAGGTATAGAGAGAATGGACACTGCGTGCTGTGTAGTGGGCCCGGGACCTATAGAGAGAATGGACACCACGTGCTGTGTAGTGGGCCCGGGAGCTATAGAGAGAATGGACACCACATGCTGTGTAGTGGGTCGGGAGGTATAGAGAGAATGGACACTGCGTGCTGTGTAGTGGGTCGGGAGGTATAGAGAGAATGGACACCGCGTGCTGTGTAGTGGGTCGGGAGCTATAGAGTGAATGGACACTGTGTGCTGTGTAGTGGGTCGGGAGGTATAGAGAGAATGGACACCGCGTGCTGTGTAGTGGGTCGGGAGGTATAGAGAGAATGGACACCGCGTGCTGTGTAGTGGGTCGGGAGGTATAGAGAGAATGGACACCGCGTGCTGTGTAGTGGGTCGGGAGGTATAGAGAGAATGGACACCACGTGCTGTGTAGTGGGTCGGGAGGTATAGAGAGAATGGACACTGCGTGCTGTGTAGTGGGCCCGGGAGCTATAGAGAGAATGGACACTGTGTGCTGTGTAGTGGGTCGGGAGGTATAGAGAGAATGGACACTGCGTGCTGTGTAGTGGGCCCGGGAGGTATAGAGAGAATGGACACTGCGTGCTGTGTAGTGGGTCGGGAGGTATAGAGAGAATGGACACCGCGTGCTGTGTAGTGGGTCGGGAGCTATAGAGTGAATGGACACTGCGTGCTGTGTAGTGGGTCGGGAGGTATAGAGAGAATGGACACCGCGTGCTGTGTAGTGGGTCGGGAGCTATAGAGTGAATGGACACTGTGTGCTGTGTAGTGTGCCCGGGAGCCTGGGCTCCTTGGAGTTGCCTCACATGTCATAGAAAAGCGACGGGCAGTGTAGATGATACACACCAGCATGCGCCTCTGTGTAGCAAAAGAATGCTTTCTGATGAATAAAAAAACAATTGTATCAAAGAATTATTGATTTATAGAGGGTATTTTATTATTTATTTTCCCAATCCACAATTATTAAGAACTGTATAATGGAGCAGATTTCATCACATTTAAATTATAAAAGAGTGCAAAGATTTTGTATATCACCCTAGAGGAGCCACTAATTTGTTTATACTTGGCTGCTAGCTTTATGTTCATGGATTCCTGATGATTTCAGCCGATAGCCCATGTTAATTTTGAAGTCTTAATACTCGAGGCATTTTCAAGTCCAGTGGCTTTTGTCATTGAGGCTTTCTCTTAACACGTGATCTGCTCAGGACCATCCCTGATATGACTGATTAATAGCTCTGTTATGCATTTGGGAATGACTACTGGTCCGATGTAATTTTGCTGCTCTCCTTTTAGATTGAACTTCAGTGAATCCAGGTGTCAAAAATAAGTACTGATTTCAAGGGTCAGCACGAGTCCCCTTGCTAGTAATGAACACGAGAAAGCGTAACGCAGGTCTGATCACGTTTGTAGCTGATGGACTCTGGACTAGAAGAAGAAGGGGAATCCCAAGTCTTTTCTTTTCTCCAGTATGAATTTGTTGTGTGATTTACTGTGTGACAGTATTCTCTACTTTTCAATTTCCTCATCCACAAAAGATGATAGGACCTACTCTGTGTAAAATGTAGGATGATTGAGAGGATGAAGTCAGATTATATAGGAAAGAGTGTGTGTGAAGAAATAATAAGTAATGCTTACACCATTCTGAGTGTGCTTCCCATTTCCTTATTTTTTTAGTCGGCATCTTTAGTTTTTGGTAAGCCACCAATTGCACCAAATGCTTTTGCATACAAAAAATCATCCCATAAAGAGATCAAAATATTAATGTGAGATTAATAATTGCATTTGATTTGGTTGTAAAGTAAATAGTATGTTTAAATGAGTAAGGTGTGAGACAACCTATTTATACCTGATAATCCAAGTAGGAAAAAAAATAGCAGGATATAGGGGGGAAAAACAATAAGAGGACATAAAACATAGGGGGAAAAATAACTAAGAAACAAGACAAGTATATCTCTGTATGTTTGTGGGTTTTTATCTTATATTTTAACAATGGCATAAAACTATGATATCTTGTATTCAGTGAAAATTAACTGAGCTAGTTTTAGAAGTGCTCGTTATTAGATTTTCTGTTTTGTTCCTTCCTGACGTTAACCCAAATTAAAAAAAAATTTAAGGAAAAGTATTTTTTTGATTCTGAATTTTATTAAGAATGGGAGCAGACTTGAAAAGTTATTTTTATGATGTAGAACACATTTGTTTCTGGTTTTGAATTTTTACATAATTTATATAAGCCTTGGATATATTACATACCCAGCTATTAGAAACAGATATTTAAAAGGTTTTACCCATAGCGTCATAGAATAAATGCAATATATTTTATTTTTACAAGTGCTAGTATATCATTTAAGTGGGCCCATTAAAATAAAGAACATTTTTATTATAATTGTATTAAAATACTCAGAAATATAAGTGGACTCTCCACTGCTGAGGAAACAGATTTCCTTTAATAAGTTTTTGCTAATTAGATTATTTATTACTTTATTTCACTCTTCATATAAAATTTTAAAATTCAGAATAAAAATCACCTGTAGTAGATGGTAAATTAGTTTTATGACAGGAACCTCTGACATAAGTGAGGAAATATTAAGAATATATCTGTCAAATAGAACTTAAAAATATTGGTTTTTTTATTTGTGTTATATCCTCAAGTTGGATACTTTTAGGAAAAGCCCAATGTAAGACATACTAACTAAAAAGGAATAAAAACTTCTAAAAGCTTTGTTTGAACTCTTCATTCTGACTTAAATCAATGAAGAAAAGGCTTACTCCAACGCAATTTTTGTCATATACTTTTGGTTAGTGTAGAGATTAAATTATGAATGTCACATTTAATTTAAAACTAAAGAGAGAAATAGAATTATCCTAGAGAATGTGCTCTTTTGTGAATGTCAAGTGCAGCTGTTGAAGGTCTTTTGAAACACACTTGGGGAAGACTGCGCATCAGTGATGCCTGCCTAGAGCACCCACCGCCTGGGATACAGACGCCCAGGACACTGTTGATTAACCCTGTTTTCAGTGCAGATTGGCTTTTGAAATCATACTCTATTTGTCCTTAGAAAGGAATGAGTCTGTGCTACAGAAAGGATCCAAAGCCTCTTAATGTCTGTGCAGAAAGTAATTCTTGCTTAGGAAGTTGGTTTTCACTTCTCATAATTCGAGATTTGCCTACTTACTTGTTACGAGTTTCTAGAGAGGTATTTTCTTTCCTCTATGTTGTATTTTTTTCTTCTGAAATATTGGTTTCCCTGAACAAACAAGTGTCTTTTTTTAGCTTAGTATTATACATTGAGAGTGTTGCCAGATGTTCCCCTGCAGATTTCTGTTCACTTCTTAGCCTTTTACATAGGGTACTGGGAGAGTTATTAGGGCTAATTTGTGTGAAGATCTTACACAGTTCCAGGTACAACAGTCCTCAGTAGGGCAGGTGGTGATTATATCTCTCTTAGATACCTGAAGGCAGTGAGTCCTATAAACATCACTGAACCTTGTATACAGTGACATTTTAGGAATATACTCGGCCATTATTACTCCTTTATCTGTGGCCCACTGACTTGTCATGACACTATTACTTCAAACTTATAACCCAACTACCAGAGTAGTTAGCATATATTCCTTAGCATTTGAGACAAAGTCAAGAAAAATGAAAAAAATCTATACATTATAAAATTATCAGAATGGATATAAAATTGGAAATGTCATCAATAGATCTTTATTCAGTATATTTTTAGACTATTAATCTTTAGTTATTTCATCTATTATTATCATTGTTGTTATTATTATTTTTTTTATTTTTTTTATTTTTTGTATTTTTCTGAAGCTAGAAACGGGGAGGCAGTCAGACAGACTCCCGTATGCGCCTGACCAGGATCCACCCCGGCACGCCCACCAGGGGGCGATGCTCTGCCCATCCGGGGCCTCGCTCTGTCGTGACCAGAGCCACTCTAGCACCTGGGGCAGAGGCCAAGGAGCCATCCCCAGCCCCAGCGCCCGGGCCATCTTTTGCTCCAATGGAGCCTCGGCTGCGGGAGGGGAAGAGAGAGACAGAGAGGAAGGAGAGGGGGAGGGGTGGAGAAGCAGATGGGCGCCTCTCCTGTGTGCCCTGGCCAGGAATTGAACCCGGGACTTCCACACGCCAGGCCCGACGCTCTACCACTGAGCTAACCTGCCAGGGCCTGTTGTTATTTAAAGTGATGTATGAGAATGTAATGAGTTACTGGCAATTAGGAGAATCATTGAATATAAAGACTTGATAATATTGCTGGTGCTGTAGTCAAAATAAAGTCTATTTCCTTTGGTGACTATGCTGAATAACATTTTCTAAGGCACTAACTAAAGTATTAAGGAGTAATCAGTTTAGTTCTACTTTACATTAGCAATGATTTGGAATATTTCTTTCAGGAGACAAACATTATAGCATTTTTATCTGCAGAGAGGAGTTGATTTTGCCGATTGTACCATAGAGAATATTTGAGCAAAATGTTTAGTTCCTTTATATAGTTTACTTCCATTGTTTTGTAATTGTAATTAAAAGGAAAAGGAACATAGTTTAAGCACCATTTTCAGAAATTGCTTTCATCTTTTAGTGTGCTTGTTTAGCCTGGTGAGCATATTTTGGTAATTTTCCTCATATTCAAGTTTTACCTCAGGTTACTGGGTTAGATATTGGGTAAAGATTATTGTTTGCCGAGTGAAAGGTTATAGTACTTGAATAATAACATCCTTGATAGTAATTCTCATATACTGCCTTATTTAATATTAATTTTATTTAAAAGAATAGTCTATTATGAATATAGGAAGTAAAGGAATATGTCTGTTTTGAAGAGAATAGGAAAAAAGTTTTCTCTTTAAATACAGAGCATGTATTACACAAACCCAAATTATTAATATTCATTTTATTTTCAAAAATCATATTTTTATATTAATAAAGGTTTTAATTTCCATGAATTGATTGATTCCATTTTCACTTTTCTCTGCTATCTGGGTTGTCTTAAAAAATTCAAAGAAGATAGTTATGGCCCCCTTGTGGTCAAATAATGTAAAGTTCTCAAGATTGTAAAATAGTTTATATTTTTCTAAAAGGTCATTCCGGAAAATTCTAAGGCTATAGCTTCTAAAATGACAAAATAGTCTGCTAAATAATAAGCACATCAATTGATTGAAGATATTTATTTGACATGTAGTCAACTTTTTTTTATATAAATAGATAAATGTTCAGGCTTATGTGAAAAAAGAATCTGGATAATTACATTCTCTCCCCCATCCTCTGTGACATTTTAGTTCATATGTATTAGGTATATTTTTTTAAAACTGTGCCTAGTATGATGATGACTCTTTTAACTATATATCATTTAATACATAAAACCTATTAAGATAGTGTGAGGTGAAACAGCATATATTACGTACACGTTTTGGTAATTAAATCTTAACATTTTAATAAAAATAATTATCTAGTTTTCACATAGTCTTATATTACTCTTGATTAGGAGAAGCATCTTTCAACCATTTTAGAGAAAATGTACATCAATCAGAATAAATTTTTGAAGTTTTTTTCCCCCTATGTTTAGGGTATGGTTTATGTTCTATATAAAGTTTAAAGAAGTTAATGTCAGAAAGTATATATCTTCATGCATATTTAAATTAATTTATTATGAATGTAACATGCAATTTTTATAGTTGTGATAACACTTTTGATTATTTATACTAAAAATATTGACATGGAGTATGTATTTTACTTTTTGGAAACAACTTGATATACATAGAAAAAATAATTCAGATTTGAGCCAATCACTCTTTAAAATAGCATGCGAAAATTTATACTAGGTTCTTTTTGAATAAATATTTCTACTTAAAATATAAAAACAGATGGTAGTGAACTAAGCAAGAATTAATTGTGATATGCAAATACTATATAGCTATTATCTGTGAGTTTTATTTTTGTTTATTTTTGTATTTTTCTGAAGTGAGAAGCAGGCAGGCAGAGAGACAGACTTCTGCATGCATCTGACTGGGATCCACCCAGCATGCCCACTAGGGGCGATGCTCTGCTTATTTGAGGCATTGCTCCATTGCAACCAGAGCCATTCTAGCATGTGAGGCAGAGGCCACAGAGCCATCCTCAGCGCCTGGGCCAACTTTGCTTCAATGGAACCTTGACTGCAGGAGAGTAAGAGAGAGATAGAAAGAAGGGGGAGGAGGGTGGAGAAGCAGATGGGCGTTTCTCCTGTATGCCCTGGCTGGGAATCAAACCCGGGACTTACACACACCAGGCCTACATTCTACCACTGAGCCAACTAGCCAGGGCCTATGAGTTTTTTCAGTGAAACAATCTTTTTAGTTTTCACATGGTTGTAAGAGAGGAAAGGAAAAAGGTCTTGTAATGTATAGTACCTGTAAATGACAGCCATTCAAAATTGCCCTGATCACTGGCATTTTTATATTACTATTTTTATCAGGTCCACTTCACTTGATCTCATGGGGAAAACTTCTATCCTCAGTGAAGATATGTAAGAGCTAATATAAATTAAGTGAAAACTTCAGTAAAGCTGACAATGAATTTGTCAGAGCTTTGCTAGATTTAAAAATATCTGTGAATATTTGTGATCTTCTGTGATTCCAAATAGATTTTTGAAATATTTGTTCTAGTTCTGTAAAATACTCATTGATACATTGATGGGGATTGCTTGGATCTATAGATTGCTTTCGGTAGTATGAACATTTTAGTGACGTTAGTTCTTCCCTATACATGAACACTGTAGAGACTACTACTTATTTGTATGTTGTTCAGTCTTTCCCCAGTGTCTTATAATTTTCTGAGTACAGGTCTTTTGCATCCTTGGTTAAATTTATTTCTAGGTATTTTATTTATTTATTTTTAATGCAATTGTAAATGGGATTGTTTTCTTAGCTTCCCTTTCTAATAGTTCATTATCAGTGTATTAAAGTGTAACTAATTTCTTGATATTTATTTTGTATCCAGCTATATTACTGAATTAGTTTATCAGTTTTAGTAGTTTCTTTGGTGAAGTCTCTAGGGTTCTCATAGCCACAGCAATCTTGAGAAAGAAAACGAATTTGGAGAAATTGTGCTACCTGATTTCAAACTATACCACAAGGCCATAGTAATCAAAACAGCATGGTACTGGCATAAAAACAGACATAGTTCAGTGGAACAGAATAGAGTGCCCAGAAATAAACCCATGCTTCTATAATCAATTAATATTTGACAAAAGAGGCAAGAATATACAATGGGGTAAAGATAGTGTATTTTATATATTGTGTTGGGAAGTTGGATAAATAAGTGCAAAAGAACCCCTAAAAACTAGACTACCATCTTACACCATACATAGGGATAAACTCAAAATGGACTAAGACTTAAATATCAGATTCAAAACCATAAAAATCCTAGAAGAAAATATAGGCATTAAATCTCAATCATCTCTCATAGCAATATTTTTTTTCAATATATCTCCCCCAGCAAGGGAAACAAAAGAGAAAAAGACAAAAACATATGGGACTTCATCAAACTAAAAAGTTTTTGCACAACAAAGGAAATATCAACAAAATAAAAAGACAACCCACTAAATGGGAGGACAAATTTGCCAATGATACATCTGATCAGGGGTTAATAACTACAACTTATAAAGAATTTATACTACTTGAAACCAAAACAACAGTCCAATTTAAAAATGGACAAAGGACCTGAATAGAGACTTCTTTAAAGAGGACCAATAGACATATGAGAAGATGCTCAATGACACTAATTATTAGAGAAATGCAAATCACAACCACAATAAAATACCACCTCACACCTGTGAAAATGGCTATAATCAATGTCAATAAATGCTTGACCAGGAGATGGCGCAGTGAATAGAGTGTCTGCCTGTGATTCTGAGGACCCAGGTTTGAAACTCCAAGGTCACCAGCTTGAGCACGGGCTCACCAGCTTGAGTGCATGGTTGCCAGCTTGGGCATGGGATCACAGATGTGACCCCATGGTCCCTGGCTTGATGCCCAAGGTCATTGGCTTGAGCAAGGGTCTTTGGCTCAGCTGGACCCCCCCAATCAAGGCACATATGAGAAAGCAATCAATGAGCAACTAAGGTGCCACAACGAAGAATTGATGCTTCTCATCTCTTTCACTTCCTGTTTGTCCTCTCTCTCTCAGTAAAAAAATAAAAAATAATAAATAAATCAGTAAACAACAAGTGTTGGCAAGGATGTGGAGAAACTGGAACCCTTGTGCATTGTGGTGGAAATGCAGATTGGAGCACCCACTGTGGAAAACAGTATGGAGTTTTCTCAAAAAGTTAAAAATGGAACTGCCTTATGACCCACCAGTTCCCCTCCTGGGAATAAATTTGAAGGAACCTTAAACACTGATTGGAAAGAATACATGCACGTTTGTGTTTACTGCTACATTATTTATAGTAGCCAAGATTTGGAAGCAGCCTAAGAACATCAGTAGATTTGTAGGAAAAAATGCCATGGTATATTTACACAATAGAATACCACTTGGCTATGAAAAGGAAGGGAATCTTCCCTTTTGTGACAGTAAGGATGGACCTGCAGACTATTATGCTAAGTGAAATAAGCCAGTGAGAGAAAGACAAATACATATTATTGTACTTATTTGTGGAATCTAAAGAACAAAATAAGAAAACAAACAAAATAGACTTATAGATACAGAGAACAAACTGACAGCTGTCAGTGGAGGGGTTGGGATGGGAATGGGCACCTGGGTGAAGAAAGTGAAACAAAACAAATCAAAACAAAACAAAAGAACAACAACAAAACCCAACTGTCAGACACAGACAGCAGTGTGGTGGTGCCCAGAGGGAAAGGAGTGCGGGAAGAGGTGGAAGAGCATGAAGAGGGGAGTAAATGGTAACGAAAAACTTGACTTTTAGTGGTGAACACGCAATACAATATATAGTATAGAATTGTACCCCGAAGCCCATATAATTTTATTAACAAGTACCCCCAAAAAAGTTTAATAAAATTTTAAAAAAATAGTAAAAGAACAAAAAGATATCTGAATGCAAAACTAGTATCTGGTGTTAGAAGTTTGAGCGTGTGGACCTTTCTGGGATGCTGGTAGTTCCTTTTTTGTTGTTTTTGTTGTGAGTGCATCATATGTGTGCTTCTACCTTGTTAAAATTATTATTATTTATACTCTTTTCTATATGTGCAGTATTTTTCAACAGGTCAACTTAAAAAAATACTTGTGGACACCTGTAGATAGTTATAGAAAAGGTCATGCTATGACATGGTGTCAAGGACAGAATGTTCTCTGGAATATACTTTTATGTAGAATCTACTCTAAGATGCTTTAGAATTAATTCTTTCTCCTGAAATAAATTTTATGAAGAATTTCTTTTCTATAATTAACTCAAAGTCAGTAAACAAAAAATTGTTTTCCAAATGATCAAATAATTGCTTTCATGTCAAAAGAAATTAGCTAGCTGATTTCAAATGTTACTATGCTTCTACTTGAAAGCATTGATGAAGCATTTGTATTATTAGTTTTTTAATTTTTTCTTGTGAATTTGGACTGTTATAGTAGAAACAACATGAATTGTGCTTCACCCTGAATTTTGAAAAAATGGAAGCAGTTACAATATACTTGGGAACCTTAAACTAGATGACACATGAGAATGCCTATTGTATAAGATATGACACATGATGTGTTCTCAATGAAAGTTAGTTGTGTTTTTTTCCTTTCTCTTCTATGGGAATCTTACCTCAATCTACTACCAGATGGACTTTCTGACTTGCTGGCAAAACAAAGAAGTGAACATTTGTTATGTTTAAATATGCATTGTTTTTATGAAAGTATTAGCTGAATAAAAATTCTTTATGTTGTAAATGGCATTTATGAATGTGATTGAGTATGGGACAGAATGATGATGGTATCCCAATTTGGGGTATTACTTAGTTTTAAATTTTAATAATGTGACTATTAAATATTTTAAATTGGCAAGTTATTTTGGAAACAATAAATATATGCATTCTCTTTGACCTCATACTCCTGTATGAAGTAGGAAAAGGCTACAAAGACACAGACATGGAATATTATAATTTAAATGTCATAGAATTCTCATTATCTAGTGGGTAAAATGTTATATAATTTAAAAACATATTATGAAGTGTTTTCTCAATATGGAAGGTGGTTCATGGGGTATAATTGAAATTTAAAAAGTTTATTCATACCATGATTAGCATTATTTATTTTAAGTATGCAATTGAACAAAAATGTTACAAGAATGAAGAATAATAACCTGACCTGTGGTGGTACAGTGGATAAAGCATCAACCTGGAACACTGAGGTCACTGGTTTGAAACTCTGGGCTTGCTTGGTCCAGGCACCTATGGGAGTTGATGCTTCTTGCTCCTCCCCTTTCTTTCTCTCTCTCTATCTTCTATGAAATGAATAAATAAAATCTTTAAAAAAAAACCTGGTCATTAAAAATATAATAATATAAACATCTCTTGAGCTAAAGTGGTGGAATATGGGGTGTTAATATTTGTTTTTACAATGTTGTTATTTCCACTGGGGAGAGGCTGAGTACATAATAAACATAAAAGCAGTTAGTTTTTAATTAGATCAAGGACATTTTTTCCTGGCATACTTATTTCTATTTACTGAACAATGTGATTTTTTTATGGTAATATATTAAAATCTTACAAAATTTGAGGTGCTTTGCTATCAAATTGTATCTATGTTTGGTTCTATCCAAAACATACCATTGAAATTTGCCCTAAACATCTCTTAGAAAGTCTAATAGGTAAATGTAAATTATCTATCAGGACAGTTCCTGTAAATGCGCTGCCGCCTCTGGGAGCTTCTGTGTTCAGTGGCTCACCTGTGGTTCCTGTTCCTCTTTCTTGTGCGACTCTGGCTGCACCCCCAGGAGAGCAGGTTTTCTCTCCGTCCAGCCTGAGGGCTGCACAGCTCCTCTGTGCGTGCAGGGGTGAGCAGTCGTGGAACCAGAGCTGGGAAAATGCAAACATTTATTTTCCTTCCTCTTTTCCTTCAAGCCCTTCCCAGGCTCCCAGGGAGGAGCATGCCCTGCAGGCGCTGTGCTCCAGGACCAGAAATACAAACAACAAAAGAAGGGCTGGGAAAGCAAGTTTAGTTAATTTTATCAAGTGACTTAGCACCTCATTAAAAGAACATTTCAAGGGGAACATTTGCTGACATGGCTCTTTGAAGATTCGTTTATTCCAGACATTTAGCCGGAGCTTTCTATGTGCCAGAGGCACAGGTACAGGACTGTCAAGATGAAGGTGACCTGGTCCCTGCCTCAGGCAGTTATAGAAAGGAGAAGTTTGTCCTGCTTAAATTTAAGGCTCTCTAAAACACAAACAGCTTCTTCCTTTTTTAAACTACAGAAAAAGAAAGCCAGTAATGCTTCTATTATATTGGTATTTCTATATATATGTAAATATATCTATCTATCAAACATATATTTCCAGTAGATGTACATTATATCTCATATAAACTAGTCTATATATTTCTAGAAGTAAACTGGCCTATCTGCAGTGTTCCTTTTATTTTTTATTTCTTTTAGAATAAAAGTTAAGACAATCTTTATAATAACATTAGCATGATAGAAAATACAAGTTGGGTTGTACCTACCTATACACTAAATTTCTTCCTTTAGTTTTAGTTGAGCACCAACACTTAAATTCCCTGATTTTAAAAAAAGAGTAACTTTTATATCTGTCACAGTGAAACATATGTACATTTCTCTTAGAAATTTGTAAATTGCCCAGAGAACTGCACTAGGATGTTCATTGCAGCACTGTTTTTATAGCCCCAAACTAGAAACAACCCCAATGTCTGTCACAGTAAAATGGAAACATACACTGTGGTACATTTACTGTATTGAAATGCTACATGTCTGTGGAGCCATGGTACTGAAGACAAAACTGAAACATGACATTGGGGGAAGGAAGCTAGATGCTAAACGTAGATACTACTCTGTGACTCTTTATTTTTTATTTTTTGTATTTTTCTGAAGTTGGAAACGGGGAGGCAGTCAGACTCCCGCATGCGCCCGACTGGGATCAACCCGGCATGCCCACCAGGGGGCGATGCTCTGTCCATCTGGGGCTTCGCTCTGCTGCATCCAGAGCCATTCTAGCGTCTGAGGCAGAGGCCACAGAGAAATCCTCAGCGCCCGGGCCAACTTTGCTCCAATGGAGCCTTGGCTGTGGGAGGGGAAGAGAGAGACAGAGAGGAAGGAGAGGGGGAGGGGTGGAGAAGCAGATGGGCGCTTCTCCTGTGTGCCCTGGCCGGGAATCGAACCTGGACTCCTGCACACCAGGCCAATGCTCTACCACTGAGCCAACCGGCCAGGGCCACTACTCTGTGACTCTTTATCAAACAAATTCAAAGCAGGCCAAATAAACTATTCTGTGGGATTGGCAGCAGAGAGGTCATTCTTTTTTTTCTTTTTTTTCATTTTTCTGAAGCTGGAAACAGGGAGAGACAGTCAGACAGACTCCCGCATGCGCCCGACCGGGATCTACCCGGCATGCCCACCAGGGGTGACGCTATGCCCACCAGGGGGCAATGCTCTGCCCATCCTGGGCATTGCCATGTTGCGACCAGAGCCACTCTAGCGCCTGAGGCAGAGGCCACAGAGCCATCCCCAGCACCCGGGCTAACTTTGCTCCAATGGAGCCTCGGCTGCGGGAGGGGAAGAGAGAGACAGAGAGGAAAGCGCGGCGGAGGGGTGGAGAAGCAAATGGGCGCTTCTCCTGTGTGCCCTGGCCGGGAATCGAACCCGGGTCCTCCGCACGCTAGGCCGACGTTCTACCGCTGAGCCAACTGGTCAGGGCGAGGTCATTCTTTTGGGAGAGACTCTCATGCCTGGAAGGCTGCCAGTTACACAGATTTTTTTTTTCACCTGGATTTGTTACTTGGGTGCGTTTAGTTTGTGAAAATTCACAAGTTTTACACTTATGATATGTGTACTTTTCTGTGTATTATTCTTCAACACAAAGTTTAAAAACAAACAGTTAAAGTAGGTGAATATATGGAATGGTGGGACAGGAAAAGGAGCTGTGCTCCTAATATTTGTGTTCCTCACCCATACATAAAGACCACACTATTAGGAAAAATAGATGCAATTTATTTCTGAATTTATTTCATAGTAGCTACCATCAGTTGCATCTGCAGAGACTCGAAGTGAGGGAGTGGTGTGGAAAAGCATTTTAGTGATAAAAGGGGAAGGTCTCATGCGTGCTGTGATAGCAGGCCATTGGCATGGGGTGGGGCGCTGGCCGGAAGTGAGGCCTCTGCAGTTAGCTCGGGGAGGACAGTTGGCTTTGTCTGGTTGGGCCTGAGTTGGAAGCCAAGACAAAAAAAAAAAAAAAAAATAGAAGAGCTGGATGTCTTTGGCTAAATTCTGACAGTTTTGGGGACATTACTGCAGGCTTAAGTTAGTTGCTTCAGAATTTGCGGGTGAGAGTTCCATTGTCATATGTAATCTGAGCATTGTCTGAATAGTCAGTCTCATCGTAGAAGGAGCCACGTAAAGGGGGTCAGGGAACAGCCAGTGGGGTGCTCGGCTGGAGCCCCGCACGCACTGGCTGTACTTCGGATCTAAGACTTGGTCTCTTGTGTTTTGGGGACCAGACCTATGATTTGTCAGTTCTCCCTGAAGTAATTGGACTATGAAAAACTACATACTAAACAAATATACTCTGGTTTCTGCTGAACTAATCTAAGGAGAATTATAATGGAAAGAATTTTGTTAGGTAAAGTGGTAGGCATATCTTGTTCAATATTTGAACATTCCCTTCCTTGATTCAGAGTTCAGAAATAGTCATTAAATGCTATTTAAAAAAAAAAAGAAGAAGAAGCCAGAAAGCTCTGTGACAAATATTACAACTACCTGGAGAGCTTTTAAAACAGCCCTGGTCCTGGTTCTTCCAGCAGAGATCAAGTTGCAAATAGAACTGATATAAGTGAGACTCTGGCCACAGGTTTTCTGATACATACTGATGGGCCTGGAGTATGTAGAACGGAAGCTGGTCTAAGCAAGTTGGAGGAATCGTTCTTGACAACTAGTCGATAATGCAATTATGTGATATTTTTATTAAGTTATGTTAATCTAATACATTTCTCTTTATTCTAGGAACATGTTTATCCAAATAACCCGAACAGGTCACTATTATTCATCTGTCTGTAATTTCAGGCTTGGAAGACATCTTAATAGCTTGCTAAACCAATCACCAATCTCATACTTGACTATTTTATCTTCTCAGGCCTTAACACCTGTCTTAGAGCCTTTTCCAGAATCAATATCTAACTCTCAACTTTGTGGTTTATACAGTTTTTTTTCTTTCAGAATATCAGTTGCATTTGTGAATTTTGGCTTTTAAAGCCCTTTGTTCCTTCTTTGTGAGCTATTGTGACCATGACGGTGGTGAAGCTGACGGTTTCACCTTCTCCTGGCCTGTGTCATATTCTTCCAGGCCGAAGATCCTGAGCTCATTTAGAAGGAATAAATTTGCTGTCATAAAGTGGGGAATAGATACTGTTTTATTATTTTTTCACTCTTTATAGCCGAGAGTCTATATAGACCTCTATAGGCACATCTTTCGATTTTATTAATCCAGATCCAAAATATTAAAGAAAATATTTTCAATTATTTAAAATTCAATTATGAATCTTGAGAAATCAAAAGTAACAAGATAGTGTAAAGTTGGTCACTGTTCTTGTACAAGGAAGAATTGTAATATTTTATGTATTTTGTATAATGCAAGGGGTGGGCCTCCTAACAGTTTTTTATATATTACAAGTCAAACTAGGCATTGTGTTTGGTTCAATTGATTCTTCATTTAGATGAAATATGGAAAATATCCAGTATATAATAAAGTACAAAGAAACAAACAATTTGGAATTTAATTGAGGCGTGCAAAAAAAAAAATAACAGCCAGCTAAAATACTTTCTAACATTACAGGATTAAGCCTCTGAATTCCTTTTTTCTTCTTCCTTTCAGATATTAATTGCTTTTTTGTTGTACAGAACTGTTCTGATTTCCAGCAGATGATTGAATGAGCTCCTTCCTCTTCTGCACTCAGGAAGCCTATTCCATGGGTTCTGTAGTTCAATTGCTTTTTAATCAATCCCTCTGAAGAGCCAATATGTTAGCAATATGACAAAATGTCTCAGAACCTGCACACTTGCCAGATAAGTTCAATCAGTTCTTCCCTTTTCCAACAGGAATGTGTAACAGAATAAAATGTGAGGTGCCTATCAGAGTACGTGGCTGCAGAGCCACGGGGGCGGCTCTGGGTGATGGTGAGAGCAGTCTGAGTTGTTAGCCCCTGGGAGTCCATGAGAAGCAACGAGGCTTTGGTGTAACAGCGTTCTTGGCTATAAATGAGATTGTTGTCTACTTGTACCTTGCAAAAGATGTCTAAGAAGGACTGACTACCCAGTACATCAACGAAACAACTGCCTAGGACACAATTATTTTAAAAAAATATTTTATATTTGGTATTAAAACAAAATTAAAGCAGAATTAGGTTGGGTTTTCTCATATATATTTTACATTTTGGAATTGGTTTTATTTTGAATGATAAATAAACTATAATCTTTATAACATTTGTTTCTTTACAGATCTTAGACCTATCCAAAGTCTACATTTGCATGGAAAGCCATTATTTATAAATATTTGTACTCAGTTAAATGGGTCATTGATATAATTTTGGAAACATAATCTTATGTTTTAAAAATTAAGTATCAAAGAGACCAGTTTTGTTGACTCAGTGCACTCAGTGCAAAGTAAAACCAGAATTTTAAAAACTTTTCTCGTAGAAACTGGGTTATTTTCTTATGTAGGATAGAGGTTTCCCCAAATAAAAAAGTTGATTAAGTATTTTTTAAACTTCAATAGATAGATTGATAGATAAATAATATGTGCATAGAAAATATATACATATTAAATTATCAACTATTTTGTCACAATTGTATATTCTTTTTCTAAACCTCTCTTAAATCATGAATTCCTTTGAAATATTGATGTATGATATGAAACTTTTCCCAGAAAGATTGATATATAAATGTCTACACAAAATGTAGTGGCCAGTTTTGGAGACTGAATGAACTGCACCTGAGTCTGGGAGGTCACTCTGAATCCCAGAGTCTGACTGTTCTTCAAGGAACTTGAGCTGGAAGGAAAATTGAAGGGAGTAGATTAACTTTATAATTAGTTTATGGAAGTACAGCATAGGTAACCTGGTTAGCTCCCCTTTTCGGGGAAAAGAGCCTAGTTCTTAGTTCTTTCTTTCACAGTTTCTTAGCTGTATCCGTAGTGATTTAATTCCATAATCAGCAGAGTCTATAGCATGTATTGTACCTTACATAAACACTTCTGTTCATAATTCTTATTGTTTCTTGCATTATTTCTGCCAGTTTAATGTATTTTCCTCTCTTGACCCCTGTTCTCAGCCAAGTAGCAATACCACTTAGACAAAAAGTATTGCGTAAAGTGAGAAAACAGAAAAAGATAAGAGAGAAAGAGAACAATTTTTATATAATACCTAAGTATTAACTTTTGTCATGATTATCAAATAGTGATATATTTTTACATTAGACAGTCTTATCAAGTTATAAATTGGATATCTCATTAGTGATGTAAGTTTGTTTTTGCAACAGTGGGACATTCCAACTTAGTTGTTTCTTTTTTAATTTTTTTAAAAAATTTTTTCATTGATTTGAGAGAGAGAGAGAGAGAGAGGAAGGTGGGTGGGGGAGAGAGAAAGCAGCATCAACTGTTGTTCCACTTAATTGTTCCACTTAGTTGTGTACCCATTGATTGTTTCTCCTAAGTGCCCTGACCGGGGTTGAACTCATAAGGTCAGTGCCCTGGGACAACGCTCCATCCACTGAGCCACCCAGCCAGAGTTCCAGCTTAGGTTTGAATTTCACATTCAAATATGAGCAGATGTTTCGTCTATCATTGCACATTTTGTTTGCTGAAAGGAAGACTCAGATGCCATGTGGAGAGAAATGTGGCCTGGGGACAAGTAAACAGCCACTGCATGACTGATGAGCAGAAGCAGTTCACACAGCTTCTGTTAAGATGGAGCTGTATCTCCTCAGACCTACATGAACTGTCAAGTGTGGACTGACTGAGAAATAGGTCCTGTCTTATTTCTTACCCTTCCTAACATGACAGGAAAAAATGCTCTTTGAAACATAACAAATCACTTGACACATAGTAACAGTAGATCAAAATGACTTTATGAACCTTACAAGAAAATGAATGTTGTGTGGAGACCAGACTATTTTCTTCGTGAAGTTCTTTTTGGAAATTAGTGTGTTAATTCAGAGAGATGTAGAATTGGAATGCCTGGGTCAAAACACCTCTTACCAATTACTATGTTACCTTGGGTTAGTTTAGCTAATTTTCTAAATCTTAGCTTTTCAACTGCCAAATGGAGACAATGGTTACATCTATTGTTTTCAAGTTTAAGAAAATATTAAATTGGTATTTAGAGAAAGAGAAAGAGAGGCAGACAGACAGACAGACAAATGTCAACTTGTTATTTCACTTATTTATGCATTCGTTGGCTGAGGCTTCCATGTGCCCTGACCAGGGGATTGAAGCAGCAACCTGGGCGTATCGGGATGGTGTTCTAACCACTGTAAACCTGCTCAGGGCTCATTTTAAGTTTTGTGTGAGGGCCAAATCAGTTTTTGTCTGATATATAGTAAATAAGCACTCAATAAGTACTAGCTGTTCTTACTGTCCTTTAAGGTAATGAAGATGTTTCTCCATGATTTTATAATTTTGCTTTATGCTGCCTAGGACTTTAAAAAAGTTCTTATCAATATATTCATTCATTTAGCAAGTATTTTTGAGGGTCTACCATGTACCAGGTGCTGCTTTAAATCCTGGGCTAACAGAGGTTGTAAGGTGGCCTGGTGGTAAGCAGATACTATGGTAGATGATTGAAGTAAAAAGTAAGGAAGGGACCAGCACTCCAGGCAGTGGATTTCAGATGTAGGAGGCTCCAAGGTCAGTATGCTGGCATGTTCACGGAGCCACCAGGAGGCTGAGAGGAGAGGTTGCAGTGAAAATGCCACATTGAGAGATTGGGGGCTTTAGGGGTGGGGCATGTTATGTCAGCCCTAACAGGCGAGAGAAAGAAAGCTGTTTGATGATTATGAGCAGGATAGTGACATCTCTGATTTACATTGTAAGAAGCATTACTATAGCTACTTTGTGGAGAATGGGGGGGGGGGGGTTAACATCAAATCAGGATGGTCCATTAGGAATATCACAGTGGTTTAAGTTAGAAATGATGGTGTTTGGACTAATCTAATAAAGGTGAAAGTGTAAAAAAGGGCTTACCAATAATGTATTAAATACCTACCATGAGCCAGACGCATTACATATAAATTGTCTAATCCACACAACAGACCTAAAAGGCAAGTATAGGATTACCATCAGAGGTACGATTTGCCTAAGGTCATGCAACTACAATTCAAATAAAGTATGATGCTCTTTCTATGACCTAAAGTAAAAGTAGGAAAATTAAATGTACCTCACATCAATCACTTTGCCTGGCTAAGTATACTTGTTTTTCATATATAGTACAGATAGTTTCAACTCCAGTAGGTGTCTTAGGAGAAAGGTTATCAGGCTGGAAGACTGAGGAGAATGGAAGAGGTTGTATAGCAGGTTTTGGAGATTTTGACGTTTTGAGATCCAGTGCATTAAAACTACAAAACTACTTATTTTAGGGTAAGCTGGACAGCCATTTAGTTAGCATTTTAAGATTAAACAGTAAAAGCAAAATATAAAAACAAAAACTAACAACATCCAAAAACCTGAAACTCTTTTAACTTTTAATTGGATATTTAGTCAAAAAATAATCATTACATTTATTTAGTATCTAGTATATAGCAGGTGCTGTATTAGATATTTGGAATTAAAAAATGAATAAGACATCATAACTTCTCTCAAGAGTATAGCTTAATAAATGAAAATAGCCTGAATTGAAGGAAAAGATAAAGTGTTACATTATAAATTAGGGAGCAATAAGCAGTTATATGTCTTGAAGATGGACAGAAGCCTTTGTAGAGGAAGAAACATTTGTGGTAGATCACCTTTTCTGTTACAATTGGACACAATTGAAAAGTTTACCTGATCCATGGAGTAAAAGTCTCCATTCCTCAGTATAAAAACCCATACAACCATGGTCATAGGTACACATGATTGCAGTTACAGGTATAGAGGTTGGGAATCTCATATTGGGATAAAAACCTTTGACATTATAGATTAAAAGGAACTTCTTATTTTAATTTTAAATACAGCTGGCAGGCCTTTCATCACCCAAAACTGTGTAGCTTTTAGGCTATAAGAATTTTTCTTTTCATCAAAATTATATCTATTTTCTTTAAAAGCACTGTTATAGAAAATATTCTATAACTTGTCTTAAAGTCATGTGAATATACTATCAGAATTTGTAGTAAACTAACATTTTTTTTGGAATGGTGAACTGATTTAACAACAAATTGTTGCTTCGCTGTGAGTTGGAAATCCAAGATCGTGTCATAGGAATCTTGAGAGTTATTGCAGAAAATGTTTTAGGGGTGATTTAAGTGTAATAATATTCAATCATGAAGCCTAATATTTCTTTGATATATGCATATAATACAGCCAGTGTTTTAAAACTTATTTGTATTAAACTGAAAATAGAACTACCTTATGACCCAGTAATCCCTCTACTGGGTAAATACCCCCAAAACTCAGAGACATTGATACGTAAAGACACATGTAGCCCCATGTTTATTGCAGCATTGTTCACAGTAACCAAGACATGGAAACAACCAAAAAGCCTTTCAATAGATGACTGGATAAAGAAGATGTGGCATATATACACTATGGAATACTACTTAGCCATAAGAAATAATGACATCGGATCATTTACAACAAAATGGTTGGATCTTGATAACATTAGACAGAGTGAAATAAGTAAATCAGAAAAAAACTAAGAACTACATGATTCCATACATAGGTGGGACATAAAAATGAGACTAAGAGACATGGACAAGAGTGTGGTGTTTAGGGGGGGGAGGGGGGCAGAAGAGGGAAGGAGAGGGGAAGGGGGAGGGGGAGGGGCACAAAGAAAACCAGATAGAAGGTGACGGAGGACAATCTAACTTTGGGTGATGGGTATGCATCATAATTGAATGACAAGATAACCTGGACATGTTTTCTTTGAACATATGTACCCTACTTATTGATGTCACCCCATTAAAATTAATAAAAATTTATATAAAAAAGTTATTTGTATTAAAGCACAGTATTTCTCAAAGTATGGTCCACAGAAAACTAGAAATCTCCAGAATCCTGCTTTTACTAATAGTGAAAAAAAATTATACATTGAAGCAACTATGCCATTTTCCAAGTATAAAAAAAGCTCTATAAAATAATCTTATGAAGAATGCTATGTTATACGTCAAAATTACTTCTTACTGAGTCATGAACATCAGAACAATTCTACCGTATCCACATAGTTATAGACATTTAAATTTTTCTCTTATAAGACTTTGTCATTTCAGAACACTCCTTATTTTTCAGATAAATATTTATTAGATAACTACCTTAGATATTTGTTTCTTAGGGTATAGCACTCTCACTTTACAAGTAAATAAATTTTAAAAACATCTTTTTGATAAAAGATTACAATTTATCATTACTATTAGCTCTACAGATGGGAAAAGGAGCAGCCTTGAAAGAGAAAAGCCCATAAAGACCATTTCAGCAAAACTGGGTTATCCTTGCTCCTTCTTCACAACTAGACACTAACTTATTTATTTGGATGATACAGAAATATTGGGGAGGAAATAGCACCCAAAATATGAACTGTTCAAGATTTCAGTCGGCTCATGGTATAGCGTAAACCATTTGGACTATTGGAATTTTTTTGAGAAAACTATAACACATTCTACCAAAAGGCAGTACATCTATGAAGCTGAGATGTGGTCTGTTCTTTCCTGGTGATTAATACATTCATAACAACAAAATCTATAACTATATGGTGTAGAAATATCCTACACTCCTATTTTATTGTAGGGTATTATTTTTATTTATTTTTATTTATTTTTATTTTTTTATTTTATTTTTATTTATTTTTATTTTTTTATTTTATTTTTATTTTTTTATTTTATTTTTATTTTTTTAATAATTTTTTTTAATTCATTTTAGAGAGGCGAGGGAGAGACAGAGAGAGAGAGAGAGAGAGAGAGAGAGAGGAGAGAGAGAGAGAGAGAAGGGGGGAGGAGCTGGAAGCATCAACTCCCATATGTGCCTTGACCGGGCAAGCCCAGGGTTTTGAACCGGTGACCTCAGCATTTCCAGGTCGACGCTTTATCCACTGCGCCACCACAGGTCAGGCAGGTATTATTATTTTTAACAGAAAATATTATCAAGTAGAAAACAACTTAGAATTAAGACTGCAAATTACTTTGCTGCTTACTAGAGTATTACAGGCCTAATAATTATAGGTATAGAGAAAAACTCTTTTTCTTAAGATCAGTATTTATTAGTTGTCTGAACTTCAGTCAGTAAGTCAGGGAGCCTCCTTAAGCATCAGTTTTATCTCTAATGAGGATAAAAATAGTATCTATTTAAAAAGGGCTTATCTGAGAATTAAATAATCTAGTGTTGCTGAAGCCCTAGTATAGAGTCTTTCCCTTCAAAAAAAATCCCAAATCCTTGTTATTTATATTGGTGTTCATGATGATGACTACAATGATGAGAAAGAACTGAAAAAGTTTTAAAAACAAAATATTAGTGATATTTTACTTTTGAAACTATTCCAAATTTTAAAAGCTTCCAATTTACTTGTACTTTTATTTGAAATTAATGAGATGGACTTATGGTCATTGTCATAAAAAAAAAATTATTCTTTGTGCATTCATACTTGCTATTGGTAGATCTTGGTTGTGGAAATAATACTATAATAGCTGCAATAAAACTAATTGAAATTCTATGTATACCTGAAATGAAATATCCTGCTTCTGTTTAATAATTTTTTAAAAATACTCTTTTAGTTGACTTTGAATATATATCTAATTTATTTGAACGTGGTTATGAAATTTATTTATGTCAAAGACAGTCTTGTTCTTGATATTTAAACAAACAAGCAAACAGGAAAGCAAGGAAAAGAAATAGGATATAATAGACATCAGGGTTACATGAAGTATTAAGTCTTGATTCTACTTGTTCTGATTAGCATCCTGTTTTAGATCTTATAGCTTCGGGATACTGTCACCTTGTGTGTGTGACTTGAATTGAAGTATAATACTTAAAGGGTTCAGACAAAAAAGGTGACTGAGCAAAGCAAATTATGAAACACTCACAGCTAGACCAGTCCGATGGGGAATATGAATAAAAGTCTCTGAGCTGGTGTCATTAATGGAGATGGTCAAAGTCATTATGAAGACAAAAAATTATTACTTTATAAAGTAGGTAACTATAAGATAATTATCAACTGGTTAGGCAAGAAAGGGGGTAGAGGGGAGGGTCAGGAATGTAGAGGAAGGGTAGATGGTGACGGAGGAAGATGGTAAACACACAATAGAATATACAGATGAGGTATTGTAGACTAGTACACCAGAAACTCATGTAATTTTATTAACCAATGCCACCTCAATAAACTTAATAAAGCTTTTTAAAAAATCAAACCAATCAAGCAGTCAATTTTAAAAAATGGACACAATATAATGTAATTTAGAATGCCATCTTTATATAAAGTATAATGTTGGTTCATTCCCCAGGTTTCTCCCTCTCTTCCTCCCTTCTTTCCCCTCCCTTCCTTCAAGTATTTTAGCTCTTCAGATTTTTAATAATATCCATTTAGGCTAGTAGCCCAGAGATTTTGAGCTTATAGCTATTTTTGTTGTTCAGATATATTTACTAGTTTTGTAATTGCTTATTTATGGAGGGTTTTTTGCTATTCTGAGCATCATCTTTTTTCGTCCTTTATTTTTGGACTCATTGTGCTCTGTTTACTTGATTTTGCAAGAAGTATGGTCTTTGCACAGCTGAAATACATGACAGAATGAAACCATTCTTGGGAGTAAACTGTCTTATTTTTGTGATGCTTTAAGCTCCAGAATGTTTCAGAGAAGGAAATATAAATCATGAGTTTGATTTTTGGAAAAGAAAAATTCAGAATATTTTCAATAAATTATTTCATGAATATGTAGCAGACCAAGTTGATTCTGATAAACTGCTTCATATTCCACTAGTATTACTCTGCCTAGAAAAATATGCTTTATGAGGTGAGAAATTTAAACAATATAAGAAATATTTGGAAACTAAAAGAGATATGAACATAAGGAGAGTGAAAGAAGGAAAAAGAAACTACCTTCACTTCTAAAATATGCTAAACAAATGAAACACAGCAGTGCTTATAAAGACACACCTGTGTTGGAGTCAAGAAAATAATTTGCTGCCTAATCAGGCAGTGGTGCAGTGGGTAGAGCATTGGCCTGGGACACAGAGGACCCAGGTTCAAACCCCTAGGTGCCAGCATGAGCACATCTCATCGACTTGAGTGCAGGATCACTAGCTTGAGCCCTGAGGTCACTGCCTTGAGCCCAAGGCTGCTGACTTGAGCAAGGGGTCACTGGCTTAGCTGGAGCCCCTTGGTCAAGGCACATGTGAGAAAGCAATCAGTAAACAACTAAGGTGCCACAGTGGAAAATGGATACTTCTCACCTCTTTCCCTTTCTGTTTGTCTGTCTCTCTCCCTAAAAAGGAAGGGAGGGAGGGAAGGAGAGAGGGAGGGAGGGAGGGAGGGAGGGAGGAAGGAAGGAAGGAAGGAAGGAAGGAAGGAAGGAAGGAAGGAAGGAAGGAAGGAAGGAAGGAAGGAAGGAAGGAGGAGAGAGAGAGAGAAAGAGAAAGGAAGGAAGGAAGGAAGGAAGGAAGGAAGGAAGGAAGGAAGGAAGGAAGGAAGGAAGGAAGGAAGGAAGGAAGGAAGGAAGGAAGGAAGGAAGGGAAAGAAAGAAAGAAAGAAAGAAAGAGAAAGAAAGAAAGAAAATAAATAGTATGCTGATCTCTGTTTGATTGGCTCTCACTTTTGGTTTTGTACTGGAATGACTTTTCTATCTGGATTATTCTGTACTTGGGAGCATGTTCCTCAAATTGGTTCTGCACTGCATACTGTTTATGAAAAATTATTTCAACTATAGCATTTGTTTGAGGTGCTTTCAAAAAAAGGTCTTTACATATTCCCAAGCTTCTTTATGGTGTGATTAAGTGTATTTGAGGTTATATAACTCTATTGGATAACGTGGTTGAAGAAAACAGTGTAATGCCTTTGTGTGTTGAGGACAGCATGCACTAAAGAATGAAGAGCCATAGTTTTGTAATTAGACAATGTGGCCATTATCGTATGTCCATTTTTTTTATGCCCGATTAACCTGGACCATAGAAAATGTTTATCTTGCACAGAATTTTTCATGCCATAGCAGGGTAAATATATCTGAGAATAAGAAAAATACAAAAATTTTAGTAAAACTATTAAAAAATACTACTTTAAGGGAAGTAAATTTTGAATTTTAGTATTTTAAGAAAATGATTCCTACGCAACCTCTAAAATAGATAAAATGAATAGTAGATAAAGAGTCTTACTTAGAAAACCTTATCAGAATAAACTTAGTATTAGAGAAAAATCAGAGTGGTTAGTATAGGCTCGCGGATTTGCTCAAATCCCTGTTTTGAGGAGGAACAATAAAGGACCTCCATCATCCCAACTGACCAAATGGTCCTGCTTCCCATTGAGGAATGGGTTCAAACACTTCATCTCCTCATCTTCATTTCTCCCTACTTGTTCCTTTTGTTCAGAAAACTAAGGAGAAATCAAGTAAGACTGCAGTTATTTTCTATAGCAGCTTCAATAAAGGACAGTTGTACTGATGTTTACCTTTGTCTGTTAAAGATAAAAGCAAAACTGGAAACTGCACATAGGGATCTGAGCGAAACCACACTGGGGAGGTTGACTAATACCTTAACTGGGCTATTTTGGGGTGCATACAGGATGCTAGCCAAGAAGGTCTTCTAAATTGCTTTGCACATTTCTCTAAAAAGGAATTGAAATTTATTTATTTGAAGTAAATTGGTAAATATCTAGTTTGGACAACAGTCATTACCTTAACATAATATTTTCTTAACCAACAAAACTCCCCAATCCCATCAGTATCTATCTTTTCCCCAATTTGTACTTAAATAGTTACACAAGTGGTAATCACTCAACTTTGAAAATTGACAGTCAATCAATATTTTCCGTTAATGTAAAATACTCTCTTCTTTTGTGTCTCAGACTGGCTTTATTTCACATCTTTGCTGCTGTTGGCCTGGATTTTAGGAGATTTTTATTGATATTCAAACCCAAATCAACACTCATGAAATCTCATCATTACTTTCGTTTGACTGACTATAAATTGCTTGCCTCCCCACCACTGATTGTGTCCCAGAGAAGCCCATCGACTCTTTTTTTTTTTTTAAGTGAGAAGAAGGGAGATAGACTTCCACATGCACCCTGATTGGGATTACCTAGTAACCCCCCTCTGGGGCTGATGCTTGAATCAATCTAGCCATAGGCTTTGAGAGGGCAAAGAGAAAGAAAACGAGTAAAGGAAGGGGAAGAGAAGCAGATGGCCCCTTCTTGTGTATGCCCTGAATGGGTATTGAACCTGAAATGTTCACATGCCTGGTCAACACTCTATCCACTGAGAAAACAGGCCAGGGCCACTATCAACTCTTTGAAGATATGAAATTCATTAGCTTGGTTGTGCCACACCTCAGGTGGTTGACAATTCAACTCTAATTTATAACAAAAAATACTATTAAAATTATATAAAACCTAGCTCAAAGAGCCAAAAGGAAAATTAAGTCCATAGGGCTGAAATAATTTTTCTGCATACAACAGAACAATAAAAATCTGTGGTCATATTTTTATCTATAGTAATACTCATCATTTTAAAATTAACTGATATTTATATATTATAATTTAGAAAGTACTTTTATAACGTATCTGGCAAAATATACAAAGATACTAATGTGTCAGTTTTCCTTCCAGAGCTTGGAAATAATTGTTTGCAGGAGGCATGTAATTAAACAAAAGACTTCCATCATACACTAAGTTTTAGGCTTTTCTTTTCTTTTCTTTTTTTTTGGTATTTTTTTCTGAAGCTGGAAATGGGGAGAGACAGTCAGACAGACTCCCGCATGCGCCAGACCGGGATCCACCCGGCACGCCCACCAGGGGGCGACCCTCTGCCCCTCGGGGCGTCGCTCTGTCTTGACCAGAGCCACTCTAGCGCCTGGGGCAGAGGCCAAGGAGCCATCCCCAGCGCCCGGGCCATCTTTGCTCCAATGGAGCCTCGCTGCGGGAGGAGAAGAGAGAGACAGAGAGGAAGGAGAGGGGGAGGGGTGGAGAAGCAGATGGGCGCTTCTCCTATTGAACCCGGGACTTCCGCACGCCAGGCCGACGCTCTACCACTGAGCCAACCGGCCAGGGCCAGTTTTAGGCTTTTCTTAACCAATATTGTGGTAAAGTAACTGTGTTTATGTAGAAGAGGAAACCTATTTGTGGAACATTGTCATTACTTTGACTGTACTCCATTACTTTAGTTATGATTTTGTGAAAGAATAGGTATACACTTTCCCACAGCTTCACATTATCCTACTAATGTTATTAGTACTTAATACTAGTGATAATGTCCATTTGCTCAGTGCTTAGGATATGATAGGCATGTGCTTAGCATCTGACAAACATTAGCTCATTTAACTCATGTGCCTGGGAGATAGCCATTACTATTCCCATAATTATACGGGGAGTCACACAGTTTTTTCCATTAGGGAAGCCTAAGGCAGAAGGGCTGCAGGTGGGTAGACAGAGAAACAACTTGAAGGAGATGCAGGGTAAATGTGAAGAGAGATTAATCTTAAAACTTAAGAAAAATTTTCTTCTGAGATGGAAGAAGAGGGGAGGGTTGTAGCAAATATTAATAAATTAAAAAGGAAACATTAATGCCAGTCAGGTTGACTCTGATTAGGTATTAGCTTTAGCAGGGACAACAGAGTGCCGTAGACTGGGTGGCTAAGGAACAACAGAAATTTACTTTCTGCCTCTCTGAAGGCTGAGTGTCTGAGATCAGAGTACCAGCCCGAAAGGGTTCTGGTGAGATCTCTCCAGGTTCCATACAGAGGGTTTCTTTTTCCTCGTTTAGTGGGGAATGAGTGCGAGCTCTCTGGGGGTCCCTGTTGTAGAAGCAATAATCCTACTCATGACGGCTCTACCCTTGTGACCTAATTACCTCCCAAAGTCTCACCTCCAAATTATATACAGAACAGCTATTTGTGCCTAGCACTATGTAAGGCATTATTAAATGGTCACATAGAAATAGAAGAGTAAGTCTCTGCTCTGAGAAGCTTACAATTTTGTTAAGAAGACAGAGCACACCAGCAAAAGGGCTAAAGACAATGCAAGGAAATCAGTAGTAAGTTAATAGCATGATGGGTGTTAGAAACAATTCCTCTGACTGGAGATCAGAGTAATGGCTGAGAAAATTTATATATATTTATATTTATTCCCCCCCCCCACCCTGAAGTGAGAAGAAGCAGGGAGGCAGAGAGACAGACTCCTGCATGCACCTGACCGGGATCCACCTGGCATGCCCACCAGGGGGCGATGCTCTGCCCGTCTGGGGCAGAGGCCATGGAGCCATCCTCAGTGCCCGGTCCAACTTTGCTCCAATGGAGCCTTGGCTGCAGGAGGAGAAGAGAGAGGTAGAGAGAAAGGAGAAGGGAGAGGGTGGAGAAGCAGTTGGGCACTTCTCCTGTGTGCCCTGACTGGGAATTGAACCTGGGACTTCCACATGCCAGGCTGATGCTCTACCACTGAGCCAATCAGCCAGGGCCCGAGAAATATAAATATATATTAATTTTATGAATGTTCTTCACATGTAGGATGCCACTGATTGTAGGACACAGGATAATATTGCTTTTAAAATAAATCTATAAAATATGACTTTTCCATTATAATATACCCATCCTGATTTTATAGATGTTAACTTGGGAAAAAATATATCTTCCAAGGCAATAAATATAGTAAATGAGATATACTTCAAATAAAATTAGAATTAAAGGTTTAAACTGCTGCAAACTCAGCATAATTTTAAAGAAAGTTGTTTTCAATTAATATAAAAAGAAATACCTCCTTAAATCATTCATTCAACAAATACATAGTGTATGCTGTTCTCAGTTCTCATTGAGCATAATTTTATCTACATTAGCAACAAATACTTATATAGTGTATGCTATTCTCAGTTCTCATTGAGCATAATTTTATCTACATTAGCATCTGTAAAACACACTGATTTTATATTTGAATTGAGAGATTTTGAGTAACTTAATGACTGCTGATCTCAAAGAATTCAGGTATATAACCATTTGCTTTATAGTAGGCATCTTTTTAATTTTTTAAAATTCAATAGTAACACAATGATTTAATATTCATACTCATATAGAGGATGTTTTTAGATTGTGTTGTGCATGTTGATCTGAAAGAACCAAAAATATACCCTATTTTGTTACTTTTTAGAAACAAAGAGGAATATTGATTTGGTTCACACAGTGCAAAAAATACGGCACTGGCTACTGAGGGAGCAGTTTAGCAAAAATCAAATCAAGTAATTTGATTTTTCTTCAAAAAATATATTTTTTACTGAAAAATTTGAAATATTACCTGTGGTCGTGTTAATCTAGTGATAATTTTATATTTGAATCCAAGATATTTGCATATAACTAATATAATTCATTATATTTGCATATAACTAATAAAATTTCTCAGCCATTACTCTGATCTCCAGTCAGAGGAATTGTTTCTAACACCCATTTCACAACCTTTATTATTTCAAAATTAAGCCTGTTTTTGTTTCTTTGACTATAGGAAAAAATTAGAGCTAAAACTTTTCTGGTGTGTGTACAGAAATGATCTCATTAGCATTGGAATATCTTCTTATAGCTGTTGGGAACAAGGAAAGAAAAACCAATCTGTTTGTTTCCTAATTCATATTCATGAGGCTGCTCAGGAGGCAGTTTGATTGACACCGTTGTATATGTTATCTGCTTTCTTTAGATCAAGATGGGGGTTTTGGTTCACCTATCACTCATTTCTACTTTGTTACCAAGGTCTATTGTGGCTTTCTAAATTGTGTTGTGATGAATTGCCCACTTGGGAATTTTTAGGACATCTTAATCCCAGTCTGACAGAAATCCCTTCGATAAATAATCTAGCAACCCTTGTGCCAAATGCAAGTGGATCAGCGGACATAGATTTATGACAGCTTTCAGGAATGACAAGTGGCAGCAGGGAGAGCTTGCTAGTGCACTGAGAAGCCATGAATCGTCTCTAATTCCTGGTTTATTTTCTCCCCAATAGGTGAACGGTTCTCTGCAGGATTTTTTTTTAAAGTTGTTGTGTGTGTTTGTGTGCGTGTGTGTGTGTGTGTGTGTGTGTATGACTGTGTGTCTTTGAATTTGCAGTTGCTTCATTAGTAAATGTATATATTTATGGGAAATCATAGAGCAATTACTGGAAATCACTTTTGTTTATAAATTGGGCTCTTCTTAGGAAAATATAAGCTGATAAAATTGGACAGTAATAACTATGGGTAGTGAAAATTCTGACTAAAGAGTTTTTAAAAGATTTAAAGTAGTTTAAAAAACTAATTTGAGAGAAGTTTATATCTAGTGGACTTAGAATCTGAAAAAGAATATGTGACATATTAAGTAATTTGATTTTTCTTCAAAAAATATATTTTTTACTGAAAAATTTGAAATATTACCTGTGGTCGTGTTAATCTAGTGATAATTTTATATTTGAATCCAAGATATTTGCATATAACTAATATAATTCAGAAATAGCAAAAATAAATTTGGTTGATTGAACAACTGGCCTGTAATATTTTAATGTAATTTCTATTTCTATTGCTTTGTGATGAATTATTGGTGATAAGAAGTCATTAATGCTATGAAATGAGAGCTCATGATAAAAAATAGGATTCAAGTACCATCCTTCATATATATTGTATACGTACATGTATAATGCATTGTATTTATGAAACATTTAAGAAGTAAGAAGCAATTACAGGGAGAAATCTGAAATTGAGTCATTTCTTAGCAATTCTTGCATTATCACACTTAGACGGTCAAACCTGTAATTCTATAATAGAAGCACCATTCTTTCTATAAAGTGACAACCACCTCTTCTTGCCCTTAACATAAATGGTACAAGTTCACAGCAAGTCAGAATGTGACATGTTGCTATTGCCATTAATACTTAGACAGCTTAATAAGCTTCTATGAGGCTAAAGAGTTTCCTTAAATAAAGAAAATAAGAGAGGGTTTTGTACTTATGGATACACTTGATTCCCTCTATGGTAACATGTTTTCTGTTTGCATTTAGAAAAACCCTGGAGGGGAAAACGAAAACTACAAAAAACCTCTGGACTAGAAGGGTTTTTAATTGCCTCAATCTAGAGAAGTAAATTAAAATGGGCATATTGCTGTTGTCAGTTAAAAAAAATAGTGGATTTTCAGAACAAACCCTAAAGAGGTTATTATATTCTTTTCCTTAGCCACTGAAGCTCCCAGCAGGTGACTGGAGACTCATTAAGGATATAACACAAGGTCAAGGATTAGAATTGCTTCTGGCTTGGATAACTCAAAAATCATAGTCTCCAAATTAGTACACTTGCATTCAAATTAGACAGTAAAAGATACTTTTTAAAAATGTCAAATCTTCTCTAATTAACCATGAAAAAGACAGCATAGGATAATTGTTAAATGAAACAAAGTGTTATAGTTTTGGATAGTACTTTTTATAAAGCTTTTTCATTGCCCCTGTCTCATTCTATCCATTCAATGATTTTGTGTGGCCACTGTTGTTAAACCCACATAACAGAAGAATCAACTGAGGCACGAAGAGGGCAGTAGTTTGCCTAAGATTACAGAACTACTGGGGTAGGATCAAGTTTACTAAACACTCCTCCACACACTCCATTTTAAGCCCTTTGATTAGATTCTCAATCAGGGGCTGATATAACATCCGTCTTATTGCCTTCCTCCACTCCCCTCTCTCACCAAGAGAGTTTTTATAATACAAATGTGTGAGGGTGCTTTAGCTGTCACAATAACAGCTGCTGACATTTAGGGTGTAGGGCCAGGGATAGTTCCACACAACTCTTTCTCCCTAAAAATCCTTTGGTGCCTATTTTGAGAAGCAATTACAGCCTGACCTGTGGTGGCGCAGTGGATTAAGTGTCGACCTGGAAATGCTGGGAGTTGATGCTTCCTGCTCCTCCTCCCTTCTCTCTCTCTGTCTCTCTCTCTCTTCTCTCTCTCCTCTCTCTCTCCTTTCTAAAATGAATAAGTAAAAATTTAAAATAAATAAATAAATAAATAAAACCCTAGGCTTGCCCGGTCAAGGCACATACGAGAAGCAACTATGTACTAAGAGCTGATGCTTCCTGCTCCTCCCCACCCTCTCTCTCTCTTTCTCACCCCTCTCTAAAATCACTAAATAAAATCTTGAAAAACAAAACCATGAAAAAAAGTGAAGCAATTGCAATCACTAGGCATACCAAGTAAAGAAGTTTTTATAATTTTAGAGTATGTTTACAATCCACTCATTACATTTATTTCTTGTTTTCATTTGTTTTTTTTATAAATAAGTCTAAGATTATGTGGTTAAACTGTTTATTTTCTATAGAATAGTATAAATAAGACTAATAAAATAATAAATGAATATAATTTTTCATTTCTGTTTTGGTTTTCAGCTATAACATGTACACATAAAAGTGGATCTATTTCTTCTAATTTTAATAGATTCCATTAGCTATTATTTTTCCAAGTTAGTAATATAACTATTAGAACAATAATTTTTAACTTCTCTTAAATTTCTGTCCTGCTATTTTACCATGTCAGCAAATGCACAGGATAGCTGCTGCTGTTCTGACACTGAGGTGGAGGTGATACACTCAGGGATTGCCTACAGAAAAGGCAGAAACTGCTCTTTTCAAAATTAAATATGCATTTTTTGCATATATTTAATATTTAACTTGAAGGGTGCTAATTATTTTATTTCCTAAATATTGGATTTGTTTTATTGAATGTTAATAGTGGTAGTATTGTTACCATTTAACAAACTAAGGAAGAAAATAAAATATACATTGGTGTTGCTTGTTAAAAGATACCACAATTGCCTGACCTGTGGTGGCGCAGTGGATAAAGTGTCGACCTGGGGACGCTGAGGTCGCTGGTTCAAAACCCTGGGCTTGCCTGGCCAAGGCACATATGAGAGTTGATGCTTTCTGCTCCTCTCCCTTCTCTCTCTCTCTCTCTCTCTCTCTCTGTCTCTCTAAAAAAAAACTGAATAAAGTTAAAAATAAAATATATAAAAAAAAAAGATACCACAATTAATGTAAAATAAATGTTGGATTTTATAGTTACCATCACCTCTTCTACCTTCTTCATTCATGAATAGGAATAAGAAAATTGGAAAATTTTTGAGTGATTTTGTATGTAAAAACATCTTTGAATTACAAAAATATACTCCTCTTTCTAAAATAACAAGATGTATGATTTATGTGCATTTAATTCAGGGGTCCCCAAACTTTTTACACAGCGGGCCTGTTCACTGTCCCTCAGACTGTTGGAGGGCCGGACTATAAAAAAAACTATGAACAAATCCCTATGCACACTGCACATATCTTATTTTAAAGTAAAAAAACACAATGGGAACAAATACAATATTTAAAATAAAGAACAAGTAAATTTAAATCAACAAACTGACCAGTATTTCAATGGGAACTATGCTCCTCTCACCGACCACCAATGAAAGTGGTGCCCCTTCCAGAAGTGCTGTGGGGCCAGATAAATGGCCTCAGGGGGCCGCATGTGGCCCGCAGGCCGTAGTTTGGGGACGCCTGATTTAATTGATTCACATTGTTTGTATGTATGTATGTATGTATGTCCATATTGGTAGCATTATTTTAGGGCCGGTCTCCCCGGAGCCAGCCTGAGAGGGAAATTTTTGTTTCTTCAGGGGATGCCCTTGGGAAAATTGGTAGGAGAATGAGGGCAGCATGACAGTTCAGGGGCAGTAGCTAAGCAAGGACATGTTTTCAGCTAGAAGACTCACTTAAGCTTGATCCCATGACTACCACGTTAGCATGAACTGCACCACGAAACTAGTCTCACAGCAAGGATGGAGTTGGCCTTTTGTATTTCCCTGTTAATCAGTCATTGGCTATAGGCTCCATGGAGGGGTTTGGGGCGGGGAAACGGGGCAGAACCTCTCGGGATGGTTTGGTCAGTTGAGGGTAATTCTCCAAAAAGAGGCAGTTGTAAACAGCTGCTAAAGCTCACAGTGTCTGGGACGTTGGGTGCACCTGGCTATGTCAAGTTCCAAGTAAAGAGAGGTGGGCAAGCACCAACGTTGTCCAATCAGTTGATGTCCTGTTTGATCATATAATGGTAGTTATTAAGTCATCTTTTTGAGTCTACCATACTGGTCAAGTTACTCAGATACATAATATTTTGTTTGAAGTTTTTTGTGAGTAATATACATTTTCTAGAGATTAAAACAAATGTGATGAGACCCAAAAAGCAAAGTAGAGACAACATAGGTTGACTGAAATTCTTTCAGAAGTTTCATTGTCATGAATGGACCATTCTTTTTCTTCATATCATCTAGCCTTTCAGACCCCCCCCCCCCCCCATTTTCTGTTCTCAGGACACAGGGTCCATGGTTGATAACTCTTCCGCAGTACAGGGTCAGCCCGATTGTGCTACTGCTGTGTCACAAGAAACTCTTGTGATGCCTAGTGTTGTGATAAAATATTATTTTTATTTTAGCTGGGTTCATTTCTAATACACTGCTCACAAAAATTAAGGGATATTTCAAAATGAATGTGAGGCTATAAAATATCCCTTGATTTTTGTGAGCAGTATATTTCACAGTGTAAATGAAAGTAATTAGGAGTCAACAGAATAGGCAAAGACACAGATAGCACGCTAAATGACAGACTTTATTCACTCATGGTTAAGACGAGTGGCCGGCTCAGTCTAGGCGCTTGCTTCGCTGGGGCCAGAACGAACTCACATGGAGAGGCGGAGTGCTTCGTGGCAGGTGCCAAGGGATCTCAGTGGGTGATGTGGAGTCTGTGTTGGAGTCTCAGGCAACTGCCTTGATCCTCACCCCAGCTACTTTTATCTGATTTGGCCACTTGTCACCTCATACGGTTACGTGATCAGACTTCAACATAAGTCACACATGAGCTTGATAAAGTTGACAGATGGAGTTATCAGGAAAAGGAGTAAACCCGTTAAACCTTGGTAGTCAGGCCTTAACTTATGTAGTGAGCTTTTATGAAAATATAGTTAATCACATTAATTTTCACATGGCATTGGCACGCAGTTGAAACATATGGAGTTATGTCAAATGGGCGTAACTGGTTATACCTAACTCATTCTTAGTTTCCTTTTTTACATTTTATATTAATTTGATTTTATGTTTACTATAACATCTAGTTTCTAATGGTCCCACATCTGTATTTGCTGAGGGAATGAATAAGAGATGTTAGATGTGAAAGGAACCACCTAAGATTGGAGATTATTGAATCATTAATAAGCATATAAACTTTGTGATTTTTTAAAACTGTGTTTCATTAAGAAACTTTAAAATTTGCTTGTCTGAGTGCACTATCATTCTTCAGTAGCAGGTTTTATAATCTTAAAAGCTGTATTTCTTATTGTTTTTTTATTGTACACTGCTCACAAAAATTAGGGGATCAGGGAATGTGCAGGTGCTCCAGTACGTTTAGCCTTTTGTACGGTGCATTGTCACCAATGAAATAAAAGTTGGCTTTGCATCTCATATGAATATTCAAACAACTTTCTTTGACTTGGCATTTGCTTTTCTGATGTTCTTGTTTAATAAAAAAAAATCAAATGCTTTTTTTTAATTGCTTCATATTCATTTTGAAATGTCCCTTAATTTTTTTGAGCAGTATATATTAGCTTCAGTTAGATAAGCTAAGCAGCTTCGTAGTCCTGAATCACTCAGTAGTTTTAAAGACATTTTTCCAACAATGCCCTTTTGCATTGTTTTCCCTCTTTTTCAGTTTGCATTAGGTTCAAAGGTATGGAATAGTCTGTATATAGGTTATGTTCACAAACAGGAAATATTTATGACAGAAAAAGTAAGATATTGAAGGAAAAATTAAAGAAGTAACAAATTGAAGAAATAAAAAGTTCTAAAATATCATAGTAAAAATTTAAAGCCATGAAATGATGCATAATAAATCATGGTCTTTATTCATTAGAAAGAAGATAGAAATAAGGCTAAACTCAACTGTTGTATTTATACTTTTTCAAGATATGAATATTTTTCAAATAAAAATATATAATAAGTATTAAAGGGAAAATAAGACAATATGGAAGATTTTAGGATAAAAATTAAAAGATCTAATTATTTCAACATCCAAAGGTATATCCTGATTAATACTATGATGCATGAAGATATAAATATTTTATAAATATTCATACAAATACTATATTGTATATGTATTAAATGGATACAACTATTTATACCTTTCTTTTTACTACACATTATATAATATATATTTTATTTGGATTTATAAAAAAAGAAAGTTAAACAGAAATTAGTAATTTCTGTAACTATCCCATATTGCATTGTCTTTGTAACATACATCCCTGTATGTGTGTATACACACATTAATATTTTAAATATTTTTCTTTATTTAAGCATAAATATCCTAGTAGTTTGCCCACAACCCCAAGCAAATGCTATTCTGACTTCTGTCTTATAGATTAGTTTTGCTTATTCTTGTGCTTCATAAAACGAAATCATGTAGGACACTTTTTTGTATCTCTTTTTCACAGAGCATGCTACTTTATAGATTCACTTATGTGTTGATTTGTGTAGTATTGATTTCCTAATAATATGCCACAACTTATTTATTTATTCTGCTACTGATGTATGTTTCTGTTGTTTTAGATTTTTTTTCTTGCTATTATGAATAAAATTGCAGTAAGATGTTTTCTATAAGTCTTTGTAGACATATGCTTTTCTGTTGTGTGTGTTTATATATTTAGGATGGAACTTGCTAGCTCATAAGATAGAAATATGTGTAACTTCATAAGAAGCTGTCAAGGAGGAAAATTCAATATGCAGGTATTTCTTTGCTGAAAAAATATGTTATTCATTTCTAATTTTTCTCATTATGTAAATAGGTTTAAAGATGAAGCATTCAGGAGCAGGGTCTTTGACCTGGTAGGGAGGTATCTCGTGTAAACACGGCCAGCATAATTTATATCTGAATAAAAGCTTTTAGGTTAAATTACCTTAATACGTTTTTTTACATGTACAAGATCCTCCAAACTCATGATTTTTTTATGATAAAACAAATCTCATTACTTTAGTAGTTTACATGTTATCATAACAACCTAACAAGACATTTTGCTTTTATTAATTTTTCTAAAATGTGTCTGTTTCTTGTTCTTGTTATGGACTTTTATAACACACTATCAAGGCTGTACTTACAGACAAAACACCCATTTTTGATCAGTATTTTTGCATTGACCATCATGCATATTAACTGATAAGTAAATATAGTACAGTAAAAGCAAAATAAATCAGTGAAAATAAAAAATTATATAGATAAATAAGACCATTCCCTGAACAAGTTGACATTACATGAGGGCACAATGTCTGTGACTATCACAGCTGTAAACTACCATGAATATATTTTTTAATATAATTTTGAATTTTTTAATATAGTTATGAAAATAATTTTATTAACCAATATCATCCCAATAAAGTCAGTAATTTTTTTAAAATGTAGTTGAAATTACCTGGTAGCAGATAGATAGATGATTTCAAAAGAGATATAAGAAAGATAAAAAATATAGTTGAATTTTCTTCCTGGAAATCTTATTTTCATGCATATTGTGTTAAAGGTAATTGTAGTTGAATGTTTAATTCTTCTGCAAAATTGTTTCTAACTCATCTGTGCTGTGTGTATAGCACACCCACATAACAGAATTTATGAGGAATGACCAGGCTTAACAAAGCCTTTAGGTTTCTTAAGAGCTTGTAACATAACTCAGTGCATTAAAAGTTATTTTTTACCTCCCAATAACATGACCATTTGTAACTCATTATTCTGCTTCATCTATTAGAAAATGATATGTTTGTCAGGTCTAGTCTTTGCAGTAGAATGCCTTATATTTATACTGTGATTTATGGTGTACAAAATTGTAGCACAAATGGCTTGAGTTATAAAAATCAGTTTATTTTAGAAATATATTCAGAAGCAGCCAAATTATCAGAGAACCATGGACTGGGTGACATTTAAAACAACCGATTTCAAATCACTTCATACATTACCTTTAAATTTTTAATTTTCTCTTTGAGCATTCCCAACTATTATATTCTGCCATAATCACAATATTTTTGAATAATTTTAATGAAGATTATTCCCTATAAAATTTTGATCTCTAATGAAGTAAACTATTTTCCGTTATAATAAAGTCATTTATTAAATAGTTAAATGATTAAAAGTAATTGCAATATTTATTGATTTGTTTTTATTCAAGATTTTGATTTTTTTCAATTCACATAAAAAATATTTTTTCCTAAAATAATTGAAGATTATACGGTCCATTTTTTTATTCCTAGACAATGCCCTCATTTAATTATCTAAAAATGTCATATTTCAAACATGTACTACTTGATCCCACTCTTTCATATCCTCCTTAAATTAAAACAACTGATCTTTATTTGCAGACATATAATAGAAGGTACCAGGTGGGCACCGCCTTATTTTTCATCCAACTCACTCCCATTTATAACCATCTGCATTCAGCTTCTTAATTTCTGATGAAAGTAAACTGGACTCTATTTTCTTCAAATCTAACAATCCTCTCTTGTTATTTGACTCTATTTCCATATTCTCTAATGACTTTGTTTCCCTCCATCAACAATTCCCATTTTCTCTTGTTCTGCAAACCAACTAATGAACTGTTAACAGAAACAAACAAACAAAAAATACTATCTCTAGTTCCTCTTGAATCTTTTCCATGTCACCATTCTTAATGCCCTTGATTTAATCTGTGATCTTTACATTTCCATCCTATTAGTGCAATAGCTATCCAATAAGAATGTACTTCAGATATGTCCCTCCTGTCTGTCTTTCCATGGATCCATCATACACTTCTTCAGTGGCAGTGCCTTTATGATAAAATCCAAACCTCATACCGTATTATACTGGCTGTTAACATGAGACTCTTCTTGTCTGGGAGTTGTGCCAAGGCCCAAAGCTAAAGTTTATGAGCGCCAAGTGTCCCTCTTCTAAAGAGAGTTATTAGGATTTGCACAATCTCGGTCTAGCTTTAGCTAATCTCTTACCTTGAGGCTAGATAAGGAAAGAGGATATCTGGCAGAAGTCAAGCTGTCCCCAAGCAAAAGAGCCTAGCTGGATAACCAGAGTCAGTCTAGCTATGGAAGGAATTGCCTTTTCTTAGTGATCACTTTTAGAGATCTCCACACTTGATGCAACCCTTAATAGCTGGCTCATGGGAAAGAGAGATAATGGCAGGAACGGTCTTCATCAGCCCCAGATAGTTATGATTTACTGCCAGTGTGTGTGAAAGAATTCCAGTGCAGACTCTGTTTCATGGAAAGCCTCAGGGGTTGCACAGAAAGTCTCTCCCTGGAGATCTCTAAAAGTGAAAAATAGTGCAAGTTACTCTGCAAGTTTCTTTGACTGAGTCAGGACAAGCTAAAAGAGGATTGAAATGTTCAATTGCCAGAGATTTCATTAGGTCAGATGAGGTTTTATCAATACCTAAAAGTGATTCAAAAATTATTGAATCTAAAGGAGATAACATGCTGGGTTAGGGAAAGGGATTTGACATGGAAAAAAGGAAAGGCAGCTACTCAAACCTACAGTGTTCTTCAGACCCATTAAAAAATCCAACCTTATAGTTAGCAAAATATTTAAATATGTTTCCCCTATTTTTCTAGCCTCATCTTTTACCACCAGCTTTCTAATTTTAAACTCTATGGTTTATCAAAATACTTTGAATAAACTTTGTTACCTTCTGTACTTGATTAACTTCTGTCTGATTTTTTTTTTTTAATTTAGTGATAGGAGAGGAGGCAGAGACAGATTCCTGCATGTGCACCAATTGGGATCCACCTGGTAAGCCCACTATGGGGTGATGCTCTGCCCATCTGAGGCATGGCTCTGATGATCAGCAACCAAGCTCTTCTTAGCTCTTGAGGCGGAGACAATGGAGCCATCTTCAGTGCCCAGGACCAGCTTGCTCCAATTTAGCCATGGCTGCAAGAGGGAGGGAGGTAGGGAGGGAGAGAGAGAGAGAGAGAGAGAGAGAGAGAGAAAGAGAGAGAGAGAGAGAAAAGTGAGAGGGGACGGTGTAGAGAAGCAGATGGGCGCTTCTCCTGTGTGCCTGGACTGGGAATTGAACCCGGGACTTCCACATGCCAGGCAGATGCTCTACCACAGAGCTAACCAGCCACAGCCTGTTTGATCTTAAGACCCAGGTCAGCAATCACCTTGTCCACGGAGCCTCCCCTGATGTCACACCCTAACCCATGTCACATTAGGTGTTCCCTTATGTGTCCTTAGGGCTCTTTTCCATTATAGATTTTTCAGTCCTTTCCTACAGATGATTTTGTTTTCTCTTCTTCCTAATCTGATCTTTGCCAAATATTGTAATTGATGACCTTTTCCAAAATCTGAAAATGTTTTTAGAATGATTTTTTCATTAAAATATATCATAATATATATCAAATCAAATACAATGTGGTTTTGTTTGCTCCTTTATCTCATCAAGCTGTGTAATGTGTCTGCTTTGACGTTAGCTTTAATAGTTACACTTTGTTTACAAAAAAGATTTAAGGAAATATAGGCTTGATTTTATCATGCTAATCACTCCATCCTCACATGTAAACACCTACATGCAAATTATTAAGGGGAGAAAATGTTCAGTTTTGGGCTAATCCAGCATAGGAAGTAGAGATATATTTTCCTAACCATATTTGAACTTTCAGAAGTTTATTTACTGGTTATTTTGGCACAAAGCACTTGAAGTGTGTCATCTTGAAAGGCAGAGTTGAGGCAGTCCCAGGAGCTCTGCGCTATGACAAGACTGTAGGAATCACTGCAAGCGGCGAGCCCAGCTGGAGGTTGCTGGTGGTACCGGACTCAGCTCTATGAGCAGCTCATGGAAGAACAGTGAAGACCAGGGGCAGTCAACCTTTTTATACCTACCGCCCACTTTTGTATCTGTTAGTAGTAACATTTTCTAACCACCCACTGGTTTCACAGTGATGGTGATTTATAAAGTAGGGAAGTAACTTTACTTTATAAAATTTATAAAGCAGAGTTACAGCAAGTTAAAGCGTATAATAATAATTACTTACCTAGTACTTTATGTCGGATTTTTGCTAAGTTTGGCAGAATAAATCTTTATAAAACAACTTACTATAGTTAAATGTATCTTTTTATTTATACTTTGGTTGCTCCACTACTGCCCACCATGAAAGCTGGAACGCCCACTAGTGGGAGGTAGGAACCAGGTTGACTACCACTGGTGTAGATTCTGCCAATGATTGGTGCCAGCTCATGTGGAGATTGATAGAGCTTTTAGCAGATAGTTTGAAATTTTATTGTAATGAAGTTGGTTAATTTTAGAAATTTAATTCACAATATAGTCTTAAAATTTGGATGCCAAAATTATTATAGTGAGATTCCAGTTCACTCTGAAAGTGGTTATGCTCATGCCAGCCTTTAAAAAAAAGTATAAAATAAAGTTGATAAAACATACATAAGAGAAAAGAAATATTTGCAAGCATTTATATACAGAGATATTATTGGATTTCCCTCAGGACCACCAAATGAATTTGCAGCTAACAAAGTAGCCAATTGAAGATAAAGTTAAAAGATACCAAGTAGTCTAACTAACACGCATATTAAATATGTTTGTTTTTAATAATACACACTGTTTAAATATTGAATTTTTTGTAGAGTGAGAGGAGGATAAAAACTCAAGCATTCCACAAGTTTTTCATACCAATGCCAAAATAATTTAGAAACTCTAGGAAATCAGCACATTAACTTATTTATACTCACTTTAATGTAGTATGCATTGCTATAGATTATAGAGTGTTCTGGTGTAATACATGTTTTACTTAGATCAATTTTTTAATGTACTATATAAATAGAACATTTTATTTTGTTCATGATACATCTTCTTAGAACTAAGAATACCCCCACAACCTCACACATATAAAAAAATTTGGCAAACTACAATGAAAGCAATTATTGTTCATTCCAAAGACTGCTAAAATATCCCAGATATTTGTCAGTTTGTCTGTGACTATTTTGGACACACATGGTTGATAGAATCAGTCGGAGTCTGAAAGACCAGTGTAACAGGCTTTAATGAAAGGAAACCTGCCGGGCTGTCTCATAAGGGAGAGCAGCCCTGGCTACAGACTTAGGCCTCGTTTTAAGGGTTAGGGTAGGGAAGTAAGAAGGGTCGTGGGGCATTTGCTGATTGGCTGCCACTATCACTGGGCACAGGGGTGCTTTTTCACTAATTACAGATGTTGGTGGATTTTCAGTCGTCAGCAGTTTCAACCATCCATGACTTCATCGGACATTCCTTTGCGGTTGGTCACCTGCCGCAGCCCTGAAACAGACTTACTGGCAGGGTTACAGAAGTGAAACCTAAGATTGCCGACTATTTGATATATTTATATAAAAAGGAAAGGGAATGATTCTTAGGCTCAAGGGAAAGGGGATGGAGGTCATCATCTTCTGTAACTTCCTACTGCTGAGTAGGGGTGGGAAGGGTGATGGCCTCTCTAAGGATCACTCTCAGTGAGGGGTAGAGAGGTGCAGGGATGGCTTCTTGTCGGGTAGGGGTGTATTTACAAGGGTCCAGATTTTTCTGTTTCGCGAGGGCAGGTTTCAGGGGTGGTGTGTAGGGTTAGGTAGATTTCTCCAATTTTCTGATTGGTGAAGGCCTACATGCAGTTCTATAAGAAGCTAGTGAACAGACGTAAGAGGCAGGGTCCAAAAGCTAGAATAACAAATAGGAAAGTGAGTGTACCAATGAAAGACAATAGCCAAGACACCCAGTTTGTGCAAAACCACCGATTCCCCAAATTGGTTTGTTTTTCACAAATTTGCTGGGCTCGTTCTTTTAATTTGATTGATGCGTCTCTAACTAGCCCTGACTGGTTAAGGTAAAGGCAACACTCTTCTCCTAGAAAGATACACATATCTCTTTTTTCTGCCATTAAGAGATCAAGTCCTTGGCGGTTTTGTAGCATGACGGTGGATAGGGAATCAATTTGATCCTGGAGTTTTACTAGGGTGGAGGCAATTTCTTCCAGGGAGTGTTGGAGGTCTTCAGAGAGAGAGAGAATAAGACAGGGCAGTGGCCAGTCCCCCTGCCCCTAGACTTACTCCTGTAGAGATTCCTAAAGCGACAAGAAGAGAAATTACCTGTATGGCTTGTTTGGTCCTTAGACTGATGGGTAGTGTACTAGGAACTGGAAGAGACACACGGGGTGGGATTAGGTTGATATTTGGGGTGAGATAGACTAGGGTACAGGTTTTTGTCTAATTAGCAGGGAGATATATAGGTGTTGGTCCCACACAAGTAGAAAACCCCTGATTGGGTGAGGCAGGCTGAGAGATGAATAGAGAATAGAAGGACAAGGGGTTGGTTTCATCCGTCCAGCTCTGAACTCCAGACGGTCAAAGTGGAGGAAAGAGCAGCCCCAACTAGGGGGGAGACATGGTCAGAGGCCTGCTTTGAGCATTGCTACTGTGCGGTAGGCGTAGTGAGCCAGGGATATAGCTGTGGGGTGGGATAGGAGCATTTACGTTGTGAAGCTGTAAGAGTAGGGGGTCCTGTGAATCAAACGGGATTAGAAAATAATCTGTTTGCTTTTGGAAAGACTTGATAGTTAACTCGATGATTCTGATGGTCTTTGGGAAATTGGATAGTTATTGTGGTGTTGCAGAGGTTAGAAGGGAGGTGGCCCATTGGGACAGTACCTTGAGCAGTGAAGCATAAAGGGGCAGGTGAAAGCAGGGGGCTGTTCAGGGTGACTAGTCCCCAAGCAGGGGGAATTTGGGGTTTTAATTTTTTGAGCTGGGAATAATAGGTTTGATATAGCTTATTTGCTTGGTTGGCAGCTGAAGTGGGATAGTTCCCTATAAGAGTGTCGGCTCTCTCAAAGGAGGAAGCCCCTTTTTGGGTTTGGTATATGAGAACTGTTTGTAGAAGGTGGGTGCTGTTGTTTGGGATAGGGAGGGCAGAGTAGGCTGAGGAGCACATAGACATACACATCCAGCAATTATCTGCATAGGAAGAATTAGCTTCAATTAAAAGTCTTTGAGTGAGGTTGAGAGCATTCTATATACGTGTCCTCTAGGAGAGAGGAGATGGGGGCGGCATATGTGGTGCCCAGTAAGAGAGAAAGTAGAACTGGTGTTAGGAGATCAAGAACTGGGGGCATGGTGGTTGGGCTTAGGGGTGATTAAGAGGAAGAGAAGAAGAAATTGAAAAGCCGCTGTTTCTTCTGGAGAAATTCAAGTAGAGAACCTTGCCAGGCCAAGTCCCGCATCCAATTGAGCCATCCGTCAATTTCACTGGAGTGAGGCCTAAACCAGGAGAGGTCCTCGGAGGCCTGAAGAAGGAAGTAGAAGAATCTGGCAAGGTAGAAATTGGCGGTTGCCTGTTGTGAGTGCCTGCTGCACTGAGCAGTATGGTGGGATATGGCCTCTTGGAGGAGCATTATGAGATGGACTGGTCTGGTTCTTCTTAGATAGGGGAACATGTGGAGATTTTGAGAGATAGAGGACCTGTGGGGGTGGAGATGTAGGTTTTAGGGGTATTGGTGGGATAAGCCTTAATGTGGGAGAGGTGAGTCCAGTGTGAGTCTCCTTCCACTTTGATGGCGGTAGGGGTGGACAGGATAACAGTATGGGGCCCTGTCCAGATAGGCTGGAGAGGGGTTTTTACCCGTGTTTTCTTGTAGACCTGGTCCCCAGGGAGGATTGATAGGTGTGACTCCATGGTTGGAAAGGGCTGTGGAAGGAGCTTGTCAAGCTGGGAATAGTAGGTTTAGTATAGCTTGTTTGCTCAGTTTGCTGAGGTGGGTAATCTCCTATGAGAGTGCTGGCTCTCTCACAGCAGGTGGCCCCTCTCTGAATCTTGTACATAAGAGTGGAGTGAAGGAGATTAGTATTATTAAGAGGAATAGGGAGAGCTGAGTAAGCTGAAGATGACATAGACAGACACATCCAGCAGTCGGCTGCATAGGAGGAGTTAGTCTTGATTACGAGATTTTAACTAAGATTAGGAGAGCTTTCTAGATGAGAGGACTCCAAGAGGGAGGGTATGGGGGTAGAGTATGCCTTTAAGGGTAAGGAAATAAGAAAGAATAGAGCAAGCTGGAATCTCCATCCTGTCTGTTTTCAGGGGGTAATCATAGTTACTCTCAGCTCAGGTGTTCTTCTTCTTCTGGTATTTTAATTAGTCTGACCTTAGTGGGCCCTAAGGGGGAGCAGGCATATCTGAGTTGGTGATTCAAGTTGACTGGAATGGTCATCCGTAGGCATATGTGGAGATGGAGCTTTCGTTTTCTTTAACCTGGAGACATGAAACTAGTGGGTCTTTCCCTGGAGTTTTGCCATTGTGAGGGTGGTGAGGAGAACCTTGGGATTCACTATGCTGGTTGGTAAAGATAAATTTATAACAGGATTGGACAAATCTGGCTGGCTGAGAAGCAGTAACAGGGCCAACTCTGAGGATGGGAGGTGAAAGGAGAGAGAGACTCTGAGTTTGGAGAGTAAGTTCTGACCTAACATAGGCATAGGGCATCAAGGTAGGAGGAGAAAAGAGTATGCAAAGGAGACACCATGTATTAGACAAGGCTGTGGATCCATGGCCAATAGGGAGGAAATAAGACCATCAACACCCACAACAGAGATCATTAAGGGATGAGCAGGACCCGAATATTTGTGCAAGGCAGAGTAAGTGGCCCCTGTGTCTATAAGAAATGCGACCGGCTTATCTGCTACTTGGATGGCTACACTCGGCTCTTTGATGTGATGTGAGATGGGGCCGATAGCCCTGGGCACCTTCAGTTATCAGTGTCAAGTGCCATTAGGCTGGGCAAAGTTAGGCCACAGGTGGCTGGGGTAGGACTAGAAGAGACTGAACCCTCCCTTAGAGGAGCCTGGGGTCCGTCTACCTTCCAGTGTCCTTTTTTCCCACAGTGAGGACAAGGCCTTGGTGAGGGCTGAGAAGCCAGACAGGCTTTTGCCCAATGACTTTTCTTTCCACATTTGAAGCAGGACTCCGGTGGAGTTTTATGAGGCCCCTTAGGGGCTTTGGAGACTTTAAGGGCAGCCATCAAGAACTGGTATTTTGCCTGATCTCTTTTGGGCTGTCTGCCTTCCCCTGTTCCTCTCAGTTATTATAGACCTTAAAAGCCATGTTCAGGAGATCTCATTGAGGAGTGTGACTAAGAGAGCAAAATTGGGAATCCAGTGTCTAAAGCCTATTAGACCGAGGAAAGAAAGGATTTGATCTGTGGTGGTAGGTGGTTGGAGATTGTGGAAGTTCTGAGTTTGATCTAGGGTGAGACCTCAGGTGGTGGTGCTTAAGGAATGCCCAGATAGACTATGGACTGAGAGTGAAGTTGAGCCTTAGCAGAGAAGACACGATATCTCTTCATGGCGAGGAAGTTAAGAAGAGTGGCGGTGTGTCTCCTTGAGGCAGGCAGGGAGGGTCTTCAGAGGAGTAGGTCATCTACACATTGTAAGAGAGTACTAGTTTCAAGATTGCATGCTGCTAAATCCTGAGCTAGTACCTGCCCAAACAGGTGTGGGCTGTCTCTGAACCCCTGGGGTAAGACAGTCCACATAAGTTGCTGGGCTGCATTAGTGTCCGGGTCAGTCCAAATAAAGGCAAACAGAAAGTAAGAGTCAGGGTGTAGAAGAATGGTAAAGAAGGCATCCTTGAGGTCTAGGACTGTGAAATGGGTGGTGTCTGAGGGAATGTGTGACAATAATGTGTAGGGATTAGGGACTACTGGATGGATAGGAAGTACCACCTCATTAATTAGGCGTAAGTCTTGTACAAGGTGATAAACCTCTGAAGGTTTTCAAACAGGAAGGATGGGGATATTGCAGGGGAGTCTGTAGAGATGAGTAAGCCTTGATTTACGAGGTGGGTAATTATTGGTTTAAGGCCTTAGAAACAGACACAGTTACACATTAAACAAGGACTTCATATACAAATTATAAATTAAGAAATTTAAATGAGTGTGCTTTACTTGTTTCAATTAAAATTATACTAGAGATATTTTCTGACAACAAAGAGACAAAACAGATTACTCACTCACACAGCTCAATAGACAACTGCCTTTTTAAGCTTCTTGAGATTGGAGGGAGTTTTTAGCATAGAGAGGAAGAAGAGAGAAAGCAGATGGACGGACAGCATGAACAGCTGGATGGAAAGAAGGAGGGTCAGAATCTATAGGAGGAGGAGGAGGTTGAGGTGCTGGTGGTTGTGCCACATGGTCAGAGGAGTCAAAAAGATCAGAGCTTAGAGGAGAGTTGAAGGAGGATGGGGGAGAAGAGGTTTTTGCTAAAAGTATTTGGTAAGTTGAGTAAGAGGAATGGATGGAGAGTCAAGATTGGAGAAATAAGAATGCCTGTACATAGAGAATTTCTGAGGCCTTCCCTGTCTGGTGGCAAAAGTGTCTAGGTCCCCAAGACTATTTATGTCAAATGTGCCATTTTGGGGCCAATGGGAATCATTGTCAAACTGGTATTGGGGCCAGGCTGTATTGCAGAAGAAGAGATTTGAGAGACCGAGTTTAATGAGATTTTTAAGAGACAGCCTGGGAGAGTAGCCTCAGAGGGTTGTTATTGGGAGGAGCCCATACTGGGGGAGCAAGGGAGAGGATAGGCATCCCTGCCCTGATCCCTTATTGTAGCGAGAAAATGAGAGACAAGAGACTGTTGATCATCACTGGAGGTCTCGAGTCCAGAGGGTCTAAAGGCCAAGAGTGACCTGACTAGGTGCCTAGATTTCCGAGAAAATGAAATTGAGACAGGCCACTTAAACGAGAGTCCTCCAGAAACACGACCCTGGGCCGGGGACCGATAGGAGGCACAAAGACCTACCAGGGATAGGAAGACTTTAAAGAAATTCCCTATCTCTGGTCTGGCAGGGCTTCAGGACAGGGTCAGACCACCGGCCAATCAACCTACAATTATACATCCAAACAGAATCAAGGAGTAAGCCTGGGATTTGCTGCCACTGCCCACTGCTTCCCTGGTTGTAAGTTTGGATGGGCAAAGATGAATCATCCAGGCAGTTAATACTGTGTCCCAAATTTTGGCACCAAATGATAGAATCAGTCGGAGTCTGAAAGACCAGTGTAACAGGCTTTAATGAGAGAAAACCTACTGGGCTGTCTCGTAAGGGAGAGCAGCCCTAGCTACAGTCTTAGGCCTTATTTTAAGGTTAGGGAAGTAGGAAGGGTAGTGGGGCATTTGCTGATTGGCTGCCGCTATCACTGGGCACAGGGGTGCTTTCCACTAATTACAGATGTTGAGGCCATTTTTAAACGTCAGCAGTTTCAACCGTCCATGACTTCATCAGACATTCCTTTGTGGTTGGTCACCTGCCGCAAGCCCTGAAACAGAACCGTGCTGGCAGGTTACAGAGATGACACCTAAGAGTGGTAGAAGAGACTAATGCTATTGTCTTGTGGCAGTGAGTTGTCAAAAAGTAATAATGTATAAATGTCTACTGTTTGAAATACTTTACAAATAGTTCCAGCTATGATTAACATTAATAGTATTTAAGAATTTTTCTCACTCTTTTGTCTTGTTTAATGTTTTGGATTTTGAGAGGTTAAAACCCATGTAAAATGCAGTTCTCTGTCCAAATCTAAACTATAGATCTTCAGGTTAAATCTTTGTGCACCTTCTGAGATGAGCACACAGCTCGCCAATATAGTTTGGCAGAAAAAAAACATTAGACAAAGGGAATTAGGAAATAGAACAGATGGAATACTAGCACAGACGGTTATACTAGCGAATTCTATCAAACATTCAAAGAAGACTTGGTTCCTATTCTACTCAAAGTCTTCCAAAAAATTGAAGAAGAAGCAATACTTCCAAACACATTTTATGAGGCCAACAATAACCCTCATACCGAAACCGGGCAAGGACAGCACAAAAAATGAAAACTACAGACCAATATCTCTAATGAATACAGATGCTAAAATACTAAACAAAATACTAGCAAATCAAATACAACAACATATTAAAAAAATAATACATCACGATCAAGTGGGATTCATCCCAGAATCTCAAGGATGGTTCAACATACGTAAAACGGTTAACATAATACACCATATCAACAAAACAAAGAACAAAAACCACATGATCTTATCAATAGATGCAGAAAAGGCATTTGATAAAATACAACCCAATTTTATGTTTAAGACTCTCAACAAAATGGGTATAGAAGGAAAATATCTCAACATGATAAAGGCCACTTATGATAAACCATCAGCTAACATCATATTAAATGGCACAAAACTGAAGGCTTTCCCCCTTAAATCAGGAACAAGACAGGGTTGTCCACTCTCTCCACTCTTATTTAATGTGGTACTAGAGGTTCTAGCCAGAGCAATCAGACAAGACAAAGAAATAAAAGGCATCCATATCAGAAAAGAAGTAAAGGTATCACTTTTTGCAGATGATATGATCCTATACATCGAAACCCCCAAAGAATCTACAAAAAGACTACTAGAAACAATAAGCCAATGCAGTAAGGTCGCAGGATACAAAATTAACATACAGAAGTCAATAGCCTTTCTATATGCCAACAATGAAACATTTGAGAACAAACTCAAAAAAATAATCCCCTTCATGATTGCAACAAAAAAATAATAAAATACCTAGGAATAAACATAACAAAGAATGTAAAGGACTTATATAATGAAAACTACAAAGCATTGTTAAGGGAAATCAAAAGAGATACAATGAGATGGAAGAATATTCCTTGCTCTTGTATAGGAAGAATAAATATAATCAAGATGGCCATATTACCCAAAACAATATACAAATTTAATGCAATTCCCATCAAAATTCCAATGACATTTTTTAAAGAAATGGAACAAAACATCATCAGATTTATATGGAACTATAAAAAACCTTGAATAGCCAAAGCAATCCTAAAGAAAAAGAATGAAGCTGGGGGCATTACAACACCTGACTTCAAACTATATTATAGGGCCACGACAATCAAAACAGCATGGTATTGGCAGAAAAATAGACACTCAGACCAAAGGAACAGAATAGAAAGTCCAGAAATAAAACCAAATATATATGGTCAAATAATTTTTGATAAAGGGGCCAAGAACACACAATGGAGAAAAGAAAGCCTCTTCAACAAATGGTGCTGGGAAAACTGGAAAGCCACATGCAAAAGAATGAAACTCGACTACAGTTTGTCCTCTTGTACTAAAATTAATTCAAAATGAATCAAAGACCTAAATATAAGACCTGAAACAATAAAGTACATAGAAGAAGACATAGGTACTAAACTCATGGACCTTGGTTTTAAAGAGCATTTTATGAATTTGACTCCACAGGCAAGAGAAGTGAAGGCAAAAATAAATGAATGGGACTACATCAGACTACGAAGTTTTTGCTCAGCAAGAGAAACTTATAACAAAATAAACAGACAGCCAACTAAATGGGAAATGATATTTTCAAACAACAGCTCAGATAAGGGCCTAATATCCAAAAGATACAAAGAACTCATAAAACTCAACAACAAACAAACAATACAATAAAAAAATGGGAAGAGGACATGAACAGACACTTCTCCCAAAAAGAAATACAAATGGCCAACAGATATATGAAAAGATGCTCATCTTCATTAGTTATTAGAGAAATGCAAATCAAAACTGCAATGAGATACCACCTCACACCTGTTAGATTAGCTATTATTAACAAGACAGGTAATAGCAAATGCTGGAGAGGCTGTGGAGAAAAATGAACCCTCATTCACTGTTGGTGGGAATGTAAAGTAGTACAACCATTCTGGAAGAAAGTATGGTGGTTCCTCACAAAACTGAAAATAGAACTACCATATGACCCAGCAATCCCTCTACTGGGTATATACCCCCCAAAACTCAGAAACATGGATACGTAAAGACACATGCAGCCCCGTGTTCATTGCAGCATTGTTCACAGTGGCCAAGACATGGAAACAACCAAAAAGCCCTTCAATAGAAGACTGGATAAAGAAGATGTGGCACATATACACAATGGAATACTACTCAGCCATAAGAAATGATGACATTGGATCATTTACAGCAAAATGGTGGGATCTTTTTTTTTTTTTTTTTTTTTTTAATATTTTATTTATTGATTTTTTAGAGAGAGAGGAGTGAGAGAGAGAGAGAGAGAGAGAGAGAGAGAGAGAGAAGGGGGAGGAGCAGGAAGCTTCAACTCCCATATGTGCCTTGACCTGGCAAGCCCAAGGTTTCGAACCGGCGATCTCAGTGTTCCAGGTCGATGCTTTATCCCACTGCGCCACCACAGGTCAGGCCAAAATGGTGGGATCTTGATAACATTATACGAAGTGAAATAACTAAATCAGAAAAAAACAAGAACTGCATTTTTCCATACTTATGTGGGACATAAAAATGAGACTAAGAGACATGGACAAGAGTGTGGTGGTTACGGGAGGGGGGGGTGGGAGAGGAAAAGGGGGAGGGGGAGGGGTACAAAGAAAACTAGATAGAGGGTGATGGCGGACAATCTGACTTTGAGTGATAGGTATGGATTGACAAGATAACCTGGACATGTTTTCTTTGAACATATGTACCCTGATTTATTGATGTCACCCTAGTAAAATTAATAAGAAAAAAACAGATGGAATCCAGTTCTAGTTTAACTGTTGATTTAAAGGTGACCTTGATAAAATAACTGATTTTATCAATTAACTACTATTTCCCATGTAGGTCAGGTTATATGCCATTGTACAAGAGAATAATACCTTCTGAAGCCAATCTGAAAGGTATAGAGACAGAATGGATGTTTTACATACATATTAAGTTAAAAAAAAAGTAAATGGTTGCTCAAGTTATTAGTGTTGGAATCCATGGGAGTTCGAAAAGACCAGAGTAACAGGCTTTATTAAAAGGAAGAAAAGAACCCTGTTGGGCACTTCTCTGAGGAGAAGGGTACTGAAACAGACTTTGAGGCAAAATTTTATAGGGTGGTTGGGAGAGCCTTGAGCAAGTGTGTGTTGAGTCAGCAGTTCTGGTATATTCCCTTCTGCAGTTTTACAGTTTCGGCTTCCTGGAATGCTGCTTCTTGGGGCGGTCGACCAGTTTCCTAGAACTTTTCTGCTTCAGGGGCGATAGTAAGTAAGCAAGGGTTGGGTCAGAAAGACAAGCGGAACAGCAAAAGGGCAGCCAGAAGTTCTGGTAAATTCATGTATCTTTCAATTAGCATTAAAATATCTACATAGAAATAAATTCAATAGGCCCTGGCCAGCTGGCTGAGTGAGAGCATTAGCCTGACTCATTAACTGTCCTGTGTTCATTAACTGGCCAGGGCACACAAGAGAAACAACTATCTGCTTCTCCATCCCTCTCCCTTCCCCTTCTCTTTCTCTCTCTTCCCCTCATGCACCCATGGTTCAATTGGTTCAAGTGCACAGGCCCCAGGCACTGAGAGTGGCTCGTGGAGCCTCTGCCTCAGGATCTAAAAATAGCTTGATTGTGAGCATGGCCCCAGATGGGCCAAGCATTGGTCCCAGACTTGCTTTGCCGGATGGATCCCAGTTGAGGCAGATGCGGTAGTCTGTCTCTATATCTCCCCTCCTCTCACTTGGAAAAGAAGAGAAAAACAAAACAAAGCAATGGAGAGTATTATAAAAAAGACTTCGAATAATTTGCCAGGCAGTTGACCTCCAGCTAAAGGAAGTTGATTTTAGACACCCCCATTTGTGATAATGTGTCAAGGAACTGAAAAAGTGTTGATTCTGGTATTTCAAAAAGAAGAGTCAGGACCCCCTTACCCCTCCCTCTGAGGACAAACAAAACAAAACAAAAAAACAAAAAACAAGAGAAAGAGATTAAAGGGGCAAAAAGTTAGTTAGTAGTTATTCATAATTTAACTATAGTTCTCTGGAAGGACTGAGGCCACTACTTGCTAGACAGAGCAAAGAAGGTAGAACTTATCTTCCCCCTCCTATAAGGCTTTAGGAGACAATGTTTACATATCTTAATTAAAAATTTCTATAACTCTTTCACCCTTCCTGGACTTCTGAGAGTGACGTGTACCACTAGACAAAGGGATCAGGAGCCCACTCCCCTTGATTGAGAAACCTGCATTCTGTAACATTTTATATGCTTTCTAATAATCATCCCTTTTGACTTTATATGTATAAAACTTATAAAATAAGCAAGCAGGGACTAGCTTATTAGCAAAGGTAATTTCATTTAGCTTCTCTCCTTATCCTAAGCTAAACATTTCATATCCCACTATTGTGACCACAGGGATAGGTGAAGATTTGGGAATGTCTTTGATATGTAAGACATTTATCTCTACTGTGTTGAAATGTAAAACAACATTTACCACTACTGTGGTTATCTTGTGGTCTTGATGTGTAGGAATGATTTTCCTTTAATAGATCCTATAGATAAATGTTGTAAGCTTAATCGGTAAATGACTATAGTACCTTGCTCCCTCTCCTGTTCCCCTCAACCAATATGCGATCATGTCTATATAACCAACCTCAGAACTATAATCAAGGCTGTACGATTTGGGTTAGCTATACACCGTGTAAGTCATATGTAGCGGCTTATTAATAAATCTCCTCCTAAAATTTCTTCCGTATCCTGCCTTGGAGTCTCTGTACCCGCGGATTAAAGTACAGTACTTTATACTACATTATTTCAGCTCCTGATATGTACATTTCTGAAACAACTCTGAAGCATCTTGAATTTTTACTTTCTGTTTTCTTTACTGGTTCTGTTGATACTTCTACCTAACAAACTATTGTTTTTCAAGGACTGGTCTCTGCTCTTGTTGGGCAGATAAATATATATTGTGCTTGCTTTGTTAAAGATGGTGCCGCTCACGTGGAAGCCCATTGCCTATGTGATAATATTTATTGCCCTTCTTGCTTGGGATGGCATGATTATATTAATGTGTATTGGGGGAGGGCTTTCGTGCCAAAAGGTTTTAAAAGGAAGAGAGATCATGTTGTTCCGGGGGAAGAGTGATTATGTTCGAGGAGAAGCCCATGCTGTAGGAGAGCAGAGAAAGGCCACATGAAAAGAGGACAGGAGAAGCAGCCAAGATGGTGGAGTGAAGCCAGTTTGTGCAGAGAGAAGGAGATGGGGAACAGAGGTGAATAAGTCTGTTGAGGCTAGAAAACTTTGATTCTAGGAAACTTGGGTAAGTCAGCAGCTTTGTGAGCACTGAATGAGTGGGTTTTGGAGCCCAGTGTGTGTTTTTACTTGCCCGCTGGGTGCAAGCTAGGATTAAAGGTAATGGCCCACCAGTTCCTGGCTCATTGTTTCATTACTGTCTGTCCGAATCCTATGTGAATTGCATGGGCCAGGCAGCTGTGATGGTGCCTGTGGCTACTGGCTTTACAGCTCTCATAACCATTTTCTTTATATTCTCTTTCTATAATCACATTTAAAATTTTGGCATCAAATATGATGACTGTCAAGTCAATGCTTACATATTTTCCCAAGATCTAGTTTCCTATCCCAAAACACTGAAATCTCTATCCAGTTTCCCAGATTCCTTATGCAATTCAGTGTCCCAAATTGAACATTAAATGTTTCCCTCAACAAGTCTTTTCTAAAGATTTTGTGCCATTTTCCTGTCAAAATTTCAGTTTCCATGATTGTGGTCTCTTTCTTATATACCTTATTGGTTCAGAAGAAGCTAAACACTTTTCTTCAGTTTCCAAAAATGATCATGTATGTCATACTAAAGATTTTGGAGAAAAGTTAGGAAAGGGGTTTAAGTTTCTGCCTCAAAATGAACACCAAATTGAAAATTAAACTTCCTAATTATTAAAAAAATAATTTTTGATTATCCATAAAGGAGAAATTGTCACTTGTGTCTCTTTACATATATTCTACTTATACATAGTACCTTAAGTGTCTTCTTCCCTTCCTCATACCCTCCAGAATTTCCTCAGAATTGTATTCTAATTGAGGAGCCACTGAGCCATTTCACCCGCAGGTGTTGTAAAGTACCAAAGGCTACAGAATTAATATTAATATTTTAGGAGGCTTGGAGGACATTTTATTAATTTGGGTTAAGGTGTGAAGAGAAATTGTGAGAATAGTCTCTGTACTGTGTGATTGGCATAACCAGGATGGCTCTTGCCATTGTATTGTAAATGAAAAGGGAAGGAAAGCATAGATTCCCTGACATTCCACCACACCTGTAGGGAAAGGAGTGAATGGCTAGCCAGGTGCAGGAAGGGAAAAGCCAAAATAAACCTTTTCTTATAACTATGAGCCATTTGCGGGCATTTGTCCCCACAGAAACTACCTCTCTTATGTAAATGCATGTGGTTAATACCTCTGACTCTGGACAGAGAGATGGCGGATGAACACTAGAAAATATAGGAAGGCCTTTTAATATGTAAAGAGATATCTTTCTACCATTGTGTTGACTTGTAAATTTTGTTTTCTCCAAAATGATGTATGGTTTGCAAATTGAACGTGGTCCTATCATGTTAAAGGACATATGACTATAACCAATAGCGGTAAGGGGCTCCTAATTGCAATTTTTGCTTCTGTACTTCCCACTTACAAAACTATAAAAACTAAGTAGAACAAAGGGCCAGCGCGCTCTCCGTCAGATTTCTGTCGGAGTTCCCGCCGCTTGGCCAAGCTAGACAATAAAACTTTAATGTGTAAACGACGGACTTTGCTCCTGTCTTCCATATTTTGGGTTCCTCCGAATTTGGATTAACACTAATTTTACCTCATGCAGAACAATTTTTCTTTTCTTAGCTTGATTCCCAAATTTGAATATATAAACCAACCTGATGCTCCTCTGAACAAAATGGACTTCTCTTTCACAGGATTTAATCTTCTTAGAAGGAAATCATTGTTTCTTGGAATAGTTTTCTCTAGTATTAGCTATCCTCACTGTGCAATCCCCGTACCCCACTCCTCGCTCCGCCTCTGCCCTGTGCAATCCCCGTACCCCACTCCTCGCTCCGCCTCTGCCCTGTGCAATCCCCGTACCCCACTCCTCGCTCCGCCTCTGCCCTGTGCAATCCCCGTACCCCACTCCTCGCTCCGCCTCTGCCCTGTGCAATCCCCATACCCCACTCCTCACTCCGCCTCTGCCCTGTGCAATCCCCGTACCCCACTCCTCGCTCCGCCTCTGCCCTGTGCAGTCCCCATACCCCACTCCTCGCTCCACCTCTGCCCTGTGCAATCCCCATATCCCCACTCCTCACTCCGCCTCTGCCCTGTGCAATCCCCATATCCCACTCCTCGCTCCGCCTCTGCCCTGTGCAATCCCCATATCCCACTGGGATTCAGAAATTGAAATCAAATCTTGGCCACTCTCTTTTTAGTAAGATCCACATCACCCAGACTTTCATTTTTAAAATTTTTTCTCTGTCTTTACAGGTTCATTTTATTTGTTATTGTAAGAATGAGACGGCACTCGAACACCAGGAGTGCAGGCTTTATTAGAGGAGAAAGACCTGCCGGGGCATTCTCCAGGAGAAGTGCACCCAAACAGACTCTGAGGCAAATTTTTTATAGAGTTAAGGGAGAGCTTTGAGCAAGTGTGTGTTGCGTCAGCAGTTCTGGTGTGCTCCCTTCTGCAGGCCTACGATATCGGCTCCTCAGGGCGGCTGACCAGCTTCCTAGAACTTTCCTGTTTCAGGGGCGATAGTACAGCAAGGGTGGGGACAGATAGCCAAGCAGAACAGCAAAAGGGCAGTTCGGAAGTTTTGGTAAATTCATGTATCCATCAGTTATTGTGAACAAGAAAGAGAGAAGAGAGAAAAGAAAAAAGAAAAGGAAAGAAAGAAAGAGAAAGAAAGAAAGAAGAAAAGAAAAGAAGACAGGGCCACATACTAAACTTGACAAGCTCAGAGAAAACCTATTTGGTTGCTTTACAAACTCAGAGACCTCAAGTAAAGACACAGGATGTCTGAAATTAAAACTTTCTAATTGAAAGCAGCTCCTAGTGAGTAGTCCTGTCCTAAGGAGGTCTTTTTCTCTAAACAAAGGTCAGTGCTCACCTTAATGGAGCCTGTCGTCTTTTGCATCTACAACAAGGTACATGATAACATACTTTTGAAATGTACGGGTAATCTTTTTTTCCTGTCCTCCTCAGGGCTGGCATCCACCAGAGCAGGGACCAACAACCTCATTGTTACTGTTATCATGTTAATTAACTATTGACTATTTTATTCTTGCCTATGTAAAAGAAGTTTCCATATATACATTTTTTTTCTTTTTTTTTTAATCCCAAACATTTCCCTGTTAGCTTTCTCACACCTCCCTAATCTATCAATTTCATGTAACCCCCTTGTCTTTCCCTTTTATTCTGATAAAATAAGTGGTAAAACTGCCATTTACCAGGGCATTTTCTCAATTTGTTGAGATGTTGCTTCCTATCAATTGTCAACAATTTGCTTCAAATAAACACATAAGAAATTCTTACAGGTTTGGAAGTTTCTTATGTTAACACTATTTGTTGTAGTAATATAATGTTATAGTAATTAAATATATAGAAACATAAAAAAACAAAAGTATGGAAGATATATGTAAAGCCAGGAGCTGCCAATCATTCATATGCAGATTCGCATTAGATTTGGACAGATGGTAATGAAACAATGGAGCCAGGAACTGGTGGGTCGTCATCTTTAATCCTAGCTTGTACCCGGTGGGCAAGTAAAAACACACACTGGGCTCCAAAACCCACTCACATTCAGTGCTCACAAAGCTACTGACTTATCCGAGTTTCCTAGAATCAAAGGTTTCTAGCTCACCAGACTTATTCACCTCTGTTCCCCATCTCCTTCCTTCTCCCTGCACAAACTGGCTTCTCACTCAACACTCCACTGTTTTGACTACTTCTCCTGTCCTCCTCCACGTGGCCTTTCTCTGCTCTCTTACAGCATGGGCTTCTCCTAGAATGTAATCACTCTTCCCTTTAAAACCTTTTGGTGCAAAAGCCCTCCCCCAACACATATTAACATAATCATGCCCATCCCAAGCAAGAAGGGCAACTAATATCATCACCTGGGTGACGGGGTCCTACGTGGGCAGTGCCATTGTTAACAAAATTAGCATAGTAGATTTTATCTGCCCAACAATATATAAAAGTAATTAAGATATAATATTAAAATTAATTAAGGAAATTAAAGTTATGCCATCTGGATAGGAATTAATATAGTGTATGCAGATGTGATAAACAGACTCTGTTTATCTTTCGAGCAGGGCCCAGTTAGTGTGTGTGTGAAGTTATACATACATAAGAAGTGGCTTGATGTCAGAACTCTGTAAGTTAACAGAAATAAGAAGCTTCCCTAGGAACATCTTAAAAAGTGGTTTGATGTAACATTTCAGTAGATTAACAGAAAAGGGATTCTCTGTGAGGAACTCCCAAAAAGGTGGTTTGAGGTGATAATGCTGTAGATTGACACCTGTTAGAAGGTGTTGGCCAGAAAAGGTACTAAAGCTGAAGGGCCCCCTGCTGCAGTAGTCACCCAGACTCCAACATGAATGTGGACTGTCTCCACGCAGCTCTGAGCTCTGACCAAAGCCAGCAGAGAGGAGCACGCCGATGGGACCCCCTTAAGCTGTTCCCAGGCACGCCAAAAGGATTTGTGAGTAATAAATTGCCTTTGTGATTATTGCAACTAACTCTGTGTGTCGGTGTTGGGCAGATAAAATATATTATGCTCACTTTGTTAAAGATGGCGCTGCCCATGTGGAAGCCGGTCACCCAGGTGATTGCTTGGGATGGGCGTGATTATGTTAATATGTGTTGGGGGAGGGCTTTTGCTCCAAAAAGTTTTAAAAGGAAGAGAGATCACGTTCTGGGGAAGAGTGATTACATTCTAGGAGAAGCCCATGCTGTAGAAGAGCAGAGAAAGGCCACGTGAAGGAGGCCAGGAGAGGCAGCCAAGATGGCGGAGTGCTGAAGGAGAAGCCAGTTTGTGCAGAGTTTGTGCAGAGAGAAGGAGATGGGGAACAGAGGTGAATAAGTCTGGTGAACTAGAAACCTTTGATTCTAGGAAACTCGGATAAGTCAGTAGCTTTGTGAGCACTGAATGAGTGAGTTTTGTAGCCCACTGTTTTTTTTTACTTGCCCACCGGGTGAAAGCTAGGATTAAAGATGATGGCCCATCAGTTCTTGGCTCCATTGTTTCATTACCATCTGTTCGAATCAAATGCGAACCTGCATTGGCCAAGCGGCTGTGATGGTGGCTGTGGCTACTGGCTTTACAGTCAGTTGTTTCTTTCTTCTGGTGGCAGTTAGTGTTGGCACTGATAAGTAGAATCCTTATAGCCACCTCAAGAGTAGTCTCGAAGAGGCTGCCAGCCCTGCTGATAAACAGGAGTGTCCCACTGCTCGGGGAAGTGGAATCAGGAACACTTGATTGACGTAGAGCTTGGACTCTACTGGGACACTGTTGGGCGGATAAAATGTATTATGCTCACTTTGTTAAAGATAACACGAGGAGGCAGTCGCCCAGGTGATATTAATGTGTGTTGGAGATCGTTGTAACCTGGGGCTTGGTTTTGGGATTAAGCCTTTCCCACCCTTTTTGCTGTAGGGCGGTACAATCCTATCATGCCTCAGAGAAGTGACTTTGTATTAGAGACTTCCCTATTATGTATATTGGATTAAGGGTTTGGATTTCTACACTATAAAAGGGAGGCAGAACGGGACTAGGCCCCTTGGTTCCTGAGGTTAGCATGAGAGAGCGGAGAGAGTAGAGCCAGCAGCTAAAGGAGGCCACGTGGAGTAGGCCAGGAAAAGCAGCCAAGATGGCGGAGTGCTGAGTGAGATGCCAGTTTGTGTAGAGTTTGTATCTGGGAGAAGGAAGGAGATGGGGAACTGAGGAGAATAAGGTTGGTGAGCTAGAAACCTTTGATTCTAGGAAACTCGGATAAGTCAGTGGCTTTGTGAGCACTGAGTGTGACTGGGTTTTGGAGCCCAGTGTATGTTTTTACTTGCCCGCCGGGTGCAAGGTAGGATTAAAGGCTATGGCCCATCAGCTTTTGGCTCTGCTGTTTCTTTACCGACTGTCCGAATCCAATGCGAACCTGCATGGGCCAGGCGGCTGTGATAGTGGCCCTGGCCCTGATTACTGGCTTTACAGACACTGTTAAATAAAATACATACATAGTTTCTGTTTTAATTAGCAAGGTTACCCTGGACCTGTTCTTGATAGGATTTCTACACAGTAGTGGGATTCAGATAATTTTACTGTATTTCCTCATGTGTAAAGGCAGTAGCTGCGGCCACCATCACAGCCGCCTGGCCCATGCAGGTTCTTTGTTTTTTTCTTTTGATTTACTGTTTTTAAATGCTTACCTGTGCTCAAATTTATTACATATACAATATTGGGCAATTATGTTTGTAAAATTTGTATTATTTGATTTTGCTCTCTTTTATTGTTAAAAATGGGCGCTGCCCAGATATGTGATCTGTGAAACTGCTAAGTACTTTCCTGCTGGGAAGGGGCTTTGTTATTCTAATGAATGCTGGAGGAGCGGTTTTCATGCCAAAAAGTTTTAAGAAGAAGGAGGAAGATGGAGGCCATGTTTTTGCAGTAGAAGGCAGCCAAGGTGGCAGGGTGCTGAAGGAGAAGCAAGTTTGTGCAGAGTTGAGAAGGGAGAAGGTGTGCAGATGGGGAACCAGAGGTGACTGAGATTGGTGGGGTCCTTTGATTCTAGGAAAAACCAGAAAAGATTCTCATGGTTGTGGAACCGGAGAATGTGTGAGTGGGTTTTGGTGCCCTGTGTGTTTCTCACTCACCAGTTGCGAGGCTAGAATAAAGCAATGGCCCACCAGGTTCGGGCTCCACTGTTTCTCTACCATCTGTCCGAATCTAATGGGAACCTGCGCGTGCCTGGCTGAGATGGCTAGGACTATGGAGCCTACACACAAACATGCGTGCACACACAGATGCTCCCTTAAAATAGAATAAAATTAGTTGGCTTTATTCATGTTGTGACTTTATTCGACTTTTGAAAATAGTTTTTCTTTGATTTTAAAAAGTGCAAAAAGGCTTTTAAAGTCAAAGTCTTCCACGATACAGGGTGGAAATGAGTGGAAGGAAAAACCAAAGGTTTTGTACAGGATAATATTCAAAGCAACTTGTCTGTGTTCTTTCAGTTTGAAGGTGGCGATTAGGTTTTCAGATATATAGAAGTGTGAGACATCGTAATTAAACACCTTTTTTTTTTTTTTTTTGCTGAAAACAGCTAGAAAAATCTAGATTGCACTGGGAAGCTCTCAAAGCTTTTATCAGAAAGGTAATATTGGAAAGTCTTTTAAACGAATAGATTTTGAAAAATTATTTCTTGGGCTGAAGATGCATTATAAATATATTTAAGAAAATATGCATGCTAGAATCCTTATACTGAATAGATGCAAAAATATATATTTGAAAATACAGTGATACCTCGGTTCTCGAACATAATTCGTTCCGGGAGAACGGTCGAGAACCAAATTGTTCGAGAACCGAAACAATGAAACCCATAGGAAATAATGGAAACTGGATTAATTTGTTCCAAGCCCCAAAAATATGCCTATTTACTGGTGCTTTCTCACAAATAACGACTTCATTGATGCTGTCACCTGCTAACTCTTTTTCTTTAATGAAAATAAGAAGCAGCTTCTCCATTTCCTCCATTATCTGAGGCCTTTGCTTTGTTAACAATGTAACACCTTTGGCAACATTGGCAGCCTTTATAACAGCTTTATTCTTAAGGAAAGTTGAGATAGATCTTGGCATGCCATACTCAGCAGACAGATCTGAAACACGTGTGCCCTGTTCATATTTGGCAATGATTTCTTTTTTCAGCTCAATCGTTGTTCTCACAGCTTTCCGCTTACCTTTGTCTGCATTACCACTTCTGGCTTTCTTTGGACCCATGTCTAAGGGTTAAATTCAGTGTACAAAGCGTGAGTCTCTCCACAAAGCGTGAGTCTCTCCACAAAGCGTGCACAAAGCGTGAGTCTCTCCACAAAGCGTGAGTCTCTCCACAAAGCGTGAGCCTCACCACAAAGCGTGAGTCTCACCACAAAGCGTGACTCTCACCACAAAGCGTGAGTCTCTCCACAAAGCGTGACTCTCACCACAAAGCGTGAGTCTCTCCACAAAGCGTGACTCTCTCCACAAAGCGTGACTCTCACCACAAAGCGTGACTCTCTCCACAAAGCGTGAGTCTCACCACAAAGCGTGACTCTCTCCACAAAGCGTGAGTCTCACCACAAAGCGTGACTCTCGCCACAAAGCGTGACTCTCTCCACAAAAACGTGATTCTCTCTCTCCACAAAGCGTGACAAAGCGTGACTCACACTGATGACGCAGGCAAGGCGCGCTCGGCCGAATGAACGCCATTCGGCTCAACTCGGCTAATCTCGGACGTTCGAGTTCCAAATATTTGTTCGGATTCCAAGACAAAATTTTCTCGAATTTCCTGGTCGAATACCGATTTGGTCGAAAGTCAAGGCGTTCGAGAACCGAGGTATCACTGTATAATATATACAGTAAATAAATATGTAAGAAAATATTTTTGAGTTAAACAAATTGTGAAAATAAATTAATAATTTTTTGAACCTTTAGCTTTTAGATTTTTATTTTCAAATCCTTAATAACTAATTCTATATATACTAAGGTGATCATATAATGATTAGGATTAGGAAAGAAAAGGAAATCTTTATGGATTTTACACTTACTGTAGTTGTACGTAAAACCTTCATCTCTTTATAAGCCTAGTGTTTATTATTGCCCTCATTAGCAGTGTACGTATTAAATATGAATTGTTTACCTGTAAATACAATAGAGAATATTTTGTAATTTTGTAGTTTCAATCAAGAGCATATCTTCCTTTCTAAGAAAAGTATTTTTTATAGTCCTTATTGACCTTTTGATGCCCAGACACATTCTTTATATTGACTTGATTTGTCATTATGTGAAATGGGAAGATGGATTCAAGGACCTCTAAGATTTCTTTCAATCTTTAGCAGCATGTGATTTATGACATATTTTTATAATACCAAGAAGAAATGGTGATAGGTTTTAAAATATTGATAAAATTTATTTGTTCAATTAAAAATTGCCCAAAGCTCTATCAGGGATTATTTAAGAAGATGATATTACAATTTGAAGTGAGCATGGGATTGCAGTTTGATAATGAGTAAGCGTGGTATAAACAAATTCACACACTGTTGGTTTGATTAAATTTATCTTTCTGGGAATTGAATATATGCTGGCCTTTTACAGTACAAATGAGATCTGAGTAAAGTTAATGAAGCTGAATCGTCACTAGGTGGACATCCTTTTCTGCATGTTTGATTGATGGCAAAGGATTGCTATTGTCTTTTAGAAATTAATCTCCTTGTTCCATAGAACAGAATTTTTTTTAATTTAAAACAATTTATTCAAAGTTAATACAGTTATGGGTTTGGAGCAATTAAACACTGACTTACATTCAAGATAAAGAAAAAATAATTGGTAAACTGAATTCTTCATGCATAGAACAAGAGCAGTACAGTCTTGCTGGGAAGATGATTCTTTCTGTAGATGTGTAGAATTGTATCATTTTGGCTTTAAAGATTATTTCTTTTCATTATAAAATTTTGCTTCTCTGACCTTTAAACTCAAGAATCCCAAAATGGATATTTCTTATGATTTAACACTACACTGTGTAGTTGCAAACTCTACAACAGGGAGTTTTTTAAAGGCAAGGTAGGCTTAGTGTTGGGCAAATAAGTTTGTAAAATGTGATTTTTATGCTCACTTTGTTAAAAATGGTGCTGCCCACATGAATGATACTGCCCAGGTGAAATGGCTGATTATCTTTCTGCTTGTGCAGGGGCTTTGTTATGCTAATGTTTTCTGAAGAGGGTTTCTCACCAAAATGTTTTAAGAAGAAAGGAGAAGAAGGAGGAAGCCATGTTCTTGCAGAGTGAAAACAGGGAGGACGTGTGTGAGGAGATGAAGCAGCCCAGGCAGGGTGCTGGAGGAGAAGCCAGTCTGTGCAGAGTTTGTGCAGAGTCTGAGGCTGGTGGGGCCTTTGATTCTAGGAAAAACTGGAAAAGATTCTCCTGGTTTTGGAATCGGAGAATGTGTGAGTGGATTTTGGTGCCCTGTATGTTTGTGTTTACTCTCCAGCCGTATGAGGCTAGACTAAAGGAATGACCCACCAGTTTTCGGCTCCGCAGTTTCTTTACCGTTTGACAGAATCTAATGTGAACCTGCGTGTGCCTGGCTGTGATGGCTGTGACGACTGGCCATACACTTAGCAAATTATTTCAAACTATAAATTTATCCGACATCACTTATCTTTGAAATGGATCTGTAATAAAGTTTGTTACTCCTTTAGTTTCATTTTATTTCATGTAAACTTTTAATTAATCTATAATCTAAAAAGTAGTTTCAATTATTCCTAAAGCAAAATCATGTCTATCTATTTGAGTAGTCCTAATGTAGCTAATAGGTTTTTTTAATCTATGTCTTTTTAGCAGCTAGCCTATAACAACAGTATAAATGAAAGCTGAGATTTTCCTACAGAAATCCCTACGTGTGTGAGTTGTTCTCCTTCCTTTACCCTTGTTTTCTGAGAATGAAGCTCTTCCATATTTGTTCATCACTGTTTAGGGCCCGCTGTTCTAAAGCTTGAACCACAGGAGCTATAGTCAGGCAGTCTCTCTTCCTCTAAAATAACCCTTTTATTCTCTTTTGCTTTTTTTTTTTTTTTTTTTTTTTTTTTTGTATTTTTCTGAAGCTGGAAATGGGGAGAGACAGTCAGACAGACTCCTGCATGCGCCCGACCGGGACCCACCCGGCACGCCCACCAGGGGCTACGCTCTGCCCACCAGGGGGCATCGCCTTGCCAAGACCAGAGCCACTCCATTGCCTGGGGCAGAGGCCAAGGAGCCATCCCCAGCGCCCGGGCCATCTTTGCTCCAATGGAGCCTTGGCTGCGGGAGGGGAAGAGAGAGACAGAGAGGAAGGAGGGGGGGGGGTGTTGGAGAAGCAAATGGGCGCTTCTCCTATGTGCCCTGGCCGGGAATCGAACCCGGGTCACCCGCACACCAGGCCGACACTCTACCGCTGAGCCAACTGGCCAGGGCCCTCTTTTGCTTTTAACCCTTTGAGTAATGACTTCTTTTCATACTCGCTGACCCTCACAAGTGTATTTTTTCAAACAATGAAATTAGTTCCAGTTATAGTTTTATTAAGTTAAAATCACGTTTGTTTGAAAACCAATTTATGGAAACAAGAAGAACATGCATTTGCCTTTTTTTTTCTTAATGTTGCATTACACATTTTTAAAATAAAAATTTTTGTTCTCTCATACAATTCTCGTGTACCTCCAGGTCAAAGTTTAAAGATGTACAGGTACGGCCTGACCGGGCAGTGGCGCAGTGGATAGAGCATCAGACTGGGATGCAGAAGACCCAGGTTCAAGACCCCAACGTCACCAGCTTGAGCGCAGGCTCATCTGGTTTGAGCAAAGCTCACCAGCTTGAGCCCAAGGTCGCTGGCTCCAGCAAGGGGTTACTCAGTGTGCTGAAGGCCCACGGTCAAGGCACATATGTGAAAGCAATCAATGAACAACTAAGGTGTTGCAATGTGCAACGAAAAACTAATGATTGATGCTTCTCATCTCTCTTCGTTCCTGTCTGTCTGACCCTATCTATCCCTCTCTCTGACTCTCTCTCTCTGTAAAAAAAAAAAAAAAAAAAAAGTACATGTACGATCATACTCTGGATAGTCACGAGGCAAGAAGACGTACATGAACATTTGCACTACTCAAACGGTTAAATCCTTGTGAAATTTCCTATTATCTGGTATCCTGTTTATCTCCCATCTAAGAGTAGTAAAGTAAACTAATCTGTAGTAATTCTTTTTTAAGAAAATTCATGGTGATTATTCCTATAGATATTTCAGTTTAAGAGCACTTTGGGATAGGTAATGCATCCATAGGCTAAATGAGTGTATCTGGGGTATAGATGCTTCTGAACACTATTTGCCAAGTAGGGGAAAATTTAAGCACAAATGTAGTCTGTTACATCTTTTTTGAGTCCCATTAATGAGTCTCTACTATTCTTCTTACATAATCTTATTAATATCTCCCTGTGTGTTAAATAATACCAGAACATTGTAGCCCAAATACTCATCTTCTTCGTGTTGAAATTAGTAGGCTCCTGCCTGACCTGTGGTGGCACAGTGGATGGGGTATCGACCTGGAAGCACTGAGGTTGCCGGTTCAAAACCCTGGGCTTGCCTGGTCAGGGCACATATGGGAGTTGATGCTTTCTGCTCCTCCCCCCTTCTCTCTCTCTCTCTCTTCCCTCTCTATAATGAATAAATAAAATCTTAAAAAAAAAAAAAAAAAAAAAAGAAATTAGTAGGCTCCTAGAAAGCTAACTTTTTTTACTGGTGATTTAGAAGTGGACATTGTATTAAGTTCTTACATTGATAGTTTTCAACAGTATATTGCCTTATATTCTTAGGCATATTCATGCTATATCAGTTTATTTGACATTCAATAAGGCAAACAAGTAAAATATGTCTCAAATATGATGACTGTTCATTAGTTTTCACTGTCATACTCATCAGATACCATTTTCTCTCTGTCTACTAAATTCCTATTTTTTTTCTGCCTTCCTTACAAATCTATCTAATGTAAACTAATATTTTCTTAGTATACTTTTCTCTTCGTTTTTATTAAACAAGAGACTGTTAGGCAGAGACAGACTCCCATATGTGCCCCAACCAAGATCCACCTGGCAAGCCTCCTACCAGTGATTCTTTGCCTGTCTGGGCTACAGTTCTGTTGCTCAGCAACCGAGCTATTTTAGCCCTGAGGCAAAGCCAAGGAGCCATCCTCAATGCTGGAGGCCAACTTTGCTAGAACCATTTGAGCCATGTGGGAAGAGAAGAGAGAGAGAGATTGGGGTGAGGGTGGTGGAAAAGCAAATGGTCTCTCCTGCATGCCCTGACTAGAAATTGAACCTGGAACTTTCACATTCCAGGCCCACACTATACTGCTGATCCAACCGGCCAGGGCCTTCTTAGTATACTTTTGTTCTATTTTATATTTTATTTATTTTTGAGGAGCCACTTCACCCACAGGTGTTGTAAAGTACCAAAAGCTACAGAATTAATATTAATATTTTAAGAGCCTTGGAGAACATTTTATTAATTTAGGTTAAGGTGTGCAGAGAAATTGTGAGAATAATCTCTGTACTGTGTGATTGGCATAACCAGGATGGCCCTTGGCATTGTATTGTAAATGCAAGGGGAGGAAAACATGGATCCCCAGACATTCCACCACACCTGTGGGGAAAGGGGTGAATGGCTAGCCAGGTACAGGGAGAGAAAAGCCAAAAATAAACCTTTTCTTATAGCAATGAAACATTTGCGGGCATTTGTCCCCATGGAAATTACCTCTCCTATGTAAATGCATGTGGTTAACACGTGTGACTCTGGACAAAAAGATGGCAGATAAACACTAGAAAATATAGGAATACCTTTTAATTTGCAAAGAGACATCTTTCTACCATTGTGTTGACTTGTAAATTTTGTTTTCTCCAAAATAATGTATGGCTTGCAAATTGAACATGGTCCTAATATGTTAAAGGACATATGACTATAACCAATAGTGGTAAGGAGCTCCTAATTACAATTTTTGCTTCTGTACTTCCCACTTACAAAACTATAAAAACTAAGTAGAACAAAGGGCTGGCATGCTCTCCCTCAGATTTCTGTTGGAGTTCCTGCCACTTGGCCAAGCTAGACAATAAAGCTTTGGTGTGTAAACGACGGACCTTGTTCGTGTCTTCAATGTTTTGGGTCCCTCCGGATTAGGGTTAACATTTTTGTACTGTCTCTTGGTAGATTATGATGCACTGTGATCTGAATATGAAGTTGAGTTCTCAGATATCACAGCATTCTATAAAATCAAGTTCTACAAAGTAGTTGATCAGAAATATGTCTTAATTGATTTGATTAATTTAATCAGTTTTATTTTGTTAATGACAATTTATTATTTCCTAAAAATATTGACTTTTTTTATTTTATTTTTCTGAGGTGATAAGTGGGGAGGCAGTCAGACAGACTCCTGCATGCGCCTGACCGGGATCCACCCAGCATGCCCACTGGGGGATGATGCTCTGCCCATCCAGGGCATTGCTCCTCGCAATTAGAGCCATTCTAGCACCTGCGGTGGAGGCCATGGAGCCATCCTCGGCACCCGGGCCAACTTTGCTCCAGTGGAGCCTTGGCTGTGGAAAGGGAGGAGAGAGCTAGAGAGAAAGAAGAGGGGAAGGGTGGAGAAGCAGATAGGTGCTCTCCTGTGTGCCTTGGCCAGGAATTGAACCCAGGACATCCATACACTAGACCAAGGCTCTACCACTGAGCCAACCAGCTGGGCCAAAATCTTGACTATTAATATCTATTTATCTTGTTATGTTTACCCATTTATGTATAGATTATGTTTTGGAATACTTTTGGAAATGTATTTATTTTATTAATTATTATGGTGCTTAACCTTTAGCCTTTGAGATTGATTAAAGACATAGATTTCATATGCATTCAGTTAAAAATTAGCTATTCTTTTTCAGTACTCACAAATTCATAGTTTTTATTATGCCAGATTTTATAATAGTGTTTTGTGTGTGTGACAGAGAGAGAGAGAGAAAGACAGAGAGGGATGGATAGGGACAGACAGGGAGAGATGAGAAACATCAATTATTCATTGTGGCACCTTATTTGTTCATTGACTGCTTTCTCATATGTGCCTTGACCAGGAAGCTCCAGCAGACTGAGTGACTGCTTGCACTAGCCAGCAACCTAGGGCTCAAGCCAGTGACCTTGGCTTCAAACCAGTGACCTTTGGGCTCAAGCTAGTGACCATGGGGTCATGTCTATGATCCCCCACTCAAGCCAGTTACCTGGCACTCAAGCTGGTTAGCCTGTGCTCAAGCCACATGAGTTCATGCTCAAGCTGGCAACCTCAGGGTTTCAAACCTGGGTCCTCTGCGTCCCAGCCCGATGCTATATGCACTGCACCACTACCTGGTCAGACTATAATGGTGATATTTATCTAAAACTAGATATTTGTGAGATTAGATACATAAATTTTATAAAATCATTTAATGTTATTTGCAACCTTAAAATGAAGGGAAAGACAACTTTAGAGATCTAGTATTCATTAATACTGATTAAATCTTGGATGGGATATATTTGTTGTCACTTTAAATCTTCATCATAAACTTGTGAAGATATTTGACTTATTACCTGTTTTTTAATGGGGAAAGAAACTGCAATTTAGAGATTATACATAATAAGTGGAAGAGCCAAAATTAGAATTCAGACCTGTGTCTAAATCTATTGTGCATCTTTTTTGGATACATCATATTATACACTAAATCTTTACTGAATATTATTTATAGGGTCTGTGACTTTAAGTAAAACAACCTATAATGAAACCCATTATATCATAGGCTAATAAATATATACAAGAATGAAGTTCGTATGAAATCTCTTAAACATTATAATGAAACACCAATATTTGAGGACTTGCTTTCTCTCTTCCTCTCTTTCTATATATATTTATGTGCATATATATTTATATATGAATGAATATATATGACCACTGTTCAAAGATACTTCATTCTATTTCTTTTGCCCTAATATGTTATTCAGTCTGGAGATGAAAACAGGGTGTAATAAACTTTAAAAAGCATATTTACCCAAATATATTTCTCTGAGACTGTCTCTGCACGTGATGATGATCTTCTGTCTCTCGGGTCCGCAGCATTTCTAAGCCTCGCATGGGTGGCTCGTGGTATATTCAAGAGGTTTCACTTAGAAATCCTTTCCACCTTTCTCAAATATGGCCTATTTCTTTACAGCAAATATGCTTGTGTTTATTTTCCATTTCTTTAGGATAAATTCTTTCCTTGAAAGCTTTTAGATACCTTGGGCTAGTAAATTTCTGCGGAACATTTCACTTGCCCTCCCAAACTTTGCTACAGTGAATTCATTGTAGATGGCAAACCTGAACCCCAGCCTTCCAGTCACCTGCCTTTTCAGTCAGGGATATTGCAGGTCTCTCTGGATGGAGTGAGAGTTAATGCAGTTCCTGAGGTGGAAGACGGAACTCCACCAGACATTTTTTGTTTCTTCGATCTGATTCTTTGTTCCATTGTTGATACTCTTTTTTATTGACAGTAGTAACACTAATCTAATTTTTAGTTACACAGCTTTCTTTCTCTGGTTTGGCCTGTTGCCTTAGCCCAGTGGTTCTCAAACTTTTTGAAGTTAGGGCACATTTAAAATCCTACAAATAATTGTAGGCACACTATATACAAATTTCTGAGAAATATGTTATAATAATTAAGTCAAATATTAAAAAAATATAAAGTCCAAGCATGCTTTTATGGTAATTAAATGAAATAAATATGACAAAATTAAATTTATTCTGACATAAAAAACATTTTATGTTATATTTTTTGAGTTATGCTTTTTAAAATTTATAAAAAAAAAAGGGGTTAAAAAATAAAAAAAAAACAACAAAACTGTTATCTTTTTATATATATAGATACATTCTTAGTAAGATTTAATAAATTCGGCAGGTCCCGACACAAATGTGTTGTTTTTTCATTCTTGTGTTTATGAGAAACATGAGGCTGATGTGTCCTAGCAATTTCTTCAATGTTTGGGCATATATTTGAAAGGCAAACTCTCATTCCCTAGTCAATACATTGAAGAATTCTTCTCTTTTCACTTTTAATTGTGTTGAGTGCAGAAAACCCCCACCATACATATCATCTTAACTTTACACCAAACAAAGGATAGAAGAAACTTGCCTCCAGTCTTTCCGGGGAACATGGGGGGTAGTGTAAACAATCCAGCACCACAGCTTAACAGCCTTTTGCAACCTAATCAGGCAAGTGAGGTGGGGGGTTGGGCAGACTGTCAGCTTACAGCCAATTCCTCACACCTCTGTCCCCCCAAAATCTAAACTCCCAAAAACCCTGTTGGTTTTTTGGTCCCCAACAGGCATGTATTTCTCTGGAATACCATAGGGCACACCTGGAAATCTTCTAGGGTACACATTTGAGAACCACTGCCTTAGCCTACGAATGGTGCAGCAAAGCAGTGGTGTGCCATGGGATGGGGAGAGAAAAGTAAACAGTTGTAGAAGGGCGTTACTAATTTAGAAAATATACATAATCAAGTAAATTCTGAAGGAGACTTTTTTCAAGTGCTTAATTCATTGTTTGATGCATATCTAAGCTGCTCTCTACTGTACAGAAAATGAGACCTTACTCCTTGCTTAGTTTTTCTTCTACTTATATCATGTTGAGAGTGATTTGTATGACTTCTTTATCAGGTGGGATAGAGTCAAAGGTCTGGAATAGGTAGCCTTATTTAAAACCCAGCTCTTTCACCACTTTCCCTTTGTCAAGCACCTTATAAGAATTATCCCATTGATCTTTCCAACAAATTTATAGATACTATCATTAGCTCCATTTGCAGAGAAGTAAACAGACTTCAGAGAGCAGATAACAAGACAACTCAAGTTCTCTAAAATTTGTTTACTCCTCTATAACTGGAGCTAATGATTCTGTCTACTAAGTATGGTAGAAAAATAGAATGATTTCTGTGAGATGCTTGGCAAAGAATAAATAGTGAAAAATATCAACCTTTGTTGTTATTTATATCTCATTATAAATAATACACAGATGATCAACCAAGACACCATCTTTTTTTTTTTTTTAATATTTTATTTATTGATTTTTAGAGAGAGAGAGAGAGAGAGAGAAGGGGGAGGAGCAGGAAGCATCAACTCCCATATGTGCCTTGACCAGGAAAGCCCAAGGTTTCGAACCGGCAACCTCAGTGTTCCAGGTCAACCCTTTATCCCACTGCGCCACCACAGGTCAGGCCCCAAGACACCATCTTTAAAAAGTTTTATAAATTATAAAAAGCTACACACATTTTAACTGTCATTATTCTTAATGAATATCATGTGCATGTATAATGAACTTACAATGTTAATTTTTCTTAAAAAGGAAAAAAAGCCTCTTGAACTTTCCACTTGAGAGATTATTGTTTAAAAATAATGTAAGAATTAAGGGAATTTTGATAATGTCAGTTACTCGAAGTTCTTTACTGAAATTGTTAAAAATCACATGACAAGGAAAACTAATAGTATTACTCAAGATAAGAAAAAATCTAAAGAACTACTAGACATTTTATAGTAAAAGAGACATTCTCTAGAACAGAGAGACACAGGAATGGCATATATATTTTTCCAAATTAGTAGTGGATAATATTTCTGATATTTATAACACCTAGTAAAATTCCATATTTTACCAATTTGATTGATTGATTTCTACATCATAGTGATTTCCAAGTCCTAGAAGGAAAAATTATACAAGTGGGGGAGGAGCACACAGTACACACCTGTGTCCACTACCAAATGGATTCATTTACCCCCAATGTATCAACAAAACGGAACAAAAAAGGGATTGTTTCCATAGTAAAATGAGCAAAACAAAATTTGCCTACTGTCTAAGATCATAATTTTTCTTAAAGCTGGCCCACTCACCAAATTGGCAGCCTGTGAGAATTAATTAAACTCAAAGGTAAATTATTTAAAAGTAAAAAAAAAAAAATCTAAAATAACATAGCAGGAATGATAGTTTACTATGAGTCAAAGAGTAGCCTGCGGTAAAAGAAACAAGTCCCCTTTGATAGAATAATGATCAAAGGAAGGGTGGGTGGAGGAGGGGCACCAGAGATGGCAAATCATTACTGGAAAATTAAAAGGTGGAAACTGTCTGAAACAGATATAATTTTACAGGATCTCGGGCACACTGCAGTATATGTAGACCGGAATGATGTATACCTGTCTGATTACACCTTCAATAAGATAAAAGAAGTCCTCTTTTTCCTCCTTCTTAATTAGTAGTAGCTAACGTTGACAAAAAGGTCACTGCGGTTTTGTTTTGCAAAATCTTATTTAATCCCTAAATATTCTGTGAAACTGGTACTATTGTCTGTGTTTTATAGATGAAGAAACAGATTCACAGAGAAATCAAATAATTCCCCCATATATATATATTTTTTTCTTTTTTCATTTTTCCGAAGCTGGAAACCGGGAGGCAGTCAGACAGACTCCCGCATGCGCCCAACCAGGATCCACCCGGCACGCCCACCAGGGGGTGATACTCTGCCCATCTGGGGCGCCCCTCTGCTGCAACTGGAGCCATTCTAGTGCCTGAGGCGGAGGCCCACAGAGCCATCCCCAGCGCCCAGGCCATCTTTGCCCCAATGGAACCTCGGCTGTGGGAGGGGAAGAGAGAGACAGAGAGGAAGGAAAAGGGGAAGGGTGGAGAAGCAGATGGGCGCTTCTCCTGTGTTCCCTGGCCGGGAATCGAACCCCGGACTCCGGCACGCCAGGCCGACGCTCTACCACTGAGCCAACCGGCCAGGGCCTCCCTCATATTTTTGAAGTCAATATGTGTTTTATGGTTTTCTGATTTCTTGAGCAAGCCTTGCACAAATTTTAATTAAAAATAAAACCCAAGGTTGTTGGCTTGAGCAAGGGGTCATTTGTTCTGCTAAAGCCCCCAATCAAGGTACATGTGAGAAAGCAATCGACAACTAAGGTTGCCGCAATGAAAAATTGGTGTTTCTCATCTCTCTCCCTTCCTGTCTGTCTGTCCCTACCTGTCCCTCTCTCTGATTCTCTCTCTGTCTCTGTCAAAAAAAAAAAAAATTGAAAAAATAAAAATAAAACCTTCAGGACTATGTTCAGATGAGCTGATGGAAAATTTTATCTTTAGTGATCACATAATATTAGGAAGTTTTTGCACATACTGGTATTTTATGTGGAGTAGCTATCCAGGTCTAATATCGGTCTACAGACCAGCTTTGGTGCAGTGGAAGGTAATGGATTTCTGTCGGTGAGTTCATTTTGAAAGATAGTAACTCAGGCTATTTCAAAACACTTGAATTATAATAAGAACATAAAGTGATAAACACTTTAGGGACTGTAAAATGCTAGAAGAAAAATTATATGCAAAAATCTTTTACTGATGGCATAAACATTTTAAGTTACTTTTCATAGTAAGGTATCAACATAAATTGGTAGACTTTTTTTAATCTGCTCTTTCTGCCAATCCTTTTTTTAAATTTTATTTTTATTTTTTGATATAATTACATATATGAAACTAAAGATAAATTACACCAAAATGTGTTCTTTTTTCATATATATTTATTTATATTTTTGCCTTCAGTTCTGTTGAAGAAGATTAAAGCTTTTAGAGTTACTGTCCTTTTTCCTTAAAAACAGAAAATTAGAAGATATTAAAAATTAATTTTAAATGTACTAAATCTGTTACACTACATCATTTCATTGTGTCGGTTTGCATCATGTTCAATTAAATTGGGTGTTTATGCCATTTTCATAATTTAATAAGTCCCACAACAACTTTAACAAAATTTCTTCTACTTTGCATAAACTTTTGTGCTTTGTACTTTAGTTAATAACCAACATATTAAAAACAAAATAAAACCTGAAGTTTACACTAGTTCTTGCAAATCATAAGTAGTGGGTTCGTAAGAACTAAGTGAGTCGGATACAGGATATTAAGCCCACTTAGTATCCAGTGTCCAAGAAAGAGAGAAAAGAAGGAAGAGGAGAATTATAAAACTATAAGATGTAAAGCAGTATGTTTCAATAATATATCTCAGAGAAGAAAAATAATAAGAAAAGAGAATTTTAGATAATTCTAAATTGCATTTTTATTAATTCTAATTCATTATTTGTAGGACATATTTGGAGGGTTCAATAATATTTCCACAGTTTCTACATACATTTAATATTGTGTTCTGTCACACACAGCCATTTAAAATATTTTGTCAAAAAAGAGAAATACCATTTTTTTCTTGTTATTATTCTAGTTTCCAAATTAAAGTTAATTGTCTCAGGCTCAAAGCTCATAAACGATAAAATCAGAGTAAGACCCTAAATCATGATTAAACTTTTGTATTGTTATCAGTACAGCTGGGGACTTCTGCTTCACCTTTTTATCTCCAGTGCTGTGCCTGATTTAGCAGGTTTATTAAAAAAAATAAAATAAAAATTTAGAACAACTTTTGTTATTTTATTTCGCACAGCTTCAAGAGCTTGACATTAAGATAATATATACAAATCTTCTGCTTTAACAGTGCTACTCCTTTTATTTTAGAGCAGTGCTTCTCAAACTTCAGAGCACATTAGAATCACTGGGAGGTTTGGTTAAAACATAGATTGATGAGAGACACTAAGATTTAGGCAGGGTGCAAAATGCATGCTCAGTAAAGAACTGAAGACAAAATAAATGTATCATTTAAATGACGGTGAGTATCGGAAGAGATAAAAGCAGATGGAACTAGATATGGTGTTTCAAGAAATATCAAGGATCTGAGATTTTATACCCTTCTTGCAAGGTAACACGCTAGCTCACCACAGTTTCAAAGCTCCAGGAGACTTCCGTGAATCAGACAAAATGAACTTTATGATCCTGACACAGCAGGCTGCTTTGTACTGTGTTACTATCAGCTTCTCCTGGTGCTCAAGTCCAATGGGGCCATGCAGAGTATCACAGTGGACAATGCGAATCACCTAAATTAGTGCCACAGCAAAGAAACCCAATCTTTTAAGTGAGGCCTGCCAGCAAACCTGCCTAACTTTTGCCTCACACATTACTTTTATTTTCCTGAGCAACGAATAAATCTGAAGGGAGACATACTCTTTTTCTTCCCAGGATGTTTGCTGTTCTTGAAAAGATAGGAGCAAAGGCACTCTTCACGTGACATGTCAAAATGTGTGAGATCCACAGCATTGGTCTCCTGACCTGGCAATTGGAAGTAGGACTAATTTAGAGAAAATGGTCAAAACAATTCTGATGTTGTAGTTTCAGCAAAGTATTTCCTGTTCAATAACTATTCTAGAAAGAATTCAAGATGGCTGTTTTTATTTCCCCGTGGAAAAGTATATAATATTCTTTTCGATAATTATTTTAAGATTTTCAGTGCGTTAATTTTATTATTTAAATCAATTATATGTCCTTCAGTTTTTAATATGTGGTAGCTTCCATTTACTGAGGACTTTATATACATCCTGTTTAACTTTTACAATACAACATGATATATATACACTATAAAATCCTTGTTTTATATTTAAAAGAAGTGAGGTAGAAGGGTGTTATTTTTCTTGCTACTGATCACACACTTAGTAACTGGGAGAGCTATTTGTACTATCTTATGCTGATTTGGTTGTTCACAGCAGTGAATAATAACTGCTAGATGTGTAATTGTGAGGTCACAAAGGAATGAAAATGACCAAGTTAGGATGATTTAGGTTTGAGTTTTGATATATTTATAGGCAGTTTGTTGGTTGGCAGATAATTGAAGGAATGAGCATGACATGGTCAGCAGAATTCAGTTCTCAGCTGAAGAGATGTCCGATGTACTTTAACTCTGTGGGACCCTAGAGTCAGTTATTAATAGGATTAAGGGATAGACTAGTTTTATGAATTGTCCTTTTTTAAATTTCTCTTCTCCACTGTTAAATTCTCTTTCTTCTCCACACTGATACTTTTTTGAGTTTCTGAGTCTACTTTAGTATTCAACAACTTAGAGAACAAGGCAACTGGTTATAAATTAATTCTAGAATCTCAGAGCGGGATTAACACAGATTAGTTTAAATCCCTGTGATATACCCAGCCAAATTCTACTAGATTTTAAGGATCAGGTGGTGATGAATTAATCCAGCAATTTTCAAGAATTGAAGGGTGATTATTAATCTAGCAATATGCTTGATATGTATGAAGACAACTTTTGTGGCCTCTCAAACTGTCATGATGATGATGATGATCTTGAGAACCTAGTTATAAATCTTGATACAACTGAGACAAAACCTTGAAATTACTTGGAAGTATTTCTACATTTGTGCACACATTCATTAAGTGCTTGCTGTCTGCTATGTTGTGTAAGGTACATGAGGTGCACAGATATGAAATAACTGCTTCCTGTACCTAAGGAACCACATTTAGTGTTTTATTGAGAGAAAGAGAGAGAGACAGAGAGAGGGAGAGAATTGAGTACAGCATAATGGGTGTCATGATAGTGTAAGGATATGGCTCTAGTAAAAGACAGTAAGTCATTTCTGTTGACTTTAATGAAATTATGGTCCTACTCAGACAGTGCTTCTCAAAGAATAATTAAATCCTTACGTGAAATACAGCAAAAATGTTGCTCTCTGGAAGAGCAGTTTCCAAGTTTAGTCTAAGAAAAAGGTATACTATATTAAACATCTAGATTCCTGGGAATGACCGCAGGTATAGAATCAGAGTTTTTGGAAAGAGGTGGGGTTAAGTGGGTTCATATGAAGTCTTGGTATATTGAAGAAGCTTATCAGATGGATTCTTTAGAGTTGTCAAAATGTAAAGCTGATGTGGAAGTTATATTCATTTGAATCTTTTATTTTGTTTTGTGCTGTAAAGGCAAAAAAAAAAGAGGAAATAATAGTCACAGTTATATATTATTTACATTCACTATTGCTAAAAGGAATTTTACTGTTCTTACCAGATGACATCTTTATCCTGGCTTCTGTATTCCAAGACTGCCAATTTATTTGGAGCTAATTACATCTCTGAAGATTATACTTGAAGCTTTGTGATTAATTTCAAAAGCATTTTCTGAATATGGCAGATCCAAAGCTGAAATCTAAACAACACGGTCCAGCACCCATATTCCAAAAGATTTATTTTTCACTGGGCTACAAATAAAAGAATAAATGATGACGGGCTTAATTTTAACAACTTTTATTTATATGTTTTGCATACATTATACTTTCTTAAAGCTTGCAGTAGAAGGAAGAATAGTGGTTATAATATGAAATTATTATTTCATATAACCTGGAATAAAATGAATTACAAGAAAATTATGGGCTATAAAAAAGAATTAATTTGTAGCCTTACATTGCACCTCATGCACTTGTAAAATGTATATGTGATTTAGATTAATATAATAACAAATCAATCTTTTACTATTTTTATTATTCTCTTCTTATGTCATAATTCTAGTATATACAAGGTGTTAAAATATTTGAATTGACATAAATAATAAAATTATATACTTTATTCTAGTTGGAGAGTTAATTTATAAATAATTTTAATCAATATATATATATTAAAAATTATGTATTATATAGCCTGTCCTGTTTCCCTTAAGAAACAGTAGTCAAGAAGACAAACTCCTCTTTTTCTCCTCAATAAACTCAGATAGGCTGGTGCTAAATTATTTATCAGGATTTTGTAGAATTTCTCAAGTCATTGCAGAATATTTTTCTAAATTAAAATAGAATTTATTAAAAATGTGTGTGTGTGTGTGTGTGTGTATCAGACTCAACTTGGGATTGCCCTGCTGGAAAAACAAAAGTGAATTTGAAAAAAAGAAATTTAATGATTGTAATTATGTGCTCGTGTTTCATGTTATTAAACAAAAGCAGGAAGTTTGCAAAGGTGTATTTTAGGCAAGCATAAGTAAACATGATAACAGCAGTTAGTCATCTCTGTAAGAGTGGGCTTGCTAGCCCATACAGTATAGTGAGAGGGGTTTGAAATATCTTTGGATAAGTTACCTTGCTTAAGTGTTTATTTAGCATCTTTCAAGCCACACAAGTAATTTCTGTGCAGAGAGAATGATAGTCTCTGAATGGAGAGGAAATATAGATAAGACTATTGACAAATAAAGCCTGTTGCTATGTTCTGATGATAAAGATGCAAATAAACACATAAAGTTGTGGTGCTAGAAAATGGTTTGAGAGATGGCTTCAGCTTGTTTCCTTAAGGATTCTTCCCTGCTATAGGCAACTTATCTTCACTTTCCAAAACCCTGAGCAAACCATTTCTCAAAATTCTCTGACATTAATTGATTCTCTTGTTCAATCTAAACCATTACTTGGCAGGGATGATGTGTGTCTCCTATCCATGTGCCCCACCATAAATCTGATGGAGTTTCTCTTTGGCAATCAACCTCCAAGCAACCTATTAGAAAAATCAGCATATCATCATCATATAATATTTACATTCTTAAAAAATACATGTCAAACAACAACAAAGAATATGGACTAATTTATTATAGTGATTGCTATGGGTAGAGAAACTGGTTAAAGAAGGTAAATAAGGTAAGCTTCAAGGTTGTTTATAATATATTATTTTGTTCATAAACAGTTACTAAAGCAAATATGAAAAGTAAAGACAAATTCTGGTTCCTAGAAGCCAGACTATTTCTTTCTATACTGTTCACTATTTTCATATTCCATAAGATCTGCTCTCTTTCCTCATTTTATTTATAGTTAAAATAAAATGTAGAATTGAACTCGTATTATTAACTGCTATATTTAACTCACAGTCCCTGAATTGGATATGCTTTGGAAGCACCATATGGGCCTATATACATGAGCTTTTCTGTTGGGCAACATACAGTTAACATATAGGGACCATTAAGATGTCTTCATTTGTTTCACTTAAATAAGTACATGTTGAAATGGTCATTAGTGATTATAATTTTAACATAGCCTATTCTATGAAGTTACATTTGTAAGACTCAAATGGAAGTAAAACTTTATTGAGTTTATCATGGACTAGATATTTAGCATACCAAATACAAAATAAATAAAGTACTTATTATTATTAGATGCTAAAAAATGTTAAGTTTGTTGCCTAAAATATCATGCTTAGTGAATGGAAGCACCAGAATTGGAAACCAGATCTGTCTTTTTTTTATTTTAATGTATGTGTTTTTTTCTTTTTCTTTTTTAATTTTATTTATTGATTCTTTTAGAGAGGGGAGAGAGAGAGAGAAAGGAGGTGGGGGTAGAGCAGGAAGCATCAACTCATAGTAGTTGTTTCTTGTATGTGCTTTGATTGGGCAAGCCCAGGGTTTTGAACCGGCGACCTCAGCGTTCCAGGTAGATTCTCCACCCACTGTGCCACCACAGGTCAGGCACATCTGTCTGGATTTGAAGTGCATGCTGATTATACTATACCTCCAAAATTATTGTTTATGTCCATATGTTTTTTTTTTTCAAAGCATACAAGTCTGTTATTCACCTAAATCTGCTCTTTTCAATAAATATTGTTAGAGGATGCAATTTATTATCCTGATTTCTTTGCTATGTTAAGAACATTGTATGAATAGAGGCAAAATTCATTAGAGTGCTAAAAATTTTGTCAAAATAGTTATAATACAATGATTTACTATTCCTTATTGGTATTAATTATTTGAACATTAATCAAATAACACATGCATATTTTACTTGGATTAGTCTGTTGTGGAGTTCTACCACCTCTCTATTAGAAAGGAAAGTCTTGACATACACTAACCAAATAAATTGTTTAAAATTAGAGTTGTTTCTTTGAGTGATATTTCTAAGTCAATTTTTGATTAACATGAGTATCAAAATTATTATTTAGTTGCAGTCTAACTGAACTGTCATATGAATCCTGAAGGTTTCTTTTCAAAGATGTCAAAAGAAAATTTCTTATAATTAAATATTTCAGAAAACTTCTTTTATCTTTTATCTGTAATTAACTTATAGTCTAGAAAGTAAATTTACATGTTTGGAAAATAGTCTCTTTTCAAGAGAAAATATATTTAGGTATGGTTAAGGCAAATGATAAAACGATTTCTTTATATACTGTATTCTAGTGCTTTGATTAGACTTTCATATCACCTGATAGAATTCAGTGCTGGTGGAACTGAATATCAAAAGTGAAGGTTGAGAATGAATAGGCCTTCAAGGGAGCTGATCTTTCTCTAATCTGATAAAACCGCTTCATTCTCTATTTCTGTGGTTTTTTCCCCCTGCACATCACTGCATTTCAAAAGCTTTTTCTCTGATTAGCAATAGTCTCTCAGGATTTAAGGACAGACCTATGGAAAGAAGTTCTCAAACTGAAATACAATTTTTTGTGCTGTTTTTGTTTTTAGTCTTTAGCAATTTCTAAAAATTTATAGGAAAATTTCCCATTACCCTGAAATATTTCTCTACTGTTTCAGGTTTTTGGTTTTGATGGAACTTTGACTTCATATATTCTGTGGATGGCTAGTGATGTTAGCACTTCTGAGGGGTTTAATGGAGACTAAAGATTTTTTTTGTGGAATGAGTATAAGCTTTGGAGTGCAACACTTAGGTTTAAGTCCATTTTGTTAAACTTATAAAAGTCTTTAAAAAGTCATTAAAATGCTTTTCTGTTTTAAGTGTCAAATCAATAGGTAGACAGGGATTTATACATTATTATATTATTATACATCTATAACACTGTACATATACTTACCATTTTGTACCCATATAATATTTATATACACAGAAGCTGTTTTATTTATAATAAAGCCATTTAATGAATCTTCCTGGCATATCTTAATATGAGCAGAATTAAGTTTCAGTTTTCTGTCATAGTTATTTATGTTAAGTTGGTTTCTCTGTTTCTATCTGATACTTGATGTGATTTTCATGATTGATACTATTACTATAAAATGAGAAAAAAACCATTTTTTTCTGAAATAAAATTACTGTTACAGACTACAGTTAGATAGACAAATATAGAAACAGTAATGTTCTACCAAGCACATTTTCACATTTGATTAGGAAGGAATTTTATCAGTCTTAACACATTTGCCCATGGCATTTAATGGTCGATTGTTGGCTTTAAAGAAAAATGTCACTTGACTAGAATAGAAGTTAATTAGGGACTTGAAGTGTCCAGAAGACTTGTCAGTTTTCTATAAGTCATGATCAGCTGGTCTTTTGCCACAAGAAAGGGCACCATCAGTAACTATTTTCTTTAGTACCCAAGATTGACTATTTAAGTATCTAAAGTTCAGTATTATGCTTTATCATGAAATTTGTTGGATTTAAATGTATTTTGTTAATTTTTTAATGAACAAAGAAGATAACAGTAGTAAATTTCATGACTACATCTTTTTAGCTTTCCAAGCTAGGGATTTAAAATTTAGCAACTTTTAAGCTTCAAACCAATCCTTTAAAATATACTTTTTTTTCTTGTATATAACTCTACCTACAAGTCTCTAGAGCTTTTTCTGAATCTTGTAACAGGTGACATTTACTCCATAAAATTAGTGTTTAAAACTATATATTAGAAATAGAGCTGGTTTGGACTCTCCTTCCCCAAGGAGAATTATCTTACGGTTTTTAGCCATTGTTCATTCCTCTTTAATTATTTTCTAGAAATAAACTGTGATGATTACGTCATTATAGTTTGTTAAGCCTGGATTTTATTTATCATATTTCCCCATGTATAAGATGATCTCAGGTATAAGATGCATCTTAATTTTGGGGCCCAAAATTTAAAAAAAGTTACATAAAGTTATTGAACTCAAGTTTTATTCATCATAAAATTTATACAACTCCTCAAAAAGCATGAAAAAACAGAAAATGCAAGTAAAAAAATTTACAACCACTGTATAAGATGCACCCAGTTTTTAGACCCCCAAGTTTTCGAAACAGGATGTCTCTTATACATGTGGAAATACAGTACATTGTAAGCCATGTCACTCTGGATCAGATTATTTAAATTGTACTTTTTTGTGCTCTCCCTAGAGAGCAGCATGATAGAGTTTGAGCTCCTGCCTTGGAAACCGTCTGTCCCTGTGGCTGAGTACGCCCCAGAATGCTTTGTTTATTGGTATGGTTTCCCTCTTCTGTGTTGTGAAAGGAGAAATCTTAAATTTTTTTTCAAAGACATAAGGGCATTTTAGAGTTCTAATATATTTTGATCTTTAAGTTATTTATATTTTATTAAATATTTTGTTTAAATTCACAAAATGCTTTTTTTGTTATTTGCCCTGTACATATGAACATTCAACTGTTCTTATATTACCTGTTAAAAATGAAGACCTACACTTTGAATTTTGTCTAGAAGATACCTTCAATGTTTATTTTCCCATTCCGTGTTTTCTTTCTTTATCATCCCATTCTTTATAAGAAGTTTTCTTATAAAGAAACTATGTCCATTTCCATTTCAGTTGCTATTTTATTCACCTTTTTGCTGCATTTTCACATTGAATTTGAGTTGCCAAATGTATTTGGTACAATAGTACTGAAAGCCAAATTCTTAGCTTTGCTTTCTTTAGTTCTTTGTTTTTGTAGGGATCAAGAGTCTTTTCTTGGTTATTCTCTCTAGGGCAATTTCTGACATTTACTGGTTCCTATTATAACTCCCTTTCTGCCTGGAAGCTGACAGCCAAAACCTTTGTCATTTAAGCATGTGGGACAATTTTCCTTTTAATCAGTTTAGGTACTCTTAAGTTGAGATCCCCATTAAGCAATATTTTGTAGTCATTCATAGATAATACCCACATCATAGTTTAGAAGAATGAACAGACTACGTCAAATAGCAGGGGACAGAAGTCAATACACCAATATAAGACCTGCTCTAAAGGGTTGTCTCCATTATTCAGTGTTGTCTGGACTTGCATAGGAAGAGCCACACTGACACGTAGTTCATTGTGAGAAATTAGACACATAAAATAGGGAACCACAGTGAGCTTTATACTTTTAAAAAACCTACATGGTCATTTATTTCTTAATAAATAAATGTAATACATTCACATTTATTATACATTATTTGATGTTATACTTGTTCTGTTTCTGCCACTTCTTCTAACTGTGTGTGAGGGGCAGGCCACAGACATGCACACTGAGCTATTTTCTCACATGGCCACAGTAACTCATAATTACTCCTCACAGTTAGATAGCTTTTATGCCTATGGCTTACTGTCTGTCTAGCAGTGTTCTAAGCACTTTATATGTAATAATTCATTTAGTGCCTTAAAGAATCCAGGAGGCAGATTCTCACAATATTCACAGGAGAAAACAGGAGAAGGAACCTCACTTTTCCCAAGTTTGCACAGCTGGTGTGTACCAGGGTTGGCATGTAAACCCGGGCAGTCTGGTTTCATATCTGTGTCCGTAATCACTCAATGTGCCTGTTTCTTGTTAAAGCTGATTACGTGGAGAACATAAAAGTAACACTGGGAAATACAAAGAGGAAAATCTAACAACCAGAGAAGGAAAAAAAAGAATCTATATACAAAAAGTATTAGCAGTCTGACACTCGATGATTTATCTCCAACCTGGAAAAATAAGTTCATCCACAATATTCTAACTCATTTAATATACAAGAGTGATGATGGTAAATAAGCCATTTGCATGTGTGCAGACTGTGACTGCTGGCTGTTATTCACTGATTGTCTCTAAAAGGACTATTAAGAATGTTCTTACTAAAGTGGAAATTATTACAGTTTTGTGACTTTTGGTAAAAAACAAAAAAGCAAACAGCTAAATATGCTATTAACAAGGTGAGTAGTACAGTGTTTAGCATGTTTATTGATTTCTCAATGTCATTTCCTTTCTATTTATAAAGAATTGTATGCTATAATGGTATGTACTAATAATAATCTATAAGATTAATATACCCTATTGATTAAAGCTTTTTCTAAAACCTGAAATATTAGTCTTTGATAAAAAGCACTTAAAGAGGACAGTACTGCCAATGATGACAGAGCCAATGAACTTAATGGCATTAAGAATAGTATGTTACTTATATCACTAAAAGGTAAATAGATACTATATATCAACTTTAGTAGGTTAGATTATTAAATGATTTAGAATATATGAGTTTGAAATAAGGTATTGCTTTAGTGTTTTTGTCCTTATAATTGATATGAAAACCCAGTGACTCTATATAACAATTAATTACATATTCATGTGGTCATTTGAATTCTAAGATGTATTGTTTTCTTTTCAGCGCCTGGCTTTGGAAGCAGAGAAAGTTCAAGCAGCCCACCAATGGAGGGAGGATTTTGCAGTAAGGACCCCTTTTTTCCACTTGATGTAAATAGATGATGTGCTGTGTCTGTATAGTATGGTTGCATTAAAACATTGTAGTGATGGAATCTTATGGTGTTATATGACCAAAAAAGTCTATAGTTTGTTTCTTTAAAAAAATTGTTTTGGATTATCAAGGCCAATTCAGTTATTCAAAATGTTCCTTCTTATGTTTTATATATTTTTTAAAGAGTTCATTGAATATTCTTCCATTCACAAAGGTATTTATAAAATTAAGTTCAGTAAAAATAACACTCATACCTGAATAAACTCTGTAGATATTATGAATATACTAGTTGAAAACAATTTGCATTTAAAAACTGAGTTTATGAGAGGTGACATGCATATTATAATACCTGAATAGTGGGCAATGTGATTAAAGTGAGAATAAATATATTAAACCTCTTAAAATTTAATTTGATCCTCTTTAGCTAGAAGTAATCTTTCATCTACTATGGCCTACTTTTGGGAATGCTGACCGCTATTAACTTTTCTATGTATTTTTTTTTTTTTTGTATTTTTCTGAAGTTGGAAACGGGGAGGCAGACAGACAGACTCCCGCATGTGCCCGACCAGGATCCACCTGGCACGCCCACCAGGGGGCGATGCTCTGCCCATCTGGGGCGCCCCTCTGCTGCAACCAGAGCCTTTCTAGTGCCTGAGGCAGAGGCCATAGAGCCATCCTCAGCGCCCAGGCAAACTTTGCTCCAATGGAGCCTTGGCTGCGGGAGGGGAAGAGAGAGAGAGAGGAAGGAGAAGGGGAGGGGTGGAGAAGCAGATGGGCGCTTCTCCTGTGTGCCCTGGCCGGGAATCAAACCCCGGACTCCTGCACACCAGGCCGATGCTCTACCACTGAGTCAACCGGCCAGGGCTATGTATTGTTTTTAATAAACTAATTTTGTACCCCAAGAATCATTGTGCTAATTATATAAACAGCAGAAATTATTCTTATGATGAAGTCTATTTTTTGCCTATCTATCATCTATCAATCTATCATCAATCATCATTTGTTTATCTAACTTTTTACAGCCAAGGGACAAAGTGAAAAATTCTGTTTTTAAGAGTCATTTTAAGTATTTTTGTTATATATTTCAATTTTTTACTTATTGATTTTTTTTTAGTTTCTAATAAAAGAAAATTGTAGGAAATTTATTTTGAGGAATAAAATAAAAATAGAGTATGAGTGACAAGTTGATTGTACTGTTTAATTGTCTTTGAAAGTTTTGCAAAACTAAAGTCTCAAATTTGAAAGTTTTGAAAGTTGTGTTTCAACAGAATAATAAATTGAGGTTCAGTAATTAGAACTTTTATTTTATGTTTATATGATTATATTATATAAGAAAGGAAAATACACTAAATGATATTTATTTACTCTCTGCTTGACACATCTGATATTATTAATTTTTGCTGTGTTTTCTATAAATTAATATTTCTTAAACTCATAGTCTACTAAGTGGAGACTATTAGACTACTGGTGGTTTGATTCTTTCCATATATTAATCATATTGCTGGATATATTAGTATCATGTAAATACTGGCTTGATTCACAACTGTTTGTCATAGAAGGTTTAAAAAGATGAATTTGTCATCTGTAATATATAAAGAAAAAATTGGTTTTTAAATTAAAAAGATAGTCTTTTTGAATATTGATGGCAAACTGTAAGCTTATTCAATGAAGATTTTACAATGTAGTTTGTTACTTTTAAATAAAAGGAAACGTGAATATTTTTCTTTCTTGAATAGGCAAAAAAGCAGCCAAACTAATTTATCTAAATAAGTATCTTTTTGATTAACTAATCTTTTCCCCCAAATTATGTGTTATAGTAAAATCCAGTGTAAGGCATAATAGGTATGAATCTAGAACATATATTCTGCCTAGAATTGGTGTATTATAATTGGTTCTGTTTTAGTTTAAATCACAAATAATTCTTAGAATCCAAAAATCTAGTTTATCCAGATCTGCTTCCTTTATATATAGATTCCATTGCTTTCAAAAAAGCTTTTTTGGGATTAAAAGAATTTGATAACAGTTCACAAAGTCGTTGTTAGTTGTATGTCTTTTCCTAGTTCTCTAAGGAATGATGTGGTGAAAGAAAATTCGGCAAGTCGGAATGTAGTAATTCCTATCATATCATCATTGTTGTTTCATTCAATTATTTTGTTACTGCTTTATGAATGTAAAGGTTTTTTTCCAAGATATATTATAAACTCTTTGATATCAAGCTGATTAACACTAAATTAACATTTCAGCAATGATTTATTTCTCCTTATAGAAGTAACGAATGACCATGGTAGATGTTACAAAAGCTTGCAATATGTGTTAGCTATGTGACTATATTTTATTGACTCATCATTATTTGTAAGACACTCTGTAATTTATGTATTGCTATGAAAGGAAAAAAGAAGCCAATTAAACTATGCTCCACCAATTTGAAGCTGTATTCTTGTCAGATGTCAAAATATGGAAAAAATTGCCTCGAAATATAAAGCCTGTTATCTACTTCATCAGTGTCTATATCCAAACAGAAGCACTGCTAGGAAAATCTATGCAAGAGGACAAATTATTCCCATAATGGAATAAAAGCTATTGCTAAGTCTTATATGGTAAAATAGAAAATAAATTGTTTAGCTAGTAAATGTTAAGAGTTCTTAGCAAATAGTAGACACACTGTGGAAGAATTCTTGAACAAATTCTGTTTTTAATTTTCCCCTAGATTACTTCACAATTTATTTAGAACATATGAACATATTGATTGACATTAAAACAAGACTGTTAAAGGAAAAACAAATTAGGCTACTTTAGAGCCCTGTCAATTCCTTTCCTGAGTCCTTCTTGAAGAACTGAATGATATTCAGGGGACTCATATCTGTTACAGTGTGCACACTGAGGATTGATATTTTCCATCTCTTACCATGTCAGTCATACATAAAGTCTTTACAATAACCCTTCCCTTTGAAATACCATAGATGATAGAACAGTCAGATAGTGGTGCTTTTGTATTTAAAGAATAGGACCTGAATAAAGATTGCCTAACCTTCAGACTCAAATAAGTAAATAGTATAAAAACATGACACCCTTTCCCCCTTTTTTCTTTTTGTTGTTGATAAACTAGATGATGCTTCAGTTCATATATAGTAAAGCTAAGCAACTCCTTCAAGGTCATTTATACAAATCAAATGAAAATTTATGCATGGCTGTGTTTGGAAATTAAAAATCATCACCATTGTTTGACCTGTAATGGCACAGTGGATGAATTGTCAACCTGGAATATATTTCTTCAATTAATTTATTTTTTTTAGAAATAAATACACAATATAGATACACATAATTTAAGAACAGAAGACAGGAAGCAGTAATTATTGCATCTTTAATTCTTTTTTTCTTTTAAGATTTTTTATTTATTGATTTTTAGACAGAGGAGAGAGAGAGAGAGAGAGAGAGAGAGAGAGAGAGAGAGAGAGAGAAAAGAAAGGGAGAAGCAGGAAGCAACCAGTAGTTACTTCTCGTGTGTGCTTTGACCAGGCAAGCCCAGGACCTTGAACCGGCGACCTCAGTATTCCTTATTTTCTGAGAACACACAAAACAATTACAGATTTTATCAGTATCTTAACTAAACACTTAGAGATGTTTAATTTGAAGTTAAATGCCACCATATCTAAAAAGATCCTCTGTAGGTCCAGTAGTTGGGGCCAACACAGCCAGGCACATGCAGGTGACCATTAGATTCAGACAGATGGTAGAGAAACAGCAGAGCTGAACACTGGTGGGCCATTCCTTTTATTCTAGCCTCGCAACCGGCTGGCAAGTAAACACAAACACATAGGGCTCCAAAACCCACTCACTCAGAGCTCACAAAGCTACGGACACATCCAGGTTTTCCTAGAATCAAAAGCCCCACCAGTTCAGTCAGCTCTGTTCCCCATCTGCACGCCTTCTCCTCTCTGCACAAACTGGCGTCTCCTTCAGCACCCCAACATCTTGGCTACTTTCTCTTCAACAACATGGACTCCTACCTCTCCTTTCTCCTTCTTCTTAAAACTTTTTGATGTGAAAACCCCTCCTCCAGCACACATTAGCATAAAGAAGCCCCTTCCCAAGCAGGAAGGTAATTAGCTGTTTCATGTGGGCAGTGGCCATTTTTAACAATAAAAGTGAGCAAAATCAAATAACACAAATATTACAAACTTATTTTCCCAACATCCTCTGTTTGAACTTTATAAGACTTTTATCTTTTGAAGTATTTAACTATTTGGATCAGTGTAATATTTCTTTAATGCCATCCTTTAATAATTTAAAACTTAAATGATTTAGAAGGCAGCAATAATTTCCTAAGAGATACATTAACATTTCAAAAAGAAATATAATATTCTGATTCTTCCCTCAAGTATAAGTAGGCAAGTTTTATTAATATTACTTAGGCAAAATGTTGATTAACATTCCCTGTGTAGTGTAGAGAAGTCTCATGAACAACAAGAACAAAAGGCAAACTACCAACATGCTGGCAACAAGAAAGCCACCATGTAATTCACACTCTCCATCAGCTCAATTCCCAACTGAATGCACAATTGAGGGAACAAAGGGCATACATTCTAAATGGATTAAGATTTATGCAGTCATGCGTTTACGAGTTCAAACCAATATTTGTAAATAAGCTATGTCTGCCAGCTGTCTTTCAGGTCTCCATAGAAATTACCGGTGTTAAAGGTGACATTTTGTGTCCCTTACAAGGGAAAAATTATTTTGGGGGGAGGCAGGTGGGAGAAGGGAAAAAGAGCTTGGGAAACTAATTGTTCCACATGAAATAATCGCTATTATTTCTACAGAACTGATCTTTTCAAATTGCATTTGAAATCTAATTTGACTGCATCGCAATGGTTGGTTAACTACAGCGGTTTTCTTTCCAACTAAGCCTGCAATATTAAATGTACTTACACATGTATAAACATAAGGGGTGCCTGATTTGTATTTTAATAAGTAGGATCTTTACGTATGGGTTATTAGCACCAGCTTATTACTGTGCAGGCTTAGTACAGACATCTAGAAATTGGCCAGTAATTAAAACATTTGAGGAGCTGTTTTTAGCTTTATCTTTACAGAAAGACTATATTAGAAGGTGAAAATGTTTCTGGCGAAGCTGAATGTTATTGAATGTCAATCAGGAACAGTTAGTGTTAATTTAGCTTTAATTGTATATACAGGGGTGGGCAAAAATAAGTTTATAGTTGTGAGTATGCCAAACACAGAGTTAATAAAGTTATTGTAATTATCATGGCATGTTTATCTTTTTCCGTGTGAACAACTGTAAACCTATTTTAGTATACTTTTCCCAAACTGCATTATGAAATGTTGTTTTAAAAGTAGTGATATTTATAATTTTCTGTTTATATGAGTTAAATAAACAGGCACTGGCATTATGTATTTATTATTTTATCTGTTCTGTGCATTTTATGGAATTGCATTACTTCTGTTGATTGCAGCACAAACAATTGTAAATATGTGAACCATAAAAACATACTTCATTTATTTTGGTTATAATGTATAAAGATAAAATGCTATTCTAAATTATAATTTGGCATAGGTTCTGGATATGGAGAGGCTGAATTGTTAGTGCTTAAAATTTGAGGAGTAAAAATAAAGTGTTCTTACTCAATATATAAGTGAATAAATTTAATAGATCATCAAGATAATCTACTAGTTTCTCTTAGTTTCTGCCCTTGATCGAATTGCCCTCTTGGAATCAAGAATTTGCATATTTTAACTTTTTTTTTTTTGCAACACTTCTATGTATAGAAGCAGTCAGTTTTTTACTGCTGCTTTCTTTCTTTCTTTTTTTTTTTTTTGTATTTTTCTGAAGCTGGAAACGGGGAGAGACAGTCAGACAGACTCCCGCATGCGCCCGACCGGGATCCACCCGGCACGCCCACCAGGGGCAACGCTCTGCCCACCAGGGGGCGATGCTCTGCCTCAACCAGAGCCACTCTAGCGCGTGGGGCAGAGGCCAAGGAGCCACCCCCAGCGCCCAGGCCATCTTTGCTCCAATGGAGCCTTGGCTGCGGGAGGGGAAGAGAGAGACAGAGAGGAAGGAGGGGGGGGGTGGAGAAGCAAATGGGCGCTTCTCCTATGTGCCCTGGCCGGGAATTGAACCCGGGTCCCCTGCACGCCAGGCCGACGCTCTACTGCTGAGCCAACCGGCCAGGGCCTACTGCTGCTTTCTTTTAAGAGTCTTGTCAGTCTTTTTTCATCATTAAGGTAGATGTAAAGAAGCCATGGTGCAAAATTAATTAATTTACCCCAAATTGTGGAAAAGCAATTTAATAAAAAAGGCTCAGGCAACTTTCTGTTTTCTTTCTTTTTTTACTTACAAATGATCATGGTAAGAGCATTATAAAACATCCTGACCAGGTGGTGGTTCAGTAGATAGAGAATTGGCCTGGGATACTCAGGACCCAGGTTTGAAATCCTGAGGTCACCAGCATGAGCATGGGATCATAGCCGTTGGTTTGAGCCCAAGGTCACTGGCTTGAGCCCAAGGTTGCTGGCTTGACCAAGTGATCACTGGCTTGGCTGGAACCCCCCCCCCCCCCCAGTCAAGGCACATGTGAGAAAACCATCAGTGAACAACTAAGGTTCCACAACTATGAGTTGATACCTCTCATCGCTTCCTGTTTATCTGTCCTTTTCTCTCTCTCTCTCTCTCTCTCTCTCTCTCTCACTAGCAAAAAAAAAAAAAAAAAAAGAACATTATAAAACAGCAGCGTAGATAAAAACTATGGGCTTTAAATTATTAGGTATCTTGAGGGATAACCTCTGTCTTTTATATCTTATATTGAAAAATAGAAGAAGCAAAACTTTTATTTAATTATTTACCTGGCCAATACTATGGTTTTTATTTGTAAAATTGTTAATATTTTCTAATGATCTTCCAGACCTCTTTATTATTTATAATAAAGCCATGGTCACATTATAGAACCTCTTAAAGTAAGATATCATGATGATTATCCTGGGATAATGCAAAAGAAAGAATTGCTTTTACACCAGGATATTCTCTTAAGAAGGGAAGTAGGCAGTAAGGATCTTTATTATGCAGATTACCTCTTCTTTCTATAGGAGGCATAGAGTGGGCCCAAATGACATATTACTTTACTGATATCTGAGCAGCAAATCCAGACTAGTTGATTAAGATTACATTTCTGGGAGAGATTGAAACTGCAATTAGATCAGGTATTAAATCTAGGTCTGGTATCATGGACTTTTAACAGCTCTTAGTCTCTGCCATTCATAATTATCTCTGTCAGATGCTCAGTAATTGCTTTTCTATGATCCTGTGAGCACTGTTTCTCTACCAAGTAAAATGTTTTTAGAGACCTCAGGATTTGACTCAGGTGTTTACAACCAGGTTAACACAAGTCCCTGGGTGGATATTCACCCAGTCCATTAGCATCTATCAGCTATCCTGACTCTAACAGGTTATTTTAAATCTATATATGTAAAATTTTCATGCAAAAATCAGTTAATTTGAAAATACCACTGTGAATAAAATACGGAAATGTTTTCTATTTAAAAGAATTATGATAAAAACATGTAACAAAGATGCACCCTATTAACATTTAAGTGTACAATACAATGTTATCCACTATAGATAAAATGTTTTACAGATCTCCAGAACTCAGTTATCTTATTTAACCGAAACTGAAACTTTATGCTAATTCTGTGATTCCTTATTTTCCCCTATCCCCACTTTCTGGTAGCCACCAATCCAATCCTGGATTTTATGCATTTGACTATTTTAGATACCTCATGTAAAGAGAGTCATGGATTACTTGTCTTTCTATGTCTGGCTTATTTCATTTTGCATAATGTCCTCAAAGGTCATCCATATTGTCATATTGCAGAATTTTCTCCATTTTTAGGGTTGGCTTGTATTATATTTTATGGATATACCACAGTTTCTTTATCCATTCATCTGTTGATGGGCATTTAGGTTGTTTCTACCTCTCGTCTGTTGTAAATAAGGTTAGAGTGAACATGGGAGTGCTCAGACCTCTTTACAATGATTATTCTAGCCCCTTTGGATATATACCCAGTAGTAGGATTCTGGACTTCTTGGCAGTTCTGTTGCCAGTGAAAATGGGTCCTGTGATGTGAGAAAAGAATTTCAAAGCGCACATGTATGGGGGGAGTTTGACCATAGTTGTAAGATTTAATGGGGTGAAAAGAACAATACGCCCTTGGGGATATGGAGAGCAGGCAGGCTCTAATAGCAACTGCTTAGAGATGCTTGATAATCCTCCATATATTTTCTTGGTTTTCAGGAACAAACAGTCTTGTCATTTAAACTATCCACTGTTCCTGGGTTTTCCTGAGTTTATGCTGTCTCTCCACCAACTCCCTTCCAGTCCTTTTTCTGGATCTTCTAGGGTTTTGTGCCCTTATTTTACTCAATTCTTTACCAAAATTAGTTGACTCCTCTTTATGTCACCACTTTTGGCTCCTACTGTGCGTGTCTGAAAACTCTGTTTTGTCATCTGGTTTCTAGTGAACGTGTGCTTACCCTCCCCTGCACCATCTTGATTTCTACTGTGCATCACTCAGCAAAGGAATTTCCCCTGCTGTTTCATCCCCCATCGCCCATAATCTCTGCTACTGGGCTGGCTCTGCCCCAGGGAAATTAGGAAACTGATTCTTCCTGCCCTCTCAGGGATTCCTCTGGAATTAAATCCCTTTGGTAGTAGATAGGTGGTCCCCTGAGGAACTTGTGAATGCCAAAGCTTCCCAGTAAATCAGGCTTAATGTGTGATTCAGCTCCCTAATTTATTAGGCTTACTGTCTGATTCCATTTGCTCTCTTCCTTCATTAATAACTAACCAGCTACCTTTGCTAACAGTTCTATTTATAATTCTTTTTGAGGAACCTCCATACAGCTTTGTGTGGTGGCTGCACCATTTTGTATTCCTGCCAGCAATGCGCAGGCATCCCAATTTTTTTTTACATCTTTGCCAACACTTGTCTAATTGATTAAAACCTTAACCATAAGACACGAAACTGTAAAACTACTACATTAAAACAGAGGAAAACTTGATGACATTGTAGTTGGCAATGATTTTATTGACTTGATACCAAAAGCACAGGCAACAACAACAAGAATAAACAAATGAGACTACAGAAAACTGAGGTGCTTCTGCAGTGCAAAGTGAACAATCAACAGAGTGAAAGCAACCTACAGAATGGGAGAAAATCTTTGTGTCATATATCTGATATGAAGCAATCTCCAAAATATGTTTTAAAAAACCATACAACTCTAGAGTGAAAATATCAACTAAAAAATATAGGTTTTTAATTACTAGGACTTCAAAGCTAGTTCTCATTATCACAAAGCTCCTGAAGAAAAGAACTCATTTATTATTTATTAAGTACTTCTGTCAATGAGGGCAGAACACCTCTTCCTGAGAGAGTTTGAGGAGATTTAGTTCTTACCTTATTCTCACCTCCTCACTGTTCCCAAGAACGTTTGTCCATGTATTTCTCCTTTAGGAAGCAATCGATGGTCTTCCACAAATGAATGCATGAAAACATATTCCTGATCACTTTCTAGCTCCTAACCTATATTGTCATGGGTCACATTAAGCCCAGAAGACCCTATTGTTATATACATTTGTATCTCCAAAAGCTTTTGAAAATTAAGTGATATAGTTTATGTAAATATGCCTAGCCTTTTGGAAGATCTTCAAAAATAATAATTTTAATAGATGAGGCACTATCTCTTTCTAGATTTATTTCTTCCAAAAAGTTGACATATTGCTTTCCTAATGATTAAGTGCAACGTAAGAAGGAAAATATGTATTCCCATAAGAGGCACTAGATGAACCTTTCTTGAAATGATTCAAATTCCATTTGATATTAAGATGCATTCACTGCATTGACTACATTTGAAAGTGTCTAGTACTCAGCATGAAGGTCACAAAATAAGTTTTATTGTTATTAATATTTGTCTTAATATTTGCGTGAAGTTTTGATTTACTCAGTGCCCAAAAGAGGCCTGATATGCCTTTCTAGAATAAAAACAGTTGTATCTGAAAGGCTGTAGGGGAGTGCAGGAACTAATGCATATTCTGTTTATTGTAGACCCTTAAGGACTCACCCCTGGGTAATAACTATGCCATACATAATTTTTACCTTAGGAATATCACATATTGGAATGATTTTAATTTAATAGTGTTACAGATATGTTAATGACTTTACTGGTATTGCTGTGGAAAAGAGAGAATGTTCCGAGAATTGAAGACCTAGCCTAGAAATCTTCCATCCTAAAGGATTCACAGTATATTGAAACTTGGAGCTTTATGATAAAGGAGTAAACTATGAGAAGCAGTCAGTGAAAGTAAGTCATGGGGCTCAGTCACTAGTAAGATACATTTTGACATGTCCAGAGAGCTGACCACAGGGACTGAAGACTTATAAACTGGTTTCTTTCTTTTTTTAATTTTAATGTTTTATATTTTATTGATTTTAAAGAGCGAGGAAGGGAGAGAGTAAGAGATAGGAACACTGATCTGATCCTGTATGTGCCTTGACCAGGGATCGAACCAAGAACCTGTGCTTCAGGATGATGCTCTAACCAACTGAACTGTCCAGCGAGGGCTAGACTGGTATCAATACAAGGATGCTGTATGTCCAGAATGTAGGCAAGCTGTGAAAGAGGGTCTGCATAATGTAGGGAGGAGCATATTTTAACCAAAAGCTTAATAAAAAAGATAACTCTATGTAGAAGAAAATTAGTAGAGGCTTTTGATTTAAACTTAGAGGTTAAAAAAATTACAATATAATGTAGAGAATGTACATCTCCAAATTTTTTAAAGTCTGTAACTGGACTTTAGTACTGGGTTTAATTACACATGAGAAGAATGCTGTGAGGATTTGGGGAGTGGCCGCCTCTCCCCACCCATGTGCACAAACGCTTCTTAAAGCTCCTGCCTTGTCATCCTCCAAGCTTCCTGGCCGCCCCTTCAATGCGTTCATCCCTCATGTTATCCTCTCTCTTAATCCACTTTTTTTTTCCACTTTCTCATCGGCATACAAACTGGCTCCAGTATTTTCTGTTAAAAACATTTATTGTCCCTTTTAGCTTTGCCACATTATTTTTTCTGTTTTCTTCTGCAAAACTCAAAACAGGTGCAGGCAGACCTATACCCTCTCCCCTCTTCACCTTCGCGCACTGAGACGCACACTCCCTCCCGTTGGACTTCAGATTTTGTGCTGAAACTGGTCTTTGTAGTTCATTCATTTCCACATTAGGAAATCTAATGGCCATTTTCTTTTTATCTTTTTACTTTTTTGGACATATTTTTAATGCACTATATACTATTTCTCCTTTTATCAAATATTTTCTACTCTTAGTTGTCAGAAAAACCCCATTTTTCTGTTTTTGTTTCTTTGCTCACAATTTATTCCTTCTCCACCCCCTTTATATAACTCTTTTTTTAGAGTAGATCTAATGTGTAAATTTAAGGCATAGTCTTAGCCTTCTTGTCCTTGATGCCCATACTTTCTCCCAGGATACCTCGTCCGTTTCACTGAATTTAAATATAATTCCACACAAATCTCTTTCCTGAGCTCTAGGCTCATTTATACAACCACCCTTTGCCGTTTCCACTTAGCTGTCTCACCTGGCATGTGGCTATTATGTCCAGATGAATGGTTATCATTGCTTTCCTCCTACAGAATTTTGATCATCTGTTAATTTTCCATATCAATTTTATCACCTTCTCCTCAGTTAATCTTACTGAAATTAAGAAGTAATCCTTAATTTCTCCCTCTGCTGTATAACCTCAAGTAGAATCCATCTTTACATTTGTCAGTTCCAACTAATACATCATGCAACCATTCACTTATCCTTATCTGCACTATTATCATCTTTGTCCAAGCTACTCACATTCTATAGGGCGAATAACACTGAACTTTTTAATCAAATTATGGATCAAAGAGTCTACTCTGCTGTCCTATACTATGCACAAATTTGTTTTACAGAAGTGTAGTAACTCAAACATAGACATAGTTAAATAAGATTTTGGACTGTCAAATAGAAGAGAACCTTGAGACTCTTTTATCAGTAGACAATTTTATGACATAATGAAAAACATAGCTTTTATATATTCTTCTGCTACAAATATTTGAAAGAACAACTAAAATGAATAAGTTGTAAAATTTTTGAACCAATAAGTTAGCCAATATTTGAGCCGAATAATGCAGGTAACACAAACCTGAATTTAGAAAAAAAAAATGCTTGATTTTCTCTAATTACTCATGCAAAATGTGTCTATGGACAACAACAATAAAATCTTATGTAAAAGTAAGAATTAGATTTAAAAAATAGGATAATATTACTGTTAGCTAAAATTAAGAATGCAAAACATGTTTTATGTGAATTCAAGTTTAAAATAGCATTGTAAAAATGTGCCGGAAAGAGTCGGTTATTTACCATTGTTTGGCTTTTCTCTATTTAATCTCTAAACCAGTTTCTTTAGCAATAAAATAGAAATAATATTGATACCAATAGCATATGATTATTTTGATAATAATCAAATTTATGATTAATAAATATTAAGCATAAAAGACTTTACACAAGTCTTTGAGGAGAGTCAAGTTCAAATAAAGAATATATGAATAAAGGCATGTTAGTGAGAAATGCATGATATTCAGTGTTGGCTAAACAAATATAACTGAAATTTTATTAGCAATCAAATTTAGTTTTTTTAAAAACTTGGCTTATATTTCTTTAGCTTGCTTTCAAGTGGAATCTTCAAAGTGTATAACAACCTACAATCATCAAACATCTTTCATATATTCATAATCAAAACATTTCATTGAGCCTGACCAGGCAGTAGCACAGTGGATAGAGCGCTGGACTAGGACATGGAGGACCCAGGTTCGAGACCCTGAGGTTGAGCTTGAGCTCAGGCTCATCTGGTTTGGGCAAGGTTCACCAGCTTGAGCCCAAGGTCGCTGGCTCAAGCAAGGGGTCACTTGGTTGCTGTAGCCCCACAGTCAAGGCACCCATGAGAAATCAATCAATGAACAACTAAGGAACCACACCAAAGAATTGATGTTTCTCATCTCTCTCACTTCTTGTCTGTCTGTCCCTATCTGTCCCTCTCTCTGACTCTTTCTGTCTCTGCCACAAAAAACCCCAAAACAAAACATATCATTGAGATCAATTATGCTTGTGAATGTGCTATTTCTCTTTTGAAACATTTTTTAAGATTTCTAAGACAATTAATAGTGAAATGTTAAATAAGAAAGGCAATACAGAATCAAAACATCCATTTTGATCAATTCTATTCTTGCTATGAGCTAAATAATAAGTAAATAAATAAATATTTAGCACAGCTATTTTAAGCTTTTAAAATGCCCTGAAAACATTTCTGCATTCCTACTGTTTGTATGAGTGTTGGAATCTCATTACTTTTTAGCTCACGATTGGTAAAATCTAATGAATTTTACATATCCACACATTTACTTGAAGTTCTCAAGAGTTTTTATGTTCTGGGCATTTTTGTTTCAAAATAAAGAGCATTAGTTATACTCAGAATAGATTACAAAATCCAACTTACAATAACTCTAAAATATATATTTGATGGTTTCATACTAAATTCTTTTTTCATCATGCTTGTGCTGAGTGAAAATGACCAAATCATATATTCAAGATGACGCCAACCTATTTCTTTGGCTAGAAGGAAAATGGAACTATCTGACAGAGAGTATCAATGTTCCTGCTCTTTTATTATGATGGATGTTAATCCTGAGGCTTCCCAGAAGTTTCTCTAGTTTTATTAGTGTTTTCTCAGAAATTCAGATTCATAAATTTAACATTAATTTGATAACCTAGATTTTTATCTAGAAAGTTTTTTCTATCTCACAGGGTTTTAATTCTAAATTCTGATTCATAATTAGTTGCTAGTTTGTGGTTGCTAGGGAAAATGATGGATGATGTGAATTATTTTATTCTACAAATGGATAATCACATGGTATGCCATTTTCATCAAACTACATTTTCTTATCTGAATGCACACAGAATAAGCACTGAAAGAATATGAAGAACTTTAGAACACTGATTCTCTGGCATGGGGCTTTTCATGGCCTACTTGCTGTTGTTTCCTTTCTCAGTATTCTCAAATGTCAAGGGTATTTCATTGATGATTATAAATTGTTTTGAGTCATGCAATGTGATTTACAGAGATAATAGAACAGCAATGACAAAAAAATTCAAGGTCTGTCTACAAAAGCACTGCTTGGCCATGTTGAAAGCTTTATGAATTTAGTGAAGATGGCAATTGTACTATATAATTCATAGCTCTGTCTGAGAGTGCCAAGGACCCATATCCTTCAACAGGTTTGAGATTCTTCAGATGTAAAATTCAAGGTTACTGTTGATGAAATTTATCAACACGCTTTGATTGTAAAGGGTATTTGTAAGGCCAGTCGCCACGGCCACCATCACAGCTGCCTGGCTTTAGCAGGTTCACATTTAGTTCCGACAGATGGTAATGAAGCAACAGAGCCAGGAACTGATGGGCCATTTTCCTTTATTCCTGCTTGCAACCGGTGGGTGAGAAAATACAGCGAGAAACACTTCCCTTTTCATTCAGGGCTTCCAAAGCGACTTTCTCCGGTTTTTTTCCTAGAATCAAAGGCCCCCACCAGCCTTATCCCCACTGATTCCCCATCTCCCTTCTCCTCTCTGCACAAACTGGCTTCTCCTTCAGCACCCAGCATGTTGACTACCTGCTCTCCTCCAACCACATGGCCTCTCTCCCCTGGAACAACGCGGTCTCCTCCTCTCTTTACAACAACGTGGTCTCTCTCTCAAAATGACCTCCTAGATCCTCCTTTTAAAACGTTTTGGCACAAAAGTTTTCCCCCAGTACACATTAGCATAACTAAGCCCCTTCCCAAGCACGAAAGGCAGTTAGCTGTATCACGTTAGAGCATCATCACGTGAGCAGCGGCCATCTTTAACAAAGTGAGCAAAACCAGAAAATACAGATCACGAACTTACTTGCCCAACAATATTAAATATCTACTGTGTAGTTTGAAACGAAGTCTATTGAATCATGTTAATGCTGACAAACTGGTAATGTGGACAGAATAACATGTAAGCAACATCCACCTATAGATAATAGGTGTTTAAATAGAGAACTTGCAAAAAATCTAAACAAATTTTCATGGAAAAGAGATGTCTGCTCAGCTTTCCATTTCAATTCCCCTCTGCATCCTGTTTAAAAAAGAAAAAAGTAAGAAAAACATTGCAAATGATTAATAGTGATTAATAGCTGTATTATTAACTGTTACTTGAGGTTGTGCAGTTGAATCTTTCCTTTTGGGGGGAGAAAAATTAGCTTATTGAAGATTTTACTAAAATATTCTCAATTATTTAGATATATTTTAAGAGATGCAGAGAATATGAATGAAGAAGATATGTAATTTTCTTTTATGGAAAAAGTAGGTACTAATAAATCACTTGGGATTATAGAGTAAAAGTTGATTACATAGAAAAATCAAGAGGACTGATTTCTGAGCAGCTTGCAGAGTGGTTTCCAGTCTTCCCCAGGAAAGACGGAGGATGTCAGGAGTGTCGGGTTAACTGCTGTCCACTCCCACACCTCTCTGTGCAGGAGTGTGGTGACAAACGGTTTCCTACAGAAACACCTGATACCAAATGTAAAGAGAAGTCAACAAAACACGTAATTAAATAGGCATTATTCACACTGATTGTCCCTGAATTTAAAAGAAATGCTTATTTAATTAAAGCAAAAGTGAAGACAGTTGATTGCATAGTGGGCCAACATATTCTATGTCAAATTATTTTTAAATATCATGCCTTTAAGTATTTTGTAATGACATTTTTCTGTGCACTTAATATTTGAAATCTTACATGTTAGCACTGTGTCTTTAACTTTTATTTATAGTTTTAAACCTTTTTAAAAGTAAATTAAATGTTTCAATAACTCTTTGAGGGATAAATAAAATACCTACTACTATTAATATATGTCTAATGATAGTATCTAAGCAAATATACTATGCTGAATATATTTCTATCCAGATGCAATAGTATATATTCATTTTGCTCCTGTATTCCACTGTGCCTCCCCTCAGCTTTTAGCTCTCTATCTTGGCTGCCCTCTAGTGAAATATGTGGTAATGAAAACAGTAATTTGTTACAGCCGTTCTTCGTGCTGATGAAACCTTCTTTTCTGTACATTTTCACTGTTTGATTGCCATTTTTCTCTCTGTCATCTGCATGGTACTTGGGCCTGCTTACTATAATGAATCTGAGAGATACAAAATACAGAGTGTTTGTAAAGTCATGGTGCACTTTTGAACGGTCACAGGAAAGCAACAAAAGACGATAGAAATGTGAAATCTGCACCAAATAAAAGGAAAACCCTCCCAGTTTCTGTAGGATGATGTGGCAGCATGTGCACATGCGCAGATGATGACGTAACACCATGTATACAGCGGAGCAGCCCATGGCCATGCCAGTCGAGATGTGAACGGTACAGAGGAAAGTTCAGTGTGTTCTGTGGCTCACTAAATTCAAATCCATGACCAAAGTGCAACATAAATATCGTCACGTTTTATAACGAAGCGCCACCACATAGGAATAACATTACTCAGTGGGATAAGCAGTTGAAGGAAACCGGCAGTTTGGTGGAGAAACCCTGTTCTGGTAGGCCATCAGTCAGTGACGAGTCTGTAGAGGCTATACGGGATAGCTACCTAAGGAGCCCTAAAAAATCTGTGCGTGAGTCCACATCGAACTGCACTGAATAGGTATGAAACTGGGAGGGTTTTCCTTTTATTTGGTGCAGATTTCACATTTCTATCATCTTTTGTTGCTTTGCTGTGACCAGTCAAAAGTGCACCATGACTTTACGGACACACTGAGACCCCATTTGGAGAAACTTCTTGTTTTGATTTCCTTTTGCTAAATGCAAAAAAAAAAAAAGAAAGAAAGAAAGAAAGAAAAAAAAAGAAGCTTTCAGAAGCTCACCAGGAAGGAGGAACATTGTTACTCAGAAGATGAGAGGTTTAGGATTTAGTGATCCCATACCAAGGGTGCTTCTTGTGTTTATCATTATATTTACTGAATAGTCACTATTTAAAAATAGATAGTATACTAGCTTAATATTAATAAATGAAGAAAGGTTTTATATAGACTTAGATTTAAATTCTGTTTTGCTACTCACTATGTAACTTTGAGAAATTGGCTTACCTTCCTGAGCCAATATTTCCTCACCTGTAAACTATAATAATATACATCTTAATATTTGAAGTGAGCATTGCATGAGGTAGTATAAGTTTCCACATTAAATTATTAATAAATGGATATTTCATTATTATTGTTTATACCTTGTTTTACAAATAAAGGTTCTACAAAGATCAACAAGCATTCATTTTTTGAATCATATTTTAAACCTCTGTAAGCTCACTGCAGTTCTTTTTAGTATTTATGTGAATGTGCATATATGTTTTATGTATAGGCTGTAGCATTCTTTCCTCTGGAAAGAAAAATGGGGGCTGGTAACCTTAGGTTCTCTGTTCCCTTTCTACTTATTAAACTAATTCATTTAAGAAAATATTTCACTTAAAGTTTATTCTTGAAAATCTAAAGAAATCTTAAAGAATGATATTAGCCTATTGTTTATTATCTATGTGTACAAATACATAATAGTCATCAGAGATGGAGATGTATGGATATATATTAATATATATTATATATATATATATATAGAGAGAGAGAGAGAGACAGAGAGAGAGAGATTGAGAGACAGGCAGAGAGACAGAGACACTATTTGAAGAATCTTTTTGTGTTTGCTAAGAAAACATTCTTGAAGACCATATCCTTCAGGCTTCCATTACAGGAAGAAGGTTCGGGCTCAAAGCAAAAATCTCCCTTATCCTTTTCATCAGACAGGGAGAATAATGCTCTCTGGCCATGATTTCCTTTTCTCTCAGTCTGTCAGGAAGCTCATGGCCAAATTCAGTTCTTAATCACAGAATTGCAGGCTCTATAACAGTTGTCCTTACCAGGAGAAACTGAGATATTTATTTTACATTAGTTGACTTCTTTTATACATGTTTGGTAGTTTTCTGTGAGAATGGAATCATTCTCTTAGAATAATGATGCTTGCTGGTAGCTTTAAAATCTCCATCTGATCTTTACAAATACCATATTTTTTATATCCCGACATACAATCGAGTAATCAATGACTGGTCAATTAAACATCAATGTTTGGTTATACAAAGATCAGTGAACGCTGTGGTTAAAAGTTTTAAGGCATTGGAATTTGTAAAACTAATGTTTGTAACAAGTAAATTTATATTACACACAAAGCAATCTAATGATCTATTACAACTTTTTACATAATTTGTCAGTTTTATATACATACAGCTCTAGATCAAAGTCATTTAAATGAGGCCTGGAGAAAATGGTAGAATGAGCAACTTGCAAATAACCAATGGTCTTAAACATATGTAAATTAGAGTTGAAGTAAGTCTTCAGTGACTAAACTCACTTACAGGAAATGAAATCTAAAATGCAAACCTATATTTATTTTATTAATTATATGTAAGTATTCACATAATTCTCCAGCTTACTTTGTATTGTTTTTACATGACTATAGTAGTTTGTCTTTAGTTTAGAAATGATTAGGGCCCAGAAATTTTTTTGTAAATCCTTTTCATGAATTTCTGAGGAAGCTATACTCAGAAATTCATGAAAAGTAATGACAAAATAACTGGTGACAACAGGAAGAATGTGGCCTAGTTGTCCTTTAAAACACATAGTTTGCTGGTTCTGTCCAAGTGTCAGTGTTTTGAGTACCTTTGACATTAAGAATGACCTCTGTTTGGGAATGTTATCACATTTGACCTAATGTGCAAGTTTAGAGAATCACATATTTAACAGTTCGAATGTTAGAGTGTAACTACCTGGATGGTCAGGTCATGGAAACCAACATAAGTGATATGTGAGATGATAGTCACCTTTCTCTCTTTTGAGCTTTATCAAATCATTTAAAAATAATGAACTTCTAAATTGTCAATGCAACTATATTGATGATTCCTTAGTGTATTTCAAAATGAGAATTAAATGAACTATGCCAGATACTTATATGTGTGAAATTGGAAATACCATTTCCACATGTGATGCATTTGACTAAAGAGTTATTGCAACTTTGAAAAACAAATCTTCCTTGGCTTTCCCATGCAGTATTTGACAGACTGGAGCAGTTTGTAATTTGATGATGCCACCTTTTTGAGATCATTGTTCCAGATTTAATTTCAAAGCTAGTATTTAATGATATAGCATCCTCCATCCTCAGAAAAAAATTCCTGCAACAATAATTTTAATCTTAAATACTATATAATATATTTAAATTATATAAAAAGTATCTTACAAGTTAAGATTGCCGTATTTAGCACAAGAAAATATAGGCTGCCAGTTACTTTTGAATTTCAGGTAAATAAACATATCCTTTGTATAAGTTTGAAATATCTTTTTACTAAAATATTTATTATTGGAAGTTAAAATTTAATCAGGTATCTTCTATTTTATCTGGCACAGCTACAGTATAAAAACAAATATTTTCTAAAGCTCATACATGAAAATTCTTAGCCCAAGCTTTGCTAAACTTTCTAAAACCCGATTTCTGTTTTTGAGCAATCTCTAAGCAATTTTTAAACAAAATTAGGCCAATTACATAACTTCAATTTTAGTATCATTTACTTGATCGTGACTAGAAAAGATATTGTGCATAGTAATATTAGCAGCTTTGATTAATTGTATTTATGTTTATCTTATATTCCGTTTCTAATTTGAGCATAGCACTCTGAGTGTAAAATCTGGATGGCCACTTCATTTGGTCTGCTTTCCTTTCACTGGTTTCTCTAGGGTATTTGTAGAGTGGCTGTATTTTTGCTAAATAAGTAAGTAATTATTGAAAGTGACCAAAATACACAACAAATTGGAGGAGAGAACACAGTCTTCTAATTTTGTGGAGAGCAAATTGTGTTTGTAAAGGTTAATTAGCTGCTAATATATTCTCTTCATATTTCTCACCTGGAAATTGACTTTGAAATTTCTTGTTTCTTTAAATGTACAATATTTTTCATACTGAGTTTCTCATGCACTAGGAAAGAAGTCATTGTGATCAAAAGATGAAGACGTTGACGTGTTCCTTTGTTCAGGAACACATCTGGAAGCACAGCTGAAAATGGAGACAATTCTATAATTGGGTGGGCTTCTCCACAATATTTATTCTCTCCTCTGAAGTGATGGCAATCCTTTATGATTAAAATAACTTCATTTAGGCAAGTCCTTTAGCAATCAGTTAATATTTTACTTCAATTTCATATTTAAAACTATCTAAATTTTATTATTTATACTTAACCAGAATAAATACATTTATTTAAAACTAATTTTAGGAAATTTTTATTTGGTCATTTAACCTTCTGTAATTTTATTTTATTTTTATGATTATATCACTGAAACAAATATCTGGGGTACTTAAATAATTGTATATTAAATTATAACCTCTATTATATTTGTATAAACAGTCTTAAAATAATTTGTATACTAGATAATAAGATTAATATTTATTCTTTAAAAACAACTTTGAATAGATTAATTTGTTTGCTTTCTGACACAGGCCAAAAATTGGACCAAGGAATAGAATTCAGATTTTTTAATTTGTCATTCAATGCATTTGTATTGCATCATGCTGCCTCTGCTTGGTACCACTTTGTATAATATTGTGAAAAACATAAAGGTTTTATTTTAATATTCACAAGAAAAAAATTATATTTTTCAAAATACTTTTATATTATCAAAATTAAAATGAATGATTTGTAAAAGTATGCTTGAAGAATGAAGAGTGGTCCACAGGGTTTTCTTTCTCTGTCCTCCTGTATAAAAATTGGAATGAGAGATGAAATATCAGTATACAGCTTAACTAGGCCTATGTTGAGAGCCTTTTGGATTCCTTGAGAGCCTTTGGGTTATAGCTTTCATAAATTAACACTTTAACAATTATGCATGTTTTAATTAGAGACAAGTTATATCTGAATCAGTGAACACTTTGAATTGAAAAAGCCCTTTAAAAACCAGCTTAATTAAATACAAATCCTAAAACTAGGCTAATGAAGTGCAGGCTACTAGGAATTTTTGTTTGTTTCCAAAGCAATTATATATTATTTGGATGGAATGGCATACCTCTTAAAATGTCAGAATGTATTTCAATTATTTTCTTCTGCATAGCTTTTCTTTCTTTGTGCTTTTAGCAAAATTATTTTTACAGAGAAGTGAAACAAATTTAAACTGTAGCCTGACCTATGGTGGCGCAGTGGATAAAGCGTTGACCTAGAACGCTGAGGTCACTGGTTCAAAACCCTGGGCTTGCCTGGTCAAGGCACATATGGGAGTTGATGCTTCCTGCTCCTCTCCTCCTTCTCTTTCTCTCTCTTTCTCTCTGTCCCTCTTCTCTAAAATGAATAAATAAATTAAAAAAAGGAAGCAATAATCTTGCATATTAAAAAAAAAATTTAAACTGTATCCCCTGCAAAAAATGCTCTGATTTCTACTTGATTTAAATAAAAATGAATGGCATTTCATTATGTTAATGAAAGGTAGCAGTGTTGATGTAGAGCAGTTAATTTATGCCATAATGGAGAGACTGGCAGATTGGTGGGAATAAAGGGGTTGATTTACCCTAGTATGATGTTTTTATTTCAACACATCCATCTTCAGAAAGTTATTTTTCAGTGATAAATGAATATACTTTGACTTGACCTTTTGAGACATAAAGAAAAATAATGATGTAGATGTTCTTCTTACACTTTCACATGTTTCTTTGGAAATATGTCAGGGATATTTTAAATGAAAAGAAAAAGGGAAGAGAGAAAGCTTTGCCTTTGCCTTTTAAAACAGAGATGCGAACACTCTGTTGGTGTTCACTTGAAAAGAGAACTAATCAAAGACACCCTGTAAAAAATAGATGAACACAGCTATTAGGTCTTTTGCAATCTAAAGCAAAAACAGTTACTCAGGGAAAACATGAAACTATATAGGTGGTAAGATTCTAGAAACAATATTTGTCAACTAAGTCATCATTTTACAGATGAGGAACCAGAACCTAAGAAAAGTCACACTGTCAATGTAAGGTATTTTTCCCCACCGAGAAGGAAGGAAGAGGGCCGGAACCGCAAAGTGTGGAATAATAAACGGCTTTATTGAGTACAGAGCGCACACCCCACCCAGCAAGGTTCCCTGGCCCCGAAGAAAGAAAGATGGAGGCTAGGGAAGTTGCAAAGATTAAACTGCCTGGCAGATATTTAAAGGGTCCCTCTAGGGAGGTGGAGCTACTATGATGTGGTGAAATTTCACTGGCTGGCAGACAATCGCTTCTTTCCAAATGGTTCCTGGGAAGCTTCCCTTGGCCGGCATGATTGTGGGCGGTCCTAGCCAAAGTGGGCGGGTCTGAGTTCCTACGTCACCATGCCCCATCCACCGACCTTACAGTCAACTTGTTAGTGTTCAGAGTCTTTTGTCGGTTAGCTATGTGCTCAGTAAATATTCTAAAACACTATGTTCCTGTCTTAGATGTTGGTTTCCTGTCCATGTAGCCTGAACACACACACACACACACACACACACAATGGGTATAGCTTCCTACTTCAAGCATCTGCAAATCTGTGCTTGAGGGCTTTCTCTGGTGGCTGGAATATGTAAAACTGAGCATCCTCAACCAGTGATGACTGGTATGGGTAAATACTTCAGTTTTCTCACTATTTATTTATTTATTTATTTATTTATTTATTTATTTATTTATTTTTGTGTTTTTCTGAAGCTGGAAAGGGGGAGGCAGTCAGACAGACTCCCGCATGCGCCCAACCGGGATCCACCCGGCACACCCACCAGGGGGCAATGCTCTGCCCATCCAGGGCGTCACTCTGTTGCGACCAGAGCCACTCTAGTGCCTGAGACAGAGACCATGGAGCCATCCCCAGCGCCCGGGCCAACTTTGCTCCAATGGAGCCTCGGCTGCAGGAGGGGAAGAGAGAGACAGAGAGGAAGGGGAGCGGGAGGGGTGGAAAAGCAGATGGGCGCTTCTCCTGTGTGCCCTGGCTGTAAATTTACTTATTTACTGGTTTTAGACAGAGAGGAAGGCTGAGAGAGAGAAACATCGATTTGTTGTTCCACTTATTTATGCTTTAGATTTTTAAAATGAATTTATTAAGGTAACATTGGTTAATAAAATAGGTTTCAGTTACCCCATCACATAATACATCATCTGCAGCTGCACCACGTGTTCATCACCCCAGGTCGTGTGCCTTGACCAGGTATCGAACCCTCAACCATGCTCTAACCAAATGAGATACCTGCCCCATAGATTTTAAAATGTGAGAACTGCTGACTTACTCTGTATGAGGGCTTATGTAATTTTCTCCCTTGAGATTACCCAGTTTTAGTGTTGAGATGAATAAGCAAACTTTTGGTTTAAAACAAGGTTGGGCATTTTCTAGGCAGGAATTAATGAGGATTGAGGTGTAAGGAAAAGGGGGGTGGGGAGAGAGAGCTTAGAGTCACAGAACTCCGGAGCACAGTGACAGGTAATGGACAGGACGCGTGGAGCAGCATCGCTTACCTACCATTTGCACTAGACTTTCTTAAAAGTTTACCTCAACTAATTTATCCAATTAAAAATAACAGAAAGTAGCAATTATGTTTTTTCACTCTGCTACATGGACTTGTTGAAGAAATGACTTTAAATGAATTAAATAGACTCAGCATACTAACTGATCTAAGAAAATAAAATTATAATAGTTTACTTTGATTCATATATAGGACCCAAATAAAGCCTATAGATAAATTCTATGGATATTTCTGAATTTTTTAAATATATAAAATAATAGTTGATAACAGATAGAGGTCATATATTGTGTGCCAGGCACTGTGCTAAACATTTCATATCATATGTTTAGCAGACAATATAGTTGCCCCAAATTTTTCAGGTTATGAATCATTGCATAGAGCCAAGGGTATAGCCAAGAGAATTAATAAATTGGACAGGAAGTTCATCTCTATTTAAATTCTGAATGTGTCATATATATCAGATATTGGCTATAAAAAATCCCAATTTTTAGTTCCAATATTTAAATCTTATCTCTGGCAACCTCTTTCTTCCATATGGAAGCTTTGTATTTATCCTTTGAATTTTTAACATCAACTATTCATCTGAGGCCAACTTTCATTGGAAACTGGCATGCAAGGGACTGTCACTCACAGTTCACATTTTAAAGATGGAACGGTCTATTTTGCTTTGATTTAATTTTTGACTCCCAGTAGATTCTGGGAAACTAAAGTAATTTATCTCTCAACTTCCTAGGGGATGTTTTAAATTTCAGTAAGCAGCAGCATTATATTAGCATAGACTATTTGGATAAATTTGTGTGAAGGAGATAATAAATAACTAAAATACTTGGTTAAAATCAGAAATGAAACAATTTTTTTCCTGTCATCTGGTGGTGTTTAAATTATGACAGATAGCTCTCTAAAGGTTTAAGTAATGTACGAATCTAGTTTGAGGCTTTTTCTGGCTTTTTCCTATCATAAGGCACATATGCACTGAAATCCACCGAAAACCTCTTTTTTTGAGTGCAAAATACCTTCCAATGTAATGCTGTTTAATAATTAGCATAGAAAATTTTTGCCAGAAGAATGATAAACAAAATAACGCAAACCTGGAATATGTGCCTGTGCTAGTTAGTTGATATGCCATAGTTTTAAAGTGCTAAAGATGTTGATATTACTATGCACTTTCTGAGGAGGGATTGAGGGAATTTTAAGCAATAAGATATATCGCGTAGGTAAATGATTAAGAAGCACACACACGCATGTTTTCAAACACACATGCTTGAACTTACCTAAAGGAGGAGAATTTCACAACACTCTGAAATTCTTTTTTCTTTTTCTTTTTTTTTTCCAAGTGAGAGGAGGGGAGACAGAGAGACAGACTCCCGCATGTGCACCAACTGGGATCCACCCCACGACCCCAATCTGGGGCTGATGCTCTGCCCATCTGGGACCATGCCAGCAGCTGAGCTATTTTTAATGCCTGAGGCACATTCTTAGCGTCCAGGGTTGATGAACTCAAACCAATCGAGCTGTGGCAGCAGGAGTAGGAGAGAGAGAGAGAGAGAGAGAGAGAGAGAGAGAGAGAGGGAGAGAGAGAGAGGGGAGAAGGGGGAGGGGAAGGGGTAGAGAAGCAGATGGTTGCTTCTTCTGTGTGCCCTGACCTAGAATCAAACCTGGGACATCCACATGCAGTGCTGACACTCTACCACTGAGCGAACCAGACAAGGCCTTTCTGTAATTCTTTATTTTCACCTATTTTGAAACCTGGAAGAGTTTTGATAAATGTGGTCACGTATATAATAAGGGATAGTCTTCAGTTTTAGCAGATTGGAGCGATTAGCTCAGCTACCACAAGTTCTTATCACATATGAACTGGGAAGGAAGAACTTGCTCCTAATAGAGCATAGTCTTTATCTTTGTTTCTCTAACACAGCACAGAGAGAAGTTGCTAAGGTTGTTGTAGAATGAGTGTGGTCTTCTCCCTTTGTTGGTTTTAAGACCTCAAAATCTCCAGAGTAAAAGAAGGAATTCAACTCATACTTTTGCATTTTCTTTTTTTTCCTAAAAATATAAATGAGAAGGAGAGAGAGAGAGACAGACAGACATTGATTGCCCTGACTGGGGATCAAATTGGCAACCTCTGAGTATTGGGACGATGCTCTAAGCAACTGAGCTACCCGGCCAGGGAATGCATTTTCTTTAATTACACCACCTTAGGACATTTAACTTTTATCTTAGGACATATAACAGTTTCATCTTTTAAGGTGTATTAGCACAGAATTGATTTTAACTAAAATTCATTCCTATAAAAACATCAGAACGCCCTGGCCGGTTGGCTCAGTGGTAGAGCGTCGGCCTGGCGTGCGGAACTCCCGGGTTCGATTCCCGGCCAGGGCACACAGGAGAAGCGCCCATCTGCTTCTCCACCCCTCCCCCTCTCCTTCCTCTCTGTCTCTCTCTTCCCCTCCCATAGCCGAGGCTCCATTGGAGCAAAGATGGCCCGGGAGCTGGGGATGGCTCCTTGGCCTCTGCCCCAGGCGCTAGAGTGGCTCTGGTCGCGGCAGAGCGACGCCCCGGAGGGGCAGAGCATCGCCCCCTGGTGGGCAGAACTTGGCCCCTGGTGGGCGTGCCGGGTGGATCCTGGTCGGGCGCATGTGGGAGTCTGTCTGACTGTCTCTCCCCGTTTCCAGCTTCGGAAAAATACAAAAAACAAAACAAAACAAACATCAGAACATGGAAGTTGGGCTGATTCAATGTGAATTATCCAAAATTCCTAAACATTATCCTTTATTCCAACCTCATTAAAATTGGTTCTTGATATATTTTGGTGCTTCAGTGATTTGAATCATTTGATTTTAGATTTATTTAATGTAACAAAACTATACTCATCTTTCTTTTTAGTACTAACAAGTAATATAAAATACTTTCATTGAAAATTATTTAGACAAATATAAATGGAAATACATTATGTCTTGTTTCATTGGAAGCAGTTAAATTTTTTAAAGTCCTATTTTGATTTTGATACATTATTTGTACTATTAATTGAAATAACACATTAACATGACATTTATGTATATTCTAATATTAATTTTTTAGTGTTTTTTTCTTTATCAATTTCAATTTATATCTATAATTACTTTGTATTTGTTTCAGGTGCTAGACAATTACTATATATAGTTTACCAAATGTTACACCTGATATTTTAGTACTCATCTGGGACCACGCATAGTTCTTACAATATTTTTTACTGTATTCTCTGTGCTGTACTTTACATCCCTGTGACTATTTTGTAACTTCTTAACCCCTTCGCCATTCACCCAGTCGGTCCCCCACCCTCCTCCCTCTGGCAACCATTAGTCGGTTCTCTGTATCTATGAGTCTCTTTTTATTTTGTTTGTTTAGTTTTTTCTTTAAATTTTATACATAAGTGAAATTATATGGCATTTGTCTTTCTCTGACTGACATTTCACTTAGCACAATACCCTCCTGGTTCATCCATGATAAGATTTCATTCTTTTTTATGGCCAAGTAGTATTCCACTGTGTAAATGTACCACAGCTTTTATATCCACTCATCTACCGATGGGCACTTGGGCTGCTTCCATATCTTGGCTATTGTAAATAATACTGCAGTGTGCATAGGGGTGCATATATTCTTTTGAATTAGTGTTTTGAGTTTCTTCAGAGATATATCCAGAAGTGGGATAACTGGGTCATAGGCAGTTCCATTTTTACTTTTCTGAGCACCCTCCATACTGTTTTTCTTAGTGGCTGCAGTAGTCTGCATTCCCACGAACAGAAACTGCATGCATTCAATGTATATTCTTATATAGCAGACTAGTATGTATTTTTATATAGCAAAGGAGATGGCTATAATGAATGTGATAGGGAAGAGCATTACAGTTTCATCAAATTATGATTTTTCTCAGGCTTACGTTTAATGTTTTTTTCTGAGTCAAAGAATTCTGATACTATCTAAATAAAAGCCACACTACAACAAATCACTGCAATTTTTTATAAGGAAGTATGATGAACTGAGACTGGAAAATATTTTTATATGTTTATATAAATTCAATGCCCTGTGAATGTTTCCATTTTATTTCAGCGTCATATTGCCATATAGATAGACTGGGATGACAAGTTAAGTGCACAAATACAGTTTCCCCAAATCGTTACATAGATTTATCCTTATTAAACTTGGTCAGTTGAGCTTTACTGTTAAGTAAAGTAAGGAAATAATGAAATGTGCATGCTATCAATGCAAGTTGTGAGGTTTGGGAAAGTAAATTGCATTTATAAAAAATGTTTCTAAGCCAAAAGCGATGTCATGTTTACTGGAGAAGAAATTTTGTTGTAAAGTAGTGGGTGTAACCAGTTGCACATTCTACTGAAATGTGTGTTCTCTTATTAAGATATGACAGTCAGTTAAGCTCTTGTATTTGATTAAGTGCTTTTCTATAAAAAATTAAACTTGTGGCCCTGGCCGGTTGGCTCAGTGGTAGAGCGTCGGCCTGGCGTGCAGGAGTCTCGGGTTCAATTCCCGGCCAGGGCACACAGGAGAGGCGCCCATCTGTTTCTCCACCCCTCCCCCTCTCCTTCCTCCCTGTTTCTCTCTTCCCCTCCCGCAGCCAAGGCTCCACTGGAGCAAAGTTGGCCCGGGTGCTGAAGATTGCTAGGATGGCTCTGGATGCAACAGAGCGACACCCCACATGGGCAGAGCATCGCCCCTGGTGGGCGTGCCAGGTAGATCCTGGTCAGGTGCATGCGAGAGTCTGTCTGACTGCCTCCCCATTTCCAACTTCAGAAAAATACAAAAAAAAAAAAAATTACACTTGTATTTTTCTTTGCATTTGTGTTTGGTCTTGTAAGAAATTGATGTCATATAAAAAAGCGAGTTCTTAAAAGTAGAAATACAAATTACCCAGTTAGAAGAAGTATGAATGTTTGATATGTAGTATTATAAATATTTTGCGACTAATGTATTTTTGTAGAGTTTATTTAAAAGGAAAAAGCCAACTTTTGGAATTGTATGTATTTCAAAGTCTAGAAAGCAAAACTGTTTGCAACATACATTTTCAATAACAGTTTAATAAGCAATATGGATCTTCTAAAAGAGGTAAAAGTGTTTATATAAAATATAGTACAGTAATAAGGGGAAAACATTTGGAAATTCTTAAACTCAGTGTTTTCTATATGTTCATTATTATTTTAATTTTTGGCACAGTTTATCTTTTTTTTTTTTTTTTTTTTTACAGAGGCAGAGAGAGACAGGGACAGACAGACAGGAATGGAGAGAGATGAGAAGCATCAATCATCAGTTTCTCGTTGCACGTTGCGACTTCTTAGTTGTTCATTGATTGCTTTCTCACATGTGCCTTGACCGCGGGCCTTCAGCAGACCGAGTAACCCCCTGCTGGAGCCAGCAACCTTGGGTCTAAGCTGGTGAGCTCTTTGCTCAAGCCAGATGAGCCCGCGCTCAAGCTGGCGACCTCAGGGTCTCGAACCTGGGTCCTTCTGCATCCCAGTCCGACGCTCTATCCACTGTGCCACCACCTGGTCAGGCTGGCACAGTTTATCTTAATAGAATCAAAATACTGTACTTGAGTTAAAACTAGCATTTCTTTTTCTTTTTTTTTATTATATTTTATTTTATTTCTTTAATGGGGTGACATCAATAAATCAGGATACATATATTCAAAGATAACATGTCCAGGTTATCTTGTCATTCAATTATGTTGCATACCCATCACCCAAAGTCAGATTGTCCTCTGTCACCTTCTATCTAGTTTTCTTTGTGCCCCCCCCCCCCCCCCCCCCCGTAACCACCACACTCTTATCAATGTCTCTTAGTCTCACTTTTATGTCCCACCTATGTATGGAATAATGCAGTTCCTAGTTTTTTCTGATTTACTTATTTCACTTTGTATAATGTTATCAAGATCCCACCATTTTGTTGTAAATGATCCGATGTCATCATTTCTTATGGCTGAGTAGTATTCCATAGTGTATATGTGCCACATCTTCTTTATCCAGTCATCTATTGACGGGCTTTTTGGTTGTTTCCATGTCCTGGCCACTGTGAACAATGCTGCAATGAACATGGGGCAGCGTGTGTCTTTACGTATCAATATTTCTGAGTTTTTGGGATATATACCCAGTAGAGGGATTTGCTGGGTCATATGGTAGTTCTATTTTCAGTTTTTTGAGGAACCACCATACTTTCTTCCAGAATGGTTGTACTACTTTACATTTCCACCAACAGTGTATGAGGGTTCCTTTTTCTCCACAGCCTCTCCAACATTTGCTATTACCTGTCTTGTTAATAATAGCTAATCTAACAGGTGTGAGGTGGTATCTCATTGCAGTTTTGATTTGCATTTCTCTAATAACTAAAGAAGATGAGCATCTTTTCATATATCTGTTGGCCATTTGTATTTCTTCCTGGGAGAAGTGTCTGTTCATGTCCTCTTCCCATTTTTTTATTAGATTGTTTTTTTTGTTTGTTGTTGAGTTTTATGAGTTCTTTGTATCTTTTGGATATTAGGCCCTTATCTGAGCTGTTGTTTGAAAATATCATTTCCCATTTAGTTGGCTGTCTGTTTATTTTGTTATAAGTTTCTCTTGCTGAGCAAAAACTTCTTAGTCTGATGTAGTCCCATTCATTAATTTTTGCCTTCACTTCCCTTGCCTTTGGAGTCAAATTCATAAAATGCTCTTTAAAACCCAGGTCCATGAGTTGAGTACCTATATCTTCTTCTATGTACTTAATTAAAACTAGCATTTCTTTATCATAATTTACCCTCTTCTGGCACTGTAGTTGATATTCTTAATCTCAAGTTTAATTAATAAATTATCTTTAGCTGTCATATGTGACCATGTGTGACACATAAGAAAAAGGTTTACTAATGAGTTTAGTCCACTAATTCAAGTACCATATACCAAGTGTAGTCCTAGACACAAGAATAGTTTTATATGATTGATCTCTAGCCACTATTTTACCTGAAGGATAGGGATAGGTAAGTTTAACTTATTGTGTGTCTGTCTTGACAGAGTAGTATGTGCACATAAGTATTTAATGAATGTTTGAAATGATATTGCTGAACTGCTTGAAATTTAATACAGTTTCACCTTGTTTTCAGCACCTTGCAATTTGTAAATTTAAGCCAGCAGTTGGCAGAAAATAAAGTCTAAAATGGAGTTAAACTTATTCACTATTTTAACTTTTGATGGACTCCACATTCCAAATTCAAAATTGTCCTCTAAGTATAAATTACAGGGTTGTAGGAGGGATCAATACACTAGTAATTAGATTTGGGTCTCAGGTGAATTCAGAAGATTTTTTTGCTTTGTATTTACAATGAGTCCTGATTTTGCATTTTAACTTTCTTACAAAACTAATTCTAGAAATAATGCTTCAGTAACTGGAGCTTACATGCATGTTAAAATGCTCTAGCTGCTTAATTCTTTTAAAAATCATTAAATGTTAATTTTAAAAGTTTTATTGACTTGATATAAAATAAATTTAAACTCATGGATTTCATTCAGTGTTATGAATTTTATGTCCTTATATTTATCTATATAGTGTTTGGTTTGTTTGGTCTCTAGAGAGACATATATTTTATAGCTCTTTAGTCTCATGGTATGTTTCTCACATCAAAAAAAGAAAAAAGAGGCTGATTCTGTGGCAAATAAATCTGGGAAACAAAACAAGATCTATTTTCCTCTTGGAGATTTATTCCTTTTGAAAATTTATAATGTCCATTCACACCACCATGGCTCTGTGAAGTCCTGCTGCTGAGAAGAGATCTATTTAACTTTATGGTTTATTCTGAAGTCATGACCATAGAATACTTTTGCCTGTGTAACCCTTATTATTGATTCAAGAACTAGTATATTTTGGGGGAACGTGCTGTGAGAGGCATTCATCTATTTTTTCCCAAGTAATTTTCTTAAAATAATTTTTGTATATTGTGTTTTCTTTTAATAAAATTTTAGAGTGTCCATATTTATAAATAACCAAAAGGCATAGAAAATGCAGTTTTTACATAGTGCTCACATTGCAACTGAAAATCTACAGAACATGAACTGTATTTTTAATCACATCAGGAGATGAAAGAATATAGAATTGATTATTTTTACATTGCATAGATCTAGCCTCACAGATGAAAGAAAAAAAAAGAAATTTAAAATTCCCTGATAATTGTTTTACTCATTCTTTCCATTTCATTTTCCTCTGGAACACAATTTATGTTCATAATTTTATTTATGACATATTTTGGCAACCTTGATGGTTAGAAGAAATGTCCATATACATTTAGTCCTGAAGAGCCGACACATGCATTCACCACTTTGGTAGAAATTGAGATTATTAGTGTGTTAGATAATTTGATATTTTTTTGCTGTCTATATTCACAGTTACTTTTGATCCCTTATCTGAATCTCATGAAATAATTTCTGCCAATACTGATAGCACAGATATAACATTCTTTAAGAATAGTGTCAACACCAGATATATATTTTTTTGAGAAGTCATGTTTTCAGCAAATTATTAACAAGCCACTTACCTAACATTTTTCTTGAGTTGTCTAGTTTATCATTTTATGGTTGAGGTGTGTGTGTGTGTGTGTGTGTGTGTGTGTGTGTATAACTTATTTGCACTATGAATTTTTTATGTTATCTTGAAAAATTGTTCTCAGACTTACACTGAAATCTTTCACCGTGATGCAAAATGTGCTTTTCTAATATCACTGATATAGTGTTTTAATATGTTCTTAGAAAATATTGGCTAAACTTATGGAGCTTTATGGAATATATAGTAAAAAGAATATTATGAAGGGTTTACTAAGATATGAATAAAAAGTATTCAGTACTTCATTCTGTATGTTTTTATGTTTTACTCAAATCAATTAAGCATTCTTTTTCATTTTTTTATAGAGTAATGAAGTTGTCTACTACAATGCAAAGGATGATCTCGATGTGAGTATTGAAAATTTTACATTAAATTCCAAGTTGAATTTAGTTATACTAGGATGATTGGCTTTACAGAATGAGCTGACCTAGCAAATTTTATATTTCAGAAAATGTTTGATAGCATAAGGAAAGTACCAGTTAGTGCTTATGTGATCCTTAATGACTTACTATTGGCATTTTCCTAAGCAGAAACGCCATATTTCTCTGGATGTGAACTCAACTGCACCCTGTCCAGACCTCATTCCACTGCACCGACTTAAATTCTCTCCACTCCATTAGCATTGTTAACAGAGACTTATCCTATCTATCTCTGTATCCTGACTTCTGTCACCACAATCACTAACTATGTCTGCTCTGACCTACACTACACACACCAGGAGAATGCAGTTATTTCAACTATAGTGTGAATGACATCCTGGAAGCTGAGCAACAGCTGGCCTGCTTGTTCGATCTTTGAAGACAATTTGGTGCTTAATATACCTTTTTAAATGAATGTCTCTAATGTACATGTTCAAATGACTTTAGAACATGGATTATTTTAATTTTTTTATTTTATTTTTTTTATTCATTTTAGAGAGGAGAGGGAGAGACAGAGAGACAGAGAGAGAGAGAGAGAGAGAGAGAGGAGAGACAGAGAGAGAGAAGGGGGGAGGAGCTGGAAGCATCAACTCCCATATGTGCCTTGACCAGGCAAGCCCAAGGTTTCGAACCGACGACCTCAGTGTTCCAGGTTGACGCTTTATCCACTGCGCCACCACAGGTCAGGCAGAACATGGATTATTTTAGGTCAAATAAGTTACTTCTAATATTGCCACATTTGGACAGATTAGGAAGATAATTTTATTACTTAATTTTCTTTTTTTGTGTGATAGAAAGAGAGAGAAAGACAGAGAGAGGGACAAACAGACGGGAATTGAGAGAGATGAAAAGCATCAATTCATCATTGCGGCATCTTGGTTGTTTGTTGACTGCTTTCTCATATGTGCCTTGACGGGGGAGAGGGGGGCTATAGCAGAATGAGTGACCCCTTGCTCAAGCCAGCAACCTTGTGCTCAAGCCAGTGACCTTGGGCTTCAAGCCAGGAACCTTTGGGCTGACACACTCAAGCCAGTGACCCAGCCCTCAAGTTTCAGAGCCTGTGCTCAAGCTGGATGAGCCCATGCTCAAGCTGGCGACCTTGGGGTTTTAAACGTGGGTCTTCTGCATCCCAGTTCTATGCTCTATCCACTGTGCCACTGTCTGGTCAGGCTATTACTTAATTGTTGAGGAAACATTTACAAATTATAAAACAAAATTTATACATAAGGTTTTTTTTTTATTAATTTTAACTAATTGTGTAACATGGATTCAAGTGTCCCACTCAATATAACACCCTCACCTCCCACCTGTGTGTCCCTATTTACACCACTTTTGCCCCCCTCCTCCTCATTTCCTCCCCCCTTCCCTCTGGGATTTGCTGTCCTGTTATCTGTATATCTGTGTTTATATATAATTTCACTAATCCCTTCACTTTCTCTAAATTCCCATGTATTTGAGTTTTGTCATCAGGAAAAAATATTCATATACATTTATTTTTATTGAAAGTATTATTTGAGGGCCTCCTATATTTTAGGTATTCTTCTAAGAGCTTGGTGTATATCAATGAGAAAAAAATTAAATAAGTTTACCATAATTATTGTTTGTTCTCACACTTTTTAATCTGAATCAAAAATATATATTACTAAATATATATTACTATAATGATTTATATTAATTTATTTAAATGAAAGTATTAATCTTGTACTAGTTTTGGTCTTCTCCCATACAAAAAGGTCTCTAATATTACTGTGGGTTATAATTATGTCAATAAAAATGATGCATTTTCTTTTTTAAGGCCAGGAGTTGAGCCTACAGCAAAATAAATAAAAATACTAGTAAAAGCAAAATACCTGTAAATTTAAAACTTCAAAATGATGGTCATTATTTAGAGAAATTATTTTCACTTATTTGTCTGTTAACAACAGTTCTGGAATAAGAGGCAAAGAGTTTTGTGTAGTGGAAAGAGCATTAGAAAAGGAGTCAGAGACTTTGTTTCCTGCCCAGTACTGTCCTAAAATTGTAGTGATTGATGAGGTATTAAAACCTGTTTAAATTCAAACTGTGTCTCACATCTGAGACATGGTACAGTTGATTAGGTGATCCATAAATTTCATGTCAGTTGTGCATATTCTTAGAATCCTGCTAAAATAGTCAAGTTTGGTGGAATAAGGCTGTTTTGAGAATTTGTAAAGAACTGTAAGGTTATTACATACTTCATTAAAAGTTTTTATGGGGAAGTTCAAAGTGTTTTAGATATGGTAATACTATTACTCTTGTAAACCCTTAGACATTAAGTAAAAATGAACAATGTTTTATGATTAGCGTATTGGTTTGGCTATTTAGTGAAACCTAAAGGAAAAGTGCTGAAAACAAGAAAAAAGTTTGTGTTTCATGAATTATTCTGTGTACAAGGTCTCCATGGTAATTCTCAATTATCTCTCATGTTTTCTGCTCTCTTCAATATAGCTTTTCCATGTTATGGTCCAAGAGTGATGCTTCAGTATCCACAATGATTCTTGCATTCTAGATTACAGGAAGGAGGCAAATGGCAATGGAGTCATTCCCTTTGTCTGTTGGAGCCTGTTTTAAAATTTGAGCACATCACTTTCATCGGCACCATTGTCCACAATTTACTAACTCGCCTTGTAGGGTTGCAGGAGGATATGGAATATAATCAGTGGATAGGCGTGGACCCAAATATAGAGTTTTATTACTAAGCAGAGAATAGGGGGAATACTAACTTGGAGATAATTAGTTTCTACAAATATATTCAGATTGCTCTTCTTGACGTATTGAAATAAATGTCCAAACCCTACCCACTATGCATTACTGCTATCATCTAAATATAGCAGGTTCGTCAACATAAAACTGAGTAAAAAACTGTCTTTTATAGCAAAATGAGTATAAAATTATTTGCTGCATTGAGTATTTTTTGGTCTTAACGTATATTTTGATCACTACAATCCAACTGTTTTTTAAGAGAAATATTTACTATCTTACAGTGAAAGAAAGTTAAGACATGTCACACTTTGTAATTCTACTTTAGCATTTTCAGTGGTTAACAATTTTTTTGAAGACTGTTGCTTATTTGATGAAATCAGTCTTCAATGGATGATGAAATTTACTTACCCTCATCAAAAGTTTTGCATTATAGGTAGATTTTATTGACTGACATATTCAAAATTTTATAAGTGTCTTCTTGATATTTTATGTATCAAATGCTCACAAATCATGCCATCTCATTGTTTTGATTTGAATTGGCCTACCGTCATGTTCTTGTGGTGACTTTTCTATATACCAGTTTAAATGTATCATTTTCTCAAATTTCACAAAGCCATACCCATTATTAAAAATTGATGATTAGAGATGATATAATGTATTTTTATCATCTCATTCATCAAAGCCTAATATCTAATAAATAAAAGCCCTAATTGGGATACTAGATATTGAAATAACACTACTACTTAATAAGTTTGTACTCATATGTTTGAATGGTGATACAAATATCTGAGATTTAAATTAAGTTTCTATCTTAAGATCTTAAGTATTATGCCTCCTTAAGGAAACTAGCAGATTGTATACCTCGAGCCTTGGTTATCATTCATTGTTCTCCCCAAGTTCTGCATCAGCCGGTGCAGGTGTCTTTATCTGTGCCTATTGCTAGTGGGAGAGTGGGCGTTTTACATATTTCCCAACTCTCTAACATCAATTATTCTCTTCCCGTCTCCATGACCATCATCCAAGTTTAAACAGTATTCTTAAATATTTATTTAACAGCTATTGAAATGGTCTCTTATGCTTCTAAATTGTATATAGATTTAATAATATACATATTTAGTATATAAATATTTCTAAACATTTTATGCATTTTTCCTCTTTCATTGTCAAGATCTTCAAATCAGTTATCATTGCCTTTATTTGGTATTTAAGACCCTGAAGAAACTTTCCTAGTTTTTTCTAAGCCAGAATGACTTTTGTAATGAAATGGAAGTTTCTTCTTCTTGGAGGCACAGCCAATCTTTATAAGTTATTTCCTTAGGCCCTTCTCTTGAGTATAAGTACTCACAGCAGCTGGCATAGCTTGTGTAACAACTAGTACATTGTAACCACTCACTAAGATTTTTTCCAATAATTCAGTGAATCAAAGTTAAACTAGAAGTTTCACTTTACATAAATATGAAATGATTGAAGAACAGCAGAGTCATAACTACATACTCCCATTTCTTCTCTCCATACTTAACCTCATTTTTAAAGAGGCTTGCACTGGCCGGTTGGCTCAGCGGTAGAGCGTCAGCCTGGTGTGCGGGGGACCTGGGTTCGATTCCCGGCCAGGGCACATAGGAGAAGCGCCCATTTGCTTCTCCACCCCCGCCCCCCCTTCCTCTCTGTCTCTCTCTTCCCCTCCCGCAGCCAAGGCTCCATTGGAGCAAAGATGGCCTGGGCGCTGGGGATGGCTCCTTGGCTTCTGCCCCAGGCGCTAGAGTGGCTCTGGTCGCGGCAGAGCGACGCCCCGGAGGGGCAGAGCATCGCCCCCTGGTGGGCAGAGCGTGGCCCCTGGTGGGCGTGCTGGGTAGATCCCGGTCGGGCGCATGCGGGAGTCTGTCTGACTGTCTCTCCCCATTTCCAGCTTCAGAAAAATACACAAAAAAAATAATAATAATAAATAAATAAATAAATAAAGAGGCTTTTTCACCACCTGATTTCAGCCTAGACCTGTGTGAGTCTCTGCAGTACAGAAGATTGGAAATGAAATACACACCTTGAAGAAAACACGTGTCCTTAGCAAACGCCTGCTGTTAATCAGAAACCATACCTGTATCATTCTCTGCCCTTAATCTACAGATCTGACAGCAGCATGAAAAATTCCTTGAAAGGAATCTGTAGCATTTGACTTTTTCTCAGCCTTGAAATTAGATAATCTTAATTCTGAAGAAAGACTAAATAGTTCTCTCTTTATTTAAAACTAATAAAATAGAATCTATCCAAGAGAGGAATCCATGAAATATTCAGGAACTGCAGAGTAGAAATACTGTAGTATTAAAAATACAGAGGAAACATTTTTCTCAGAAATAGTGTTATTTTAGCCTGACCAGGCAGTGGCGCAGTGGATAGAGCATTGGACTGGGACGTGGAGGACTCAGGTTCGAGACCCCGAAGTCGCCAGCTTGAGCGTGGGTTCATCTGGTTTGAACAAAGCTCACCAGCTTGAGCCCAAGGTCACTGGCTTGAGCAAGGGGTTACTCGGTCTGCTGTTGCCCCATGGTCAAGGGACATATGAGAAAACAATCAATGAACAACTAAAGTGCCGCAACAAAGAATTGATACATCTCATCTCCCTTCCTGTCTGTCTGTCCCTATCTATCCTCTCTCTGACTCTCTCTCTGTGTCAAAAAAAGTGTTATTTCAGATACTTCAGGAAAGATAAAACCAACATTAAATGTGTGCTGAATGTCTCCAAAAAGAGCCAGTGATGACTGAAACAAAATTATCAAAACCAAAACTGCTAAAACTTAATTCCATTGGAAGAACTAACAAATTTGACAGTGCAAATTACTAATGGATGATGCACAGAGGAAATGGGAAATCCTCCTAGATTCTCAAAAAGATAAAAATAATAAAGGGGAGAAAAGATAACATATATGAAGGAAAAAATACAGAGATGTATACCATTAAGTCATGTGTTACAAAGATCAAGTGAAGCATATGAATTGGAAATATGTATTCTAAGGTTGAATGGAAGACAGCACCGAAGTCTTAATCTGTAGCTAATTGTGGATTTGGAAGGCCCACAGAGTTTCTTTCAGGCAAATCTTTTTTTTTTTTTTTTTTTTTTTTTTTTTTTTTTTTTTTTTTTTTTTTTCATTTTTCTGAAGCTGGAAACCGGGATAGACAGTCAGACAGACTCCCGCATGCGCCCGACCGGGATCCACCCGGCACGCCCACCAGGGGCGGTGCTCTGCCCCCCAGGGGGCGATGCTCTGCCCATCCTGGGCGTCGCCATATTGCGACCAGAGCCACTCTAGCGCCTGAGGCAGAGGCCACAGAGCCATGCCCAGCGCCCGGGTCAGGCAAATCTTTTTTAAACATCAACACATACCAAAAACTTACTCAATGATATTCAAGAGGACACTTCTATGAGATAACTAAGTATTTAGTTTTACCTAGAATAGTGGTATGCTTTAGCTTATGAGTGGACTTTGAAAACATGTTGCTGAAATTTTCCCAGCAACTGTGAATCTAAATATACAGCAAGGCCAGATTCAACTACAGATCCATTTTGCTATCCTGGTGCAATGTTAAGAACAAAATGAGTTTGAATGAATGCATTTGGATTGATACATTCTCCAGCTGGCCACAATTTCACTACTCCCTGTTGTCCTACACTCAGCCTGCTTCACACAGCTATCTACACAACATAAAACAATAATAATGCCTTAAGATAGTACAGGACAGAATCTTTAGAACACCAGTATTTAACCCTTTGAGTAGTACGAACGTTCTTGTACGTCCTCACTCAATGGGTTAACAAAAAACTCACTATTCAAAGGGTTAAAGGAAGGTGACAGCCAGAAGTGGGTAGTGTGAAATATGAGTAGCTGGTGATGAAGACAGAGTATTTTTTATAATAGAAGTAGATCATACAAAGAAAGGAGGCCATGAATTTAGTTACTGATGGATTCAGGACTAAATTTGGAATCTTCTGATTTCTGTTATTCTTCCATATTTATTGTGATGGTCTATCACTCAGTTAAGATTTGAATATAAAGAATGATATATTGATTTTGTTGATTGTAATGATGATACATGGCCTCAGTTAAAGGTCAAACAAGTATTTAAAGGAGATCAATTATCCCGTTGGAGTGTAACCTTTCTGTTGGCTCATCTGAATTAGTCAGTTTGTGTGGGGCTATCCGGCTGTCAACTTTTCAAGGACTTTGATATAAGACAATTTTTTAGAGTCATTTTATTGTATCTCTGCTACCCTACTTAGATCAAGCTATTTACATTCACTTTGTGGGTATAAAAATAAATACTCAGTGACAGCCAGATTTCGCTAGAGCAGTGGCTGAAGTAAGGTGTAGAATTAATGTCCCTTAGGATCGTGTCATATGATAAAAATTTTATGACTGTAGTCTTTTAGACAAGTTTTCTTCTTGAAACTTAAGAATAAAATGTATGTATAACTGGGCTAAATGATTTGGTGAGCCACAGTTCTCAGGGGAGGATGTGAGGCACACATTCTTCCCAGAAATTTAAGTGATTGTTTCTGTGTCCACTGTGTAGTGAACATTAAAACAGTCTCTCTTCTGATCACCTGACCATGATATCCTTCAATTTTCTCATCAAGTGTAAAGTATTTAAAAACAAATTCAAATACTACCTCTTCACAAAGTTTTCTTTGGTTTTCCTAGATAGCAAATGGGATTTCCTGCCTTTCGGTGTTCTAAACAACTTTTTCACATTTCTGGCCTTAATAGTATATGATACTTTACATTGTAGCATTTGATGCAGGGATAATCTCTATAAAATATTTAGCAACTTGAGGTAAGAACTTTACTTCATCTCTTTGTTTAAAGTAATCGTTCAGAATAATGTTTGTTAAATTGGGTAGGTGTTTGTGTTTCAATACTATATTATTTAGGCAGCATCTGTGAAGATTTGTTCACCTTTCAAAATGTTGTTATATTTGCAAAGTAAACTGAAAACCCCTTGCAATGATGGAATTGAAATGCTCGTTTCATTTCAAGTTTGAGTAGAAACAAAAGAGGAATGGCAAAGCTGGCTTTTAGGATGGACTATATTAAGATTATAATGTGAACATTGTTTTCTTTTGTTCAGTACGTGGGGCAGACTGCAGAGGAAGGCAGCTGCAGAGGACCTTGTGTCCTCATCTCTCATCTGCCCTTCCTCTCAGGGACCTTCCAATGGTCATGAGGACTGAGGGCAGTGTCAAAATAGACAATGTGGCTTCCCATTTGCCTAAAACTGATTCAGGTTGGGAATAAGTAATAGAGTTAGTATATTTATTTGAAATTACTACAAGTGATTTAATGTCAGAATTTTTGATTCTAAGTCTGAACAGATCTGATCAGCTAAGTTATTATGAATCTCGTGAAACACGAAATCAGACTTATTGTATTACTCTGTCAAGCTAAAGATCTGAGTCATCATATAATTAGAGTAAATAATAGTTGTTGAATTTTATTTCCGAAGACGTTTCAGCATTAAAGTGGGTATAATATTTCAATGTAAGATTTTTATTTTTTTTTTACTTTTTATTAAGAAAAATATTCTAAGTATACTGTAGCGAAGAGTGAAATTTGTTTCCATACTTGCTTTAGCTAATATTTGCTTTAATATTTTAAAATAAATTATAAATATGACATTGTACATCTAAATATATGAATGTACAACTCTTTTTATTCTAAATAGTAACAAAGCATGCATGTATAATCACTGCATCCATTGCTATACAGAAGCGATAGTAGAGATAGTAGGAAATGATAGTTAAGAGTTGTATTCTACAGTGCCACTGCCTGGATTTGAATCCCAGTTCTGCCCTTTTCTAGATCGATGATATTGACCAAGTCGCATCATCTCTCTGTGTTTCATGTGTTTGGTGTGTAAAATAAAGATGATAGTAGTAGCTACTTCATACAGTTATTGTGGAAATTAAATTAGTTAAACCATATAAAGCATTTAGACAATTTTCTGTCTCATAGTAATAAAAATATATTTTAAAATAATAATTATTAATATTATTACAATAAATTTAAGCATGATTTGAAGTGGTTTTAGCTCATCATAGAACAAGTTTGTGTGTATGTGTTAACAATAATGAAAGGTTAATAGATTGAACTAATTTTCATTTCGTTATGAATATAATTCTAGAATTTGTGTTATAATCTTAAGACAATGCAAAACAACATAAAAACTCAAGTAGAATCTTCAGAAATATTTAGAATGAAATAAACGCAATGTGAAATTTGTCTTGATGTCAGTGTATGTTTTATATATCTAGATTTGAAAGAAAAATGAAATGTCAAAATAAAATGGAAAAGAAAAGCAACTAATGCAACAATTATTTATGAAATTCCACATTTAAATTTTACTTTGTTTTGAAATTTATTTAGGTTCTGGGCTTAGTGTTTTAGAAACATCTGTCTCAGTCAGTTTTAGAATGCCTCCAGATTGGTGAAGCGTATTCCCGAGCAGGCTTGAGGTTGCACCGTTAATTCCCAAAGCCAGTAAAATGAATGCAGATCATTACAAACTCTTATTAACCTAATTCCAAGATCTATGTTTCTGACTAAAATTCAAATGAAGTAAGTTTAACTTTAAATTTCCAAGTCGATAATTCAGTTGATATATTTGCTACATTTCATTTTATTGATCATGTTAAAAATTTGACCTGCCTGGGACTTTTGGCTAGTCTGCTAGATTCCCTTGCATGTTTATGTTGCTATATATTTTCTTTTTTTTTCTTTTATTATTTTTCCAAAGTGAGAAGCAGGGGAGAGGCAGACAGACAGACTCCTGGATGCACCCGACAAGGATCTACCCGGCATGCCTACCAGGGGTCGATGCTCTTCCCATCTGGGACGTTGCTCCGCTGCAATAGAAGCCATTCTAGCGCCTGAGGCAGAGGCCATGGAGCCATCCTTAGTGCCCGGGCAAACTTTGCTCCAATGGAGCCTTGGCTGCAGGAGGGGAAGAGAGAGACAGAGAGGAAGGAGAAGGGGAGGGGTGGAGAAGCAGATGGGCGCTTCTCCTGTGTGCCCTGGCCGGGAATCGAACCCAGAACTTCCGCACGCCAGGCCAACACTCTATCGCTGAGCCAACGAGCCAGGGCTTGTTATTTATTTTCTTAGCAAAGTCTTGTTTATGTTAAAGTTAATTCCAACATAATGTCCTAACTAAATACTTTTTTAAAAGCCCAATGTTTAAGGATTTTATTTTACTTCATATAAATAAAAAAACTTGATTCAAAAGGGATATGCATCAGTGATGAAACCAATTCTAATTACTAAAGAAAGAATCAAAGTCTAGGTTTCCTTTTTTTTTTTTTTTTACATCTTGTATTATGTAAAAAATATCAATGTAGTATGGCTCTGCTAATGCTTGATGTTGAATCCACAAATAGATGAGGGCATAGAGATGGAATGTTAATTGCTTCTGTATAATAACAGGTTTAATCAGAGTTGCTTTTTGTGTGTGCATCTAAAATAAATGATTTATTTAGTAGGAAGTAATTGCATTATGTATCATTTAAAGTTCACACTAATCTTTTGTAACGTACTATTATTTTAATGATTTTCAGGTAAGACAAGAAAATCATAGTAAGTTTAATTCACACACAGGCTCTTTGATAGTGCAGGGGACTGAATGTAGTTCAGTGAGTGCACCCACGACAGGGGCAGGGTGTCGCTGTGCTGTGCTGTGCTGTGGGCACCCACGGCAGGGGCAGGGTGTCTCTGTGCTGTGCTGTGCTGTGGGCACCCACGGCAGGGGAAGGGTGTCGCTGTGCTGTGGGCACCCACGGCAGGGGCAGGGTGTCGCTGTGCTGTGCTGTGGGCACCCACGGCAGGGGCAGGGTGTCGCTGTGCTGTGCTGTGCTGTGCTGTGCTGTGGGCACCCACGGCAGGGGAAGGGTGTCTCTGTGCTGTGCTGTGGGCACCCACGGCAGGGGAAGGGTGTCTCTGTGCTGTGCTGTGGGCACCCACGGCAGGGGCAGGGTGTCTCTGTGCTGTGCTGTGCTGTGGGCTCCCACGGCAGGGGCAGGGTGTCTCTGTGCTGTGCTGTGCTGTGCTGTGGGCACCCACGGCAGGGGCAGGGTGTCTCTGTGCTGTGCTGTGCTGTGGGCACCCACGGCAGGGGCAGGGTGTCTCTGTGCTGTGCTATGGGCTCCCACGGCAGGGGCAGGGTGTCTCTGTGCTGTGCTGTGCTGTGGGCACCCACGGCAGGGGTAGTATGTCTCTGTGCTGTGCTGTGCTGTGGGCACCCACGGCAGGGGCAGGGTGTCTCTGTGCTGTGCTGTGCTCTGGGCACCCACGGCAGGGGCAGGGTGTCTCTGTGCTGTGCTGTGCTCTGGGCACCCACGGCAGGGGCAGGGTGTCTCTGTGCTGTGCTGTGCTGTGGGCACCCACGGCAGGGGTAGTGTGTCTCTGTGCTGTGCTGTGCTGTGGGCACCCACGGCAGGGGCAGGGTGTCTCTGTGCTGTGCTGTGCTCTGGGCACCCACGGCAGGGGCAGGGTGTCTCTGTGCTGTGCTGTGCTGTGGGCTCCCACGGCAGGGGCAGGGTGTCTCTGTGCTGTGTTGTGCTGTGGGCTCCCACGGCAGGGGCAGGGTGTCGCTGTGCTGTGCTATGGGCTCCCACGGCAGGGGCAGGGTGTCTCTGTGCTGTGCTGTGCTGTGGGCACCCACGGCAGGGGCAGTGTGTCTCTGTGCTGTGCTATGGGCACCCATGGCAGGGGCACGGGTTTGCTGTGCTGTGCTGTGCTGTGCTGTGCTGTGGGCACCCATGTGGATGGGAGAGGCACCTGAAGTGGAGCTCTTATAAATTAAGCCAAAGGGCCTGACCTGTGGTGGCGCAGTGGATTAAGCATCGACCTGGAAATGCTGAGGTCGCCGGCTCGAAACCCTGGGCTTGCCTGGTCAAGGCACATATGGGAGTTGATGCTTCCAGCTCCTCCCCCCTATCTCTCTCTCCTCTCCTCTCCTCTCTCCTCTCTCTCTCTCTCTTTCTCTCTCTGTCTGTCTCTCTCTCTCCTCTCTAAAATGAATAAATAAATAAAAATTAAAAAATATATATATATATTAAAAAAATTAAGCCAAAGGTTAAAGGTTTTGGAGATGGTTTTGATTTAAAATATTAATTGCTTATACCTACTCATTATTTTCTTCATATTTAATTGTGACATATTCGGCTTGTATTTTATCCAGCCAGCTTCATTGTTGACAGTGATTTGCAGTAGGTAAAGTAAAATCTCTATGATTAAAAATATCATTAGACTTCAAATCATAAATCTCCAGTGATCTGATCTACTATGCCCAGTGATATTACCTTAGATATCTTAAAATTAATGCGTGCAACCTCTGTGAAATACATTAGGAGTGATTGGAGAATAAAAACTGTAAAACTAATAAAAAAGATAGATTAGATTGGACTGCACTTCTTCTAGAAATTTTGCCTTATGTTTTTCAGGGCTTTAAAAACTTTCGAGTTTATTTAGGTATTTTTTTAATGCTTTTTGCACTTGGACACATGCTTGTTTTGCAAGGATAGTTTAAACAATTGATTCTTGCCTCTTTTTTGGAGCATGAGTAATTCTCTTACAGATTCCACATCCAGTTGTTTCTTTTCAGAAGTAGTATGTGGCATATTTACTTAGAACTCAATGAATATTCATTATTTTGAAAAATTCAGTACATTATGTAGACATTATAAATGTACCCTATGTTGTACAAAGATGGAGCCTGGGTTGTTTTGAATGGCATCTTCAATCTTTTTATTACTTGCACATATATATCACTTTGAAGACATGCACCTCCCTAATCAGAGTCACCCCAATAAATTCAATTAAAAATGTACTCGCTCTATAAGGATATTTATTGTACTTATAAATTCTATATATATACTACTGAACTAACATGTTGAAACACCTCAAAAGAGACTTCTAAATTTTTTTATATTGAAATTTTACAAAGTATTGATTTTAAGTGGCACGTTACATTAAAAATCTGGAAAAAGTAGAAAGTTTTTTTGGATACTAGTTATTAAATGCCTTTGTTAATTATGATAACTTCATATTACCATTGGAAATATTTCAACAGGCCATATAAATACATTACATTATTATATTATTGTATATTACAATAGTAAATATAAATGATATTTAAAATAGTATTCTTGATAATTTTAACTTACTTGACCAATTTGCCTAATTAAACTAATTAAATCACTTTTTATTTGGTAGTGAGGTTGAAGAAGAGCAAGTGCTGAGAATAAATAAAATCATCATCTCTGTCATTTTCTTGTGGTTTAGTGCAACTTCCATTGCTAGAATTTCATAATTATTATTAACTTTCAGGTATTTTTAAAAGCTACTAGCCCATATGAAATAGGTTAAACCAAAAAAGATAATATGTCAGTTACATCTAAGGTATTGTGTAGTGCGTGGAAATGACTGTAGAAGTGAGAGGGCGGCTGCTACCTTGTCCATGTGTGGTTCCCAGTTCCTCCTCTGCTGCCTGCAGTCTAACAGTGTCTGGGAACAGCTCCCACAGAGGAAGGTGCGAGGGGAAGGGCTGTGCTACTGTCATTCCTCTGGTAAATAGTAGTAAGCTTCCTCCCTCCCTCCCTCCCTTCCTTCCCTTCCCTCCTTCCCTCCCTCCCTCCCCTCCCTCCCCTCCCCTCCCTCCTTCTCCTCCCTCCCCTCCCCTCCCTCCCCTCCCCTCCTCTCCCCTCCCTCCTCCCTCCCTCCCTTCCCCCCTCCCCTCCCTCCCTCCCTCCCTCCCTCCCTCCCTCCCTCCCCTCCCTCCCTCCCTCCCTCCCTCATTTCCTTCCTCTCTTCCCTTCCCTTCCTCCTTCCTTTTTTTTTTAAAGACATACACTTTACAAATTTTTATTTATTTTTTATTTATTCATTTTAGAGAGGAGAGGGAGAGACAGAGAGAGAGACAGAGAGAGAAGGGGGGGAGGAGCTGGAAGCATCAACTCCCATATGTGCCTTGACCAGGCAAGCCCAGGGTTTCGAACCGGCGACCTCAGCATTTCCAGGTTGATGCTTTATCCACTGTGCTACCACAGGTCAGGCCCCTCCTTCCTTCCTTTTTTTACTTCACTTGCTATAAATAGGTATAAGTTCTATTATCTTCCAACCCTCCAATGAATTCTTTGGGAGACCACCCATACATAGTATATTTATATTTATTCAAGGTTTTATCAAAAAGATTGTTTTGGTTATCACCCAGTGATATAACTGAAAGAATAAAGCCAAGGAAATTGAGAAGAAAGGCCTAAGGGATGTTTTAATTCTTATGCACCTACACAATATCTATTTTTCTGACTGATGTGTGTCCCTTTATGGAAATGAATGCATTGCTCTGAATCAAAATGTAAATCTCAAGGGCAAGGATTTGGTTATCAAGTGGCTTATAGTAAATGCTTCCTTATGCCAGCATTCCACTATTTTTTTTCAAAGAAAATTGTTTTATTATACAAATATAATGCAAAACCAACTTTTATTTCATTGGTGAAAATGCACTATACAAAAGTCTAAAAGTTCTGTAGTATCTGCATGTTCCCTGACCCCCTAATTTTTGTGAGCAGTGTATTTAAAAATGTCTGAGATTCTTTTTTTTTATTGATTTTAATTTATTGTGTTTACATAGGTTCTAGTGTTGCCCTGCATGCCTCCCCCTCCCCCATATTCCCCTCAACATCTTTCTTTCCCCCTCCCCAAAGTGCCCTCCCCCCATCCTTTCAGCTTTATCCCCTCCTCTCATCCCCTTTCCCTCTGTCCTCTTTTCCTCTGGTCCCTTTGATCTCTCCTCTGTCTCAATTCCATTTCTCAGTTTACATTGTTCATTGGATTCCTCAAATGAGTGAGGTCATATGATATTTTTCTTGTTCTGCCTGGCTTATTTCACTTAACATAATAGTTTCCAGGTCCATCCATGTTGTTCCAAAAGGTAAGATTTCCTTCTTTTTCATGGCCCCATAGTATTCCATAGTATATATGTACCACCGCTTTCTAATCCACTTGTCCACTGACGGACATGTGGGCTGTTTCTAGATCTTTGCTGTTGTGAACAATGCTGCCATAAACATGGGGGTGCATTTCTCCTTTTCAAACTGTGCTATGGTGTTCTTGGGGTATATTCCTAAAAATGGGATAGCTGGGTCAAAAGGCAGTTCGATTTTTAATTTTTTGAGAAATCTCAATACTGTTTTCCACAGTGGCTGCACCAGTCTGCATTCCCAGCAGCAGTATAGGAGGTTCCCCTTTTCTCCACATCCTTGCCAGCACTTACTCTGTGTTGTTTTGTTGATGAGCACCATTCTGACTGGTGTGAGGTATAACTCATTGTGGTTTTAATTTGCATTTCTCTAATGATTAGTGATGTGGAGCATTTTTTCATATGACTATTGGCCATCTGTATATCCTCTTTAGAGAAGTGTCTATTCATTTCTTTTGCCCATTTTTTGATTGGATTGTTTATCTTCCTGGTGTTGAATTTTACAAGTTCTTTATAAATTTTGGTTATTAACCCCTTATCAGACATATTGTCGAATATGTTCTCCATTGTATAGTTTGTCTTTTTATTCTGTTCTTATTGTCTTTAGCTGTGCAAAAGCTTTTTAGTTTGATATAGTCCCATTTGTTTATCCTGTCTTTTATTTCACTTGCCCATGGAGATAAATCAGCAAATATATTGCTGCGAGAGATGTCAGAGCACTTACTGCCTATGTTTTCTTCTAAGATGCTTATGGTTTCACAGCTTACATCTAAGTCTTTTATCCATTTTGAGTTTATTTTTGTGAATGGTGTAAGTTGGTGGTCTAGTTTCATTTTTTTGCAGGTAGCTGTCCAATTTTCCCAACACCATTTGTTGAAGAGGCTGTCTTTACTCCATTGTATGCTCTTACCTCCTTTGTCAAATATCAATTGTCCATAAAGGTGTGGATTTATTTCTGGGTTCTCTGTTCTGTCCCATTGATCTATATGCCTGTTCTTATGCCAGTACCAAGCTGGTTTGAGTACAATGGCCTTGTAGTATAACTTGATATCCGGAAGTGTGATACCTCCCACTTTATTCTTCCTTTTCAAGATTGCTGAGGCTATTTGTGTTCTCTTTTGTTTCCATATAAATTTTTGGAATATGTATTTTATATCTTTGAAAGGTGCCATTGGAATTTTAATTGGCATTGCATTGAATTTATGAATTGCTTTGGGTAATATAGTCATTTTAATGATGTTTATTCTTCCTAAGCATGAGCATGGTATATGCTTCCACTTGTTTGTATCTCCTTGATTTTTTTTATCAATTTTCTGAGTACAAATCTTTAATCTCCTTGGTTAAATTTACTCCTAGGTACTTTATTTTTTTGGTTGTAATAGTGAAGGGGATTGTTTCCTTAATTTCTCTTTCTTACAATTCATTGTTGGTGTATAAAACTGCCTCTGATTTCTGGGTATTAATTTTATATCCTGCCACCTTGCTGAATTCATTTCTCAGGTCCAGTAGTTTTTGACTGAGACTTTAAGGTTTTCTTTATATAATATCATATCATCTGCAAATAATAATAGTTTTATCTCTTTTCCAATTTGGATGCCTTTTATTTCTTCTTCTTGTCTGATTGCTGTGGCTAAGACTTCCAGGACTATTCTGAATAAGAGTGATGAAAGGGGGCACCCCTGCCTTCTTCCTGATCTTAAGGGGATTGCTTTTAATTTTTCCCATTGAGTATGATGTTGGCTGTGGGTTTGTCATAGATGGCCTTTGAACATAGATGAGGTATGTTCCCTGTATTCCCACTTTGCTCAGAGTTTTGTTCATGAATGGGTACTGGATTTTATAAAATACATTTTCTGCGTCTATTGAAATTATCAAGTGGTTGTTCTCCTTCTTTTTGTTTATGTGATGAATCACATTGTTTGATTTGCGAATATTGTACCAGCCTTGCCTCCCCAGAATAAATCCCACATGATCATGGTGTATGATTTTTTTCATATATTGCTGGATCTGGTTGGCTAATATTTTGTTGAGGATTTTAGCATCTATATTCATCAGGGATATTGGCCTATAATTTTCTTTCTTTGAGTTATCTTTACCTGGTTTTGGAGTAAGAATTTTGTTTGCATCATAGAAGGAGTTTGGAAGTCATCCTTCCTCTTGATTTTTTGAAAAAGTTTGAGAAGGATAGGAGTTAGTTCTTCTTTGAATATTTGGTAGAAATTCACTTGTGAAGACATCGGGCCCTTGACTTTTGTTTACTGGGAGGTTTTTTTTTTTTTTTTTCATTTTTCCAAAGCTGGAAACGGGGAGGCAGTCAGACAGACTCCCGCATGCACCCAACCGGGATCCACCTGGCATGCCCACCAGGGGGTGATGGTCTGCCCCTCTGGGGCATCACTCTGTTGCTTCCAGAGCCATTCTAGCGCCTGAGGCAAGAGGCCACAGAGCCATCCCCAGCGCCCGGGCCATCTTTGCTCCAATGGAGCCTCAGCTGCAGGAGTAGAAGAGAGAGACAGAGAGGAAGGAGAGGGGGAGGGGTGGAGAAGCAGATGGGCGCTTCTCCTGTGTGCCCTGGCCGGGAATTGAACCCAAGACTCCTGCACACCAGGCCGACGCTCTACCGCTGAGCCAACCGGTCAGGGTTGCTGGGAGTTTTTTGATAACTGTTTTGATTTCATTTGATTTAGTTGGTTTGTTTAGGTTTCCTGATTCTTGCCGATTGATTTTGAAAATATTATATGTTTCAAGAAATTTGTCCATTTCATCTAGGTTGTCTAACTTTTTGGCATACAGTTCTTCATAGTATTTTATTACAATACTTTGTATTTCTGTTGTGTCAGTTGTTATTTCTCCACTCTCATTTCTAATTTTATTAATTTGAGTTTTTTTCTTGGTGAGTCTGGTTAATGGTTCATCAATCTTGTTTACTTTTTCTAAGAACCAGCTCCTTGTTTCATTGATCCTCTGTATTGTTTCTTTAGCCTCTATGTCATTTATTTCTGCTCTGTTCTTTATTATTTTCTTTTTCTACTACTTCTGGGCTTTACTTGCTGTTCTTTTTCTAGTTTTGTAGATGCAGGGTTAAGTTGTTTATTTGAGCTTTTTCTAGCTTCTTAAGGTATGCCTGTAATGCTATGAACTTCCCTCTCAGGATTGCTTTTGCTGTGTCCCATAAATTTTGAGTTGTTGTATGCTCATTATCATTTGTTTCTAGAAATTTTTTTTTATTTCTTCTTTGATCTTATTGTTAACCCATTCATTATTTAATAACATGCTATTTAGTTTCCAAATGTTTGAGTATTTTTCAGTTTTTCTGTTGTGGTTGATTTCTAGTTTCATGCCATTTTTGTCAGAGAAGATGCTTGATATGGTTTCAATCTTCTTAAATTTGTTGAAACTGCTTTTGTGACCTAACCTGTGGTCTATCCTAGAGAATGTACCATGAGCACTTGAAAAGAATGTATATTCTGTTGCTTTAGGGTGAAAGGTTCGGAAGATATCTATTAAATCGAGTTGATCTAGTGTGTGTCCTTTAAGTCTCCTGTTTCTTTGTTAATTTTCTTTCTTGAGGATCTATCTAATGATGTTAGTGGGGCAGTGAAATCCCCTACTATTATAGTATTGCTGTTAATCTCACCCTTTATATTCTATCAAAGTTTGCTTTATACATTTAGGTGCTCCTATATAAGGTGCATAGATGTTATAATGGTTATATCTTCCTAGTGGATTGCTCCCTTTATCATTATGTAGTGTCCTTCTTTATCTCTTACTATAGCCTTTGTTTTAAAGTCAATTTTGTCTGATATAAGTATTGCTACCTCAGCTTTTTTCTTATTTCCATTTGCATGAAATACAGTGTGTCTGTAAAGTCATGGTGCGCTTTTGACCGGTCAGAGGAAAGCAACAAAAGATGGTAAAAATGTGAAATCTGCACCAAATAAAAGGAAAACCCTCCCAGTTTCTGTAGGATAATATGGCAGCAGGTGCACATGTGCAGATGATGACGTAACACCGTGTATACAGCGTAGCAGCCCACAGCCATGCCAGTCGAGATGTGGACGGTACAGAGGAAAGTTCAGTGTGTTCTGTGGCTTGCCAAATTCGAATCCATGACCAAAGTGCAACGTGAATATTGGCACATTTATAACGAAGCGCCACCACATAGGAATAATGTTACTCGGTTTAACAAGCAATTGAAGGAAACTGGCAGTTTGGTGGAGAAACCCAGTTCTGGTAGGCCATCAGTCAGTGATGAGTCTGTAGAGGATATAGGAGATATCTACCTAAGGAGCCCTAAAAAAATCTGTGCACGTGTGTGCTCAACAATTACACCTAAGCAAGACCACAGTTCATAAGGTGTTAAAGAAATGTCTCTCTTTTATGGGGTACAAATTGCAGCAACAAATGGAATCCACATCGAACTGCACTGAATAGGTATGAAACTGGTAGATTTTTCATTTTATTTGGTGCAGATTTCACATTTCTATCATCTTTTGTTGCTTTCCTGTGACCGGTCAAAAGTGCACCATGACTTTACGGACACATTATATTTTTTTCCATCCTTTCACCTTCAGTCTATGGGCATCTTTTGTTTTAAGGTGTGTCTCTTGTAGACAGCATATGTACAGGTCCTATTTTCTTATCCATGCAACTACCTTCTGTCTTTTGATTGGATCATTTAATCCATTTACATTTAAGGTTATTATTGATATGTAGTTGTTTATTGCCATTTTATTCTTTAAAGCTGTATTTCTTCTTTTGCTATATTCCTTTGTCCCTTTGTTCTGTTTACAATAGGCTTTTTAACATTTCTTGTAGCATTGGTTTGGTTGTAATCTTTTCCTTTTCTTTTTGTCTGAGAAGCTTTTTATTTTCTCTTCGATTTTAAACAATAGCCTTGCTGGATTAAGTAGTCTTGGTTGTAGGTTCTTGTTCTGCATTACTTTTTATATTTCTTGCCATTCCCTTCTGGCCTCAAGTGTTTCTGTTGAGAAGTCAGATGTCATTCTTATGGGGGCTCTTTTGCAGGTGATAGCCTTTTTTTCTCCAGCAGCTTTTAATATTTTCTTTTTATCACTTAGCTTTGGTATTTTAATTATGATGTGTCTTGGTGTAGATTTCTTTGGGTTTCTCTTTAAAGGAATTCTCTGTGCTTCTTGAACTTGTGTGTGACCTTTTTCCTGCATCAATTTAGGGAAGTTTTCAGCTATTATTTGATTGAACAAAGTCTCTATTCCTTGTTCTTTCTCTTCTTCTTCAGGAACCTCTATCATGCAGACTTTATTTCTGTTCATGTTGTCACAGAGCTCTTTTAGAGTTTCCTCAGACTTTTCAGTCTCTTTTCTTTTTGCTGCTCTGCTTCCTTGCCTTTATTTATCTTGTCCTTTAACTCTCTGATTCTATCCTCAGCTTCATCCATCCTGCTTTTAATTCCTTCCATTGTGGTCTTCATTTCTGATATTGTATTTTTCATTTCTGACTGATTCTTTTTTTATTATTTCAATATCCTTTTTTATACTTGTTAACTCTTTATTTAGTTGTTTGTTATGATCATCTATTGTTATTCTAATATCTTTGAGCATCCTAATAATTATTATTTTAAACTCTACATCTGGTAATTTGGTTATATCTGACTCATTCAAGTTTTTTCTGTGGGTTTCTTTTGATTCAATAGGGTTGCATTTTTCTGCCTTCCCATTCTGTCTGTGTATAAGAAGGGTGTGGCCTCTGTGTTCCCTTGGTGTGGTCTGTCAGCAGGTCCTCCACCCCCTCTGAGGCTGCCTCGGAGCTTTGAGTATGGGCATTGCTGACACCAGCCAGCTGCCCCACTGCAGTTTTTGCCTCTCCTCCATGTGTTCACGTGCCCAGGTCTACAATTCTCGGCTTTTGCCCCACCACCATAGGTTGGATTGCATGCTGCGCCTGGGGCCACAAGCGTCGGCTCCATGGGCAGAATGAGCACCTTTCCTCAGCCACAGGTCTCTGCCTATTCCTGGGTTTTTGCCTCGCCTCCACGGGCGGAACTGCACTCATGAGTGGGCCATAAGCCCCAGGCTCTGTTGGCCGGGCAGGGCTGCGCGCCTGTGCTCAGCTGCGGTTCTCTGTCTGTTCCCCGGATTTTGCCCTGCCCCCACGGCTGGAGTTGTGCTCACGCGTCTGGCCCCGAGCCCTGGCTCTGCGGCCGGGTGGGGCTGCATGCCCATGCTCAGCCACGGGTCTCTGCAGATCCCAGGCTTTCACCTTTCTCCTGCAGGTGGGATTGCAGGTGGGTCCGCAGCCGGCTCGGACCACTTTCGTGTGCCCCTTCTGCCCCAGCCTGGTGAGATTGTGCTCACACTGGGCTTCAATCATGGCTGGCCTGGCTTTCACCCCCATTGTCGGGACTGTGCTTCCACGTCCCGTCACCGCCTGCCCTCCGGCTAGCCCTCAGCAGTGTGGTTGGGGGCACTGCACCTCAGACCCTATCACTCAATACTGTATTCCTTAAGATTCCCTTTGTGTAAGCTACTCTGCTCTGAGTGCTGCAGGAAGAGCTTGTTTGTCCAGTGTCCTGCTTTACTTTGCTGGTATTGCTGGTTCCAGGGGAAATTTTTACTTCAGATTTGGGGAGTGACTCAGCCCAGGGGTTAGGGTGGCTGTCCCTCAAAGTGTTTCTGCCTGTGCCTCCTAGATTACACTCTTTTACTGCTACTCCGTTTCTCTCCTCTCTTCCCGTCCCCTGTATCTTCGGGTGGGTGGTTGTGAAAGAGGTTTTCTGCGTGGTCCCTTTAAGAAGAATCCTGGGTCTTAGAAATCTGTCTCTTTCTCACAAACAGTACCCTGACTTGTTTCACAGCTAAATATTCTCCATATGCTTCTTCTAGGCTCTGGGGCTGCGGGCTGGGTCTTTGTTCCTGGGACTCAGGACTCTCCCCTCTCTGCTAAACTCACTTCCCACTACGCAAGTCTCTCTGGGCTGCTGTTCACTCCCAGGAGCTGGACAGTCCTCTCCATCTTTCTGCTTTTTGGTCTACCAGTGTCTGTGTGGCTTCTTCAGTGTTCCTTGGTTAAAGAGTCCTCTTAGTTTAGTCCACAGTTGGTTTTTCCAGATAATAGTTCTTAAAATTAAGTTGTAATCCACTTTGGTTCTGGGAGGTGGAAGTTGGTACGTCTGCCTATTCCATCACCATCTTGCCGTGCTCAGCATTCAACTATTTAAATGTTTTTACAGCTAGTTGGCATTAAAGAAAGAGAGAAAGAAAGAATGAAGGAGAGAGAGAGAGAGAGAGAAGGAAGAAAGAAAGAAAAAAAGAAAGAGAAAGAGAGAAAGAGAAAGAAAGTTTTGTGGAAAATTTAAGTTAAAGTTCATAGATTTAAGAATTTGAATTTTTAGATCCAGAAGGAACCTTACAGATCTTGTTTTTCTCTGTTTCTTAAGAAGAAATCTGAGGAGACATAGCAAGGATTCATAGAGTTGAAATGCGATAGAGAACCTAGATTCCTGACTGAGGCACTCTTTACCAAATTGTTTCCAGTGTTTGTCCTAGAAAAAAGTGTAAGTTTGGATTCACTTTTTTAAATTCACTCAACAAATAATATTAGTATGGCAAGTAAATACAGGGAGTGTAACAGGTGTCTGTAGACCAACTCAAGTGATATGTTCGGGATACAGTGAGTTGTGTCAGTGAGGTCTCTTGCCCTTGAGGAGCTTAATTTTAATGTAAGAATAAGCAAAATGGAAGATCTGGGTGAGCAGTATGGCAGGAAATAGTGACAGGGAATCTTACAAGCAGGCCATGGAGAGGTTTTCATTTTGTTGTAAATATGGTGGAATCTTGAAGTCCTGGAGCCTGGAACTAATGTCATACAATTAATGACATTAGTTAGTCTTTGCCTCAGATATCAAGGGAAAATAATTGAACTTTCCACCTTGGAAAGTTTTTCTCTTTAGAACTTTTTTTGCTCTGGTAATATTTTGAAAAGTATATTTGTCTATCATAATATTTATTCTGTAAAATTTGCTTTTAATGTTTAGAAATAGAATGATCTCATTTAAATGGTTTTCTTTTATATGACATATATATAAAACTATATGGTTTTTTATGGGGTGTGATATATTAAAATTTTAGACCATCCAAAATCATATAGTGCTTTTGAAATTCAAGATATCATTTCACAACCCCTCTCAGCCTCTTCCCAATATTTAGGTTATATATTTACTTTTTTTAAAAAATAGATATATGTGTATTTTTATATTACATTTCTTTTTAATGCTGGTGACTTGAAAATTTCATACTTGTGGAATTTAAATTAGCCCCCAACTCTTCCTGTCAGCTTACTTACCTGTACATTTTTTTATTTGTAATGGGCCTCATTCATTCTATGTTCCAGATTCTGGCATGGGTGGGATAGGTGACTCATCCATCCTGCAAACTAAAAATTTATCAGTTTTATTTTGAGAATGTTCTTAGGTTGCATATTCCAACTTTTTCTGAATGTTATTATTGTAATCATTACCAGCAACCTCAATACATTTTGAGGAATGTCTATTTTGCTTTTAAATTTAATTTAATGAAAAAGTTACTTCAGTGATCAGTACCACTATTGGCTTAATTTAGTTGTTTAATGTGTTTCAGATTCATACCTGTCTTTGATTCTGTCATATTTAGACAGTGTATTTATTTTTTGCTTTAATATCCCCTATAGTATTTTTAAACTTTCTATTTCTTTGTTATTACTTAATTTTGGCTGATTACTGTTCACTCCTCCCTCCCCCCTTGCAGTGGGCTTATTTCAGACTGTTTTGTATCATAATTAGTGGTAGAAATATACATAGAGGCTTAACAGTGAATCTAATATTTAAGAGCTAGAATAATTTCTTCAATTTTCTTTTGATCAATATTATAAATTTACTTTTCATGTTAACTTTAAAACATTCTTTTCTTAATATGTTAAATTCTTTTTTTTTCTTTTGTATTTTTCTGAAGTTGGAAACAGGGAGGCAGTCAGACAGACTCCCGCATGCACCCGACCGGGATCACCCGGCATGCCCACCAGGGGGCGATGCTCTACCCATCTGAGGCATTACTCCGTTGCAACCAGGCCATTCCAGCGCCTGAGGCAGAGGCCATGGAGCCATCCTCAGCACCCGGACCAACATTGCTCCAATGGAGCCTTGGCTGTGGGAGGGGAAGGGAGAGATAGAGAGGAAGGAGAGGGGGAGGGGTGGAGAAGCAGATGGGCACTTCTCCTGTGTACCCTGGCCGGGAATCCAACCTGGGACTCCCACACGCAAGGCCGACGCTCTACCACTGAGCCAACCTTTCCTGTGTAGAATTAATGTTCTAGTTTATCCACAAGGTAGATCTAAAGAGTTATTCTATTTTAATTACCTGAAGAACTGGAGAAATTATCTGAATTGATTAAAATATTGATTTCTTCATCAAACATAATATGACTAGGTAAAACTCTTGTTTTTTGCAAGGATATGTCTGGTACATGGCGGGCAACGAGACCTGCAGGAAGAAACAAGAAGGGGACAGGTTCAGGGGACTTGCCCAGGACAAGCTGCCACTCTCATGGGGTACCTTAGAGCTTAGAAGAGAGAGGGGGGCAAGGGAAAAATGCCTTGGGAGGAAGAAGAAAAAGAGGGGAGTGGAAAAAAAAGGCTCGGGACTACTCACCAAAGGAGAGCACACTGGGACCTCTGTCCTAAGGGATTTTAAGGGTGGGGATTTGGGGGAGGTCCCAGAGGAGGATCTTAACAGAATACTTATCAACTTTTTAGGTATGTTTTTTTAGGGTTATGTTCTCCACTGATTGGTTGGCACCAAGTCATGGGGTCATTAGTTACTTCAGTGGGTCCTGAGGTCAGCCTGGCTTTCCTTTGTCTGTTTTGCTGCGTGTCAGGGTGTGGAGCTGACACAACTGAGGCTTAGATGTCATCTCTAGGGGATAATGTTAAGTGCCATTCTTCAACTTTCTTGTTTGTTCCTCCTCTCAGGGGGTCTAAAACCACATGACTTGTGATATCCTAGGGGAAGAAAGGTCAGGATAGGTCTGAATTCCATGACCAGAACATGAGATGAGTATATCTAAACTGCAAGAGCAGCTAAGGGAGGAAAGGTCACCCTGGGGGGTGAGGTCCTTATTTCCCCAGTTTTACCCACTGCTAGGCACCTGGGGCTCTCCACCCTGGTGGCCTTCTGTGCCTGGCCTATAGTCCTTGCTCTGCTCATGTCTGTCTAACTGCCTACCACATGTCTATTAAGTTCATAATTTAAAATCTTTTCTTATGATTCAGTAATGCAAAAGTACAAAATATTTAAGCCCTTAGTATATAATGTATTCAGTGTCATTCAAGTCCTATTTTCCTTCTAATTCTTCATCCACTCAATACTTCTGTGTCATATCATGCTCAAAGAGAAAATAGCAGCTTAAGCCAATTAACACAGGAGACTCAACAGTGCTCTTATTGTCATTGTAACTGAATCATTGTTTAATAGTCAACCTGGCCTTACACCCTGACCAGCACAACTATGGCTGGGTGAAGGCTCAGCAGCTTTTTCTCTCTATTCATTATTCACTAATTTGGCATGACTGCTGCAGCTGCTTTGATGGAGTTCCATTTCTAATTAATGCAAGTGGTTTAGTGAAAAGGAGGCTTTACTTATTGGAGTCGGAACTGGTAACCAGCCTTAACTAACGGAGCTAACACAGAATGCTTAGATTCCAGTGGTCAACTAGGGTTAAAGGGGCAACATTACTTTTTAATCCATAGAGTGACTGCAAGTCCCTGTTTTAAATAATATGTTTGTAATAGTTGTCCAAAAGGAAAGGATGCATTTAGAAGTGGAAATTTTTAAAGGTACACACATACATACTGGAGAATTGTGTACAAAGCAATGGGCTCTAGATATTGAGGAATCTGGCTCATTTCACAAGAACTCATTCATTAAACTTCATTAGTGAGATAGAAATACCAATTGTAAACCTATGGGTCTCAGTGAACCATTTTTATTCATTATCAACTAATTTTCTCATTGTTTTGTGAGACACAAAACATATTCAAGAGCAAGGGAAGTAAACCTCGCCACAGTGTGATGGTGAACCAAGCGTCTCCATGAGTGTGTTCCATCTGAATTGTGCAACTTGTTAAGCTAGTTTTTATTGCAATTTAGGTAAAATATGTATACTTGTAATTTCTGAACACTTTACTCTTAGTATAAATAGTTTTACATTAATAACGTGAAAAAATAAAACGTTTAAAACAAATGCATTAGTATAAATATCAATTCTGAGAGTTTGTAGTCTGAGATAAATATGTTAAATATTTAAAAGTCTTTTCTGTCTGCCACAGACTTGTCATTCTGGCTTTCCAAATTAAATGTACTAATATGTCCTACTTGTGAAACTGAATGACCTACCCATCCAACAGGAGCCAGTCCCACTGTCTGTGAGTGATCTAATCTGTTATTTAATGACTGAAATCATATTGAGACAAATAGTCTAAGACAGATGCTGCTCTTGTTCCACTTACACGTTCTACTAAATGCATTTGAATACATTTGAGAATCAATCTTCCCAGTTTCTTTGTACACATTTATATAAGGTGGTCTGGAGAATTCAAAAGAGATATTTTGGGGGGGAAATGTTTAAAAAGATATACAATAACTTAAACAAGAAAATCTAAATTCCAGGAAATAATTTATTTTAAAAATTTAACACATTCAACAATATATGTTAAGTAGCTTTTCCTCAAATTCCTTATCTCAGTCATTTCCTTTGTGCTAATATTTGCTATATTTTAATTATACTGTATAATGACAATATATTAATATAGGTAAAGACATTGATTATAATGGCATCAGAAATGATAATTTAATAAGTTTAAGTAAGTAAGTTATTTATATGTAAAAATTCCATTATTTTCATGAAATTATTTCAATGTATGGAGACTATAAAAAGGTAGAGCCATGGAGAACAGTAGTACTGTATTAGTTTTCCTTAATATATATATTTGGCAACTGCACATTTAAACTAGTCTTGATACATAATTACACAAGTTAAGAAGTACATTGTTATTTTAAAATTATTTCTAAAAGCCCTTTGGTGATTTATAAGTGAAAGAATCTCTAAATTATATCAAAATGAATCAATATATTTACAATTTTTAGCTGTGAGAGAATTCAAAGGAAATATAATCAACTTTTACCTTAGGAAGGTAACATATAATGCTTAATAGCACCCCAGAAAAGACTTAAAAGAAAAATTAATATTGTTTCTGATTAAAATATAGTACATGCTCTTTGTGTTGCTAAAAAACCGGAGCACACAAACATAAATACAGTTATATCTCATAACTACAAAACCAGTGCGAGTGCTGAAAACATTTCCTATGTACTCATCCATGCACATTCCTTTACCTCTTTCCTCTCAAAATAAGCAGGCTCTTTTTTTCCTTTTTGAGTAACATTTAGTTTTTAAACCTTGAGAATTTTAAACAAACATAGCATATATGTATATCCTCTATAATTACTCTTTTATATTATGTCTGTCATTATTATTGTGATCATTTTACTACTGTTAGACATTTGTTTCCAGATTTAGATCTTAAATGACATTTCTAGGAAAGTTAATATCAGTAAATACTCTTGTTCACTCTACCAACTAGATATTTTTGAATGAATTAATGAATGGAATATTTGCACATTTTCACCTATTTCTAACCCTAATTATTACATGCAGATCACCATCTGTTATCTAATCCTTCTACTTTTCTAAAACTTGCTAGAAGTAGATGTAAATGGGATTTCTAGGAAATATATGCTTACAAAAATGTTATTAAAATTATAGAAATAAACTTTATTTTTTTATAACCAAAATGGCTTTATAGATTTAGTTTGAAGATTTTTAATTTAAGATAGGAGAGGATATTAGATGCATCAAAGAGATTCTTTCAAAAGACATTCTCCCCTTTGTGATTAGCTCCTCTGTTGGTGGGTGAGGAGGCTCTCAAGTAATTCTGATTGACGAGTAAGAACCACACCTGTGCCCAGAACCTTTCGTATAGGAGTGAAAACCCAGGAACCTAGGGAACAGGACTAGCCCAAGGTCGAAAGGTAGAAGCAGGTCTCCTGCTGTCTACACTTTCCACTCTGCTCTTTGATGGTATTTTGTAAATACTGTATGTTTTTTGTAATAGAGAGTATACTTAAAAAAATTTTTTTTCAGAGTTATATAAGCTTGAGAGTGCTGTGTTAAACAATTTTTTTAGTGACACTTATTTCAGAATCTTTGATATCCAATGTGCTTTGTTATATTCTCTTAATAGAAAACTAACCAGTAGTAGCATTTTCTCAGTTTATTTCAGGATGGAGCTAATCTTAGAGTATCATGAAGGACTGCTGTCTTTTGAAAAACCCTTTGACAAATATTATTTGCCATATTACCCTGTGCATGCATGGCAATACTAAAACTATCAGGTGCATGGAGGTGGGAAATTTTAGGTACCCGTAAAAAAGCTTATTACTAATCAACCCTAATTTTTTATGAGTAGTTCCACTAAAGAAAAACATATGCCTAATTTAAACAATTGACACTTTAAAGCAGTGGACTTCCAATCTTAGTGTTAATCAGAATCACCTGTAGGGTTTGTTGAATTACAGATTGCTCGGTTCACTCATGGTCGTTCTGATTGACTAGGTCTTGGAGGGGCTTGAGAGCCTGTATTCTAAAAACTTGTCCTGGATGCGGAAGCTGCTTCTCCAAGGACCACACTCGGGGAAGACACGGCTTTAAAGTAAATGTTGAAAATTTTCAGTAATTCAGAATGTTTGCAGCCAAGAAGAGTAATTTTTACATTTCGCAATCAAGGCAGGTGTATTAGGTTAAGCATTTGTGTTTGCTATGTGGTTTCTCTGTAACAGTTCATCTTCACTCTTGTCCTTCACATTACACACACTTAACCCGTTTTAGAAGAGTATAAGTTGTGATTTTACCATGTAGGTCTGTTGTTAAATTTTAGAACTCAATACTACTATTTGTTATTTTGAATGTTCAGTTTGTTGATGGAAGAACAATTCTATCATTGTGGCTTTCATATAAATAGAAAATAGTGATCTATTTTCCAATATTTTTATCAATGACAGATTTTACAATTGAAATCACACATATCCAAGTTTATGTGTATATATACACACACAATCAGATCTAACCAAACCACAATTTTCATAATGTAGTTTTCTCCCTTATGTAGAGAAATTTCAAATTTTCTTTCTTTTATGTTTCATTTAAAAATGATTTGGTCATGATCTATTAAATTGACTTTATTATCTAAAAATGGTTCAGACCTTCAGCTTTAGAAGCTATTATTAAAGAAATAATAATAATAAAAAAAAACCTCATTGCTCATATTTCTATCTAAATAATCTTATCAATGTTGCAGTATCCCTACAGGAAAAAAATGTGTGTGTGTGTGTGTGTGTAAAATTATTAAAATATCTCTGGATACTAATGTGTTACATGGCCATATAAATATTCAGAGTCCTATGGAAATTTGCACACCATCACTTTTTTTTTTGTCTCAAGTAACAGTTATTTGAGAACATTTTTTTTATAAATAAATTTTTATTAATGTTAATGGGGTGACATCAATAAATCAGTGTACATATATTCAGAGAAAACATGTCCAGGTTATCTTGTCATTCAATTATGTTGCATACCCATCACCCAAAGTCAGATTGTCCTCTGTCACCTTCTATCTAGTTTTCTTTATGTTCCTCCCCCTTCCCCTCTCCCTCCTTCCCTCCCACGCCCCCCCACCCCCCCGTAACCACCACACTCTTGTCCATGTCTCTTAGTTTCGATTTTATGTCCCACCAATGTATGGAATCATGTATTATTGTTTTTTTCTGATTTACTTATTTCACTCCATATAATGTTATCAAGATCCCACCATTTTGTTGTAAATGATCCAATGTCATCATTTCTTATGGCTGAGTAGTATTCCATAGTGCCATGTCTTCTTTATCCAGTCATCTATTGACGGGCTTTTTGGTTGTTTCCATGTCTTGGCCACTGTGAACAATGCTGCAATGAACATGGGGCTGCATGTGTCTTTACATATCAATATTTCTGAGTTTTGGGGGTATATACCCAGTAGAGGGATTGCTGGGTCATAAGGTAGTTCTATTTTCAGTTTTTTGAGGAACCACCATACTTTCTCCCGTAATGGTTGTACTACTTTACGGTACCACCAACAGTGTATGAGGGTTCCTTTTTCTCCACAACCTCTCCAACATCTGCTATTACCTGTCTTGTTGATAATAGCTAATCTAACAAGTGTGAGGTGGTATCTCATTGTAGTTTTGATTTGCATTTCTCTAATAACTAAAGAAGATGAGCATCTTTTCATATATCTGTTGGCCATTTGTATTTCTTCCTGGGAGAAGTGTCTGTTCATGTCCTCTTCCCATTTTTTTACTGGATTGTTTGTTTATTTGTTGTTGAATTTTATGAGTTCTTTTGTAAATTTTGGATATTAGGCCACCATCACTTCTTTATAGACCTCCTGGATTTATGTTGCACATTCTTTTAGCCTCCTTATGAAATTTTCTGGTTGTCCACTTAAGTCTTCTCCATTGTTTATTATTTTTATTACTTTAGTGTGCTGCCAAAATACTCAACTGATGTGATTTTTTTCCATTTTGTTTCGAGGTAATCACCTTGGGAATATGGAAAACAGTGTCTAAAATGGATGAGTGTGAATTTAATGAAATAAAAAAGGTTAGGAAAGTGTTAACTATATTTCTACTGGAAATAAAAAGGTTCAACACAATTAGTCAAAAACAATTGTTCTAGAGGTTCATTTTGAATAAATGAATGAGATTCTTACAGCCTTGCCAAAGGAGGGCAATAGGTAATTCAGTATCAAAAGTATAGAGTTCAAAGAGATAGAAAATGAATCTTCAACCTATAACTTCTGTGGGATTTTCCTGAATCATTATTGACTGGATCTTGGCTTCTACCTTGGGCGACAAACTATTTAAGTTAGTATATAATTATACTTAGAGTTACAGTATACTTTAAAAAAATTTTCATTCACCTAGGAAACATGCAAAAGTCAAGGGAGTAGGACTTTCATTGCTATCTTTTTGCAGTCATGTGTACCCTTAGTTGTCCAGCCCAGCATATTCCTCAACTGCAGAATATATATTTGGTAACATAAAAGTGAAATTTCCTCCAACAGCGTAGTTTTAATTTAGTTGTATTTAAAAATACATATCTTGTTCTTTCTCCCTCTCTCTTCCTCCCTCCCTCCCTCCCTCCCTTCCTTCCTTCTTTCTTTTCTTTTCTTTTCTTTTCTTCTTTTCTTTTTCTTTTTGACAGAGACACAGAGAGACAGAGAGAGGGACAGACAGACAGAGAGAGAGAGAGATGAGAAGCATCAACTCTTCATTGCAGAACCTTAGTTGTTCATTGATTGCTTTCTCAGATGTGCCTTGACCAGAGTGGAGGGGGGTGGGGGGATACAGCAGACTGAGTGACCTCTTGTTCAAGTTAGTGACCACAAGATCAAGCTGGTGAGCCTTGCTCAAACAAGATGAGCCCGTGCTCAAGATGGTGACCTCAGGGTTTTGAACCTGGTGCCCTCCATGTCCCAGTTCAACGCTCTATCCACTGCACCACCACCTGGTCAGGTCAGATCCTGTTCTTTAAATGTACATTTTAATAAGTACTATACATTGGAAAGCTCTGGTTTGGTTAGGATGATCCTGAGGTGTAACTCCACCATTGAGCAAATTAGGAGAATAAATCTGATGTCATCATGGTACTATATTTTAAAATATTTTCTTAGTTCCTTTTTGAAGAATATGCATTTGGCAAATGACATGAATGTGAGAATATCTGTGTTAGCATAAGTTGTAATATTCTGATGTTTCTCTTTTCCTATGTAGCCCGAAAAAAATGATAGTGAGCCGGGCAGCCAGAGGATAAAGCCTGTTTTTACTGAAGATGCTAATTTTGGACGACAAATATCCTATCAGCACGCAGCGGTTCATATTCCCACTGACATCTACGAGGGCTGTAAGTAAATGAATGTGAACATTCAATGTTCAAATACCGTGTTCTTTTCTATCTTACGTGTCTGATTTTTTCTAAAGGAGCTGATATCATACTGTTTTTATTTTTTACATGTCTTGTAAGAGTCTGTGGTCAACGCTGATTGTATAAGGAGAAAACCTGATTTTCATGAGCTGTTTATGGTCAGATGGCCTCAATGGATGATAAATGCAGGAGAGTCTGTATTCATGGGCATGTTCTTCTACTCTGTTGTTTAGTAAATAATTCTGCTTTCCAAATTGGCATTAATAACTTAAAAAGTAATGGATATATTCTTTAAAAATCTAAGCTATGTGACACAAGTGCAAACATGCAAATATTCTTGTACAAACTAGCAAATTAAGAGAGATGTGTATTTTAGACTCCAGTTCTTACCACATATTAACATGTTTTTAGGTCACTGTCACTCTCTATCTTTTGCTGCCTTACGTAGGATATAGGTCAAAGATCCCTCCTTTCCAATACATTGTGGGCTCAAGATAAAAAGAGGTGTTAGGGAAAGGAATAAACAAAAGACCTAAGGAAGTCAAAAACCACTAAATGGAAGATTTGAGGAAGATTGGATTGAGAAGTCTTACCTGAAGAAGGGAGGAGAATAAGTTATTTAGGAAGATATAGGGGAAGAAACGTATGTTAGTGATCTTTCTCAGAAACACTATCTATAATGAAGGCAGAGCCTGAGCGTTCTAACTAGGAATTCCCCAAACAAAAGCCCAGTCATCTACGAGGAGCAGCTGCGACCCAGAGAACAGTAGCTCAGTCATAGCTCTGGTCTTCGGAGTTACCCATTCTATAACCAGCTTACTCCCACACTCCCTTATACCCTGCCTTTTTCATAGAAAATGGCAAGGAAAAAGAATGACTTGACATTTTTTAAAGTACTTAGACAATACTAAGTACTATGGTTATGTTTTTTTTTTTTTTTTTTTTAAATAATTTTACCTACCTTATTTTGTTTCAAATTTTCATTACTTATTGTTTGTTGGATATGTCAATAAGGTAATAATCATATTATTCTAAAATTATGTTTTTATTGAATTTGCTTTAGAAGAGCAAACTGGATGGATGGATATAGAAATTCTGAGTCAAAACATTTTTTTTTACCAGTACTCTGTGGCTAGCATGGCACTCTTTGCCAACTGAGATTACTATATTGAACAAACTTGAATTCAATGTCAGTGTTTTTAATGTGTTAGAAAGCTTTTGTGACTGTGTTTCTGTTTTTGTGCCTCTTATTTGCAGTTTTTTTCCTTATTCCTGTGGTTCTGTACTTTTCAACAAGATATCAAAGTCATTTTTTTCCAAGAAGTTTTAATCTGTGAAAACTTTGTTTATATATGTGTGTGTGTGTGTGTGTGTGTGTGTGTGTGTGTGTGTGTGTATATGACTTGTATGTAAAGTTAATTAAGAAAATAAATAACAACAAAAAGTGGCCCTGGCCAGTTGGCTCAGTTTTTAGAGTGTTGGCAGGCATATGGAGGTCCTGGGTTTGATTCCTGGTCAGGGCACACAGGAGAAGCGCCCATCTGCTTCTCCTTCCCACCCCTCCCCCTTCTCTTTCTCTCTTTCTCTCTCTTCCCCTACTGCAGCCTCGACTTGATTAACTTGAGTGCATTGCCTGGGGCTCCGAGGATGGCTCCATAGAGCATCTGCTTTGGGTGCTAAAAATACCTCAGTTGTGAGCCTGGTCCCAGATGGGCAGATCATCAGCCCCAGACAGGGGTTACAAGATGGATCCCAGTCTGGGTGCATGCAGGAGTCTGTCTCTCTATCTCCCCTCCTCTCACTTGAAAAAGAAGGAAAACAACAAACAAACACAAAACAAAAACAATGATTGAGCCTGACCAGGTGGTGGTTCAGTGGATAGAGCGTCGGACTGGGATGCCGAGGACCCAGGTTTGAGACCCGAGTTCGCCAGTTTGAGCGCGGGCTCATCTGGTTTGAGCAAAGTTCACCAGCTTGGACCCAAGGTCGCTGGCTCGAGCAAGGGGTTACTTGGTCTGCTGAAGGCCCACGGTGAAGGCACATATGAGAAAGCAATCAATGAACAACTAAGGTGTCACAACGAAAAACTGATGATTGATGCTTCTCATCTCTCTTCATTCCTCTCTGTCCCTATCTATCCCTCTCTCTGACTCTCTCTGTCTCTGTTAAATCAAAACAAAACAAAACAAAACAAAACAAAAAACAAAAAACAAAACAATGATTGAAACAAATGTGATGTGACCAGAATCCTTTCTACTTACCTATTCCCTTATGTTCTTTAATAGAAAACCTTCTGTTGTCCACTACAGGTAGTTTAATAGATTCTCTGAGCCACTTCATAGGTTATTGTTTGAATGTCCCACTCAAAGTAAAGAAAAATGCAAAGGTTGATTGTAGGTAATTTTAATGTCCTCTCTTGTGGATCTAGCCTCTGCAGGAAGGTGAGGGTTGTTTCTGAGAGCTTCGCCTCCCTTTCCCCTGTCCACAGCCCGTGCTTTGCAGGACATGGGCAGCCTTTCCTAGCGTAACCTAAGAGGAGGCCGGCTTGAACTTACTTCCTGGACTAGATAGCTCCAGACATACCATTTCAGCCCTTTCAGGGTAAAGGCTCAGCTGCCCACCCCCACTGACCTAAACTCACCCCACTTCCCTCCCTTCAGATGCACAGAATATTTAATGAGGTTCTTCACACTCACTTTCACTTATACAAGCAGCAGTCTTTTTGCCACTCTATAGGTAAATTTTCTTGGAGTTCAGGCCATCCAATAGTGATTATCCAGAAATCCTCTAATTTTCTGTTATATTCTGAAGTATATCAGAACTACTTCACACATTTGAAAACTGTTTTTTTTTTCTAAAGCTATAATCCATGGTGATAAAAATTTTAATATTGCATACATATTTAACATACAAAATAAAAATCTCTAGCAATAGCATCTCCTAAAGCTAATCATGGCTAACAGTTTGGGGCGTAGTCCTATAAAGTATTTTTTAAATTAAAGACCCTAACTCATAAAATAACCCAAATGTGATTTTTTATAATGTTCTTCAGATTCTTCCCCTCCCCCATGACCGTCCCCCTGACTTAAAAGAGAGAGATACTTTTGTTAATCTATTAAAAGGCTGAAAATTGAGTTGACAAAAATTTCTCTTTAGGAGTAGGTTACCCAGAGAATATAAAAATAGATGTTGTTTAAGAAGCAAAGATAAGTGAAAAAAATATTTTTTTATTTTTTTACATAGATAACTAGAACCCAAACTAATTAAAGCCTAATTTACCAATGTGGTAAATTACCTTGTGCATACATTTTACAAATGCCTAAGGTTGGTAGACTCTATAATTCCATTGACCTGATTAATAATGATAACCATTTAATGAGTTTACTAGTTGATGGGCTCCATGCTAAGCTTTCTTAATATAATGTTTTCTTTACTGTAATTTTGTTAAATAATTTTGAAAAAGGGGAAATTGAAGTGGAGTCTTTCATGAAAAGCCACATTTGTAAGAAATGGGGTCAGATGTTAAATAAATTCTAATTCTAAACTTTATTCTTTTAAACACTCTGAGAAATAATATTCCTGATATTTTACTTTTGAGTTAATTTTGACTTGGTTATATTATTTAGGAGCCAGGATTGTCCACAGAAGTTAGTAATATACTTGCATAAGAGAATCTTTATTCTCTTATACTTTATGCTCTTTTTTTTTTAGTTGAAATCATGTTCATAACTAATATTTTCATCTATTTTATGCTAAGATGAAATCTGACACATAAAATATATCCAAGCATATATTTTTAAATAACTGACATATAGTATTCACATCTTTTTACAATATTCTACAAGTGTTGTGACTTTGTTATAAATGTTTTTCTTTCCAGTTTCAAAAAAACTATTTGTAAACAACTACAGAAGATAACTTTAATCATTTAGAAAAAAATATATATATTGCTTTACTTTGAAAATAAGAAACTATATAAATAGAAATTTTAAGAGATCATGACACTTTGTTTTAAGGTATAAGTTGTTTTTTTTTTTAAAGAATTTCTGTCTTTGGATTATTTATTTAGTACCACTCATCTTACTATTGGCTTTTCCTTCTTTGCTGAAATCTCATCAGCAAGATTCTGACCCTGCCTGGCCTGTAGTTCTTTAAAATTCATATCCAGTGTTATGGGCTATGTGAGTAAATGACACAGGAGTAAAGTCAGAAATGTTAACAGGATATTGAAAATTTAATAATCATTGGTATTCTTTATGCATATGATTTAATAATTATTGGTATTCTTTATCGGCATATATCTAATTTACAGGATTATTCTAGGTTTATTAATTTAAGAAATGTGGAAATGCAGTTTAACCTATGGCTTAACTGAGGGAAACAACTTTTTTTATTTGAAGACAGTTGTGTAGCTCCTTTCTCATAATCTCATGTTCTAATTTTCCAAATGTGATCATTTTTTGCTCAATGATATATTTAAAGTTTTAGAATAGAATATTTAATTAAAACCCTAATGAAAGTTTGCATTTTTAAGAATTTCATGGTTGATACTTTTATGTTAGAGGGAACACAAATCATACTTAATTTTCAGATCTTATTTATCTGACTAAGAGTATAAAAATAAGCATAGAACTTCATCAATAAGGGTTGATTCTGACAATTTGGTTTTAATCACAGAATCTTATTATTTAATCACTTTAGATTTGAATATAGGGAATGTCTTTATAGACTAGTCTAGTCTCTTATTAATAGATATTTATGTTGACACAAGTATTTATAAAATTATTATAGGTTTAAAATATATGTGTGCATTAATAAGGGACAATAATAAGAACATCAAACTTGCATAACATTTTTAGGTATTGGATACTTTAGTTCTTAAATTTACCTTGTAATGTAAGCAAAGCAATCATTGTAGTCATTTAAGAAATTAAAAAACATACTTTTATCTCAAAGATACATTAATTTTGATAAAAGAATACAGACTGTTCAGGAGTTGTATTGCCCTTAAAACTCTTATATTCTTATTGATAATATTTGCTTTCTATAAGTTGAATTAGTTATAATCACTAATATAATATAATTTATTTTGATTTTGGCTTTATTTTAAAAATATATAGCAATTGTATCTCATATGATGTCAGCATAAAAATGATGGAGGAAAAAGCTGCCCAGCCCTTGACAACAATTAGATAGATATCTTTTCATAATCTCCTGTAAATTTTAGCAACTAATCTGTTCCAAAATATGGCCACCATTTAATTAGAGTGCTAATAATTTATGTATACTGTTTTAAACAACTCATTTTACTTATTACAATAATTAACAAAGTGGGTACTATCCCTTTTACATATTAAGAAAGTTTGTACTCTAACTGATTGACATGCTCGATATAAATCATGCTGACTTCACAGCTGATAATTATAAAAACTGTTGAAAATAACCCCTCCTTAAGATGTTTGATGTTCCTTGGCAAAAGAGTGGATTCAGAAAGTGTGTGTCTACTCATGAATATATATCACTTGTATATTTTTTTAAACATTGCAATCCCAGTATTAATATTTCAATGGAATAATGTTGATATTTGGTACTCCTTCACCAAATACATTTTGTAATGGTGGAAACTTGTACATGATGTTGGTACAATATTCACTTCCATTGTATCTTATTATCTGAATTGTACTAATTACCCTTGACATAAAGAAAACACACGGGGTAGAAACCTTACAGACTTAAATTCAAATAAAGAATTGTGAGTTCTTTGGAAAACAGGCAACCTGAAAGAAATGCAGGCCAGGGAAAGATTAATATGAGTAAAGTGTATTACATAGGGTGTAACTTAGTTGATTTAAAATCAAAATAGGGCCCTGGCTGGTAGGCTTAGCGGTAGAACATCAGCCCAGCATGTGGAAGTCCTGGGTTTGATTCCTGGTCAGGGCACACAGGAGAAGCGCCCATCTGCTTCTCCACCCTTTCCTCTCTCCTTTATATCTCTCTCTTCCCCTCCTGAAGCCAAGGCTCCATTGGAGCAAAGTTGGCCCAGGCGCTGAGGATGGCTCCTTGGCCTCCACCTCAGGTGTTAGAATCACTCCAGCCCAAATGGAGCAATGCCCGAGGGGTCGAGCATCACCCCATGGTGGGTATGCCAGGTAGATCCTGGTTGAGCACATGCAAGAGTCTGTCTGACTGCCTCCCCACTTCTCACTTTGGAAAAATACAAAAAAAATAAATAAATAACTAAATAAAATAAATAAATAAAACCGAAGTAGATTTTCAGAATGTTAACAAAAAAGCAAATTAGACATGAACTATATTTAACCATTATTTTTCACATGTATTTGTTTTTAAAATAAACATTCTTTCCTTTTAAACTACATTGACTATAATAGTTGTTGATACATGTTAATTTCAGTTATCCTAAGAGCACATAATGTTTTAAATTTTTATTTAGCATATTTTATTAATAAGTATTTTGAAGCCCTGGCCGGTTGGCTCAGTGGTAGAGCGTCGGTCTGGCATGTAGAAGTCCCGGGTTCGATTCCCGGCCAGGGCACACAGGAGAAGCGCCCATTTGCTTCTCCACCCCTCCCCCTCTCCTTCCTCTCTGTCTCTCTTCCCCTCCCGCAGCCAAGGCTCCATTGGAGCAAAGATGGCCCGGGCGCTGGGGATGGCTCCTTGGCCTCTGCCCCAGGTGCTAGAGTGGCTCTGGTCGCGGCAGAGCATCGCCCCTTGGTGGGCAGAGCATCGCCTCCTGGTGGGCGTGCTGAGTGGATCCCGGTCGGGTGCATGCGGGAGTCTGTCTGACTGTCTCGCCCGGTTTCCAGCTTCAGAAAAATACAAAAAAAAATAATAATAATAAATAAAATAAAATAAAATAAAAAGGTATTTTGAATTATTTATAGGTTATTTTAGGAAAAAATATAGAAAATCAACAAAATTTTGTTCTGTTCTCATAATACCAAAACAAAATGGATTATATTTATGTGTTAAGAAAGAAATCACTTTTATAATAGAGTAGCATTACAGGTTTGATGTAAAATGTTATTAACTATCTTTAATTGGAATAAAATATAAGAAAGTTTATAATAAGGTAACCAAGATCATACCAGTTTTATTGGACATGGTATTATCATTCAGGTATCACAGAAACAACCAATAATCAAGTGAAATTTGATGGCTAGTTTCAGGTATATTTTTTATGTTAAATATGTAACATGAATGAAAGAATTAAAATGTTATCTTTATTTTACCTCTAACATTATCTTAATTCAGCAAATATTTATTGACTATGTGCCATGCACTTTTCCAAATAATGGCAACATAACATTTAACAAGTAGACAAAAACTTCTGCACTCATGGAATTTATATTCTAGTGGATTAGGAGAAGGGCATAAAATAAATAACAATTAAAATAATGGCATGTATTGTATAATAAATACTCTAGACCAGGGGTAGTCAACCTTTTCATATCTACCACCCACTTTTGTATTTCTGTTAGTAGTAAAATTTTCTAACTGCCCACCAGTTCCACAGTAATGATTTATAAAGTAGGGAAGTAACTTTACTTTATAAAATTTATAAAGCAGAGTTACAGCAAGTTAAAGCATATAATAATAATTACTTACCAAGTACTTCATGCTGGATTTTTGCTAAGTTTGGTAGAATAAATCTTTATAAAACAACTTACTATAGTTAAATCTATCTTTTTATTTATACTTTGGTTGCTCTGCTACCGCCCACCATGAAAGCTGGAATGCCCACTAGTGGGTGGTAGGGACCAGATTACTGCTACTGCTCTAGATAAAAATAAAATAGGGAAAGGATATATAGGTAGTTCATAGCTTAGGAATTGGGGGGTTGATATTTTAAAATAGGTTAATAGGAGAGGCTTTGTGGATAAACATTAGCAGCAGTCTGTAGTTGGAAAGCCTGAGCGTCATAAAGGGACCTGGATAAGAAGGTATAGGCCCAGGGAACAGCTAGCTCAAAGATCCTGAGGTGGGAGCATGGTCAGGGCATCAAGTGCAGGAAGACCCGTGTGGCCAGAGCAGAGTGAGCAAAGGGGGATGAAGCAGGTGCAGCGTCAAAGCCCTTATCATGTAGTTTTGTGGATAATTGCAAAGACTTTAATTTTTACTTTGAGATTTTCTTAGTCCGGGCTGCTGTAACAAAATACCATAAACCGGGCGGCTTAAACAACAGGCATTTCTTACAGTTCTGAAGGCGGGGAAGTCAAGGTCAAGGTGTTGACAGACTTAGTTTGTAGTGAGGTCTTTCACCTGTTTTGCAGATGGCCTCCAACTTGCTGAGAGCTCACATGACCTCTTTTTGTGCTCTGATCTCTTTTCATTTTTATGAGAATACCAATCCCACAGTGGAGGCAAGATGCTAATCCTACTATAAAGGCTCTACCCTCATGACCTCCTCTAATTCTATTGACCTCCTAAATACTTTAGCTCCTAATACTATTATGTTGAGGTTAGGATTTCAACATATGAATTGGGGAAGAACAGAAACATTCAGTTCATAACAGAAATGGAAAGCTATGATGCTTTTGCAGTAAAAATTATATAATCTGCTTTATCTCCATTAAAAAAAAAAAGTGATATTGGATGCTTTAGCAAGAAGAGAGATGGGTGGTATGCCCTTGGACAGAGATTGAAGCCCAAGGTAGTATTCCTAAGAATATTATGTAAACCAAGTATATTTCTGAGATCTGCCTCCTAATTTTATATTTACTTTCAATTTTTTATGACATTATGGTATATTAACAAATTATCTCAGGCCCTGGCCGGTTGGCTCAGCGGTAGAGCGTCGGCCTGGCGTGTGGGGGACTCGGGTTCTATTCCCGGCCAGGGCACATAGGAGAAGCACCCATTTGCTTCTCCACCCCCGCCCCCTCCTTCCTCTCTGTCTCTCTCTTTCCCTCTCGCAGCCAAGGCTCCATTGGAGCAAAGATGGCCCCGGGCGCTGGGGATGGCTCCTTGGCCTCTGCCCCAGGCGCTAGAGTGGCTCTGGTCGCAGCAGAGTGACGCCCCGGAGGGGCAGAGCATCGCCCCCTGGTGGGCAGAGCTTCACCCCTGGTGGGCGTGCCGGGTGGATCCCGGTCGGGCGCATGCGGGAGTCTGTCTGACTGTCTCTTCCCGTTTCCAGCTTCAGAAAAATAAAAAACAAACAAACAAATTATCTCAAAACAGTGTGACATACCAAATTAGTCCTCATAAATAAACCTTATAAATGTACTTTTAATGGAGAAGCTATTGAGATCTTTAAAGAGTAGTGTATGAAGAAAAAGTACAGTTTGGCAAAATAGCAAAAGACCCTCTGTCTATATCTTTCTCCATAATTAAATATTTTTTCTAGTTAAATATATTCCCTGCAAGTTAGTTTCTTTTCTGATAATTTAGTGGTACTTTTAAGAATAGACATAGAAATTCTAGAGGAAAATATGCAGATAAATTTCTTAATTTTTCCTGTTGACATAGATCCTTATACATTGATGCAAATTGCTGAGCTCCTCTTTTGGGCTTGCCTGGGATATTTCTTGTGATAGATTTCTGCTTTAGGATTCACATCACGATGCCACCAGGTTTTGAATTAAACAAACTATGAATGTTTATATATGTTCATACTAGTGTGTTAGCTGTTGTTTTCTGTGCAAAACAAGTAATGAACTAAAGCCATGCTCTATTTTTTTGAAGTAAGAATTTTTTATTTAATTATTATTCTATGTATGAGAATCTTGGTTGAATAGCGTATGATTTTCCGCTAAACTGTGATTTTTTAAATTGCTTTGACTCAACTATATTAAAATTATTTTTCATAATATAAAGGAAATACATGATTTTCTGAAATATAAAATAGTATAAAGGAAAATATAAAACTACAGTACTATTAATACTATATATGTGTGTATGTTCACTGAATATTCTAGTAACAAATATATAATAAGCTAAATAAATATATTAATACTGGAATGTAATATAAAAGTGAGTTAATGAATAAATATAAAGCATATACCTGGCCTTTTAACTTACTGGGAAGATTTATCATATATTTAAAATTATTTTTTAAAATAACTTTTTAATATATGTTCCATAGCTAATTTACCTCTATGTCTCTTCATTATTTTCTTTTAATAAAGTATAAGATCATATTAGAAGTTCAATGCTATTGATATATTTTATTTATATTGTACTTACTATTTAGATTTATACTAGCAATGAATTAGTGTCCTTCTAACTTTAACATTATCAACACTGAATATTACCTTTTAAATAATGTTTTGTCAATGTGTAAAATATTGAAAATAAGTTGGATGAATTTATTGCAGCTGTGTTTCCAGCCATGATGTCACATGGTCCTGCTCTGCACTGGGCTCTGTGGCTGTCGAAGGAGAACACAGGCGCTAGGAGAAGCAGCGGCAGTGTCTGAGGGTTATAACAGGCTTCTTTAGAAGTTACTCAGTGTTACCACATGTCATAATTTCTTAAACAAAAATATACAGGAGTGGACAAAAGTAGGTTTACAGTCATAATACAAATAATTATATGATAATAGTAATACAAAATAAATTTTGTGTTGTGTACTTACTCAGTGAACCCACTTTTGCTAACCCCTGGATATTGTAGAGTTTTTATCTTCACTGTTATAGCCTGCATTTAATTATTATATTTAATTTAACTTTGATAAATATGCAAAATTCAAAATAACAAAATATGTTAAAGTATATTTGAGCAATAAAATCACTAACGTTTAAAAAATATGCAAACATTTACCAAGGTTAGTAAATGAGAGAGAGAAAAATATTAACAGAAGTTTAACTCCAGATAAAATAGAGATTAAGGCCTGACCCATGGTGGTGCAGTGGATAAAGCTCCGACCTAGAATGATGAGATCACCCGTTCAAATCCCTGGGCTTGCCTGGTCAAGGCACACATGGGAGTTGATGCTTCCTGCTCCTCTCCCCTTCTCTTTCTCTCTCTCTCTTCTATAAAATGAATAAAGTCTTAAAAAAATAGAGATTAAAATCGTAAAAGAGATTTCTATATAATTTGATAATAAAGTGTTATAATATATAAAGAAATGGATGAAATTTTAAAATGTAATCCAAATTGACTTGGTCACTCAATAACCATAAAACAAATTAGAAACTTTCAGATTTCTTACCAAAGCTAATAATACTTCACGCTGAGTGATTTCTGTAAAAATTTTGAGATAATACTTTCAAGTTTTAAAAATTTTACTAGAACACAAAAATGTGCCAGGTTTATCAGCTCATATAATTTCTTATAAATATATATATACAGTTTTAAAGAGGGGGGAAGATGGAAAGATAACCATTGAGCCGTCTCACTTGTGAATTATGGTTAAAAATTGAAAACATTTGCCACATGAAGCAGCAACGAAAGAGTAATAAATAAATGACTTCATAATTAAGTATTTTAGATGTCTAATATTATATTCTATATCAATTGTGGCGGACAAAGCATTCAATAAAGTCTTATCCCCATTTGTAATTAAAATCTTATCAAAATACCACTACCAACATCAAAAACTGCTCTGATGATTAAGAGCTGAGAAATCCCCCTTCTTCCTTCTAACCAGTTATTCTTTTTTTTTTCATAGTACTGTAGTTGTTTTCTGTCCTGTTATTTATCACAAATGTTAATATGGATCAAGATACAGTAATACAAAATGTTTTTTAGCAGTAATACAGTCTTTCGTGTGTGTGTGTGTGTGTGTGTGTGTGTGTGTGTGTGTGTGACAGAGACAAGGAGAGACAGACGGATAGATAAGGACAGACAGACAAGAATAAAGAGAGATGAGAAGCATCAATTCTTTGTTGTGGCACCTTATTTGTTCAGTGACTGCTTTTTCATATGTTCCTTGACCAGGGGGCTACAGCAGAGTGAGTGACCACTTGCTCAAGCCAGCGACCTTTGGGTTCAAGCTAGCGACCATGGGGTCATGTCTGTGACCCCACGCTCAAGCCAACAACTTCAGGGTTTTGAACCTGCATTGTCTGCATCCCAGTCAGATGTCCTCTCCAGTGCGTCATCTCCTGGGCAGGCAGCAGTAATACAATCTTAAGTTTTGTGTTCATTTTTTTTAAACCAGGTAATTTACCAAAAAAAAAGTTCCTGCGATTCAGTAGGGTGCACCATTCCACACTAGAGTTGTATGTCTAAGTACTAAAAAAGTGAATGCTTTAAAAAGCTGCCAGTAAGATTTCACCATGTTTATAATATAATAAAGTAACAAAACAGATTCTCTTCTTATTTCACAATGCCATTTCAATTAAAAAGCCTGGAGTCTGTATTATGGAATAAGAAATCCAGTAAGTCCTAAGAAAGGGAACTCTTAAGAAGTACAAGTGATTCTGTAGCAAAATGATGATTGTAAAAAAATAAATAATTAGCTTAAATAATTAACATTATCTCTCAGGAATAGGGCAATAAAATAGTAAAAAAAAATCATAAAAAGACATCAAGGACAAGCAAAATCAGATTTTAATCTAGGATAATTTGATCATGTTTAATAAGAATGGCCCAAAAGGAAGCAATTTCTCCTCTGAGGTAAAGTTTGCGCTCTCTCTAACATTTCTGTAACACGTGTGTTTCATAGTGATACAGTATTCACTGTTTGATAGGAAAATCTTTGACATGGGTAAACCCACATGGTACAGAGACTGGTTCTTTAATTCACTTAAGATTGTAGAGTAGCAGGCTAATTACTAATAACAGTTTTATGGGTTTTATAAATTGCTATTGTCTGAATTTTCCCAATAAAAGTTATGTTGAAATCCTAACCCCGAATGTAATTGTATTTGGAGAGTGGGACTGGGGGAAGGTGAAGGTTAAATGAGGTCAGAAGAGTGAGACTCTAGTCTGGTGGTGTTCTTAGCAGAGGTCCATACATGTGCACACAAAGAAAGGCCAGGTGAGGAATAGTATGAGAAGGCAGGTGTCTGCAAGCCAGGAAGAGAGCTCTCACCAGGAACTCAATAGGTAGTCAGTCACCTTGATCTTGGCTTTCCCAGCCTGCAGAACTGTGAAAAAATAAATCTGTTTTTTAAGCCACTCAGCTGTGGTGTTTGGTTATGGCAGCCTTAGCTAAAATGTAAATTTATTTCCATAAGAAAAATGCTATAAGCTTAAACTCTGGTTTAAAGGAACAAATATAAAACAAACTATGAAAAAGTTAAATTGGATAGTTTACACTTTGTATTAAAATAAATGGCTTAGAAATATTTGGCTGCCAAATTTGGATTTGCCAGCCCCCTTTTTGCATTTTAATTCAGAATCTTGGTTTTTGTGCTTGCCCATTGAAGTGACTGGGCGGTGATGCTCATCAAACTCGATAAATAAATAGACTTGATTGGAAAGACAATTTGCAATTCTAGGCAGAAATAGCAACAATAATTAGTTTACTGGGTATGCAGACTCTGCAAGTGCAGAGATTGAAATCTATAGTTACTGAAGTCTGGTTTGGTGTTGTCATTTTTAAGAGAAGGCAAAGGAATAATGTAACAGCCTGACTTGTTGTTCCATCATTCATCACAGTGCCCTGTGTCATGCTGGAGTCATGCTGACAAGTGTTGTTGTTGTTGTTGTCGTCCTTGCTGCTTACCAGTCTGTGGAGACAATATTGTCCTGCACACATTACAAATTGATCACATTTTTGAATCCTCCCCCGCTGGGTGAATTTCTGAAACATCCCACTTCCTTAATTGAAACTTGAGGGATATTTTAACCTATAATAGTATTTAATAGTATTTAGAATTATAAAATGCCTTTGATATCATTGAGAATTAAATTGTATGTATACTGGCTTTTGAGATAGCTAATATTACAAGATCTGCTTAGCTTTTAGGTGGATGTCTATTATGGTGGTTGCACCTGTCTTCTCTGTCATTTACCATGTGAACTACTCATTAGAACACAGCACATTTTCTAACTGTTTCTATAGGCAATATAATTATATCAAAATTCGTAAGATGAGAGTGGTTTGCTGGCCAAATAAATTTGGGAAATGTAGTATTTTATAGCCCCCCTTTTTGGAGAGTCATAGGACACATTACTTTTAACAGCTCAGAGAAAACCTGCTATAAATAAACAATTGAAGTTGTTTACTCAATGCATATTTATTTGGCCATGTAACATTAACATCCAACAAGTATGTATTTTATTTAATTCACATAATTACTTTATCTGAAATATTTTATATTGGCAAGTGGGCACAATACCATTGATAAAATGTATAACTTGTTTTGATTTCTATATAAATCACTTTGTTGGACAAGTGTGATGTGTTTGTTATGAAAATACTATTGAGTATTAGAGTCCTATCCCATTCAACAAACACTTTTAATTTTTCACCAAATCCTTCTAGATTTTTCTACATCAGAAGATTTGAGATGCGAATTATAGGTTTGATCTCAGCTTAGAAGGAAACCTCATGCTCTACTGTATAAGCAATGCCCTGTAGGAGAAGCCAAAATGACCTTAAGAAAAATTTATTTTGTTAGACTTAAACTTTTTCAGTGAAAAATGTGGATAAAAATGACTTAGTGACTCTAAAATAATAAAATGACCTTCCTCACTTTCAGTCATAAAAAGTCTCCCCCAAAATGGAGGTTTTAATTCATAAATTAATATGTCTGTTTCCATATAATAATAAAAAATATCACATTTGAGATAGTGTTGCCTCTTCTTCCCTACCCTAGATTAAAATGGAAGCCTACATTGGAGAAGGGGCAAGGGGCGGGACATTTACAAGCTGCTATGTGAGTTTTACCTCCACCATGTCACATGTTGGGGGAGGCAGGAAGAGGACAAGCTGGGTGACTTAGGGCAGGGCTGGGTAGATGATAGGTCTTGTGGATAATTATACCTGTACTGATTCTTTCTCTTGGGAAGTGGTCTTATGAGTTATTTAGAGATTTCTTGCTGGGCTCTTCTCTTCTGTAGTTTTTTGACCAGTAGACACACATTTCTATATTGTGTGAAAATTTACTGCAATTTGGTTCCATGGCCCTGACTGGCATTTTGTGCTTGCCACACCATAACCTCACCATGGTTGCCTCACCATAACCATCCAGGATACTGTAGAATACTGACATCCTTCATACTTCATGTCTGTCTTAGCAGATAATATCAAGTCAGCCAAGATTTGGGTATAAAACATTGCATGGTTCTTAACATTCTGCTATATGCCTCTTGTGTTATATTTAATTGTAAAGTCTATCTTCCCATGTTGCATATTTGGTCAAATATATAAGAAATAGCTAATAGAAAGTCTGTTATTCTCAGAAGCCTCATGAAGGACGTTCAGTGAGTCAAGAGTACTTAGTAAAGTTTTTAAGAGCCCTATAGCCAAATAGCTGGGTTGGTTAGAGCACATCCCATAGTGCAGAGGTTGCCAGTTGATTCTGGTCAGAGCACATACAGGAACAGATCAATGTTTTTGTCTGTCTCTCTTTCCTTTTCTCTCTCTTTAAAAATCAATAAGTATATTTAAAAAAGGTTTTTAAAGAATTTATATCATGATTAATCTTGGTATTGAGCCCCTCTTTCTCATCTAAAAGGATAATGCCCATTTCTATGGCCCACATCCCAGCACTGTGTTTAGCATGCATATAACTCCCTAAGGAATATACAGATTTTTATGTCACTTACAGAAGCTGACATTTATTTCTCGGTGCTTTTCCTTAAGGAGGAGACGAAATATTGTACAATATGTTAGTTAAATGTTTTAAATTCGTATTCACTTTTATATTTCATTAGGAGTTTGTTATAAATAAAATATCCTCCAATTATTTTAGACTATTACTGAAGAAGAAATTCAGGGATTTGTTAAAGATCCAGTTATTGCTACATTTCTTATTTTGTAGTGGGGAATGCAAATTAAAATGTGCTGTTTCTTTGTTTCTAAAAAGAGGATAAAATGAGAACAGAGAGAGAAGATATAAAAAAGAAGGGGAGCCCAATCAATGCCTCTATAACTTGATAGCTGGAAATCAGAAGTGCTCTTTATGATGGATAACGAGTGACAGGCCATTTCAAAGGTTGGAGAAGAGAGATAATGAAATCTTAAATTAGAATAGCTTCAAAAACAAACTGACAATACTGTTCACAGCAAATTAAAAAGGGATTGACAATTGGAGAGGAAATGGAGGGATGGAATTTGAGATGAGAAGATTTTAATTATCTGGCATTTGCTTCATGGATAAAGTCTCATGCAGATTTCTCCTTAGAGACAAAGAGTCATTTAAAAGGTATTTCTACAATCCTGTTCAAAAGAGAAAGACTTTAAGTGGATTAAAGATTTTAAAAACTAACTGTATGTTGTCTCAGGATACAGAAAGCGGATTTTAAAAGTATGGGGCTACGAGCTATGCTAGGATTGAGATGGCACTGTGTCATATTTATTGTGATTAGAGCAAATCAAGTCATATACAAATTTAACTGAATGCATAACACATGACACATTTTAAAAATACTGCTTGAGATATGTCACATTGTAAAGGGGGCACCAAAGGCATTACTCATTGATTCAGTCATGTGTTAACATTTTCTTTTCACTTGTTTCTTGCAAATGATAGTAACTAGAAGCTGTGAGGAAATTCATGGTAGTCTCCCATGGACACTGGGGCCCTTCATTATCTTACAGTCCCCCAGTCAGGGACATGACTGAAGAGCTGTCCCCATTACGACCCTGTGGAGACCAGTTGTTTCTATACTTTTTTGGTCATCACCATCCCTGGCAGGTAAATACATTGGTAATGATTACACTACTCTTGGAATAGAGCACAAGTCCCCAGGAGAGTTATGCAAGTAGTTAGTGGAAGGCTTTAATTTTTGAAAGAAACAAACTTTATATGGGGTTGGATCTTTTATTCTTAAAATGGCTTCTCTTTTTAATTTGTATCTTTTCTAAATCACAGGGCTCCTTTGACCCATAGAGAACATCCTCATTCTGAATAATGTAATTCTTCTACCCTCATCAGTTATCATTTTCATCCCAAAGCTTGAAAGAAAAAAAAAAAAAACCAAATAGAAAAAACTAGTTTCAGTCATTTCTTTTCAGTATATGTATGTCACATTTCCCATTTCCAATAGAAGGGCTAATGGATAAAATTATTCTGTTTTTATTTATCATTTTTTATTTGAAGCAATTACATTAAGTTTAAAATGACATCCTTTTTAAATTAAAATGCTTTTGAATAAGTTTCATGCAATTTTCCATATATACTTACTATTTCTGATATTTTTATCTTCCATTTAGAATTACCTTCAATATCAGTTTTCTAGTCTAGAAAAAAAATGAAATGATTACCATGTTAAAAAAGAATAAGTAAACAGCCAAACTTTTTCATCATACTTAATTCTAAGGGAATTATAGCTGTTTAAAAAATGAAGTAATTTCTCAAAGAAACAAAGTATTTACCATCAATTTAAAATGTAATTCAAGCTAATGACTTCCAAAAATGTTTGTGAAAAAGAAGCTTTCATCAAGCATCCAACTGATATAATTTAATGATGACTATCTATAAATTTAAATGATCATGCAAGTGTTCTGTATGTCAATGGAAAAAATATCAAACCTGTAGAGAATTTTTATATGAACTTATTCAAGCCACATTAATCACTCTGCTGAGAAGCAAGGTCGCAAGGTCTCTGGAGAATGACCGTTTTGCAGTGTACTTTATACGTTTAGAGGTAAGGGGGTGTACGGAAGATTACATGGAGGTAGGAGAAGGTAAAGTGCGGATTGAGAGGATAGTCAACAGGATTAGCTTCTCTCTTGAGCTCTTGAGGGTGGTTAGGTTTCCCTGGAGTCTGAAAAAGAGGGATTTCAGAAGTGTGTTAACCTAGGTGCACAGAAACAGTGGGCAGGGCTTGCTTAAGACAAAGATCAACCTTTCCCCAAAGAAGTTACCTATCTGTTAATTGCTACCTGCCATGACCTGCTCAGTTAGAAATTCATGATCAGATCATCCTGTGGAGTTACTCGTAATTAGATTTATTAGAGAACAGTTTTTGTGGAATCATTTTCACGCAGGATACTATTTATTTGTCATTAAGTTCGTGATCATATTTCTTTATTTGTATCTCACTTCTATCACTACATTTTTTTAAAACCAAGTTCTGTTAAAATTTTCTCATAGGAATCCAGATATATTTAATTTATTGTCTAATATTGAGACAATGAATATGTAGATGAATAGTCCTTTAGCTAAAAATTTTGACAAAGTTGTCATCTACCAGACTGTTTTAAAACATATAATACCTCAAAGAATTGTTATGAGGATTAACAGAAAAGATACATAAAATAACTAGACCACTCTTATATGAGTGTTATACTAAAATCTCACTTACTGTATCTATAAGTGGCTTCATTTTCCTAAGAAAAATTTGGGATAGACTATTTTGATCTAATTCTAATGAGAATATTGTCATCTCATAAAAGTTTTTAAGATGGAACTGAGCATATATCCACATCTTTTTTTTTTTATTCATTGAATTAGAAACAACCAGTGTTTAAAAGATATTTTAAAAATCAGAATTGGGCCTGACCAGGCGGTGGCACAGTGGATAGGGTGACAGACTAGGATGCAGAGGACCCAGATTTGAAACCCTGAGGTCCCCACCTTGGGCGCAGGCTCATCCGGCTTGAGCGGGGGCTCACTAGTTTGAGCGCAGGGTCACTGGCTTGAGCAAGGGGTCACTCTCTGTGCAGTAGCCCCCTGGTCAAGGTACATATAAGAAAGCAATCAATAAACAACTAAGGTGCTGCAACAAAGAATTGATGCTTCCCATCTCTCTCCCTTTCTGTCTGTCTCTGTTTGTCCCTATCTCTGTCTCTGTTACAAAACAACAAAACAAAATCGGTTAATGATAGAATTAAATTTATTCTAATACAAATTAATTAAATTAGATTTATTTTATATTGATTACTTTTTTTTCAAAGCTCTTTGTTCAGGATTATTACAGGACCATAAATGGCTAGTAAACATGGACTTTAGTAACTAATTTTGAGATAGGTTTTCATATATTAATGAATAGAATTTGAATCTAAAAATTTCAATATATATGAGCATAATTACTTTGAAGGCCATCAGGTTATTAATATGAAGTCTCTTTTGTGCAAGAGGTTTTAATCTTTGAAGTTCAATTAAGCTTATTAAACATATATTAAAATCATTCTTTTGCTACCATAAAGCCGATTTTTATAAATGAATATAATTAACTATATATATCTGTGCATTTTAATATTTTAAACATAGAGCATTAACTATATTGTTTCTATCACTCTCAAAAAATATGTGCTGGTATTGAAAGCGATACAAATTTGTATGCATTTTAAGGAAGTCTTTATGCAATTGTGCATATGTATGTATGTATGTATATATATGGAAAGAGAAGAGAGAGAAGAGAGAGAGGGAGAGAGAAAGAGACCTAATCTATAATGATCTAATTATAATTATATAGCTGGTATTAATTTAGAATATATGAGAAAATCAGACTATAAAAGTGAAAATAAGACTTGAGTAATTGGAACTTGTGTATTTAGTATATTTTAGTATAACAAACTATAGTATAAGTTATATGTAGTAAACATTAGAAATTATGCAGAAATACTTATTAGGGCTTTATGTCACCTGGTAGCATAATCACAATAGTTTAATATCCTCTCTCTACCTTTCAAGAATTTCAATATTTGGTCAATATTTTCTTTTGTCTTGATCAAAACAGGTCTTTTGCTCTATTCAGAATAGTCTTTTCTATGGAACCATGTCCCACAGATCATTCCAAAAACATTCCTGACTTTCTGTCTTTCATTTTTTGCTAATCTTGTGTTGTTCCACAAAAATCATTATTAATAGAGAAGTCATAATTGTCTAGTTTATAGCTTATATTTCTAATGAATTTAAAAATAATTATTTCATGAATACATCTTCAATCACTGTACTGTATTTTGACAAGAATTAGTAGAGACTGCATTAGTCTACTATACCTGAATCTCTCCTTTAGACACAGGTAGATCACACTGTTTAGTGAGTTATGGTGGAAATGACATGGTGACTTTCAGACTGGTGGATTTAGTTGTCAGCGTTAGACCCTCTGGAAGTCTCTTTCTACCCATGACCAGATGGGTTGAACCAGAATGAGAAAACTGAGGGCCTTGGGTTGAGTGAAAACATACTACAGAGCTTACTCCCTCTTCTACCCCTAGATTATACCAACTGTAAGCAGTGGGTTTGTAGGATATAAAGAACCAGACAAATTACTTTGATGTTTAACTTACTGAAATCATATACATATTCATATGCATATGTGTAACATGCATGTAAATGCATGCACACACGTACTCTTATACATCAAGTATATTCTGAAAGTTCTAGTTAATCTTCCTAAAGTGTTTAAAAATCAATATTTTAATCTAAAGGGTTTATCTCCAAAATAAATCTTAAGAGCAATTTTTGCCAAGACTTATAATTCTCATCCAACAGATTTCTCTTAATTAGAGCTACAAAATAAGTGTCATTTCCATTCTTTTAGTCTCAATTTTTCATTCTTTTTCTCTTTCTCCTAAATGAGATTTCAGAAAGTATGACAGTTTATGGAAAACAAAAAAATCATAGCTTATTCTCTCAGACAGTTGATGATAGATTGATTTCAGACTCTGACAGTTTTAAACTCATAGTTTTGCTCATTTCCTACTCAACAGTCAAATCAAAGTTTTAAAAAAGCATATAAATATTATATGTTGAAATTATATTATTTCTAATTTATTACTTTATTTTATAAAATTCAAAAATTAAGCAGTTATTCACAATATGTGACGTTAACTCCCCTTTCGACTGACACAATAATACCGTAAGTAATTATAAAATAATATATTTCAACTAACATATATTCTGTAAATAAGTAGGCTAGGGACCACATTGAAGTTAAGAGATCTGCATTTAACCTGAGTTAGTAGGTTAAATATATATATTTAAATTGTCAATAAAATACAATATTTTTGCATTACAGGAGACCGTATATTATCATATAATATTATTATTGTAACTATAGCATTGATAAACTATACTATATTTAAATATTTCCATTAATTCTTATAATGAAGGATACAACTATAATGGAAGTTGAAAATATAATAGTTTAATAATGGATCAAATAAGAATATCTTTTACTTTGTTTAAATTTAATAATAAATGATGTTCTTTTAAAATTTTATTTTGAAGCATATCTTTTTATCTGTTATGAGTTTCATTTCTCATTTGACATTTTACAGTGTTGATTTACTGAATTTCTGGATGAATCATGTAGATATTGTGTGTGACCCACCATCTCCTTTCTGCCTCCGGAGAATTTAGCCATGCTGATTTCAGACTTTCTATAAGAGTAGAAGTGTGGGAAATTTTGGTACAGTGAAAGTTAAGAAATTTGTTCTGACCAAGACATTCTTTTTTTTTTTTTTTTTTTTTTTTTACATAGACAGAGAGAGGGTCAGATAGGGACAAAGAGACAGGAACGGAGAGAGATGAGAAGTATCAATCATCAATCATTAGTTTTCGTTGCAATGCCTTAGTTGTTCATTGATTGTTTTCTCATATGAGCCTTGACGGGGGGCTACAGCAGACCAAGTGACCCCTTGCTTGAGCCAGCGACCTTGGGTCCAAGCTGGTGAGTTTTGCTCACACCAGATGAGCCCATGCTCAAGCTGGTGACCTTGGGGTCTCGAACCTGGATCTTCTGCATCCCAGTCTGATGCTCTATCCACTGCACCACTGCCTGGTCAGGCCCAAGACATTCTTAATTTCAAACTTCAAATTCTTATGGTAACATAAAATAATTGTTTTCTTTAGATTTTCATTTTATGTTAGTGTATAGTTACAACACATTTAGTCTATTTTATAATCTTATGCATGTAAGAATCTCCCAGACTACGAGTTTATAAAGGAATATTATTTTATAGTGTCTGCATTTACATTTGTCTTTGGTTTAAATAGTGAGATATAGATCAGTAAAAAACATTGCAAAAAATTTAGATTCTGTTTTATTTCAAAAGTCAAGCTCATGGTCTTCACTGTGATTTATGCATTTCAAAAATTATAATTACAGCCTGACCAGGCGGTGGCACGGTGGACAGAGCTGGAGGACCCAGGTTCGAGACCCCGAGGTCGCCAGCTGGAGTGCAGGCTCATCTGGTTTGAGCAAGGCTCACCAGCTTGAGCCCAAGATCGCTGGCTTGAGCAAGGGGTCACTTGGTCTGCTATGCCCCCTGCCCCCGCTCAAGGCATATGTGAGAAATCAATCAATGAACAATTAAGGTGCCGCAACAAAAAATTGATATTTCTCATCTCTCTCCCTTCCTGTCTGTGTGTCCCTATCTGTCTCTCTCTCTCTAACTCTCTCTGTCTCTGCCACACACACACACACACGAATATATATATATAAAGATATATATAAAGATATATATAATTACAGATTCTACTTTGAAAATGACAAAAAGCAATTGCTATAAAAACAGTAAAAAGTATAATACCAGTTTTGACCCAAAATGAAATAGTAGTTTGAAAACTAGTCTTTTGTTTGATATATTTGTTTTGTTTTGTTCTTTTTATCTGGTTGGAAAACCCCCTTTAGTAATTCCTGGAGTGGGGGTTTTCTGATGATAAATTCCCTCATCTTTTCTGTATCTGTGAATGTTTTTATTTCTCCTTCATATTTGAAGGATAGCTTTGATGGGTATAGTATTTGTGGCTGAAAGTTCCTTTCTTTCAGGACTTTAAATATTGGGGTCCACTCTCTTCTAGCTTGTAAAGTTTCTGTTGAAAAATCAGATGATAATCTAATGGGCCTTCCTTTATATGTTGTATTCTTCTTTTCCCTGGCTGCCTTGAGAATTTTTTCTTTGTCGTTGGTTTGTGCCAATTTCATTATGATGTGCCTTGGAGTAGGTTTGTTGGGGTTAAGAATACTCAGAGTTCTGTTTTCTTTGAATTTGAGGCTTTAGTTCTTTCCAAAGGCTTGGGAAGTTCTCATCTATTATTTGTTTGTATATGTTCTCCATTCCATTTTCTCTCTCTCCTCTTATATACCTATTATTCTTATGTTATTCTTTTTGATGGAGTCAGACAATTTCTGTAGGGCTTTCGCATTTTTTTAAATTTTTGAGTCTCTTTCTTTTTCTCTCTGTTGTGCCTCAATTGCTTGTCTTCCGTGTCACTAATCCTACCTTCTATCTGGCCTGTTCTATTAGCTAAGCTTGTTACCTCATTTTTCAGCTTGTGAATTGAGTTTTTCATCTCTGTTTGATTTGTTTTTATAGTTTCAATTTCCTTGGTAATATATTCTTTGTGTTCATTGAGTTGTTTTCTGAGCTCCCTAAATTGCCTTTCTGTATTTTCTTGTATATCTCTGAGTATTTTTGGATTTCTATTTTAAATTCTCTGTCATTTAGCTGCAAGGTTTTCAATATATTAAATTTTTTCTCCATAGATTTTTCCTCATCTATCTGTGCTACCTCTCTGTCTTTTGTATCCATGATATTCGATTTTCTCTTCCTTAATGGCATCTGAGGGTGGTTTTGTTGATAGTATTAATGATAATTAATAAAGAATAAAAAATTAAGAAATAAAAATAAAAAAATTATTATTCCCCCCCCTTTTATTTCCCTCTCTTCTCCTTTTCCCTCCTTCTTGAGAAAATCTTGTGGTAAATTTTGAATTATATTGTGCTAAATAGAACAAAATCTACCTATAACCGAGGGCCTGAGTTGGGGAGAAGTGATAACGGGGTGAAAAAGGGGGTCTGGACCTACAAAAGGGGAAAAAGGGAAAAATTGGGTCAAGAATAAAATGATTTGCTTTTAGGTGATTTGGTGATGGTTGACTAAGAGATATGATGAGAGGAATAAGAGGTAAACAGGAAAAATGGGAAAGAAATTTAAAAATTACTATTGTATTTAGTGTAGGAAGAACTAGATAAAATGGGTTGGGAGCACTGCTAGTGAGTTAAAAAAGCGAAATAAACCCCAAAGCGCCAGAAAGAAAAATTTGTGTCCCAGATAAAATAATTTGTTCGTGATGAGGATTGAATGAGAGGGAAAGTAAAGGAGAAAAGAAGAAACTAATATATAGGGAGAAAAAGAAGAAAGAGGAAAACACAAAAAGAAGAAAAAAAGAATAAAAGGAGAGAGAGAGAGAGAGAGAGTTAAGGGTTTTGGAGTGCAACCCTCATAGAGAGAAAGGAAGAAGAAAGAAAAGATAATGGCAGATATAACACTTATGGGTATTGTAGGTCAAGGAGAGGAGAGAGTAAGACCGGCAGAGAATTAAACGACCAAATTAGAAGAGGAAGAAAATAATCAAGACAAGAAGATAAGAGAAACAAATGAACAAATATAATAAAATGGGATAGGTTATAAAGTCTGTGGATTATTCTTGATTTTGAGGGGTTATCTTCTTGCTTTTTCTTTTCTCTCCCTCTTCCTGGTCGATGACTCCGTACCCCAGGTTCTGCCCCTGTGGCATGCTCAGGTAGAGGTTTGCAGTTGATAAGTCTCTATGGCAATGTCATAATTAGGCTTCAGTCTCATTGGCAGTCGAGGCTCATTAGCATTTGCAGGCTCTGGCAATGAGAGAGTCCGTATTCCCGGAGCCTCTCTCCTAGTCTTTCCTTCCTGAATAAGTAGCCTGAGGATCCAGCTATGGGGTTGCTGCTGCCTCTGCCTTCGTGTTTAGTGTGGAACTTCTGGAGGCTCCAAGGATAGATTTTTCTTTCTCTGATTGAAGATCTTGTTGAATTTTGGTATCGGTATCACTTCTTACGGCACCATTTCTCTCGCATATAAATCAACTTATTGTGAACTCAGGGACAAACAAATTGTTTAGAAATTAACATAACAAACAATATCCATGAGTTTCAGGGAAATTTTAATTTTAATGAACATAATTTTATGCTAAAAAATAATAATACCTGTAAAAAGATTTATTAACTTAAATAAAAGATATAAATTAAAGACTATAAAATTAGATTCTTCAACTTGATTTAAAAGTAACTGTTTTATAAAATAATAAGATGGACTGCATGTGATATTGTCTAACAAGAACATAATTGTGAAGTTTAGGAATGCCAGAAGGGCTATTATAACAAAATACTTTTAAAATGACTTAATTAAATACTATCAATGATGCCTATGTATACAGTGGTTTAAATAGAGGATGGAACAATGTGATCAGGTACCCATAGTGATACGTACACCCTCTTTCCTACCTTCTTGTTTAACAAGGTATTGCTACCTCGTTTAGAAAGATGTCAGTTAAAAATTTGCCCCCAAATGTTAATAAAATGCACATGCTTTTGGTTTTCAACAAGAAAAAAAATGTTTACATGTCAGATTTATGAATAGCAGATTCAAGGGAAAAATAATGGACAATTGATACTTTAGTAGGATATATAAAAAAGAATTTTAGTCGAGTCAAAGAAATAAATACTTTGCTTCACATTTGTTAGTAGTACCAGGGAAACCGGACTTACATGAGTTTGATTCAGAATACAAAGTGACAAGAAAATAAAGGCTTCTTTTGAAAACATGAATAAGAATATCAAAGAAAATACATTTTGGGAAGAACAGTATATGAGAGAATGGTAATTATGTGTTTAAAATTAAATTATGTTTATTCTTACATGTGCCTAACTTTCTGTTTTATGAAATAGAAGATTAAAAAAGTCTCATATGTATGTTACCTTCTGATATTAAATTGTACTGAAAGGTTGAAGTTTCCTTTTTAGGAAGAAAAATTTCATTATGTTTCTAAGTAATTAAATCTTGTCACTCTTGCCTTCAATGAATGAGGCTGGTAGGCATTCATGCATTCAGAACTTCTGATGCAGGTTTAAATCATTTCCAAAAGTCAAAGGTGCGAGTGAATTGCAGAAGAGGGCTGTGCAATGATGGTAAGGAGAGTGTGTTCGGCAGTTTGAAGTGTCTTTATAATACATATATGTGTCCGGTGGTAGAACTTTATGGTTCTTTAAGACCATGTAATCATTGAGCCTCACTCTCTTGAGGCTCTCTGTAAGTATAAAGGCACAATAGATTACCTCTTCATTCTAACAGAGGCAGAAGGGAAATTGCTTATTCTTCAAGCACACGTCAATCATTAATGTGCTCTTCATACAAGAGATGCAGGCATTGTATCCCTGGGTACTTGAGTTAAGTCAGTAACTATTTTAAAAATACAAAATTCAAAAAAATGTGTTTAGAGATAATAGATTTTTATTTTTTATACCTTTTCCTATTCTTTCTTCTTAATGGACTGTGAATCATACATAGATACATGGAAATTGTAGTCAGTGCTCATTTTAATGCAGATGTGAAAATCGTATTTGAAAGGGACATCTTGCTATTTCAGTTAAACAAAAACAATAAATATTAAAGTATTTATGTAATAATTACTTTTTTATGGAAAAGATGTTATGAGAGTTAGATTTTCATTTGTTCTTTTTGGCAATCTCTCTCTGATAAGTAAAGCCTCTTTAATACTTAAAGGTCCCTAGAGTTGATGGTGTCGGTAACTGCTGTCTTCATGCAAACCAGACAGTTCCAACTGTCACTGCGGTAATCATTCCCAAACTGATTCTTCCATGCAGACTTTGTGGCTCAGCTGCAGACTCGTTTCTCTTATTGCCTCTTTAGCAATCCTGTTTAATAGGTATCTCACACATACCTCACATTATGTTCAAAATTGAATTCATCATCATTGTCCCCAAATATACCCCTCCTCCTCTGTTCCTGTCACTGTCGATAGTACTATTCAGGCTTATGTCAGACGACCAATACTTCTCTTTTTCTTTTCCAGCCATCTGTCACTATGGTCTTTAGATTATTTCTCCTCAGTGTCTTTTGTACCTACTTTCACTTCCTGTGTCTACCAGTGTCTTTATTGTTCAGACCATTTATTATTTATTTTTCACCAGCCTGACCATACAAGTTTCCTGTTTCGCCTTCCCCATTCACATCTCACTTGCTTTCAACCCACACTCAGTCTTGTTTCGCACTGGCTTCTGAGTGAATTCTCAATTACAAATATGAATATTTCATACTTCAGTTTATATGGCTTTCTTTTTTTTTTTTTTTTCATTTTTCTGAAGCTAGAAACAGGGAGAGACAGTCAGACAGACTCCCGCATGCGCCCGACCGGGATCCACCCGGCACGCCCACCAGGGGCGACGCTCTGCCTACCAGGGGGCGATGCTATGCCCATCCTGGGCGTCGCCATGTTGCGACCAGAGCCACTCTAGCGCCTGAGGCAGAGGCCACAGAGCCATCCCCAGCGCCCGGGCCATCTTTGCTCCAATGGAGCCTTGGCTGCGGGAGGGGAAGAGAGAGACAGAGAGGAAGGCGCGGCGGAGGGGTGGAGAAGCAAATGGGCGCTTCTCCTGTGTGCCCTGGCCGGGAATCGAACCCCGGGTCCTCCGCACGCTAGGCCGACGCTCTACCGCTGAGCCAACCGGCCAGGGCCAGTTTATATGGCTTTCTATAATTCTTAGAATACAATTAATTATTCTAGGTCCTGGGGGTGGCCCAGTGGATAAAGCATTGTTTTGGCTCACCAAGGTTGCAGGGTCAATTCCTAGTCAGGCCATGCACCCAAAGCAATCAACGAGTACATAACTAAATGAAACAGCTAAGTGGAACAATGAGTTGATATCTCTCTCTCTCTCTCTCTCTCTCTCACTGCCCTATTTCCTCTCCCTCTTTCTCAATCAATGGAAAAATTTTTTTTTAATTATTTTGTATTTAGTGCTTCTGAATTATCATGACAGTGTATCTTTAATATTAGTGTTGCTGCCATTGTCCTACAGTCCCACTGCATCCACCATTTTGAACAATGACCTCCTGGACTATTTTATAGTTGTTGTCATCTCTGTGTCCTGCACAGGCTATGCATGGAATCAGCTAGCAAGCCCTCTTTTTATTTATTCTTTCTTTAACACTGTGTCACTACTCCAGGAAGTCTTTTGTGACCACCCTTCCCCTCACCCTCAAAAGATTTACTTAGCTTTTGATAGGCAGGTCCAGTTCATAGGGTTTTAAAACAAAAGTAGAATTTGATTTAAGGTACTTTGAGTTACCTGTCGTTCTCTACTAGATTTAGATAAACTTGAGAAGAATGATCACAATTTATTTGATTTTAGTTTCAAGACCTCATCAAGGATTATTAATAAGTGTCTTTTTTTTTTTGAATGCTTGACTACAATGCTGGGTTTAGACCTTCACCTCACTAGGATTCCATCTGTTACAGTAAAATGCCTAAACCATTTTTAATCTGTCCCCGATATTTCTTTATGCCCTTATGTATCTGCATATTTTGCTGTTGCAGGAAAGCTTTTTATGATTCTATCCTTAAAATATCACACTAGATCATAAAGCCATTCTGTTGATACCTAAGCATTTCCATTGTTAGAATCATTAGTGTCTATTATCTTAATAAAATGCTTTCTATCAGTCTTTTCTTGATGAGTTCTTATCTTTCACTCAGGTCTCAGCTTAAAATAAGCAAGAATGTTCCTGAAGGTCCACTCTAAAGTAACTAATCAATCTGTGTCATTCCCAGTTTTAATTCTTTAAAGAGCAGCTATGATGCTCTGATATGTTCTTATTTATTTGTTTATTGTGTATCTCCTCCACTAGACATTAGAAGGCTGGTCTGTCTTGGTGGCCTAATAACCCTGGAGAAGGAGTCAGCAAACTAAGGCTCACTCTCCTACCACATGGTCTTGTAATTAAAGTGTTAATGAAACACAGTCATATCTACTTGTTTATGTGCTGCCTATGGCTGCTTTTGTGTGACAGCTGCAAAGGGAGTGGTTGTGACGAGACCATGTGGACCATACACCTGCAATATTTTTTATTGGCACTTTAAGAAATAGATCGCTGACTTCTGAAGAGCTTAGAACAATGCCTGACACATAATAGATGCTCAATGAATATTTGTTAGAGGTGTGTATGACAGAAATCAGATGATTAGCATACAAATTAGAAGGTACTTCACAGAAAGGCTATAATATGTATATCAGGTTCTTCAAAACATCTGTGTTAAAAAGGGTAGATTTATCATAGAACTTGAAATAAAGCTAAAAAGAGGACCAGAACAACTCAATCCCTTTAGTTCAGTTACTGACACCCTTTCCCTATCTCTTTGGGTAGAAGGGTGGAAAAGGAATTACTGGAACGATTTGTACCTGATCAGATGTGGTGTAACACAATGTAGTTTGATAAAGACCTGAAAAAATTTTAATTTACTGACAGTATATGCAATGACATGGGAGACACAAGTCAACACTTTCCTCTGGGAAAGGCAGAAATCATTCACTATCGCTTGGGTATGTGGAAGAGCAGTGGGAAAGGAGGTCAGAAAATTTAATAGAAACCTATAAAAAAAGAACCAAACCAGGTTTTATAGAGACTAACTGAAAAGTTTTAATTAAGGAGGGCATTTGCCAAATAAAACACTGTGGCAGAGTGGGTAGAATGGATGTAAATGAGCAGGGAGACTAAAGGTTCTCACAAAAGACCTAAGTGAGTGTAGCCATGGAGGAAAAGAAGATGAGAGATACACAGGAACTAGAATGTACATGACCTGGTGGTCATTTACCATCTTCTATTGTACTTCATCAGATGAAAACTTTTAAGCTATTTTTAAAAGCTTATATGTGAAATATTTACTTGGAATAGGTATTGAATTATTTATAATGTTTGGTAGCTAAGTCAGAATCACTTGAGCTTCTTCAACCAATTTGATTTTGATTAATTGAAATGTTTTGGGGATGATATTAAGCTATGAATGAAAAATTTAAAATTCATAACTTATTAGAATAGAAAAAGAATTATTTCTGTACTAAGGTATTTGCTGAAGAATGCAGTATTTAGGACTGATAAATATAAATTTAATGTCAGTAACTACTACAAGTACATTAAAATCTGAAGAAATGCTCACTATGTTGTAAGCATCCTGAAAACTAGCCAAGTTGATGTATTTGTTTTGTTTTTGTATATAGATGTCTTTCGGTATAAATAGCATAATAATTAATGAGGGCTCTGTATGTATGTATGTATGTGTATATGCATTTGGGAAAGTATTTGTGAGCAACTAGAGATATTAAGGATCTTAATCTCATGTTGTCTTAGAAATGGTATTCAATTTTATTCACACCTTTAGGTCACATGACTCTGGAAGCAACAATCTGGAATTCACTATTTTTGATTTAGTTTGTTTTGTTTTGTTTCACTCTGAAGCAGCGAATGGTGTTTAAACCGAGTGATTGCTCTTCTTGATTACAGCCCACTGCTGTGTACCGTGTTCAGTGCATCTGATCTTTGCATCTTTAAGTCACCAGGCTACTTTTCTTTCTAAAACCGGCTGTCACAAACCCATTAGTAGCAAGCAGTGTGTACCCTATTGACAGTATCACCCCAGTCCCCAGGAGCCTTGTTATCCTTCTTCTTCAACCGTATCTCGTTAGTCAGCTCCAATACTTTCTGATCCTTCTTTTTGAATTCAGCAACCCAGCTTTCGAGGGAGGCACTAAATTCCCTGTGCAGTTAGTTAGGGAGTCCCAGAGCAAAGGCGAGAGATTTCCCTTATCTTATTTGGTCTAATGTAATTTTCACCCCCAGTTTTCTCTCAGCTTTAACAGAACTGTGTATATAATTCTGTGTGTGTTGTGTCTGCTATGTATATTGGACCTTATTTAATTTCTTCCAGAATTTTAGTGTCTGTGCTATCACCATTGTGGTTTGATATCTGGGAGCATTGGGAATATTCCATTGTAAAAATCATCTCCTCACAAAACTTACACAGTCCATGAAGAGCGTTCAATAGAGATAATAGTTTAGTTTAGTTTAGTTTGTATTCTCTTAAAACAATGTAAATGATCTTGGAAAGGTTTACACTGTTTTCTTCATGAGATTTATAGCAAGGTGATTAAATGTTGTTGGACCCTAATTTAGGACTGAGGGAAAAGCAAGATTCTGTGAAGAGAGAAATGCTTAGGGTTCAATCATTCATCCTAGCCGTTTAGCAGCTCAATCAGAATCCTTCAATCAGGGTATCTTTTTTCTCCCAATCATCAGGATATTTTTTAAAAACCTTTTAAATACTGAGTATTAAAAGGTAAATAAGATAATGATAATAAGAAGGGTAGGCAGTGTTCTAATACATACATGCAATCTAGTCTAATATGTAAAATAGATATTTAAGGATCTTTTTACAATTATAATTTAAAATAATCAAATTTATGATTAACAATGACTTTGTATCAGTGGAATAAATTGTCTTGACCTCTTCACATAATTACTTTAAGTTTCTGGTTTATATTTATAAATTATGCAACATTCCCAAATTTAAAATTATATTTTGTCTATATTGTTTTAATTGAGGAGTATCTCATGATAGGAGAGCTTTTAAATAAATTAGGGGGTGGACAGAAGGAATGTGGCTTTATTTCAAAATAAATGGAGAGATAGCTTAATTGTTCAAGTAAAAGAAAGTAACCAGCAAGACTGAAATAATATGCGGAGATGTAAAAAAAAAAGTTATTTTCTATGGAAAATATTTAAAGGAGATGTCCATGTTTACAGATTTTGAATTGAGCAACGGAAAGAACTATAATAAAATTATGTTCAACAATTCCCTTTTATTCATGAACTTATTTGACATTAATCCTAACCTGAAGGCTATCTAGGATCCTTAGTCCATTTATGTCCACTTTTTTTAGTTGAACAAAAAACAGACAAATGAAAGTTTAAATGATTTATCCTAAGGAGCCTGTTGTGCCAGTGATAGTCTCTTTGCTGCCAGTGCCACTAATTGTGTGTTTTTTTATATATAATGTTAGGAACAAAAGAAACGTAGAATGCTTGTAAGATAAAAACAAAGTTTTAACCTTGCCTTCTATTTTTGTTATTTCTATGCAAAATCCCTGTGTCCCTCCTAGAAAAATCTTACCATTATCATTTTGTTGAAAGTGACATTTAAAATCCTTCAATTACTAAACATGACATTAGATCCTAGGGTCTTCTGTTCCCCTTGGATCATTCTTATTTTCTTTAATAATGAAGTGGATTTTTTCTGAGCTCCTTCTGTGTGCTCCACAATTTGCAGATTTCATTAAAGCAGAACAGCTGTGTTCTGGGTATTCAATCTACGGGAAACGAAAGACATAGGAGCGAGACCAGAAATCCCAATAATGTGGGTCTTAGAGAGTTGACAAGGACAAGGGCCTTTTAATATTTGTACTAAATTAATGTAGAAATAAGGCTTATCTCCTCATCAGGGTCTACATATGCGTTGGAGCTTTCTGTTCTCCCATTCTCAGTGGGAGGTAAAGTCTGCTGCCTGAGAAGTGATTAGAGAGATTAGATTTGGTCTTCCTATCTCCCTGTATTTTAGTAATCTTTCCTTTACCCTGGGATTATTTGAGATTTCCTTAACCAAATCCAATGAAAGGATTCATTCATTTTAATATTTATGCACACTGTCTAGTCCTTAAAGTGAATTCTTTTTGTCCTTGCACTTAATTGGATCAGTGGGTTTCTTCTTATTAACATTTTTCTTTTTAGATATTAGAGTTGATGAATAAAATTAGTGACATCAGGTTTGGCTCATCTGTTAAATGCAATTCTGTTAATGACCACTGTATATACTCCGGGATAAAATATGTACATTTGCTATAGAGATAAAATAAGTTTTGTATAGAATCAGTAAGTGTTAAATCATTAAAAATAACAATACCAGCCAAGCAAAACTCTTCATATTGTGTGAAGGTCCAAAAGCAGAAGGGAGGGAGGAAGAACACTTAATGGCCCTAAAATGTAGCCTTGAATCCTTAGTTTTTTAGGTAGGAGGACAGTGTGTTAGAGTTTCTGGGACTAAAATGAAAATTTTCTCAACTCAAAAAATATCAAAATGTAGGCTGAAATACTGAGATAATTTAATATCATGAAATAATATTTAAAATTATATCAACTTTCCATTTGAAGGAGTTTTGTTGCGGCTTTTTTGGACAATATTTATTGGGAATATTGCTTTTTACAATGTGGAGTCATTGTCTTGTGTTTATAGGTGTACTTCAGCCAGGTTCCCAAACTCAGGCACATTTTGGTAATTCCTTCCTGTGGGGCATATTTTGTGCACTGTGTGATGGGTAGGGCATCCCCGGCCTCTACCCACCATGTGTCAGTCATGATATCAAAAATATTTCAAGACATTGCTGAATGTTTGCTGGGGAGCAGTATTCCTCTCAGCTGAGAAACACTGTGCTACAAAGACATTGGCATATTTTTTTAGATTTGAAACTTTAAATAATTAGAGGTAAACATATAATGAAAGCTTAGAAATAAATAGCTCATATGCAGTAAGAATTTTGGAATCTGACACATACTTGAGTGCTGTCTCTATACCTGTAACTGTGATTTTTGGCAAATTGTATGCTCTTTTGAAGATAATATTAGTATCTCAAAGAATCATTCTAATTGTTAAATGAGATAATGCATAAGAAGTGGTTAACATACCTGCAGCATATAAGTTCTTAATAAATATTATTGACTCTTGTTATTACCAGTGGCAGTATCTTAAATAATATATACTATATCACAATGCAAGGCTTTGATAAGAGAATGGTATTATTAGTTAAATAGAAAAAGTATAGGCAGCATTTTGCTAGTTCTCTTTTTAAAATTTTTAATTGTATCATATTTACCATTTTTTGAAAAAAGCAGTTTTTAGCATCTGGTCCTTTATGTAGCTTCAATATCTACAGATTTTATCAGAGATTTACAAATGCTGTTTTATGTTTTATAAAATATATTTTTGATACAGACTCACCAAAGTTTTTATTTTTTAAGAAATTTATAAAAAGTGGTTCTTTTTTCTACACATATTTGTTTCATTTGAAAGCTGTAGTTGCCATTTTAACCTCAAGGCTTTTGAAGTAGTAGTATTGTGCCTTCAATGCACAGTGAGTCCCTGAACCCTGAATAAGACAACAAAATGGAGTCAAACTTAAAAGATATCAACAGTGCTACACTTTATGTGTTAAAGTTCACAGAAGAAAATTGCATTCAGAACTTATCAACAATTCTGTATTCCATGTCATAAAGAAGATATAGATGTATCATGTATTATAAAAGAATTAGCAGCAGATGTAAGGTGCTTCTTTTATGATCTTACAAATTAGATTTTCCTTTCTTCCCTTGAGAAGCCAGACTGAACAATAGAATACTTTAAAAGAGAGGATAGTTGAACACCAAGGCCATGCTTTTGAAAACCAACCATACGAAGAATACAGATGTATGCTTGGCGTTCTGAGTCAATTATCTGTGAAATTCTATTATACCATTCAGAACAGAGGCCCCAGAGTCAAGGTTTGCTTTCCCAGCATTCATTTGCTTTTAATAGGCTTGGACTTGGACATCAATAAAAGACTTATTTTTGCAAAATCTAATTTTCTAACAAAAATAAAGATCTTCACTTTTTTAAAGTTTGGCAGAATCTGAGGACTAATTTTGCTCTTAAATAGCCATAAAACATGCCAGCTGAAGTTTACTAGTTACTAGCAGTTGACAAGGACAAATCAGCATTGACTTGTTACTGTTCTGCAGTGAAAAAAAATATGTCACTAATGTAATTCTAATATTCATTCAAACAAGAAATTAGAAACTTGTGTGAATGTATAACATTACTATATATTTGGGGACATGAGGGAATACAGTACTAACAACTGTAAACTTACTTTTGCTCCCCGCATATAGTACACGGTATATTAAAAATGCAATACATATGCAATATATAATTGATAAGCTACATAAAATAAAATCATTTTAAAGACTGATAAATGACTTAGAGAAAACCAGACAGAACTATCACCCAATAAGTACATCTGTACAAATAAAGGTAATGTTTTGTGTCCAAGAAATATTTCAAGTTCTTTTAAAAAGATTTGATTCTGGCCCTGGCCGGTTGGCTCAGTGGTAGAGCGTCGGCCTGGCGTGTAGAGGGTCCCGGGTTCGATTCCCAGTCAGGGCACACAGGAGAAGCGCTCATCTGCTTCTCCACCCCTCCCCCTCTCCTTCCTCTCTGTCTCTCTCTTCCCCTCCCGCAGCCGAGGCTCCACTGGAGCAAAGATGGCCCGGGCACTGGGGATGGCTCCTTGGCCTCTGCCCCAGGCGCTAGAGTGGCTCTGGTCGCAGCAGAGCGACGCCCCAGAGGGGCAGAGCATCGCCCCCTGGTGGGCAGAGCTTCGCCCCTGGTGGGCGTGCCAGGTGGATCCCGGTCAGGCGCATGCGGGAGTCTGTCTGACTGTCTCTCCCTGTTTCCAGCTTCAGAAAAATACAAAAAAAAAAAAAAAAGATTTGATTCTTGAGTTCTTATATGAAGCATTATTTGACTAATTTATATCAGTGTTTTGGTGATTAAATAAAAGCTTTTGAATTTTGATTTCTTGCTCTGGACTTCAAATAAAGATTGTGACTTATAAAAACTAATTTTATTTTTAAAGTGTTTATAATATACATTGACAAATGGAAACAAATTACATCTGTTGAGCTTTATTGAGTCAGAGTGCCACATTTTTTCTTGAGTTTCAAGTCTTTCTATGAATGAACAGTACAGTTTCATAATTCAGAGTAATATTGGTTGAGAATAATTTTCCAAGAAATTTGGTCTTGTTTTATTGTTGTTTTCATCATGAAGGATCATGTTTTATACCTTCAGTTTTAAGTACTATCATGTAAGAAAAATAGGAGACTCTACTGAGGCCAGAGAGGCAACAACAGCATAAGCGTGTAAACTTTTTGTAATATAAAACAAAAGATCTAATGATAACTTTTTGAATGCATCTGAATTTTTAGCCAGATTGTAGCCAAAATAGTTTATTAAAAGTATCTCCCTAAATAAACACTGGAGAGAGAGAGAACTTGTGTGTATAAATACAATGAAAGTAGCAAGGGAAGAAAGTAGATTCAGGAACTGACAAATTTGTTTTAGCATGGCCAATGTTCTGCATGAGTTTTACTATTCCAACATCTACAGGTTACCTAGTTATTTAAGTATTGCTTATCCTGAGTTATGCTAATAGCATAGACATGGAGAATGGTCAGGCCCCCTTGTAATTCTAAATAAAGCTAGAATTAAATTTTGCAAGGTTAAGACAAAAATCTGCTCATTTCAAGGTACTAAAATAATGTTTATTAGTTAAGTGAATTCATAATGTGGTTCAGAAAAATATAGCCAAATAATTAAGAAGAATCTCAAATATATTCAAAGTAAACTTGTTTGTTTACTTTGATGCTTTACTTATTTTCTTTTTTATTTATAGTTGCTTTCAGTATAGTGAGAAAAAATTTCCTAGTGCAACAATATATTTTACATTGTAGTGTTGATGTTTTAAGAAATTTAAACACCATGATTGAATAAATGACTCTTGCTCTAAAATTCCCTGGTTCAGGGCTGGAGATCTACACTCTCTTCATAGGATAAATGCCCTGAAATTGTTACAGACTTTAATTTTGAAAGAGCTACAACCCCACTCTTCTTTAAAGAGGTTGCACTCGTTATGCTCTAGCATGGCCAACTTTGAATTCTGATTTCTTGCTTGGGACACTCAAATAAAGATTTTAACTAACAGAATAAAGATCACACTCAAAGCCTTTATAAATATCCAGGGACAAATAGAAGTATCTGTATCCTCACTCACTGCTACGTGCTGTCATCACGTTGCTAAACCTTGTGATGTGTATACAACATCATTTCTTTCATTTTGAGCATATTTAAAACCGATTCAAGGGCCTATTCTGCAAATGTTGTAGATACCTTGCCATTTGCAGATGATCCAATTTTGAGGGAAACATTTTGTAATCTACTTCAATAATGTCTTATATGAAAAAAATAATTTTCACATGTATAAACTACAAATATTAAAACATATCACCAATATAGTAAGAATATTTCAGAGCTTGACTTTTTCCCCAAATACATAAAAGTGTAATAAACAATCAGTGTATCAGAGCCTAATCTTTAGCAGTTGTTAAGTTATCAAATAAAATTAAGAAAAAGATAGTAGCCTTGAAAACAAATAAAACTTTATTAAAAACAATTAGATATCAGTTGTTGCTTAATGTGAATTAAATAGTCAAGGAAATTGAAGAGATAGAACAGATTGGAGTTTAATGAAGTCTATTTGGATCATAAATAAACATGATTATTTGTTCACAGGAATATTACTGTTAAATTTATGAATGTTTAAAGAAAAGTACAGTGTTTCTCTTTTCTGTGATTCTTTAGCATATGAATTCACTGGTATCTCAGATGCACTATGAATCTGACCCAGCTCATGAATATTCACACACACACTGATCTTTCTGGACTTAATCACATCTATAAAGATGGAAATTTTGTTAGTTTTCAATAATAAGAAGTGCATTAGGATGCTGGTCCTGGAACAATTTTACAATACCCTGTTTTCATTTTTTTGTAAATGATGAACTTTAATATAGAAGCACGTATGCTATTTATCCTCCTTGATAGAAGCTCTTTTTTCCTTTACCCTTAAAAATCCTTCTGCATGGCTTAACCATGATTGCATTTGCTTCTTTTATCTGCTTTGCTCACCAAAAAGAATAGAAATTAAAACAGTATCTCCAGCCCTTATCCCAAGTTAACTTCCACTGTTCAGGCTTAGTCATAGATTTTCAAGCACAGAGAAGTCCAATGTACTAATCAGCAGGGGGCATGGTACATATTTCACAAAAATAAAAAACAAAAAAACCCTGAGATTATTTATTATCTTTTTGTTTAAAGGGAAAATAATATTCTAAGCTAGTTAAATATTTAGTATGTTAGACATAGGATGCTATGATTACAGAGATCCATAATTATAAATTATATATAATTTAACCTTTTTTTTTTATCCCATCCTATAATGCTTCCTTTTATTGTCCAAGATAAATCAGCAGGTATAAGTAGGCATCAAAATCAATGATCTGATCCTTATTAACAACATATTCTAATTATTAATTGAGCTAACTAGAAAAAAAGAAAAACACTATTCATAAATGTAGTAATAAAGTATGAGCTGCTTCATATTTCTAACACTGATATTTGAAGCCTCTGAATGAATTCTTTTGTCTGTGATCAATGACAAACATGTAATTGTTTTTAATCAAGTAACAGACCAGATTATGTTAGTATATCACAGAGAATCATCAAGAGTTGAGGGAGGTGGTAATCAGACTGTGCCCTGATGTGTCTTGTAGGTTTCTTCAGAACTGCCTAAAGGGGTGGAATGTCTCCCACCCCTTTTCAATCAGGAGAGCTTGCTGTTGTGTTTTGTGCATTACAGCCATTCTCAGCAGGGAGCAGTTTTGCCCTCCAGGGGTTATTTGAAGCTGTCTGGAGTTTTGCCTGTTACATCTAGGGGGATGGTACTGGCATCTAGTGGACAGAGGCCAGAGACACTGCCCAGCATTATACAAAGCACAGGAAACTCCCACAACAAAGAATTAACAGCCCAAAGTGTCAAAAAGGCTACTGTCCTATAAAAATGTGTTTGCGGAAATAATTGCATGTCTGAATATTTTGATAATTACTGTATTAGAGTACTTGTACAGGTAAAGCAATGAAAATGTAAAACATTAATTTTACAAATTAATTATTATAAATTTGCATTTTAATTATGATGAATATATTATAAATTTTTATTAATTTATTTTTTCTTTTTTTAAATCAGCAACAATTGTATTAAATGAACTCAACTGGACAAGTGCCTTAGACGAAGTTTTCAAAAGAAATCGAGATGAAGATCCCACATTATTGTGGCAGGTGTTTGGCAGTGCCACAGGCCTGGCCCGGTATTATCCAGGTAAGTGCCTGGTGAGTCATTAGGTAGGTACCATATAAAACTGTAAGTACCAGACATAATGTTTCTTGAGAACATGCTGTTTCTTTCTTCTAAAGTAAAAGAAAAGGATAGCTTTCCTGTTACCTTTCATAGTTGTCCCAGTAGAGCCCAAGCTCTATGTTGATTAGGCGTCCCTGATTTGACTTCCCTGCACAGTGGGACACTCCTGCTTATCAGCAGGGCTGGCAGCCTCTTTGAGACTACTCTTGAGGCGGCAATGATGATGCTACTGATCAGTGCCACCAGAGGAAAAACACGACCGACATACAAATTAGTTGCAATAGTCACACAGGCAATTTATTACTCACAAATCCTTTTGGCGTGTCTGGGTACAGTTTAAGGGGGCCCCGTCAGCATGCTCCTCTTGGCTGTCTTTGGTCAGAACTCAGAGTGGTGTGGAGACAGTCCACATCAACGTTGGAGTCTGGGCGACTACTGCAGCAGGGGGCCCCTCAGCTTTAGTACCCTTTCTGGCCAGTGCTTTATACCTGGTGTCAATCTATAGGATTATCACCTCAAACCACCTTTTGGGGAGTTCCTCGCAGGGAATTCCCTCTGACAATCTACTGAAATGTTTACATTAAACCACTTTTTAAGATGTTCTTATTTACATTAATTTAAAAAGTTAATGTAAATAACACCAAACCACTTCTTATCTATGTATAATTTCACACACATACTAACTGGGCTCTGCTTGAAAGTCAGAGTCTGTTTATCACATTAGAGTTATGGCACTAAGCCACTATATTAATTCCTATCCAAATGGCATAACTTTAATTTTAATAATTATTTTAAATATCCTTTTAATTACTTTTATATATCGCCCATATTTTTATATTTCTATATATTTACTATAACCTTATATTACTGCAACAAAAGGAAAGACAGTTTCTCCTTACATGCCTCTGTAGCTATCAAAATCACTTTAAATCAAGACACCTAGAAAGAGCGGGAGTGTTGGCACCTGGAATCAGGGCAGATTTCTGTGAGACCATGAGCAGGGATCTGTGTACCTAGAATGGAGGTTACCCTGAACCCTAAAACAGTTCTGAGATAAAGAGCCAGCTACCAGGATGGACCTAATTGTAAGTCGCATTGAGAACTGAATAGAATTTTTTGAGAATAATTGAAATATTTCTTGCCAGATTTTAAGTTTGTACTTTTGCATAGAAACTGTTCATGCTCCTCTTTAATCAATAAATGTAGATTTGTTATAATGTGTATGACAGGAAACAAAATGAAATGTCAATAAATATAGAGCTTTCTTATGTATCAGGTTGGATTAATTTTGAAGGCATCTCGGCAAACATATATAGTCAGTGAAGATGAATATATTTTGTAAACTAAAATGAATAGGCCCAGGCCAGGTGGCTCAGTTGGTTAGTGTTGTCCCTATATGCCAAGATCATGGGTTCAGTTCCTGGTCAGGGCACATACAAGAATCAACCAATGGATGCATGAATGTGTGAAACAAGGTGATGTTTCTCCCACTTCTTTCTTTTCCTTTCTCTCTAAAATCAATAAATTAAAAATGAAACCTTTTTTATAATTTCCTTTATTTTATTTTATTTTTTGTGTGTGACAGAGACAGAGAGAGACAGAGAGAGGGATAGATAGCGACCGACAGACAGGAAGGGAGAGAGATGAGAAGCATCAATTCTTTGTTGGGGCTACAGCAGACCAAATGACCCCCTGCTCAAGCCAGCAACCTTGGGCTCAAGTTGGTGAACCATGTGTTATTTTACTTAAATGGATTTTCATATTATAAGACTTGGACCTCAGGCTAGAATCTTCCTACTGACTGTAAGAAACAGGATTGGTCTCCTAAATTCTAAGACTTCATCATCAAATCTGAAAATTATGAACCCTAAGTACTCAGTTTATCCTCTTAGGGTTTTTGTGATCAATCAGATAATATAATGAAAAATGTTTTGAAAAAACAGAACAGTAGGCATTATTTTAAATGAGTGAATATCAACTAGAATAATTTTGCCTAACTACATTTTTCTTTTTGTGTGAGAAATTAAAGAAAATAATTGAGGCTCCAATCAGTTGACAAAGGAGATGAAATGGAAATGTGGGAAGAGTTCTGAACAGATGACTAAGCAGTGACAGCTACTAAGCAGATGACTAAGCAATGACACCTACCAGTAACACTAGTGTGGAGTTGGGCACAAGATGCCCTTAGTAAGTCACTTCTCTGCAGGGTTGCCAAATAAAATAAAAGATGCCCAGTTAAATTTGCATTTCAGAGAAAAAATTAAGAAATTTTTAGTATAAGTATGCATTATTTGGGAAATGTTTACACTAAAAAAGTATATTTTTTTATTAAAATTTAAATCGAACCAAGTGTCCTGTATTTCTTTTTGCTGAATCTGTCAAAACCTGTCTCAGGCTCCGACTTTCTATATTTGTTAACATGGGAAAGTCAACCTTCCTAGTACAACATGGAATTGTTTTGACATAATTAATTCTGTAAACCACCTTTTAAAAAATTTGCCAGAATTATTAAAAATAAAGTGTTCTGCAGAAAGTAGAATAATTTCCAGTAGAGTCTAAAAGATATTTTTGTTCAGTGTTAATGTGCTCCTTCAAGCAAGGCTACTTGGTGTTACTGGATTAAGCAAATCTATACCGAGTAGCCAGGGTGTTAATCCTCTTAGTCACTTGATGTGGCGGTCACCTTTGGAAACCAAAGTCCTGCTGAAACAGGACTTCAGCCAGGAAACATGAGGATGCTAATGGTTAACTTGTGGAATAGGTAAGAAATGAATTGAACATGGTTCTTAGCCTAGCATGTAAGGGAAAGTCAGTGATGGTTAGCCACTCTAGATTTACATGTATCAAAATATTTAAACTATTATCCAAGGGAGGGGATCTCAAGAGGAAGTTCTGCAGAGCTGATTCTGAATAGCAGTTTATTTGGCAATAAGTGTGGATTTGAGCTCTAACACCTGTCCTTGAACTGAACATCAGTAAATTGCATTTTTTATTTGGTTGATATGTATAAAAATAAGCTAGAAACATGATTTCTGTATACCTTTTTTTTTTTCACCCCTCTTCTTCTTTCCTTTCTTCCTCTTTTCATCTTTCTCTTGCTCCTCCATCCCCTTGCTTCTTTCTCTGTCTCTTCTCCAGCTGAGAAGGTAGGTAGGCTGTGTGGTATAATAGAGAAGTTGATTCTGGGGAAGACTACTGTGTTCTGTACGATAACCAGAGTGACCCGGCCTGGTCACACAGCTAGTTTCATGGCATAGCTGAAGTCAGAGCCCATGTCTAATGACAGTGTCATTGTAAGTGTGCTGAGTGCAAAAATCACTGTATTGTATGAGTGCTTTCCTTTAGAATCTCTCATTGATTTAGATAAATTAGCTTTAAAGCTATTAAAACTGTGTTTGAAGAGTGATCAACTTCATGAAGTCTGCCTGTCATCAAAACTGTAGGTACAAACTGTTCATTTCACCTCTTAGTGTCTCCTATAATTGCACCAATTACAGTAGTAATTGGGATTGTAAATTAAGAATTAGTGGCTCACTGAAATGCCATTGTAGAAAGCACTTATTCTTTTTAGGTAATTAGTTGCATTTACAAAAAAAAAAAAAAAAAAGGAAACCCTCCCTAAAGATCAGCTCTATCTTCATATGACATTTTCTTTCTTTTTTTTTTTTTTTGTATTTTTCTGAAGCTGGAAACAGGGAGGCAGTCAGACAGACTCCCGCATGCACCCTACCGGGATCCACCCGGCACGCCCACCAGGGGGCGATGCTCTGCCCATCCGGGGCGTGGCTCTGTTGCAACCAGAGCCAGTCTAGCGCCCTGGCCATCTTTTGCTCCAATGGAGCCTCGGCTGCGGGAGGGGAAGAGAGAGACAGAGAGGAAAGAGAGGGAGAGGGGTGGAGAAGCAGGTGGGCGCCTCTCCTGTGTGCCCTGGCCGGGAATCGAATCCGGGACTTCTGCACGTCAGGCCAACGCTCTACCACTGAGCCAACCGGCCAGGGCCATGACATTTTCTTAATGTCTTATTAATCATTTGTTCTTTCTCTGCCCTCCCTCATTTATTTATTTTAAAAATATGTGGTTACAATAAAGGGACTTCGTATAAGTAGTTACTGTTAAATATACCTCGGGGAGACATTTCCTTTTGATGTCTGCTAGGATTTTGCTAAAATAAAATGCAAAGGAACCTGTGTATATGGCGTGACATTTTTTCTGTATAGATAGCTAATGCCAAAGAACTCTTATTATTTATGAAAAGGTTATTTGATAGATCACTAACTAATTAGAAGAAAATGAGATGGCAAAGGAGCCACAATATTTTTGGTATTTAGAGAAGTGCTGCTTTCAGTGATCTTTTAAAAAGTGCCTCATTTTTAAAATTTTGATATTTATAGATGGATACAAGGTTTAACTTTAACTTTGTTTAATTAGACTTGTTGATCACTGTATAAACAAACTTTTAATTGAAGTATTAGTTGTTGTTTTTTTGCTAATAATTATTAAAGTCCAGTGTGTCTGATAGACCTAGTATTAGCTACCAACTACAGAAAATCCCAAACAGTTGGTGATTTAATCACTATAGAAGTTTGTTTCTCACTCAAGTCAGAGAATGTCAGTTATACAGATCAGGGCTGATGCGGAAACTTTATACATGAGTGGTCCACACTCTTGTCTGATTTCGTCTGTCATCCTCTAAGTGTGTCGTCTGCCTCAGCGCCCATCACTGTTACGTGTGCTCTTCTTTAAGCAACAACGAACTGTATTCTTGTGGGGTTTTTAAGGGCACTTCCTGGAAATAACCAAAGCCTTTCCTCTTATGTGACATTGGCCAATGTCAGGATTTATTGGTTTCATGGTCAGTTACCTTCAAGGTGACTATGTATACAGTTAAAAAGCAGGAGCTGTGTAAGTAAGAAGGGGAGAAGAGATTACTTGGGGACAAGTATCTCAGTGCTGTGGTTACTCAGTACAAATCTGTGTTTTAAAATACATTGTTCTTCAAGTATCATATGATTCCACCCCTGTGGAATGCAGTGAGCAAAATGAACGGATAAGCAAAATAGAGACAGACTCATAGAGAGTAGGCTAAGAGCTGTGGAAATGGGGCAGATTGGGCAACGGAGGTGGAAATATAAAGCAAAAATACCCCAAAAAACAAAAAAACCCTTATGGACACAGACCACAGTATGGTGATTGTTGGGAGGGGTAGAGGGAGGAGGGTATGAAGGGAATAAATGGAGATGAACAAAGACTTGACTTTGGAGGGTGAACACACGATGCAGTTTGATGTCTTATGGAGCTGGGATCCTGAAACCTGTATGATTATGCTAGCTAATGTCACCCTAATGAATACAATGAAATAATTACCCCTAAATTATAAGTGGAATAATTGTCACTATAATTTGTAGAATTATAAGACTTACTCTGTTGAAAAGATATGGTATATTTAATTTACTGGAACACATAATTTAAAATTTTATAAACATATTGATTAGCCTGACTAGGCAGTGGTGCAGTGGAGAGAGTGTTGGCCTGGGATGCTGAGGATGCAGGTTTGGAACCCTATGGTTGCTAGCTTGAACACAAGCTCATCCAGCTTGAGTATAGGCTCTTCAGCTTACCAGCTTCAGTGTGGGGTCGCTGGCTTGAACGTGGGATCATAGACATGAATCTGTGTGGTCACTGTCTTGAACCCAAAGGTTGCTGGCTTGAAGCTCAAGGTTGCTGGCTTGAGCCCAAAGTTGCTGGCTCAGCTGGAGCCCCGTAGTCAAGGCATATATGAGAAAGCAATCAATGAACAACTAAGGTGTCACAACTATGAGCTGAAGCTTCTCCTCTTTCTCCCTTCTTGTCTATCCTTTCATTCATCTCTCTCGCTTTCTTTCTGTCTCTCTTGCTTGCTAAAAAACAAACAAACAAAAAACATATGTTGATTTAAATAAAATAAAATAAAATAGGCTATTTCTGCTCTGTAGGAAATTTCAATCTATTTAGGCAGTCAAATTTATACATTTTGATATTTAGCTTGCAATACATGTCAATGATTCAATAACAAATAATTAGACAGACTATAGCAATAGATTTGCTATAGGAGTTTTGGATAAGCTAAGGTAATTACAGAGTTATGAGTAAGGTTTATCAATTATAGATCAACTCAATGAAGAAAAAAGGCAAAGCCTTTTTAAGAGGGTAGAAAGGAGCAAAGTGAAAAACAGGGAAATGAACAAGTATTGTTAGAGCCTTGTGAGCTTAGCTAATTCAATAGATTGTAAGAGAAGAAGAGCAAAATTGGAGCAAAAGGTTTATTAATGGCAGATCACCTGGCCTTGAATGTCAGAAGAGTTTGTCTGGAAAATACTACCAATATTTTGACCAGTGAAATACTACAATTAAAGCAATGTTTCCTCTGATTGGATGGAAAACACTTAGAAAGCCTTGACCAAAAATTATGCTGTTAGGATGGTTAGATATATAGCATAATAAAGATCTGAACAAGAGATCAAATAGGAATTAAAGAAGAATTATTCTTGGGTATAAAAAACTGATGATATAAGAAACCTTAAAAAACAAATTGATATGATTATATGTTAGAAAATGATGTCAACTGTAGTGTTAGCTAACACCTCTATTACCTCATATAATTATACATGTATTATTTTTGTGATGATCACCATCCCACACATTAGATGCCCAGAACTTCTTCATCTTCAAATTAGAAGTTTGTACCTTTTGACCTCCCCCCTTCCCCCCACTCCCCAACCCTAAGCAACCGCCATTCTGCTCTGTGTTTCTGTGAGTTAGGCTTTTTCACGTTCCATCTAGAAGTGAGATCATGTAATCTTTATTTTCTCTACCAATTCCTTTCACTTAGCTCTCAGATAAGTGTATCTTTCTAATACATGTGTACCTTAAACTTGTCCAGTCTTATGTCTGAATTATATCACAATAAATAAAGATAAAATAAGAAAATGTAAAAATAAATAAAATAATTTAGTGATAGACATCGGGTATAAGTTAACTACATATAAATTTTAGCTTGAGGGAATATGAGAATGTTTATTGAAATATCAGAAGTATTTTTATTTTTTGAATAAAATGATGAATTTGATGAGTTTGATTTAGGACAATAAAATTTGAGGCGCTGACTGGAGAGTGCAGATCCAAGCATAGGTTTATATGATGATTTATACGATTTGCTTTGCTATATGCTATTCATCAGTAATGTTTTCTGGAGGCCACATCTTATACAAATAATATTTTGAAGTTCTTAAATGCTCCAAATTTGTGGAGATGCTGCTGTAACCTTATTTTTGTCATCTTTGTATAACCTCATCTCTTAACTAACTCTCTTATTTTACATATTTAATGGTTGTAATAGTTGTTTGCTTTTCAATCAGTTATAGATCAGGTCAAGCTTAAATGGATTAAAGGACTTATTTTATTGCTGATGGGTAAAAGCAGTTAAATAGGATGCTAACATGGACATGGGTATTGCTTGAAATTTGATGGTAGATATACTATATATAAATTATGTGATTAAGTGTTGTTTAAAATGCTTTAGCTCTTTTTAACTTCTAAAATATATCCTTCTGTTCACTTTTCCTTTATATATTGCTAAATTTCTATACCTTATGTTGTCCATTTTTCGATATTAGAACCACTTTTGTTAATGTATTTCATTTTATGTTCAGTATATTTTATTAAAAATTTATAAAAACTTGAGAAACAAAAAATTAGAACACCTTTTTCTTTAAGCAAGAGAGAGACAGACAAAAGGGAGAGATATGAGAAGCATTAACTCATTGTGTCACTTTAGTTATTCATTCATTGCCTTGTCATATGTGCCTTGACTGGGGGGCTCCAACCGAACTCAAGCCAGCAACCTTGGGCTCAAGCCAGAGACCATGGGTTTTGTCTATGATCATACACTCAAGCCAGCAACCCCATGCTCAAGCAAATTCAGAAAACTTTTTAAGCACTTCTCTCAGGTGCATCAAATATAAAATTTTTTAATAAATATATTATCACAATTATCAAAGAAGATTTATTGACTTACAAAAACTATAAACTTGTTCCTATAAAATCATAATTTTTTTGTTTTTATGAATGAATCATTATGATCATCTAATTAGATTTATTTGCTTATAAAAATAATCTTTTTGTCTCTGAGTTTACATTTTTGTCTGTGTAGCACATATGTGAATATATTTTCAGTGTCTTCTATTTTATAGAACATGCTTTGTTTAAACTTACTTCTGAGTCACAGATTGCATATTGATCATTTAAATAGTTGTCTTTGTGTACCATTTGCTTTACTGATAATATACTTAACCATACAACTTGTCTTTGTTATCTGCTTGACAGACAAAGAACCTTTTATGCTAAATGAAAATGTTTTAGGTGGATTGTCTGGCATCTGCAGAGTTAGCAGGAAACCACTTTGTAAAGCATTCTTTTATTTTTAAAAATATGGTGATTTGTCCTTGGCCATCATATTATATGTATATGAATTTCTGCCACTTGTGTATCTATAACTGAAAGAAGTATTCTGGATATATTACAGTTGAGATAACAAAGGTACTCTCAAGCCAGTACAATGATATCATCTGAACATTGTGTTCCATAGATCAGAAACAAAATTAAAATTCCAAACTAATGTGATTAATTAAGTCAGGACAGTCTGACCTCAAAGAAGGGAAGAAAGAACAAGGCAGAACTCCTGCTTCGGAAGCAGCTGACACACCCTACGTGTTCTGATCCTCGGAAGAGAGAGCGTTCTTTCAGCAGAGCTCACATGGGGGGAAACAGAAAAATTATAGACACATGAAAATGCAGTGCAAAAATAAATGGAAAAAATTTATTAAAAAGTGATCTGGAGCACAACTTAAATGATCATTTCTCTAGTAAAATGATACAATCTGGCATCAATCTCTTAATGACATCTGGCTCTTTTACTATGGTATTCAGATCACTCAATGACTCTTACCCAGTTTATGCCTCCAGTTTTATCTTTTACTACACAGTTCAATTTTCATGGTATACTACTACAATTCTTTTTCCCCTTTATTTAATTTTAATTTCATTTTCTTTTTTGCAACCAGTCTTTTCATATCTCTATATGTTTGTTCCTAGAACTCCATCTTTGGTTATGTGATTCTTACCCATCAATCAAAGTAGAACACAGACGCCACTGTCCACGTGAAGGCTTTCGCAAAAGCTGCCTCCCTTTACTTTGCTCTCTCAGAGAACTTTGTTTCTATCTGGAACAACAGCTGTCCCATTTTATCTTCTTTAGAATTTGTTTTGTATGTTATCTTTTACAAAAGCATTGCAGTGGAAATACCTGCAGAAATAGAGGGCTACTTGTGTATGGGCACGCCCTCTACCACCTAGTGCAGGGCCTGGGATGCAGTGGGAATAACTGCAGATATAGAGGGCTACTTGTGTATGAGCATGCCCTCTATCCCCTAGTGCAGGGCCCAGGATGCAGTGGGAATACCTGCAGATATAGAGGGCTACTTGTGTATGAGCACGCCCTCTATCCCCTAGTGCAGGGCCCGGGATGCAGTGGAAATACCTGCAGATATAGAGGGCTACTTGTGTATGGGTACACCCTCTATCCCCTAGTGCAGGGCCCGGGATGCAGTGGGAATACCTGCAGATATAGAAGGCTACTTGTGTATGGGCACATCCTCTATCTCCTAGTGCAGGGCCCGGGATGCAGTGCAAATAACTGCAGATATAGAGGGCTACTTGTGTGTGGGCACGCCCTCTATCACCTAGTGCAGGGCCCGGGATGCAGTGGGAATAACTGCAGATATAGAGGGCTACTTGTGTGTGGGCACGCCCTCTATCACCTAGTGCAGGGCCCGGGAGGCAGTGGGAATAACTGCAGATATAGAGGGCCCCTTGTGTGTGGGCACGCCCTCTATCACCTAGTGCAGGGCCTGGGGTGCAGTGGGAATACCTGCAGATATAGAGGGCTACTTGTGTATGGGCATGCCCTCTATCCCCTAGTGCAGGGCCTGGGATGCAGTGAGAATACCTGCAGATATAGAGGGCTACTTGTGTATGGGCACGCCCTCTACCACCTAGTGCAGGGCCTGGGATGCAGTGGGAATACCTGCAGATATAGAGGGCTATTTGTGTATGGGCATGCCCTCTACCACCTAGTGCAGGGCCTGGGATGCAGTGAGAATACCTGCAGATATAGAGGGCTACTTGTGTATGGGCACGCCCTCTATCTCCTAGTGCAGGGCCCGGGATGCAGTGAGAATACCTGCAGATATAGAGGGCTACTTGTGTATGGGTACGCCCTCTATCCCCTAGTGCAGGGCCCGGGATGCAGTGGGAATACCTGCAGATATAGAGGGCTACTTGTGTGTGGGCATGCCCTCTATCTCCTAGTGCAGGGCCTGGGATGCAGTGGATAATAGATATTGTTAAATTAAACTGGATAAAGAAATAAAGACCATAAGGTACTAGAGCTGTAAACATGTATCAGTGTAGAACTTCAGAGAACTCAGTTTTTAAATAAAATGAAATGGTAGGTGGCAGGGGGCAGATGGAAGGTACAGGAAACAAAAAATTTAATGATTTAGGTGTCTAACTGTACACCTTTGTCATCTCACCCTCTTACCTTTGCTGGTATTCTCCATGATATTTCTGGAACAACCATGTGAAGTCAGTTTTTAGATCCTTGGAAGCTTTATTGACTGGATGACACTTGCCCACGTCATGGGGGTGGTATAGGAGGGGCAAACAGTATGCTATTCCAACCCCTAGTCATGGAAATATGCTTTTAATTGGCTAAAATCTGAGCATATTTTATAATAATATATATTTTAAAAATTTGTGTTCTGTGATGAATAGTTTTAGCAACTCAGTGATATTGTTTTAAAATATCCACATGTAGAGAGCTTATGTACCAATTCTAGTTCAAAGTGTTTATGTGTATAAATCATTGAATCTGAGCTATCACATTCAGAAGCAGAAATTTTATAACCTCCATTTTACTGAAAGGGGGTAAGAAGTAATTTATTGAAATTCATACATCCTATTAAAAGTATCGGAGAACTAGCTCCAAAGCTCATCTAAGTTCTTCACTAGGCTGTTTCCCACAAGAGAAGACAGTTTTAAGAGACAGTAGAACAGACTCCTCACATTAGCATTTACCTAATTGGGATGACTGCCTTTTAACCTGGCCTCCTGCCTGGGATTCTCATCGATGGTTCTGTGTCTTAAAGCCTCAGTCATTCAGCATTTGAAAACTTGATCTGACATTGTTTGGAGATCAGTTACTTTTCAGTAACTGATCAGAAACATACGTCCATTCCCAAATTCAGCACTGGTATATAAATGATAAGACAGACATCAAACTGCCCAGCAATATAAATATTATATGGCAATAAGTAGTTTCCTGGGGCCAAAATAATATTCTTCTAAGAAGATCTAGAAATTTAGGGAAAAAATGATGAAGAGTTTGCCTCATATAAATTCTCCACGCTCTAGAACTTGACTCAGGTTTGTGTAACTAGGAAAAGTTATTACCTGTACTAGGATATTGATTCAGTATAATCTTTACTAGGCAGTCGAATGAAACTTGAAGAGTACTATTACTAGAAGGAAGAAGAAAAAAATGTACCATGAAGACTTGTCAATATCTCTTCCTCTGGCAGTGCAGTGATCTCTGTGTACACTTCTTTCCATACTGAACACACTCATCTCCTTCACATAGGAGATGATTTAAGGTCAACTCCAATAAGTTAGTATAGCAATTTTTAACCAGTGTACTGTGGCAGGCACAATGGTGAGTTGCAAGAATTTTTAAAACATGCAATACCTGACTATTTAGTTGGGGCACTGACCTCTTTTCCCTTAGATTGTCAAATAAAATAATGACAACAGCCAACATAACAATAGTCATCTAGTATGAATGCATCAAAATAATACCTATTTTGGGATCATATTGGCAAAAAATACATTTTTTGATGTGCCACAAAATTTTAGTAATCAGTTTACATGTGCCATGAGATGAAAAAGGTTGAAAGTTGCTGAATTAGTACATTCAGCTCAATATCTAGAATCTCTGGGTCATTGCAACTCTCTGCATGTATATATGACTTTTCCTATTGTGGCTACAAAACAGAGCAGGACACAGGTTCCTTTCTCTGTGCTATTCCCATCACTGCCCAGAAAACTTCTAGGCAACGGTGGTGTCTTCTGGGTGACCCTAGGAGAAATGGCCGTTTGTCAAAAGGAGAGGAGGAATCACTGGTCCATTGTATTGATATTTATTACAATTCAGCAGGCATGAAACAAAGACCCTCCCCCACCCCCACCCTATTCTTCTCATGAAGTAAGTTCCTTAGTTAGCACATCGGACCACTCCTGGTCATGATAGCGCTCTTGTCTGAAACCCTTTCAGATGCACCTGAAGGGTGTGCTTGGGAATAAACAGCTTTCATAGCACGTTGTTTGGGGTGCCCAAAATTGCCTAAGGGTTTACAACAATTATAAGATTTCTGCAGAAAGCTTTGTTTCTTTGGTAACACAGACAACATCAACACAGCACTTAGTTGACTTATTATTATTTTCTCCCGTAAATTTCTTGTGTAAGAAATCCTAGTCCTGAGATTTAGTCTACAAATAATTCTTAAGTCCATTATTTTTTATGTATGTACTGGGTTATGAATTTAGCCCATCCTTTTCTCCCTCTTTCTCATACTAAATATGGTTTACTTGAAGACTGCTGGGAGCAGAAAATCTGATGTTATAATAGCTGAGGATATTACTCACTTTCTAATTGTTCATCTGTGTATGAGGCAGAGGCTGCTAATTTTCCACCACAATTCTGTCCTCCCTTTCCATTGTGAAGTTGTGTTTTTAGAAATGACTTCCCAGCCAGGGACAAAGGTCTCAGAGCTCCTTTGCATCTACAAAGGATGAGTAGAGTATGAGTTAAAGTAATAGGTGTCGCTGCCAGCCTGAAACTGAGACTTGGATGGGCCTTCTCCATGCTTTGTCCTGTTCTCTCGCAGCTGCCTGCCAGTGCCCTGGTGACCTTGGAAACCAAGTGTTACAGAAGGCAAAAGCCTTGCCAGCTACTGGTCTCTGAGTACCTTCTTGGAGTAGAATTGATGCCCCTGTGAACAGTAATATCTAACTTAGACTGTTATGTGAGTGAGAAATAAACTTTGCTTTTCTAAGAAAGAGAAGATTTGAGACTGTTCATTAAGTTACTTTCTGTTACCATAATTAATATAGAATCATCTTTCTATGTATAGGACATTTCCCAGGTTAAACAATTTACTGGGGGACAGAGACGGTCTCCTAACTCAAAATCTGAAGAGGCCAGCTCTTCGCTTTCCTCGGCTCTCTCACACCTGCCCATGGGTCTGTAACCTACACTCTGTCTATGAGAGTCAGCCTGGACCTTGATGTGGAAGCCATGATGAGAATTAGGAACTGTGGAGAATCCATTCTGGGATGGATTCATTGCGCAGCAACACTCAGATTCCTGAAAATCTTGTGAGCTATGCAATACACATTTATTGAATTAATTCTTAAAAAACAGTCCAATCTCATTATCTTGGGTTGGAATTCAGAACCATGACTAATATTCCACAGGAGATGACTGAGACAAACCTAAAATAATGATTGACATGACAACAGTTAGATCCAAGCAGTTGGACCAGGTATGTGAAATTCATTCCTTTTCTTTTTATGAGAATAATAATGTGAAGTCTGCAGAATAAGAAAAATGCATTTGAACTTGCTAATTGGAAATGCCATTAGCTTTCATTTCAAATGGTGTTTCTATCAAGAGAATCAGCCCTCAATGCATCATTATGTGCTGTGTTATTTCCTAGCAGCTGAAAAAAAAAAAAACACGGATACTCTCCTATTATTTTAGACTGAATTAATTAGAAAATAGCTTTATACTCTGCATACTTTCCCAAGAATGTTACTAACGCATATTTTAGTATTATGACTTAATGTATAAATGGCTTTTTAAATCAAAGCTCAAAAATTGACATAGTACACTTTAACTATCATATGAAATAGATTTATAGTTCAAAAAATTTTTCAAAGAGATATCTAAAGTTTATTTTTGATTGGAGAAAAACATTCTCATAACTTATTATCCCTTTTACCTTTGGCATTCAGAAATTATACCTACATTCTGGGCTGTCATTTCTACCGCTTTCACCTGTCATCCCAAAATCTAATTGGAGAGCAAAGGGGATCTAAACTGAGTCACATTTCACTTTTTGCAGGGATTTTAGAAGCTCCAATTTCTTCTCAAAACATCCATATTTTATTGTGCATCACTATGAAACTGATCATTTCAGGTAGTTGCATGGTACCCATATTACTATCTGACCTTCTATAATTCTGAACCTATATGAATAATGTACCAGGTAAATGCCACAATGGAATTTTAAAACAAATTAATTAGTAATATGCTAGAAGAAAGTACATTGTTTAATTTTACCATAATATAAACATATTAAGTATAATCAAGGGATATTCCCTAATATTAGATATCTCAGAAGACTATTAAGAGAAAATTCTTATTTTTACATATAAGTAATTTAAGATTATATGCTATATCAATGATTTTCAACTGGTTTGTCACGAGAATTTTTAAAATGTATAATACTTGACTATTTAGTCTGGGACACTGACTTCTTTTCCTGCAGATTGTCAAAATTAAAAAAATATGCCAACAGATAACATAACAATAACCATCCAATATTAATGAACCAAAATTATATCTATTTTATTTTGTCAAATCACCAAGACATTCTGGTGTGCCTCAGGATTTTAGTGGTTAATTTATGTTTGCCTTGAGATGAAAAGATAGAAAATCATTGTGCTATCCTAGAATGTGATGGTCTGGCTTATACTATATATTTTAATCCCTTTTTTGTCTTGAAAGTTAGATACCAATTTTATGGAACATAGTGATGCTGACCTCAGTTCACTTTAATTAGCAATTATAGTGAAAACAAAAATCCTAGATGAATGTGATCTGCAAAGAATTCAGAAATCTCATTTAAATGTGACTTTCATCCAGTTTTATTAAATAATTTATCAAATTCATTAGTGGACATGTTTCAATCATGGTGGTTGCTATTATATTATATTGGCAGTGGTAACTAATCTCACTTCTCACTTCTTTCATTTCACCTGCACATTTGTATCAGTATGGGTCCAATCAGGAGAGAAAAATCACAATATTTTGAACATGGAAAACAAGAAAAGAGCCTTTGTTTTTTTTTTTTTTTTTTTTTTTTTTTTTTTTAAATAAATTTTTATTAATGGTAATGGGATGACATTAATAAATCAGGGTACATATATTCAAAGAAAACATGTCTAGGTTATTTTCTCATTAAATTATGTTGCATACCCCTCGCCCAAAGTCAGATTGTCCTTCGCCACCCTCTATCTAGTTCTCTGTGCCCCTCCCCCTCCCCCTAACTCTCCCCCTGTCCTCCCTCCCCCCACCCCTGGTAACCACCACACTCTTGTCCATGTCTCTTAGTCTCATTTTTATGTTCCACCAATGTATGGAATCATGTAGTTCTTGTTTTTTTCTGATTTACTTATTTCACTCCTTATAATGTTATCAAGATCCCACCATTTTGCTGTAAATGATCTGATGTCATCGTTTCTTATGGCTGAGTAGTATTCCATAGTGTATATGTGCCACATCTTCTTTATCCAGTCTTCTATTGAAGGGCTTTTTGGTTGTTTCCATGTCTTGGCCACTGTGAACAGTGCTGCAATGAACATGGGGCTACATGTGTCTTCACGTATCAATGTTTCTGAGGTTTTGGGGGTATATACCCAGTAGAGGGATTGCTGGGTCATAAGGTAGTTCTATTTGCAGTTTTTTGAGGAACCACCATACTTTCCTCCATAATGGTTGTACTACTTTACAGTCCCACCAACAGTGAATGAGGGTTCCTTTTTCTCCACAGCCTCTCCAACATTTGCTATTACCCGTCTTGTTGATCATAGCTAATCTAACAGGGGTGAGGTGGTATCTCATTGTAGTTTTGATTTGCATTTCCCTAATAACTAATGAAGCTGAGCATTTTTTCATATATCTGTTGGCCATTTGTATCTTTTCCTGGGAGAAGTGTCTATTCATGTTTTCTTCCCATTTTTTTATTGGATTGTTTGTTTGTTTGTTGTTGAGTTTTATGAGTTCTTTGTAAATTTTGGAAATTAGGCCCTTATCTGAGCTGTTGTTTGAAAATATCATTTCCCATTTAGTTGGCTGTCTGTTTATTTTTATATCAGTTTCTCTTGCTGAGCAAAAACTTTTAATTCTGATGTGGTCCCATTCATTTATCTTTGCCTTCACTTCTCTTGCCATTGGAGTCAAGTTCATAAAATGTTCTTTAAAACCCAGGTCCATGAGTTTAGTACCTATGTCTTCTTCTATGTACTTTATTGTTTCAGGTCTTATATTTAGGTCTTTGATCCATTTTGAATTAATTTTAGTACACGGGGACAGGCTGTAGTCGAGTTTCATTCTTTTGCATGTGGCTTTCCAGTTTTCCCAACACCATTTGTTGAAGAGGCTTTCTTTACTCCATTGTGTGTTGTTGGCCCCTTTATCAAAGATTATTTGACCATATATATGTGGTTTTATTTCTGGGCTTTCTATTCTGTTCCATTGGTCTGAGTGTCTATTTTTCTGCCAATACCATGCTGTTTTGATTATTGTGGCCCTATAATATAGTTTAAAGTCAGGTATTGTAATGCCCCCAGCTTCATTCTTTTTCCTTAGGATTGTTTTGGCTATTCGGGGTTTTTTATAGTTCCATATAAATCTGATGATTTTTTGTTCCATTTCTAAGAAAAGAGCCTTTGAACAACAACAACAACAACAAAAAACAGAAGCAGGAAGCAAAATCCCTTTTTTCATTCATTGTCTCTCTTTTATCATTTGCTGACAAAGCTTAAAATTGTGCTTCTTGGCAAAAGAAAAATTGTTAAAGTGCCCAGATTCATTTTTATAGACCAGGTTAAAAGGGTGAATTTGGAGTGTAGAGGCAATAAATCTATAACCAGCACAACATGGTACTGAAAGTAGGATGTAATTTATTTAAATTTTTAGTTATTAGACTCTAACTTGGGAGTCAGATATATTTAAGAATAGTTGAAAGTGTCCTGATATGTCTACCTGCATTTTAGTCACTTAATTCCAGTGCTACCACAAAAAGGAAAAATAATCAATATTTTATCTCACTGGTTCTAAGTTTCTTCAAATGTAAATTGAAAGAATTAAAATAAACTTAGTTCAACTACACTGACAACATTCATAACAGGCATAGCTGGAGGAGTGCTATCCACTTAAAATAAACAAATCATTTTATAATATAGTCACTAATAAGAAAGAAATTTCAAAGTCAAGGAGAGGCTTAGTATGTATTTTTTTAAATACCCTAATTGGTCAAATTATCTTAGTTGACTAATAAACCTGATTTTCAGTAAAGTTCTCCATAATTTCCATTGTTTCTCAATAATAGCAAAATACATTGGAAGGCATAAGTCATATGAATTATTAGAAATTTTTCCAAGGGTCATATTTCTAAACATGTTTAAGGAGAGGACTTGTTCAGCATGAAATTGTTGACCAATTAATCAGCATTTGTTGATCTGCATTGAGTCTGAGGTTTGTGGTGTGTGTGTGTGTGTGTAAAGTTTTGTAAATCATTTTCATTACAGTATAGATTTAGTTAATATAAGTGTAAATTGATTATATTTAAAATCAGTGCACTTAGCCCTGGAGGGTGGCTCCATGGACAGAGCGTGAGCCAGCATGCCAGAGATTGCAGGCCCAACACCCAGTCAGGGCATGTAGGAGAAGTAATCAATGCGTGTACAACCAAATGGAACAAATAAGTAACACAACGAATTGATGCTTCTCTTTCTCTTCCTCCCTCTCTCCACCTCTTACTCTTCCCCCTCTCCCTTCTTTCTCTCTCTCTTCCCTCCCCCTTAGAGAAAATTTTTTCCTACTACTGAAAATGGTAAAGTCTCTGAAACTAACAAGATTTTTGAATCTGTATTTGAATTACTTCAATCATTTAAATAAATTTAAGGACAACAGTTTTTCCTTAATTTTTTTTAAAATTATACTTTCACTTTTTAATTATAATTTCAAATGGACTGGCCATTATCAAGTATGAGGTTGAAAATCATGTTGTTGTATGATAAAAAAAAATCAAGAAAACAACAATTATTTCATAGATCAACATAGTATCACTTTAAATGAAAACACAAGGATTAATTAAAAGCATAATTTCCATGAGTGCCAAATCTATTTTCTTTTAAGGTAAATAAATGTTTCTGTTAGTAGAGAAGAAAGAAAATATATAACTTCTGGACACCTGGTAAAATATTATAAGTCAGCACCCAGAAAATCCCTATGTCTACAAATTATTTCTGGAATAATATGAAAAAGAAAATTTTCTTATATTGACTTTCCTTTGTATTACTATATGCTTTTTCATTTTCAAAAAGAAAAAAAGTATTGTGTAAAAATTATATTTACCATTTTACCATTGTGGATAGGTGGAATGTGTCAAATGGTGCTTTGGATTTATTTTAAATACTTTTTTTAATATTTTTTTGTAATTTCTCTAATTTTTAATGTAATTTTATATCTCTCTCTCCTCTTCCCATCTCCTTCTCCCTTTCCTTTCTTTCTCTCTTTCCCTTTCTCTCTCTGAAAGCTTCTCCATGGGTTGATAACAGCCGAACTCCAAACAAGATTGACCTTTATGATGTACGCAGAAGGCCATGGTAAGAATTTTAGGTAGTCATGAAAAGATGAAACAGACAAAAGGAGGGTGCATTTCTTTGTTGTTGCTAATAACTTGGGGCCCTGTCCCGGTTATAGTGTTGTCCCAAAACAACAAGGTTGTGGGTTTGATCCTAGTCAAGGCACACACAGGAAGCAACCAAAGAGTACACAACTGAGTGGAGCAACAAATGCTTCCCTTCCTCCTTCCCTCTTCCTCCCTTCCTCTCTCACTCTTTCTTTCTAAAAGTCAATAAAAATTAAGCCCTGGTTGGATTGCTCAGTTGGTTAGGGTGTCATTCTGGAGCACGGAGTTTGCTGATTCGATTCTCTAGTCAGGACACATACAGGAGCAGCTGGATGTTTCTGTCTCTCTCTCTTCCTGCCTCTCTCCCTCTCAGAAAAAAAGGAGAAACTCTTTCCATTATCTGGGTGAATATTGTCTAATTATGTAAAGGGGTCCAGTATTTATTTTTAATTTTAATAAATGTATACAGTTAAAGGTAAATAAAGATGATAAGGTCATGTGGGAACAGTGTGGAATATTGTTGAAATTAATTACCAAATTTATTTCCAATTGACTATGTTTCATTTTCAATTTTCTATCCTAAGCTCTTTCAGCTGGTAGGAATTTCTAGTGGAAGATGACCTTCAGCTTGCTTGGAGTCGAGCTCTAATTGAACATCTAGACTGAGCAGGAGGTAGTCTGTGTCTAGCAGTGAACAAACAAGAACTGACCCCAGGCTGTAGGAGCTGCCCTAGTTATAGTTATATTGTTTAGGTTTATTTTTCCAAAAAGAAATATTATTTGTTTCTCTCCACTAAAGCAACTCATTTCCATAATATAAAATTCAAATAATACCAATAACTTGCAATTTTACAACACATGTATTTTGAGTTTTTTTTAAAAAAATGTATTTAATGTGTGAATATATCTTTTTTGAATGAGTTCACATTATAGACAATATGCTGCTTTGTGACCTACCTCCTGTTTTCTTTTTTTTCTCCTATTTTCATATCAATACTTTTGAGTACCTATTTATAAGAGGCACATGTAACGTCATTTAAAAAGAATGACCATCAGGTAACTTATTTAAGAAATCCCCTATTATTGGACATTTAGATTATTTCTAACTTTTTGCCAGTGTTCAGACAAATTCTAAGATTTATTTGTTGATTCAAACTAAATGTATTTAAAGCTTTTAAGATACCCTATTAAACATCCCAGTAGCAATATACATGAGCACCAATCACATATAATAGTTACAGATACAATTAATCTACATTTTATGCTTGATAATATTTCTCTAAGCGTGGTGACTGTGAAACAGTGGGTTGTTGAGTGGAGGCAAAGATGATGACCTCACATGGTTTGGGTTCAGGAACCAGTTATTTGAGGGGGAAACCTAGAATCTAGGTGCCAAACAGAGGAGGCAGATAGCAGTCTGTCCTCTCATCTTTCCACCGAGAGGCACGCACGGGCCATTTGTTAAAATGCTACACATGAACTAGATTTGCCTTCCATTGCAACATCCCAACAACCCTCCCCCTTACCTTTTTACAGAGGCACAAACTGGGTGCAAATTATAAACTCTTTTATGAACACATAGTCCTGAGTAGATACTAACTGTGCTGGACTGAGTCTGTAAACGAATTGACAAATTATCTGGCAAGAAGCAAAGAAAAAACAATTACAGATACAGAGAAGTTAGATTTGGAGTCATAGGTAAAGAGGCATCAGAGATAAGTAGAAAATTGAGTTCAGTTCAGCCCTTCCCATTGAGGAAAGTCGGCCCCGGGGCCCTGTCACTCTGTGGCCAGGCAACCTGGCTTTTGGGACCGCTCACCTGTAATTATGTTTATCTCTACAATTCCTAAACCATTTGACTAAAGCTCTCCCACAGTCTCTTTAAAATGCAAAGATTCTAAATCTGTAGGGCTGGGTCGAAATTGGAAATAAACATTCTAAATTGACACTCATGATTCTTAGATACTATAAAGTTCGATAGCCACCTCTGGAAACTCTTGGTAGTAAAATTAATAATATTTTGTTTTTAATTTCTTTATTCCTTTGTATTTCTCTCTCTCTTTCTATGTTGCTTTTTTCATGTTCCTAGCTCACTTACCGATATTTTGTGTTTATTTTTTGCCTTTAAAAATATGACATAGTCTTATTATTATTTTTGTTGTTGTTGTTCTTATTGTTATTCTTTAGAGTGAGTTTTAAAACCTGTGATCAACAAATTGAAGTTCAGGGTAAATTACTTTTTCAGGAAAATGTCCTTTAGAAGTTGAGTTCTTTGGTTCTTAATATTAAAGCACATCTATCTTTTTTTATAATATTTGAAAAACATAATTGAAGCATTATGCCCTGACATCTCTACTATTAAGATAAATATAATTTTTTAAAAAATTGACAATGCAAAATTATAAATGAAAGAGCAGAGCATTGTAGACTGAGCTAGAATGGAAATAGTTCTGTTTGGAAAACACCTTATCTCAGACATTAGTAAATATTAGGTTAACAAATATCAACGTTTGACATTTTGCAAGAGAAAAAGACATTTATTTTATATTTGTTTCAGGTACATTCAAGGAGCAGCATCTCCTAAAGACATGCTTATTCTGGTTGATGTGTGAGTAATTAAATATTATACCTTTATTTATATAGTGAGAACATAGCGTGGATTCATAGAAAAAGTAATGTGTTAGGACCAAAAAAGAATTGACACATTAGGGAAAAAGAACAAAGAGTAATTTTGATTACTTTTGTATCTAGACAAAGAAGTCATATTAAGACAGTAACAAAAACAAATAAACAAAAAACTTATTGAAAATGAGAAAAATCTATGTCAGATTTAAAAATTATGGCATGGCATGGTACTAGAGTCTGAGCTTTTTGAAAAATTATTTGCTTCTAGTTTTGGGGTTTGTATTTAAAATAACAAAGTACAGGGTTTGTAAAACTCAGCAGTTTCTGCTACCAAAAAATAAAAATAAATAAAAATAAGAAAAAATAAAGCCATTTAGTTGGCACCTATTCATTAAAGATTCAAATAACTTTGAGGATTTTGTCCCCAACACAGATAAAGGTTAAATGTGTTAAATTTCAACACTGAGAAATGGTAATATATAAGAACAATTTCAGAAGTTTTCATATGGGTCATTTTATGTATTTCCTTGCTTCAAGTTAAGGGGTGTGTGTGTGTGTGTGTGTGTGTGTGTGTGTGTGTGTGTAATCCTCTAATAAAGTTAAAGATGAAATAGATAGAAATGGATAGAAAATAATATATCCTGCTATAGAGATTTTGTTTTTAGGAGTAATAAAAACAAAGTATAAAATACTTTGATTATTTTCCCTGAGAAAATAAAGCTATATCTTTATATATTCTTTGCCACATTGCAACAAACAAAATTTAATGTTTTGTAGGCAATTAAATCCATATTACAAACTAGCATCAACATTTGAAAATTTCTTCATTTTTACCTAAACTGAACAAATTATAACCTTATAACTAGCCTAAGTAGAGAAGATAAATAAATTAGACAAATGTAACTTAAGTGTTAATTTGATTTCATTTGTTAAAATGCACTTAAACTACATCTCATTTTAATTAAATTATTGTGGAGTATATCATACATGAATCCTTGATATTCTCCTTAAGTAGAAATCTAAATGGTAGTGTAATATGTTATAAACCTATGGGATATATGATCATTTCCAGAAATAATTTTTCACATTAAAATCTTTGAAACCCACATGTATATCCCTAAATTAAAAATATAATAACATTAAAATATCATTTTAAAAATTATTTCAACATAAATATGTTGACAGTCTCATCACATACACAATGTCATAATATAGATTCCAAGATAGTTAAGATGTGATCCCTGCTCTCAGAGATAATTCAAATGTACTAGTGAAACTAAGCCATTTTCTCAAATAACTAAAATAACGTCAAAGGTGATAGACCTAAGATAAGATAGCATTAAAGGAGTCCGTAGGAAAGGAATAGCACTTTAATTTACAGTGTCAGGCAAGACATTGTGAAGAAGCTAAAATTAGAATGAAATTGGCCAGCACGGGCGGAGAGTGGAGAGAGGAAGTTGCAGTGGAAGAGCTGACAGAGGCAGTGGCTCCGGAAAGAACACCTGGAGTCACTGGCTAGAGGAGGCGGGAGAAGGATGCAGGATTATGACAGCTGTTGAACGTAGTCTATTTAGTAGGTAACTCTGAGGTGTTCATAGTATTGTCTTAAGGTATATTTCCAGAGTTTCTTCCTGTTAGCATGGGGAGGAGAAGTGACTAAGAGCTGGGCATAGTGGCTGACACTTAGTTCAGGATCCTCAGGTAATGAGGATCTGAGCCAGAGTGGAGAGAGGGAGAGAGGAGGCCTCTGTCTTGGGAACAGTGCGTATGGAATGAATGCAGGAGACTGTCTAAAAGGGTAGGAAGGATGGGAGGGAGAAGGGAATTGGATGACTAAGACCTACCTTGGTTAGTACCAAAAACATAAAATATGTTTGGGAATAATTTGTCATTTTGGACATTGAGCCTGTAGTTGTTTAATAAGCAGCAAAGTGTAAAACTGGAGAAAAGCTGGGAGCCAGAGATGTAGAGTTGGGAGTAAGTTGTCTAGAAATGAGCACTACAAATCAAGGAGGTCTTTGTTAAGGATTATAGAATATATAGAGTGGAAACAAATGAAGATCAAACCCCAGAAAATATCTATTTTAAGACATAAAACAAGGCATTTTTGCCCACACAAAAAAAATCTGTTTATTATTATCATAATTGTTATGCCAGTGCATAACTATTGGTTTAATTAAGCAAAGCAATGTGTTCCCTCGGGCAATGACTTAATCTGTTAACCTAAACAGGTTATAAGCCCTCACTTCTGTCTTGGCTAACCAAGCTGGTTTTCAGTATAAAGGACGGCAAAAGTAGGTTTACACTTGTGAGTACATGAAACACAGATTATTTTTGTATTATCACTTATTAATTATTGTATCATTTTCTATACAAATAACTATAAACCTACTTTTGCCCCACACTGTATGTATCCTGAATAAGTGGACATGCCCTGAGTATCCATATTTTCTTAAAATTGTCATTTGACTTTTAATTTTTATAGTTTTATTTAGAAATTATATACATTCTGATACTGGTATGAAAGAATGGCAATATTGCTTTTTTTTACTCTATTAAAAATATGACTTTTTCTACTACTGATTAGGTCTAGAGCTATTGCAGAAATTGCCTTCTTTACTCAGAGTGTTTGATTTTGATTAAACAGTAACATCATGGACCCATTTCTTTCTTTCTTTCTTTCTTTCTTTCTTTCTTTCTTTCTTTCTTTCTTTCTTTCTTTCTTTCTTTCTTTCTTTCTTTCTTTCTTTCTTCTTTCTCCTTCCTTCCTTCCTTCCTTCCTTCCTTCCTTCCTTCCTTCCTTCCTTCCTTCCTTCCTTCCTTCCTTCCTTCCTTCCTTCCTTCCTTCCTTCCTTCCTTCCTTCCTTCCTTCCTTCTTTCTTTCTTTCTTTCTTTCTTTCTTCTTTCCTTTCTTCTTTCTTTTTTATAGGAGTGGGAGTGTTAGCGGATTGACACTTAAATTGATCCGAACATCTGTCTCAGAAATGTTGGAAACCCTCTCAGATGATGATTTTGTGAATGTAGCTTCGGTAAGTATGAGATGACTGCATTGTTGGTGAATTAAATCTAAAATTTTTATCTCCTTTGACTTTAAATACTCCATAGTGTTTTATCTTTGATAGGCTGAGGTATTTCTGATCTATTTTAAGATGGTATCACTGAGCTGTTTCTGTTTGTTACTGATTCTCCTATATTTCCACACCAAGATCCTTTTTGAATGTTTAAGGCTTTACCCATAATTGGAGTAATAAATACAAAAGAGAAACATTATTCATCCTTCACTCAGAAAAGCTTAAACAGGTGACATGAATACCATTGTTGTACTCATGAATACCATCGTTACTACTAATAAAATTTTTCTTTTCAATTTAACAGGAGAACCAAGAGCTATTTGAATGTGTTTCTTTTAAAGTTTCATTTCCCAGAACCATCTTAGACTTTCATACTCACAGAGTGTACTGAACTCTGAAACAAATGAAACAGAACAAAATGAGTGTTACTGTGTCTCATTCTAATTCATAGAATTTAGGCAGAAAATACCATGGTTGTTTACTGCTGGGTATGATTTCACATTTGAAGTGGATTTATTCACAGAGCTGAAGGGGAGGGATGAGGAACTGTGATGAAGTCACTCCGCATTCAACAGAGGAGAGTGGCTCTGTCTCTGAAAGCAGCAGCAGGAAGTTCCAGCAGGTGGGCTGCGTGGGTTCTCTCCCTTCACCGAGAGGGCACCCCAGAGGCAAAAGGCAGGGAGGAGAATGGGGCATAATCTTTTGTCAGCCAGCGCTCCAGGTAACTAGGTTAGTGATATTTACTGAGAGGAAAAGAATTATTCCTAAAATGCTTTTAGCATGTTATCCCTGGCTTAGGGTAACTATGGTCAATAGAACCCAGGATCAATGAAGCAAGATTCCCTGAAAAATATGTATAGGCGATATAACTCTCTGGTTAATAAATTGGAGGTGTTTCATAGTTTAAATAGTCTCGCTATACGGGGAACCCTGCAAAACTCTTTTTGAGGCCTCTGTTCAACTGGGTCAGGATGGGAATGTCTCCAACACAGTAAGGAAGAACCTGTTCTATGTTTCCTCGAGCTTCCATAACTTCAAACACTGGATAGCTTAAACTATAGGTGGTAATTTTCTCATAGTTCTGGAAGTCAGAAGTCCAAGATCAAGATGCCAGCATGGTCACTGTTTCCTGAGTCCCCTTTCCTTGCCTGCATTGCCACCTGCTTCCTGCTCACCTAGTCATCGCTCTGTGCATACAGACCCGTGGTGTTTCTTCCTGTTCTGCAAAGGACACCAGTCATACTGGATGATGTCCCTAACCTACCTCAGCTTGACTTAGTCACCTATTTGAAGACCTTATTTTCAGATACTGTCACATCTGAGATACAGGGGTTGGGACTTCAACATATAAATTTCAGGGTGACACAATTCAGCCCATTACTCTTGGGAGCCATTCTGCATGTCCAGATCCTTTATCGCTTCTTCTGAACTTTTATAAATCCTTAGCTTGTTTGTGTTCTTGATATTATTTAGTAGAACTTGATACTACATAAGATCTGATTCATGTCAGTCTCATTTTACATTCTGACCCTGTGTATTAGCCCACCAGTTACTCAACTAAATGCAGTTTTTTGGGTTTTTTTTTTTTATATTTTATTTATTGATTTTTAGAGAGAGAGGAGAGAGAGAGAGAGAAGGGGGAGGAGCAGGAAGCATCAACTCCCATATGTGCCTTGACCAGGCAAGCCTAAGGTTTCGAACCGGCAATCTCAGTGTTCCAGGTTGACGCTTTATCCCACTGTGCCACCACAGGTCAGGCAACTAAATGCAGTTCTTAACCTCTAAGTGAAACGATCAGAAAAGGCAGTCATTTAGTTTCTTTTTTTTTTTTTTTTTTGTATTTTTCTGAGGTTGGAAACAGGGAGGCAGTCAGACTCCCGCATGTGCCCGACCGGGATCCACCCGGCACACCCACCAGAGGGCGATGCTCTACCCATCTGGGGCGTCGCTCCACTGCAACCAGAGCCATTCTAGCGCCTGAGGCAGAGGCCACAGAGCCATCCTCAGCGCCTGGGCCAACTTTGCTCCAATGGAGCCTTGGCTACGGGAGAGGAAGAAAGAGACAGAGAGGAAGGAGAGGGGGAGGGGTAGAGAAGCAGATGTTTTAGTGAAGGACAGAATGAAAGACAGACAGACCGACATGGGCAAGACAGACAGGAAGGGAAAGAGATGAGAAGCATCAAGTCTTTATTGCGGCACCTTAGTTGATCATTGACTGCTTTCTCATATGTGTCTTGACGGGGGGAGGGGGGGGCAGGCCCTAGCTGAGCCAGTGACAGCTTGCTTAAGCCAGCGACCTTGGGCTCAAGCCGATGACCTTGGGCTTCAAGTCAGCGACCATGAGGTCATGTTTATGATCCCATGCTCAAACTGGTGACCCTGCACTCAAGCTGGATGACCCTGTGCTCAAGCTGGCAACCTCGGGGTTTCAAACCTGAGGTCCTCAGCATCCCAGGTCAACACTGTATCCACTGCCCCACCACCTGGTCAGGCCATTATTTAGTTTCATTTGTACATAAACATATTGTTTATTATTACAAAATAACTGTAATGGTTGCTAACAAAAAATGATCTGTGACATAGCAAAATAGTCATAAAAACATTAAATTCGGTACAGATTTTGCATTTCCAATGAAATGTATATAAAACAAGCAGATATTTATATAGTTAATTTCTTAATCTGGCTTCTTCCTGATCCTCACTGATGGATTTAAGTAGAAGCAGTTTAGTTGGGACATGATCCCAGGCAATGCTATCAGCTAAAAGAGTGGGGAAGGGAGGTCAGGGAAAATGAAAGGAAGTTAGTTAAAGGCTTTTAATTCATTGTAAAGGAACATAATCCTACTGAGGAATTTTTGAAGTGGTATAGAATATAAACTTTAAAGTTATTCCACATAAAGACCAAAGGAGCACCTGGCCAGGCGGTGGCACAGTGACTAGAGCGTCGGACTGGGATGCGGAAGACCCAGGTTCGAGACCCTGAGGTTGCCAGCTTGAGCGCGGGCTCATCTGGTTTGAACAAAAAAAAAAAGCTCACCAGCTTGAGCCCAAGGTCGCTGGCTCAAGCAAGGGGTCACTTGGTCTGCTGAAGGCCTGCAGTCAAGGCACATAAGAGAAAGCAATCAATGAACAACTAAGGTGTTTCAACGCTCAATGAAAAACTAATGATTGATGCTTCTCACCTCTCCGTTCCATTCCTGTCTGTCTGTCCCTATCTATCCCTCTCTCTGACTCTCTCTCTCTGTCTCTGTAAAGAAAAGAAAAAAAAAAGACCAAAGGAGCTACGGGTTTAAGTATGAGTCTTGCCCTTCTGTGATCAGAGCAGACTGGCCACAACAGGGGGAACTGAAACAAAACTTTGCAGGTGATAGGAGTCAGAAACCCGGCCAGTGGCCACTGCATCTATTCACTGATTCTTAAAGATGGCAAATACCAAAAAAAAAAAAAAAAAAAAAAGAGCAACAGTTCACAGTTAAAATTAAACATAAAACATCATCAGAAAGTTGGAATTCTAGAGTTAGAACCAATCCCATACTTTGCATTCATCTTTTCTCTCCTCTAATACCCTTCCTAGTTTCTTCACACCCTTGGCAAAACCTTGTGCTGCTAGTTTTCTTGGTGAGATGACCCAAGCCTCTATCCCAGAGGCCTGTGAATCTACAGTTTCTATGTCTGTTCAGCAGTGGTTCCTACCATTGCCCAGTCACAGTTGTTACCCAGCTTGGAAGTGCTGTATGAATCCCTGAGTTTTATGCATAATTCTCCCTTCCCACATTATGTAGCAGCAGCCCTCATGATAATTTCCTTGTCATCTGAAGTGCTACTAGTAGAATAGCTTCTTTTATTTTTTTTCTTGCATGTTGATCTACTTGCATGAGAAGCCCCAAATGACCAGATAGTAGCTATAGATTTAAGCTTAGTGAAATTCTTACTGTGACCCTTCTAAGGGCACTATGTCGTCTCACACCTACAGACATGCTCTTGGAAAGAACGTACAACAGAGTGAATTTGCAGTGATAGGAAATACACATTTCACAGTGCATCACTTTGAGTTATGGTGAGAGGGGACATTCCTACTTCCTTTCTTTGTTCCCCAATCCTGCATTCTGCCTTTTGGTGGCAGACCCAGTGTGGGGAAGGAAAACCTGATTTGCTAATTTTCATAATATAAATATTCCTATCATGGCCAATTGCAAGTTACCTATGTGAGGTCAACTGGCTTTAAAATTCCTGAACATTTAACTATTGTTTTTTGTTTTTGTTTTATGAACAAATGAAAGCTGGCACCAGCACATGAATGAACACAGCACCATGGTTCAAAGTACATATTGTATCTTGAAGCATAACATTCCAACTCAAAGCTTGTCATCTCCAAGCTGAAGCCTTAATTACACATTTAAGAGCCTGTCCTGATATATTATCAGGCTGGCGACTTCTAATGATGTAGTACGTAATAGACCCAGTGGATCCTGTGGTCATGTGTTTATTATTGGACCTCATTTGCCATAAAATAGGTGTCTGTTTTGAGGAGATGTTATATAGGATTCCATGCTGATATCCCATGATGATAAGTCAAGCAGTATGATGAACCCAGAGGAATGAGGCATTATGAACAGGAAAGGTAACTCATAACTGGAATATGTATCAATAACAGGAAAAAACAAAATTTATTCCACCTCCCTCCAGAGGGGTAAAATCAAGTATAATCTATTTGATATCAAGCTGCTGGTTTTCTCTTTGAAAAGTGATACTATATTGAAGACTCAACATTGGTTGGTCATTCACCAGTGGCAATAGTTATATCATACTTGGTGAAAAGGAGCCCATGCTTTTAAGACCATGTTTTCCTCTATCTGGTACAAAGTTGCTTTATTTATGGGCTCATTTTGCAAGTACTGTAGTTGCCACATCCAAAGGTTGGATGACCTCCAATGAACAAACATCTTATCCACCCAATTTGTTCAGTACCTCCTCTGTAATGAATGCTCTCTAGTGGTCACTGATGTGAGACAAAGATTTTCGCATTTTATGACCACTTTTATAGGTACTTTGTCAAGTGTTTTCTCCAGAGCTATTTGTTTGGGGAAGGTCTTCCAATCTTGCATCATTAGAGGCATTGGCAAACCAGCCAAGTCATTTGCCACTGTGCAGGTATTTCCTTATCTCAGAGTACGTCTTCCTCCACTCCAGGTTGGGGACCGGGTATAATGTGCCTCAGGATTTCTTGACATCCATTCTCTGGCATGTTCTCTCAGTATCTGCTGGTTCATATTAGGCAGATCTTGTATCTCTTTTGTTGAATATTTATTCTCTTTTTGTTTCCCTAGAGCAGAGACTACTTTTTCAGTTGGATCATGTTGAGACCTGACTTATTTGTTACCTAGAGCCATGGAGGGGAAAGGGGGTCAGATCTTGAGGAGAGCAAACATCATATTTTATGATATTTAGCAATGGAGAAAATACTACCTCTAAGGGAAGGAATTACCTCTGCCTATCAAGAGGAAGTTCAGTGTTCTCAATTGCATCCTCCCACATGTCCTCATTCTTATTTTAAGGCCCTGTTCTTTGCTAGTCAGTGCCCTGACTTTTGTGTAGAAACCTGAAAAGGCTGTGAGTGCATCCTCTTTTATAATTATCTGACTCCAAAGCAAAGTTTGTTCTATTTCTAGCACACACTGACTTTCTCTTTATTAAGTACCATAGAAATCTTCTGGCTTTTATACTTAACCCTTAGTTGATACTTTGCTGACCACAGATTGTCTTTTTTAAATGAATTAAATAGCAACCAACCAATCCCTAGCCCTTAAGATTATTATATCTCTCAAATGCTAGGCACCTCCTCTTTAGTCATAGCTATTGTGATGCTACAACCTCAGAAGGGTGTTCTTAACTCCAGTTATGACTGAGAAAGTTACCGGTGGAGTCTTTGTTACCCTATGGCTGGTGAATGATTTTATTCTAGAATCCCATCTTGAGGATCTGTTTTGACTTAGGTTGGTTTCCTTAGACATAGTCCCTGAGACAAAAATTCAAATACACATTGTTTATTTGGAAAGTAATTCAAGAAAGACTTTTAAAAATATGTGAGAAGTAAAACAAAGGTGAGAAAGAGGAAGAGAACTAATAAATAATGGATTATTAAACATGCTACCTCTCTGAGTGAGTGGAAATTAATCTTCTGGACATTTCAGAGAATGAGTGTAGATTACACAAATCAGAGTTATCCCTTCCAAAGGGAAATATGATGGAGTATTTAAAGTTAATGATTGCTCCCAAGGGATGTTAATTCCCTGGTGTTTGCAGGTCGTTGTGCCCACAGGCAGCGGGCTCTAAGAACATGGGCACTGCATTTGAGCTGGCAGGCATGGGGATGTGGATGGAGCACCAACGGCAGCTGCCTCAGTTAGAAACTAAAAGATGCTGTTAACATTTTTAAAATTCTTCGACCGCAGTACAGATAGCTTTGAATGAAGTTTATGCTTTCAACATTTAGCTAGCAACTAGTGGCTTTTTTACTAATTAAAATAACTTACATGGGATTGACATTGGGATTCTTAATGCTTGACAAGTTTTAAAGACACTGCTTTACCCTCCCTCCCAAAAAATTATGGTTGTTAAATATATATTTTTAAAAAGGAAATGTTAACTGACTTCTTAAGAAAAAACTTGCAAGGTATTTCCTTGTGGTTTCTGTGGCTGCATTGACAGCTCTGTAATTTTTACGCAGGCAGCCGTACTTGGTATATATGGAAGCTAAACACAAATGGACAAATAGAATGTTATCTGTAGAAATAACTGGGAGTGCATTTGATCTGGAAGTAATCTATCTCAATGCCTCAAGTTAAAAATTATGACAATATCTCAGTTCTATATTCAAAAATAGGGAAGAAGAATGATATTGAAAGATGTGCAACTCATGCAAAATGTAAGGCAAATTCTGTAGATAGGTATTGGAAAGATGAAGTCATGATTTCTCACTCCACCCCCAAAGAAATGAATTCTGGCCTCAGCTCCTAGTATATTGCCTTGTTTAGTTTAGATTAGTTACTTTAATTTATTTTAGTAGTTTATGGTCCTTATTTAGCATAAGGTGATAATATATTTGTCAACTATACTTGGAATTTTTATTAACTACACATTTTTGTTTATTATACTATTTCAAGATAATCATTAGTAAATCTTCATAATTGAATAGTCCTAAATGATTTTGAGTGGTCATATTATTCCAGACATAGATTTGCCCTTGAGAAAATCAATAGGAATAAGATCTAAAGTAGACACATGTTCATTGTTTATCTTACATGTGTATTTTTCTTTAGTTTAATTACAAGTCATAGAGAATTATTATTTTTTTAAACACTGCTCATGTGGCAGGAACTGTTCTGTGTATTTTTTTATGGTAAATCACTTAGTCTTCACAACAATCTTATGAGGCAGATTAATTTTTTAGATAAAGAATTAATTTTGCAGATAAAGAAACATAGACTTCTAATAATGTCACAAGGGACCCAACTAATTGTAACCCCCTTTGCATTGTAAGCTACCCAGGACTAGCTTATACATCTGATCCATTATGAAACCAGACTCCTTAGCCTCAACACTTTACTATTTTTGTCCATTTTAGGGAAGTGATTATTGTAGGCTCAACAGATCCACAAAAAGGCAGGTGTTAGGGGGCCTGCACTAACTGTTAAGAAATTTGGACCACACAGCCCAAGATTGTTAGATTGTTCTAAAGATAACCCTAGCTTAACGAGCCTGATTTGCTTCTATAATCCCACTTAGCTAGGTGCCTGTATCCCGCTCTTCTCCCCCCATCCAAAATATGGTTTATGCCTTTAAAAGCAAACTCCTGAGCTTATTCAAGGCTGTACGATTTGAGTCTGTATTGAGCTTCATGCAAGCCAATGGTGATAAACTCCTCCAAAATTTCCTGTAACTCCTCATGTCTCTTTGGAACTTGCACTTTACAACAATCCTGGAGGCCCCAGAGAGATTCCCGGTACTCCTTGTCACCGGATTGAGACACACCTGGGCGGGTTGGCCTCTTCAGGGGGTTGCCCAACCCCACTGGATCTCTAGAAGAGACACCCCCTGAGATGTTCCAGGGCTCCAGCTATCCTGTGGGTCTCGGACAGTGTCTTAGCAGACACCCCCAGCCCCAGCATTTGGCAAAACTTGAGAAGTACAAATTCTGACCTCCAGAGGTGAGTAAAGTAAATCTCTTGCTTTGCTGAATTCTGCTTTTCTATTAGGACTAGTCAATTTGGAACTACTGTGATGGAAGATCAGACGTGATCACACTCAACAATAGGCTCTCCAGGGCCAAGATGTTGGCAGAGAGTTAAGCCCTGCCTTGGGCTCCTGGGACATATTTGTTTGTGCAACCAGGGAAGACAACTAGTGGGAACTAAACTGAGTCCCACCATGGGCTTCCTGAGACTCTTTTAGCCGAGATCTCATTCTTTGTTCTTATTGTTTCTGTTCAGAAACCCCTGAGTGAATGGTGCGTAAATGGGGATCTCTGGCACCTGCACCTGAGTTTACACAGCCAGGCGAGCACCTGAGAGGCTCCTGATGGGCACCCCTTTTCTTGTTCGTTAAACTGTGTTGAAAAGTAAAGTGTAAATGTGAATAGTCAATTGTCTGTTTTGTAGGTTCTCTTTGTCAGGAAAAATCTCTGGTGTAATTTCAATTGGAAATTTCTGCCTTAAAACCAAAGGGCAGAAGTGAAAGGAAATTTGTAAACTCAATATGGTTTAGTGGCCGTCCACTGGAAGCTGAGGGAAACCTCTTCCATCTCCAGGTCTGACCTGGTCAGGGGCGAATACTGACCGGCCTATACTAAGGAGAGCGAATATCCCAAGGTGGACTCAGCAGATGGTTGTCACTTCTTAAAGGCAACTCTGAGAAAACCATTCTAAAGCCCCCAAATTATAAAAAATAGCAAAGCAAAATTCATAGAAATATATTACTTAAAGCTAAAACTAAAGACCTAAGAGAGTGCTAGAAGAAGTATAGAGTAGAAACTTCAAACTGTTTGTAAATTAGAATAGCCCACATTTGGGGTAGGGTAGCTAAAACAGGGCTCATTAGATCCTAGAAATATCAGAGCTATATAAAATAACTAAGCCCCAGGGCCACCCATACCAGTTCCCCTGCATAGAACAGTAGAGGGCCCTAGTAGAAAATCCCCTCCCTAAAGAAAGGCTGTACAATCAGGGATGGTCATCATATTTTACTAACAGCCCCCAAATCAAGAAAGAGGGTCCCTATCTTACCAACTGTTAAGGAGGACAAAGCAGACTAGGGTAAGAAAAAAGGGTACATTAAAAACTCTCTATGAATTAAAGAGGTCAAACCTTAGAGCAGACTAGCCAAATCAAAAATTACTAGACCCAGGAAAAAGCACGGTCAGTCTAAAATACTACCACTAGGCACCTTCCCCTGGGGTGGGGGAGGGGTGGCCAGCCTGCAGCTGAGCACAAGCAGCAGCTGCTGCCCGACTGGCAGCTCCTCGTGGGGGTGGGGGGGTGGGGGTGGCCAGCCTGCAGCTGAGCACAAGCAGCAGCTGCTGCACCGACTGGCAGCTCCTCGTGGGGGAGGGGGGTGGCCAGCCTGCAGCTGAGCACAAGCAGCAGCTGCTGCACCGACTGGCAGCTCCTCGTGGGGGAGGGGGGTGGCCAGCCTGCAGCTGAGCACAAGCAGCAGCTGCTGCACCGCCTGGCAGCTCCTCGTGGGGGAGGGGGGTGGCCAGCCTGCAGCTGAGCACAAGCAGCAGCTGCTGCACCGCCTGGCAGCTCCTCGTGGGGGTGGGGGGGTGGCCAGCCTGCAGCTGAGCACAAGCAGCAGCTGCTGCACCGACTGGCAGCTCCTCGTGGGGGTGGGGGGGTGGCCAGCCTGCAGCTGAGCACAAGCAGCAGCTGCTGCACCGCCTGGCAGCTCCTCGTGGGGGTGGGGGGTGGCCAGCCTGCAGCTGAGCACAAGCAGCAGCTGCTGCACCGACTGGCAGCTCCTCGTGGGGGTAGGGGGTGGCCAGCCTGCAGCTGAGCACAAGCAGCAGCTGCTGCACCGACTGGCAGCTCCTCGTGGGGGAGGGGGGTGGCCAGCCTGCAGCTGAGCACAAGCAGCAGCTGCTGCACCGCCTGGCAGCTCCTCGCACAGCTCCCAGCGCCTGCTCCTACCGTTTGGCCACCAGGAATCCCAGGCGCCCGACTAGGTCCCCCTTATATTGACTAGCAAAGAGCCCTTCTTCTTGGCTCAAGGGTTGCACCTAATAATTAGGACAAAGGGTGTTAGTAGCTCAGTAAGCCAGGGGCATTTACATTTCCAAACAGCCTCCTGTTTTATAAACCACCCTGGAGGAATTCAGGCTGCCACCCCCTTGCTACAGCCCGCCCCCCTACCTCCTCTGCTATGGCTCAGAGAATCACCACCTCATACCTAGAGCCAAATCTGAGGGGAAGACTTAAGGAAAAACCCAAAACTGAGGTGAAAAAAAGCTGCTATTTTAGGAATGAACAGAGCTAAGGAAGACAACCAGGACCCTGGTTGTCCGGCCTAAGTAGGACCCTAACACCACTACAGGACGGGAAGCTTTTACCCGTTTCTGTTAGCCGAAATCAGGGCAATTGCTAAGAAACCTATAAATTTGTCTAAGGTGTCAGAAGTTACTCAGGATCTTCAGTGTAAGAATGAGATGGCACTCGAACCCCAGGTGTGCAGGCTTTATTAGAGGAGAAAGACCTGCCGGGGCACTTCTCCAAAAGAAGGGCCCCCAAAACAAACTGAGGTAAAACTTCATAGGGTTGGGGATATCCTCGAGCAAGGGTGTGCTGGTTTGTTTGGCTTTCTGGAATACTCCTCTTTGGAGCGATTGACCAGCTTCCTGGAATTTCTTTATCCCAGGGGCGATTGTCCGGTAATTAGGGTGGGGTGAGCGGAACAGAAGGGCAGTTGTAATTCATCTATGTATCATTTCTCAACTCTGTGGTTACATATAAAAGAAAGGCAGTTATTTTATAATATATGGTGAGGGGTGATGAGGAGAAAGAGGAGAAAAAGTTGGAAAATTATTGCTTCTTCTGGAGAGAACTCAAGAAAACCTTGTGAAGCCAAATCCCCCATCCAGCTAAGGAGGTCATCAATTTCCGTGTTGTGAGGTTTGAACCAGGTGATGAGTGAGAAAGTAAAAAAAATTTGCGAGGTAATAATTGTTAGTTGCTTGCTGTGAGTGCCAATTGAACAGGGTGACATGGTGATACATGGTCTCCTGGATGAGCCTCATGAGACGTGTTGGTCTGGTTCCTCTTGAATGGGAGGACATGTGGAGATTTTTAGAGACAGGGAACCTGTTGGTGTAAGTTTTTAGAAGGACTGAATATGTGTGGTTTAAAAGTAAGGGGGTTTGGAGAACATTCAGGAGGGAACTTCTCGGGCTGAGGGGTGGCTTCTCCCTGCTGTCATCCCTACCTATTTGATATTTCCCTCATGAAGTTCTCCTTGCGGTATTGGGGAATAGGTGTGTAGGAGCATTTGATTGTAGGTAATTCTAGAGATTTCTCTCATCCAGGCTTGTAGGAACTTGATAAAGAAGGGGGCAAGCATTAAAATTAGGCACAGAATTAGGATTGGTCCTATAATTGGTGCTAGCACCGAGGATAAGGGGTTTTTCCAATTTTTTTGATTGGCGAAGGTCTGCATGTGGTTCTGTAAGAAACTAGTCAAACATAAGAGGCAGGGTCCAAAAGTTAAAAAAATAAATAGGAGAGTGAGTGGACCAATGAAAGGCAATAGTCAAGACACCCAGTTGTGTGAAACCACTGATTCCATGACTTGGTTTGTTTTTTACGAATTTGCTGGACTTCAGAGAGAGAGAGAGAGAGAGAGAGAGGAAATAAGACAGGGAAGTGGCCAGTCCCCTTGCCCCCAGAATTATTTTTGTAGAGATTTCTAAAGCAACAAGAAGAGGAATTACCTGTATAGCTCGTTTGGTCCTTATATTGTCGGGTAGTGTAGTAGGAACTGGAAGAGGCTCATGGGGTTGGATTAGGTTGATATTTGGGATGAGATAGATTAGGGTACAGATTTTTATCCAGTTAGTAGAAAGACACATATAGGTGTTGGTTCCACACAAATAGAAAGCCCCTGATTGGGTGAGGCAGGCTGAGAGGTGAATAGAGAATAGAAGGACAAGGGGTCGGTTTTGTTTCTCTGTTTCTGAGCTCCAGATGGTTAGGGTGGAGGAAAGAGCCATCCCAATAAGTGGAGAGAGTAGAGGATGGTTAGTTAGGGTGACTAATTAAACATTCTTTGAAAATCGTTTTCTGATGGTTCAAATTCTTTTTTCTCGGTACAAACCTCCTACAACCTGCACAAACCTTATAAACCTTCAACTTTCATAAACTTTCTTATCCAGAAATAACTAGCCTTCATAACAACTTGACTTGCTTTCCCCCCTTTTTTTAAAAAGAGTATTTCCATACCTTATCCACTCTATTATCAAAACCATACAATTATTTTCTAGTCAGAATTCTAGATTTAAAAATTTTTAACCTTTAGTGACAGTTAAGTTAACTTTTTTTTTTATCCTAGTTTCCCTTTTCCCAAAGTCTGATTTAAAGAGTCCTTAGTTTTTCATATATTCGCTATACGTAGTCCAACTAGTTTCAGGTTTGTGGTTGGAGTAAGGCATGCCTTTTTTCTACTTTAGCAGCAGTGGGAGTTGTCAAGATTATGGTATGTGAACCTGTCCATGTGAAAGTCAGTCCTTGGGTGATGTAATGCTGGAAGTGCCTCTTGGACAGTCTTTGAACAGTTTGCTGAGTAACCTGTAAATCCTGCAAGTGCTTAGGGAAAGGGTGGTTACATTTCTATTCTTTGCAGTTAGAGTTTAAGTCCTAGTGATCACTGCTTCTAGCTGAAATTAGCAGCAGGTCCCAGCCTACAATAGGCATGGGGCATTGAGACAAGAGGAATAAAGGAGATGCTATACATTAAATAAAGTAACAAAATCAGACTGTCAATACCCACAGTAGAGATCTTTGAGGGATAAATAAAACTTAAATATTTAGGCAAGGCATAGTAGATGGCCCTTGTGTTCACAAGAAATGAGATTAGTTTATCTGCTACTTGGGAGAAATACCTTAGGCTCATGAACAATGTCCTTGGGCCTTCAGTGGCAATTCCCAGCATGCTTGTCAGGGTCAGGTCACAGGTAGCTGGAGCAGGGTTAGAAGAGACTGAACCCTCCCTCCATGGAGCAAGGGGGCAGCTTACCTTCTTGTGTCCCTCTTGCCACAGCACAGACGTGTCAACCAGTGGGGCCGGGAAACCTGGCAGGCTTCATTCAGTTCAATGACCTTTCTTTCCACTCTGGAGCAGGGCCCTGATGGAATCCTATGAAGCCCTTTAGTGCACTGGAGCCTTTAAGAGCATATGCCAAAAGCTGGTATTTCCTGTCCTTTTTTGGACCTTATTTGCCTTTTTTGTTACTTCCTTGGTCATTTTAGACCTTAAAAGTCATGTTCAGAAGATCTCACTGAGGGGCTTCATTAAGAGAGCAATTTTGGAAATCCAGTATTTAAAGAAGCCTATTAGACTGAGGAGAGAAAGGATTTGATTTGCAGTGGTAGGTGGTTGGAGATTGCGGAGGGTCTGAGTTCAATCCAGGGTGAGACCTCAGGTGGTGGAGGTCAAGGCGATGCCCAGATAGACCAAGGACTGAGAGTGAAGTTGAGCCTTAGCAGAGAAGACACACGATATCCCTTCACATTGAGGAAATTAAGAAGGGTGGCAATGTGTCTCCTTGAAGCCAGCAGGGAAGGGTTGCAGAGGAGTAAGTTATTTACATATTGTAAGAGAGTACTAGTTTTGAGATTGCATGCTGGTAAATCTTGAGCTAGTGCCTGCCCAAACAGGTATGGGTTGTTTTTGGAACCCTGAGATAAGACAGTCCATGTAAATTGCTGGGCTGCATTAGTGTCCGGGTAAAGGCAAACAGAAAGTAAGAGTCAGGGTGTAGAGGAATGGTAAAGTAGGCATTCTTGAGGTCTAGGACCATGAAGTGAGTGGTGTTTGAGGGAATGTGTGACAGTAACCTGTAGAGATTAGGGACTACTGGATGGAGGGGAATTACTGCCTCATTGATTAGGTGTAAGTTTTGTACAAGACAATAAGCCCCTGAAGGTTTTAGAACAGGAAGAGTGGGGGTATTGCAGGGAGAGTCCATGAGGATGAGTAAGCCTTGATTTAAGAGGTGGGTAATTATTGGTTTAAGGCCTTGGAAACAGACACAGTTACATAGTAAACAAAGATTTTATATATAAATTATGAATTAAGAAATTTAAATGAGTGCACTTTACTTGTTACAATTTAAATTATATTAGAGATATTTTCTGACAAACAAAGAGACAAGACGGATTACTTACTCACATAGCTTAATATATAATTTTGCTTTTTTTTAAAGTTTCTCGAGATGGCAGGGAGTTGCCAGCATACAGGGGAGGAAGAGAGAAAGCAGACGGATGGACAGCGTGACCAGCTGGATGGAAAGAAGGAGGGTCAGAATCTGCAGAAGGAGGAGGAGGTTAAAGTGCTAAAGTGCTAGAACTCTGAAGAGAGGGGAGAGGATGAGGGGGAGAAGGGCACAGCTGTAGCGGAAGCTGGTGGGGAGAGGGAAATGGGTGAAATACAGCTGATGCCAGTGGGGAGGGATCAAAGAAGACAGGCACCGCAGCCAGAGCCACAGCTTTTAAGGAGGGAGGAGGGATTTGTGAACACAGTGGAGAAGGGAGGGGTCCCTGGCCAGCAGGAGAGGAGAAAGAGAGACTGGTATTTGCAAGTGAATTACAAAGAGGATTTAGTGAAGAGAGGAGAGAAGGTTTTCTGGAGAGAAGAGACTGAAGTAAAAGAGATTTGCAGAGGGACTAGAGAGGGGTCCTGAGAAAGGGGTGCCCCCAGAGGTCAGGCAGGAGGGAGAGAGAATTGGGAGTCCACAGAGAAGCAAAGGTTAGGAGCAAAGGTTTTAGGTGAAGTTTCTTTGGTCAAAAACGACCTGTGTGTAGAACAAGCAGTACAGAAATTAAGGACAGAAGTGAAGGGAGAAGAGAGGCCTGCACATAAGGAATCTCTGATGCCCTCTCTGTCTGGTAGCAGAAATTGTCAAGATCTCTTAGGATATTGCAATGGTAGTAGAAAGCAACCTGGCTAGGCACCCAGACTTTTGAGGAAGTCCATAGAAGCAGGCCGCTCGGAATAGAAACCTCGCAAACTGTGAACCCCAGAGAGTAGAGTGAGGATGACACAGTATCCTGAAGTAGAGGAGTCCCGAAGGCGTAGAGGAGTAGTCTCTGAGGCCTGAGATTGGGAGGAGCCCATGTTCCGAGGGAAGTCTGGCTGGACAGTTTGGACTGGGAGGAGCCCACAGTAGAGGAGACTGGTGAGAGAAGGGGGTGTCCCCGCCTTCAGTCACAGTTCCGAGAGGAGAAAACCTCTCTAGAAAGAGAGTCTCAGACAGGAGGTCGTCACCCCAAGGCCAAGATCTCAGGACGTAGGACGTAGGAGAGTGGCCTGGCTAGGCATGCTTAGACTTTCGTAGAAGTCCAGTAGAGGAGTAGAGGCAGACCACTCGTAGATATGGGGTCCAAGGTCAAAACCGTCGGACCAAGAAGGGGTGTTCTTGAAGAGAAATTTAGAGGCCAACTGGGAGAGGGGAGGGAGGAACTCCTTACCTCCTGATCCGGCAGGGTTCAGGACAGGGTTAGACTGCTGGTCGCTCAACCTCACTCACACAGCCCAACAGAAGTTCGGCCGGCAAGGGGATCGTCCAGGCAGCCAGTGCCCCGTCCCGGGTTTCGGCACCAGATGTAAGAATGAGACGGCACTTGAACCCCAGGTGTGCAGGCTTTATTAGAGGAGAAAGACCTGCCGGGGCACTTCTCCGAAAGAAGGGCCCCAAAAACAGACTGAGGTAAAACTTTTTAGGGTTGGGGGCAGCCTCGAGCAAGGGTGTGCTGGTTTGTTCGGCTTTCTGGAATACTCCTCTTTGGGGTGATTGACCAGCCTCCTGGAATTCCTTTGTCCCAGGGGGGCGATTGTCCAGTAACCAAGGGTGGGGTCAGGCATTCAAGCAGAACAGCAAAAGGGCAGTTGTAATTCATGTATCTATCACTCAGAAACTCCCGCAGTTTTCTTAGAGACTACAAAAAGCTTATAGAGTCTATACACCTCTAGACTCTAAAGCACCAGAAAATACTAGGGTAGTTAACTTTGCTTTTTATGCCCAGTCAGCTCCAGACATTAGAAAGAAACTCCAGAAAATAGAAGGGTTCAAAGGCATAAATCAACCCCATATAGTCGAGATGGCCTAGAATGTTTTTAACAACAAGGACACATAAGAGAAAAGCAAGACAAAAAGATGACTAAGGTAGTAATAGCAGCACTCCAGGAGGCTAATTCACACAGGGGAAAAGAGCTCCCAGGGAAGAAAGGCAAGGAAAAGAATATAAAAGAAAAAACTAGAATCAAATTAGGAAAAATTAACACGCATTTTGCAAAGAGGAAAGACATTAAAAAAATAAGTGTTCTAAATTACAAGCTGCCAAGGCGGGTCCTGAGCCTTAAGGATAACGGGCTAAGGCTCCTTCCCACTGAGTCCCCAGGAGCCTGTGGTGACAGTGGGAATAGAAAAACTGCAGACTCTCTAATAGACACTGGAGCAACACATTCGGTTTAAACTGAGCCCCTTGGACCTGTCACCACCCACAAAACTCCAGTGCAAGCGGCCACGGGAAAAACTGCATACTACCCACAGACCACCCAGTGGACAGTCGACTTAGGGCAAGGAACTGTCACCCGTTCTTGGTCATGCCAGAGTGCCCCTACTCCCTAATAGGACAGGACTTGTTACAAAAACTCCAGGCCACAATTTTATTTAAAGAGGAAAATGCAACCTTAACCATAGGGCCCAAAAAGGAATCATCAGATGTCAATTGCAGCTACTCCTAACTGCCCTCTCTCTGAGGAATATCTCTTACAGGAACCGACTAGGCTGAGAGACACCAATAGCCCGTCTCTTCTCCAGCAGCTTCAGGAGAGTTTTTCAGGGATTTGGGCTGAAACCAGCCCTCCTGGACTGGCTGCCTATCAGCCACCTGTAGTCATACAACTGCTCTCCACTGCAACGCTGGTAGTGCCTTCCGGCAGGATCACCAAGTCTGTACCTACTCCAGTACATAGATGACCTACCTACTACTGGCGGCAGCCCCAAAAGAGTGCTGCCTCGAGGCTACTCGCGGCCTCCCCACCTCACTCCAAGCACTAGGGCACCGAGGGTCTGCCAGACGGCACAGCCACAACTCTGTACTCCAGCGGTTACGCATTCAGCTACTGGGTCAAAGGGGGACAGAGGACCCTGTCCCACAGCCGCATCGAGGCCATCCTCTGGATCCCTCTCCAACAGCTAACAGGCAAGTAAGGGAGTTCCTCTGGGCCGTAGGATATTACAGACTGTAGATTCTAGGTTTTGCGCAGTGAGCAAGCCCTCTTGCTATGCCTGCACAGGCGGGTCACACCCCGAGAAGGGACTGAGACTGAGCAAAAGCCTCTGAGGACCTTAAGAAGGCCCGAACATCGGCCCTGCTCTTGCTCTGCCTGACGTCTCCAAGCCCTCCCAGTCATTCATCCATGAGGCTCGGGAATCGCTAAAGGGGTCTTGACTCAGCCCTTGAAACCTTGGAAACGACCGTTGCGTACCTGTCATAGCAGCTGGATGGCCTGCTTGCCTGAGAGCCATAGCAACTGCCGCAGTCCTTGTCAAAGAGGCTGACAAGCTCACATTGGGTCAAGAGCTAACTGACGGCGCCACACACAGTTGAGGCGCTCCTAAGGGGAACTCCAGAAAAATATAAGTCAAACCCCCGAGTAACCCAGTTCCAAGCTCCACTCCTAGATCAACCCAGGGTAAAGTTCCAGAAAACAGCTGCCATCAACCCCGCGAGCTTGCTTCCGGACATTGACCCAGCCATTCTGCTGCATGACTGTACGGAGGTAATCAACATCATACAGACTGCCCGACCAGACTTAAAGGACTCTGAGCTACCTGATGCTGATGAGGTGCTGTACACAGACAGGAGTAATTATGTACAGGACAGCATCAGGTATGTGGGAGCTGCAATAGTGACCCTAGACCAGGTCATCTAGTCTCCGGCGCTGACCCGGAACTTCAACACATAAACAGAACTTATAGCCCTTATCCAGGCCCTCAGGTAGGAAAAAGAATAGCAATCTCCAGTTACACTAACAGTAGGTATGCTTTTGCTACTGCTCATATTCATACAGCAATCTACAAAGAGAAATGATTTCTAACATCTGCTTGTAAAGACATCAAAAACAAGGAAGAATTTTTAGCCTCATTAGAAGCCATTTGGCTACCAGAGACTGTATAGCCCAGGGCACCAGAAAGAAGACTCAATAGAAGCAAAAGAAAATTAGGCAACTAATCAGGCAGCAAAAAAGTAGCCCTAAAACCAGTAGGGCCTTTAGTAACTAAAAAAGGACAACTAAGAATAAAAAGAGAATAGTTAGAAATACCAGACAAAAGACTTCTCTTGCCTAAAAGCCCAGGCAAGGAAAGCATAGTGTCCAAGTATTTAGTCTGTGCCCAAGTAAATACTAAGCAAAATAGAGAACTTATAAAAAGAAATAGAGAAAGAGGAACTTTCCCAGGTAAACATTTAGAAATAAATTTTACTAAAATAAAGCCACCAGCACAGGGATATAAGTACCTATTAGTTTTATTGACACCTTTTTAGGATAGGTAAAAGCTTTTCCTACTAGAAATGAGACCACAGTAACAGTTATTAGGAAACTACTATTTAAAATTATTTCCAGATTTAGCTTGCCCATTACTATTAGGTCTAATAATAGGCCTACGTTCATATCTTAGGTCTCACAGCTAGTAGGAAAGGCACTCAATTTTAATTAGAAATTGCGCTGTACTTACAGGCCTCAGAGTTCAGAACAAATAGAAAAACCGAACTTTGAAAGAAGTCCTAACCAAATTCATTCTAAAAACTGGTGAAAACTGGACTAACCTATTCCCCCAGTTTTGTTAAAAGCTAAAAGCACCTGCTACCAGGAAGGATTCACCCCAAATAGAATTGTATTAGGCAGGGCAATGCCCCTTCTTTTAAGCTCCCTTAGAGACCCCTTCGGAGACAGTGCAAACGGATCCTACCAACCCCTGTAAGTTGACCCTGAGAAGGACGACATGCCCTGCTCCAGCCACAAATTGGAAGCTGGCTGGTTTACATATGACAGAAGCCCGAGGAACCTCGCCATGTTATCTGACTCCTTATAATAGAACTTTGGGAAGGGAGGGAAACTGAGGTCAAAGAAAAGCCAGAACAAGTCATTTTAAGGTTTAATACATGTACGACTATGAATCTTTCAGAAAAGGATGTAAGTCCCTTAGTAAGGAGAGAAGCTACAAAGTAAATTATATATTATATATGTTCATAGCTACCTCTATAGAATAACCTATAAATAGTAATCATGTGTTTGACAAGCTACTTAGAGGGAGGACACCTCCAAAAAGAAGCATATTTTAAAAGAAAATTGCTTATTGCTAACTTAAGTTGTCATCGAAGGTTAAGATCTTTAAAAAATTGAGTTCCAATTAAAAAGGGATTATATAGTTTTAATAATAGAAGATGTAAGGTATAAATGTACTTTTGAGAAAAAAAGGAAAAAGTAAGTTGTTATAAAAGCTAGTTCCTTCTAAATAAATCAGAAAGTTAAAGTTTTATGCAGGTTGCAGAAGGTTTGTGCAGGTTGTAAGAGGTTTATACAAAGGAAAGGACAGGTTTAGAGAACAGAATAAACCCTATTGTATGATATATTCTAGCATATGTTATGCCTCAAGTTCACAAAATAGAAGAGGCTTAGATTTACTTTTCCGTCAACAAGGTAGCTTATGTGCAGCATTAAAGAAAACTTGTTGTTTCTAGGCTAATAATTCTAGTGTAATTAAAGAAAGCCTATCTTTTGTTAGGGCAAACGTAGAAAAGGAAAGAATTTGAACAGTCAGAGAATTAGTTCCAAAGAATGTTTAATTGGTCACCATGGCTTACTACCTTTCTGTCTGCAGCAACTGGTCCTCTTACTTTAATTTTAACTTGTCTACTAGTAGGACCATGTTTAATCAATTTTATAACAAGGTTTATTCGAGAAAGGGTAAACTCTATTAAACTAATAATAATTATAAGTCAATACACACCCATAAAAGAAAATAGCAATAAAGATAAATCAATGACTTGAATATATAGGTAAAACCAGTAGGGAATGTTACAAGGGTCTCAACTACTTATAACCCCTTTGCATTGTAAGCTACCAGGACTAGCTTATACATTGGATCTATAATGAAACCAGACTCCTTAGCCTCAACATTTTATTATATTTTTCCATTTTAGGGAAGTTATTATGCAGGCTCAACAAGTCTGCAAAAAGGCAGATGTTAGGGGGCCTGCAGCTGACTGTTAGGAAATTTGGACCACACAGCCAAGATTGTTAGATTGTTCTCAAGATAACCCTAGCTTAGTGGTCGGCAAACTCATTAGTCAACAGAGCTGAATATCAACAGTACAATAGTTGAAATTTCTTCTGAGAGCCAAATTTTTTAAACTTAAACTATATAGATAGGTATATTCCTTATCTAGGTAGTGCCCGCATGTGGTATTTTGTGGAAGAGCCACACTCAAGGGGCCAAAGAGCCGCATGTGGCTCGCGAGCTGCAGTTTGCCGACCAGGGCCCTAGTTTAATGAGCCTGTTTTGCTTCTGTAACCCTGCTTAGCTAGGTGCCTGTACCCTGCTCTCCCGCCCCCACCCAAATATGTGGTTTATGCCTTTAAAAGCGAACTCCTGAGCTTATTCGAGGCTGAATGATTTGAGTCTGTATTGAGCTCTGTGCAAGCCGCTGGCGATAAACTCCCCCAAAATGTCCTGTAACTCCTCGTGTCTCTTTGGGACTCGCACTTTACAACAGTAACTCTCCTATGGGAGAGACAGGATTAGAGCACAGCCATCTTTGTTAATGAGTCTAGATTTAACCACAAAGTTAAATCTGAAGAAAAATATAAAATAAGTTTACTAACTGTATTGTGAAGTTGATTATTTAAATAAAATTCCAAAATATTAGAATTTTTAGAAATTCTAAGATAAAAATTAGGTTATGAAAACAAAAAGAAATGCTTCCTTTTAAATCTAAATTTATTATAATTTTTAAATAAGAGTGTTACTTATGTATTGGTAGAGGAATTCTCTTAGGAAATCTGTATTTTGTCTTGAAAAAGCATACAGGAATTGGATTACTCTTATAATTGCAAATGAACACATAACCCTATATCAGGATTATACATTTTCCCTAAGCAGTGTGACATCTTTATTTATTTTCTTTATCATGTGTCTTTTGCTCTTCTTAAACTTCACATATTCTTTTTTACATTTTTAATATATGATATATATAGACCATATATATAGTACATGTATATGTTGACTATATTAACTAATAATTTAAAAGATATTCTGCAGTTTTATTAGTTAACATTCTTTATTTGGGAGTATAAATATTGGAAATTGATACATTTAAAGTGAATTAAGTCTTATGCAACATTTTCGGTAGAGAAAAGTGAAATTGTATTTTTGTCAGTAACAGATACAAATTTTCATTAAATACAAGTTTATGATTTCATTTTTGGGAAATTCTAAGAAATGTCAAAATCTATTTACAATGTCCTGATATGTGTGAGTGTATGTGTATATATATACACATATGTGTGTATATTTTTTTATTTCTATTTTCTCTCTGATTTGAAAGTCTAGGAAAGAAACCATATTGCTTTGAGCTTTTGTAACTTCAGGGAGGCATAGTAATAAGGCATTAATGAAAACTGGTAGTGATTCTATAACTTTGATAGTAATTTTTCCATGAAGCCCTCATGCATTCTCCTTCCTCCTCATACCTAATATGTCCATCATCCAAAGAGTTACACAAGCTATACAGATAGTTTCCAAAGTGGCCTACAACCACCAGACAGAAAAACCAAGTGGTCTTTCATTTTCAGGTTTATATTTCTGTTTCTTTTGTTTAAGGAACAATAAGTTTTATGCGTAAATCATGTATAAGATGTCAAAATAAATGCTGGGTCATTTCCTAGTGGTTATGTTGTTCCCAGAAGCCTGCTGTTAGCTGAAGCTCAAATGCTAGCATTCTGTAGCTGTTTTCCCACTAATCTAGTTAGATATTTTGATAGAAGTAAGTGGTAGATGATAGGAGCAGCAATTCAATTACAGCATGTTCTGATTTACAGGCAAAATTTCAAATGTTGACACAGAAGTAGAATTTGTTTATGAAAGTGAGGGAGTTTGACATTTTAGGAATAGAGTTGCAAGCCAGTGGATAATGAAAGGAAAATGTATGCTGATTATGGGCAATATGTGAAAAGTTAGGAACTGAACAAGGTGGCCGTATGTTTCCCTAACATCATATATCTCCTTAAGAATTAGATGCAAATGCCATGATTACATTAAGGATACTCAAGTCCATCTTTTTGCAGAAAGCTTTTCTAATCCACTTGCATTATAAAACACTGTCTTTGATTAGTCATCAGAAAGAAATAATCAAAATATATTCTTCATAATGTCTTCGCTATTAGTTGTAAAAGAGAACTTTTATTTTTAGACTAAGCTCTCCCCTTTGCCTAGATTGTCATCAGTAAACAACAATTTTAGGTGTGACAATCTCTAAATGTAGTGCAAAATGAGGAGGGAGGAATCATAGCTACAAGGAGCTGGGGAAGAGATGATCCTGACTTGGTGACACCAATGAGATTCACTTTTGGTTGACTGACCTAGTTCCCACTCCTCTCAGACAATTCTGCATCTTAGATGTATCATTGAATCACACAGGTGTCATGCATAGTCTTTGAAACTAGTTTGCACAAGGCTTATGAGTCTCTTTCTTCCCCTTTGAAAAGAACAGAATGATATTTAACTTGCCAAAATGTTGTCGAGCACCAAATGAAATGATATACGTAAAATGATTATATGTGGCAATTATTGGTGGTATTATTATCATCATATTCTTCCAATACTTTTCTACCAACTGTTGGGAGAGTTCTTCATGAATCTGTCACATTTCTTCCAGTCTAAGCATTAACAGTCAATCTGCTGAGATTAATGTCCCTTCTAGAGCAGTGAAGAATGAAGATGTCTTCCTCTCCAGAAGAGATTTACATTGTGGAGTAATGAAGGTGTTGTCTCTGTCTGATGAGGGTGATGGGCTGGCTGCCAACAGCCCCTGCTTAAGATGAGGGGCTTCTTTATCTTGGGATGTCTTGCCTAAAACCTGTGGCTGGTGCAGATGACCTCTGGCCCTTCTCTTGTTCCACTGTGCGAACTGGGATTTTGGTGCAAATAGATCTTACCCTGGCTACTACTTTTTGTCTTTGACCAGAGAACATATATTTTTTTGCTGGTATCTCTGAAACTGTAAGAGGCTAATTCCTCAGCTTGCAAGTAGGATGAAATCTCAGACATGTCCCAGTTCTTGTCCTGACAGTTTAACACCAACAAATGTCAGAGTGGGGGGCTGTTCAAACATGGAAGTGCACTGTATCTGCAAGAAAGACGTGGTTTGGGTGGTTCCTTTTCCTACGAGCTTGAGATTTCAGTTTTCCTTCTAAGACATGACTAATGGTTTTCTTAGTTACAGAACTCTTCTGCATATGATAATGAGCACGGTTGTAAATTGTGGTGCAACTTAAATTTAAAGGTTACTTTTACAACCTTCCAAAACAGGCCCTCCTTTTGCAGTGCTCAAGTAAAATAACAGGTATTCGGCATCCCCAGGCCGTTTTGTGACAAATGAACTGCAGGAGAGTAATTTCGTTTCATGTCTTCTGAAAGAGTCATCCATTTAGAGTTTAAGAAAACTTTATGTTGATTTATATTTCATTTATGTCAACAAATGAAAACATTATAGTTTATACTTCTGCTACTTAAAGTGGGGCCTCTGGCCAAGCAGCATGAGCAGCACCTTGTAGCCCCTCAGAAATGCAGAACCTCAGACTCCACCCAACATCCCTGGATCCGAAATCTGTATTTATCCAGTCTTCCAAGTGAATCTTCAGCAAAGAGGAAACCAGAGAATCAGGGTACATTTGGGAGGCTCATTTTGCAAACTCCAATGGGTATCTGCAGGGCCAGTGGCCGCTGTAATGGCCATGCAAATTCCCATTGGATTCAGGCAGACAGTAATGACAGTGGAGCCAGAAAATGGTGGACCATTCCATTTATTAAAATCTCTCACCGGAGGATGAGCAAACACACTTCCTTCTCATTCTCAGGCCTCCCGAAGCCCTGGCGCATTCGCCGGTTCCACCACCTGGAGAATCTTCTCTGGTTCCTCCTAGAATCAAAGGCCCCACCAGTCTCAGCTCCCAAAGTTCCTCAGCTCTCTGCATCTGCACTCCTTCTGCAAAAACTGGTTGAGGCAACCAAAAACCCCATCCTCCAGCAAATATTAGCAAAACAATGGCCCTTCCAAAGCAGCAAGGTAATTTGTAATTCGTAATTCGCAATCTGCTGTAGCCTTCCACAGACTACATACACATGGGCCTGCCCAATGCAAACTATAAGCTAGCAAACTTAAACATTTGTTAAAACTTATTTGCCCAACAGCATCTATCTGGGGCTTGTTGTAAACAATCATGCTTAATGATTTCAATGGTAAGATTTTGTATATCAGAATTACTAGTATTATGGATGTTTATGAATATTTTATTTTGTAGCCATTTATTTACTTTTTGGTGGTACTTTAAAAAGGAGTAAAACTAAGTTCATTAAAAAACTAAAGTTCCTTCTCTCATATATTTTTTAAGGTAAAGCTGGGTACTTTTAGAAAAATCGTCTTCATTTATATTATACATAAATGAAATTGTGGACTGTAAAAGAAAGATTGAAATAAAGGACACATTTAAGGATTATAATGACAGGGAAAATAATCAAAGTAATTTAGTTAAAAAGTATTTCCAGAGGATAATGAATTGCTTTGCAAGTATAAGTAAGTTTATAAGCATGCGTTGACAAGCATGAAAAATTTTTTTCCATCAATTATGTGGTGCGCTAAAGAAGGCTTTTGGTACTTAAAAATTATCTGCATTTGTAGTTCTAGAAATAATAAAAATAATACTTAAGGTGAGGCAGAGGGAATACTTAAGACTGAGCTATTTTTTTTAAATGTTTATTATATTGATTTGAGAGAGAGAGAGAGAGAAACATCTGTCTGCTCCTGCATGTGCCCTGTCTCGAGATCAAACTGACAACTTCTGCGCTCTGGGATCATGCTCCAATCAACTGGACTACCAGGGCTGAGCTGTTGTTTTTAAAAATATAAAAGTTATTGATTTGTTTGCTGGGGCTTGAAAGACTAGGAAAAGACTCCATGCCCAGTATGCACTGATGTATGTCATTATTTATTGGGTACAGTTTTTCAAAAGTACATTTATTCATTTAATCTTGAGTACAGGCAGAGAGATTGGGTAGCGCTGACATGAACTGTACCCTAGAGGATTTGCTCACACTTACTTTAATTAAATTAAACTATCTTATTGCTAATTATTTAGCATGCTTACTTTCATATTATGCTAAGTGAAATAAATCAGTCAGAGAAAAACAAATACATTTGATATCACTTATATGTGGAATCTAATAAACAAACAAAATGGAAACAGACTTATAGATACAAAGAACAGACTGACAGCTGTCAGAGGGGAGGGTGAGGGGAACTGGGTGGAGAAGGTGAAGGGATTAAGCAAAACAAACAAGCAAACAAAAAACCTTATAGACAACAGTGTGGTGATCACCAGAAGGAAAGGGAGTTGAAGAGGTAGAGGAGGGTAAAGCGGATAAATGATGATAGAAGAAAACTTGACATTGGGTGGTAAACACGCAATAGAATATACAGAAGATGTATTATAGAATTGTACACCTGAAACCTATATAATTTTATTAAATAATGTCACCAATTAAATTCAATTAAAATTAATTTTAAAAGAGAAAAAAAATAAAATATAAAGAGATTGTATAGTAAGTTACCTATTGGTAAATGCATAACTTTTAACCATAGTTAAAAAGAATTTATTGATTTTAGAGAAAGAGAAACATGATTTGTTCCTGTATATGCCCTGACCAGGGATAAACCTTGATTTTTGAATAGCACTATGTATATAGGACATTTCAAGGCACATAGTGGTCCTTCTTGAATTGACTCAAAAATCATCGCAGTGCTGGAGGAGGAAATGCAACATAGGTATCAGAATTTTATACCAGATTTCAATCAGTGATAAAATATAACTGTGTTTTTAAGTGACCAGTCATCTTCACATATATTATCAGTGTTGCCATATCTTCATTCTGTAAAAAGATTAGGTATGCTGGTCCTTCTCTTTGTGTCCTTTAACCAGCCTTCACAACTGTTCTTTTGTCAGTGGGAAAAGATGTTCCAAGTACTAGTTAGCTGTAGGAACCATAAAAAGATTAAACACATTGGTCAGCTCTGCATCACAGTGTTGGTAAAGAGGAAGAGAGCAAAGAATACGTGACCATTTGATCATTTCATTACAATTTTACCTACGGGAGCTGACGTTCAGATTTCCATGAGGCTATGAAAAAAATATTTGTAATAGATATAATACTAATATGATCATTATATCAAGAATGATGGAGAAAATACTGCCCATATTTTTAGTTAGACAAGTGGTATGAAATCAGGATTGTACAGTGGTTGATTAAAGGATGATTGAGAAAATATAAACAACAAATAGAGATAAGTGAGGAATCTAAATACAAATTACTTTTGAAGCAAGAGAAGAGCACAATGAATTGCTTGAAATAGGCTTACAATTAAAAGGTTTAAACGTTTTCTGTATCAAAATGCAAATAGGATATAGTAAAATGACACTTGGGACACATGCAGAAATTTATTCACTGTTTTAATGCAGGTCAGTAGACTGAATTTTGCATATGTTACAGTCCAAGTTAATTGCAATATTTGTTTAAAAATGAAAACATTTATAAAAAATTTTGGTGGGCTGTGGTTTATAATTAGGCAAACAAATTTTGTCTTGATGGCTATCAATATTTTTACTATTTTATTGTTTACAATTTCTCTTGACATGTACATATTTATTATTGCTACTTATTTATGTAGTTTTTCTGATAGATAAAATGTCAGATCTCCATGATCTGATTTTAGATTTGAGTTGATTTCCTTTTTATTTCAGAAAGGAGAAGCCCAGAGCTCAGAAGAGATCATTGAACCAGGTGTGGCAATGATGTTAATTACTGGCAGCACCTGGACTAGACCTGATTTTCCAAAATAGAAATAAAAAGTGGAAAAATTTTTATGAAAATTTATATTTTTTATACAGTAGACCCAGGAAACCACAAACCAGCAGTCAGTGTTTGGGGACAGCACCTCAACTTGAGGACAAGGGTGTTCAAGTCCCAGAGTGTTCCTGGTGACTACACCTTCTGATTTTCCCTGAATAGAGATTAATAATACAAATTAAAACCAAATGCACAACATTAGCAAAACTCATGAATTACCTAGTAGTACTGTTAATAATATATTTACAACCTGCATGTTAAGAAAAGAGGAAAGAATGTAGGAGATGTATGCAGGACAGTAGAAATGGAGATAAGAGTTATAAATGTGGAATTAATGAATAATTCTTCCTGAAATGAAAAACTGACTCAGATGATGTCAGTTTTTCTCAAGTTTTTTTGGTAAATGCCATTTTAATTATATATGGCTCGCAAAATTAGAGGATATTTCAAAATGAATCTGAAACTATAAGATATCCTCTAATTTTTGTGAGCAGTATAGTTTCAGAGTTCATTAAGAACACATTTGAGAAAAAGTCAAGTGGCAGGGCATGGCGGTTTCCTCTTCTGGTACACACTGGAAACGATGGGTCGTGTTGGGTTGGGAAGCAGAGCCCTGACTCTCGGTTGCTGTGTGACTCTAAGCCTTATTTCCTCAACTGTAGAGTGGAAACTACAGTGGTCCCTTGTCTATCGCGGAGGTCAGGTTCCAGAATCCCCAGCAATACGCGAAAATCAGCAAAGTAGCGACCTTAGATTTATTTTATTATTTATATATATTTAAAGGTTTTATAACCCTCCCCACACTCATAAACCTTTACACGGTTAACCTTTCCCACACTCTTATAAACACTTTCTACACTCTTAAACCTACATAATTTTAACAACATACAAAATTCTATATGGGTACTCACCAGTGAATACTAATATATTTTAATTAATATTTTATATATTTTATATTCAAATTTTTAGGCTAGAAAATGCTTATTTTACTGCAAAACTAATTAAAATAATAAATATATAAAAATGCCTATATAACACAAAATCCCGCATTATAGTGAAAAATCCGTGATACAAAATTAGATATATACAATTTAAAAATATGCAATACAGTGAGACCATAAAAAATGAACCATGAGCCTGACCTGTGGTGGCGCAGTGGATAAAGCGTTGACCTGGAATGCTGAGGTTGTCGGTTCAAAACCCTGGGCTTGCCCGGTCAAGGCACGTATGGGAGTTGAAGCTTCCAGCTCCACCCCCCTTCTCTCTCTCTCTCTCTCAATCTCTCTCTCTCTCCTTTAAAATGAATGAATAAATAAATAAATTAATTAATTAATTTAAAAAAATGAACCATGACATGTGGGACAACTGTATATCAAAACTAAAACCATAAGCTTGGTGAAGGTTAATTGAATTAATACATATACACGTGCTTAGCTTGGCACAATTGTGATTTTTCAATATATGTCTAATATTTCTGTTATTAGTATTAAAAAGTAAGAAGTTGGTGAAATAATGGGAAAGTTAAAGGGATATAAACTTCTAGAAATGTATCTCAAATCTTAATTGATAGTAAAGAGTGGATCATGACATAATAATTATTCAATAAAAGGGAAAATTGGCTATTTTAAAAAGATTTTAAGCTAATTGTCACTTCTTACTATTGTGGGAAGTAAATTCCAACATGACTAAACACCAAAATGTAAAATAAGCAACAAAACCATTAAATACTAGTAGAGACCATAAATGAATATTTACCTGATTGGCAGGTGGTTTTCTAAGCATAAAATTAATAAATCATGAGGAATAGCTTAAAATTAAAAGTTAATCAATAAAATGTAATAGTATATTCACAAGCTTGTATAAAAATTAACATATGAGGAAAAAAATTTTACTTAGCAATCAAGGAAATTCAAGTAATAATTAAAATATTGAATTATTCTTTGTACTTAACAATTAAAAAATTTATGAGTTTATTTGTTATAACTTAGCAATAAAAAGGTGAAGTGCTTATGACAATGAATATTGTTACACATATATTGTAAATTGACTCAAAATTTTTGAAGAACTTTAAAACCATTCTTAACTGGGAATATGAATTCATGGGTATGGATAAGAGTTTCAGCTATTTTTTCTATGTTTTAGGATAATTTTTTTCTTATAATATTTAGTTTACAAATATTCTATAAAATAGAAAACTTAACATAAATAAATAGCATTTTTAATAGGAATAAAATTAACCAAGATTTTGAAGATCACTGTTTGTGTTCACTTTCTTTTTATTTTTCCTGTATCGCCCTCTGGTGTCTAATATGTGGATAGTGTCGGATAACATAATTTGTAATTGTACATACTTGCTTGATTAGCAAAGTTTGATTAAATTTATTTAATTTAGATACTTCATTTAAATTAATTATTTTATATAATTTAAAATTGTTATATATATATAAATTATAGTTAAATTATGTAAAGGAGTGTACTTGTATATTTTGTAATTTAAACAGTTACCCGTGTTCCAAATGAGGCCAGTCTGGATTTGAGCACTTGACCGTGCAGATTGTCGCACACCAGAGTCCACGCTTTCACACTATATCTCTTTTACGTGCAAAAATGATAGAAGAAAGATCATTAGAACATGCTCTAAGGAATAATTTAGATATAGAGAAATTTTTTAAAAACCAAGGAATTACAAATGATGTTCATTTTGCCCAGTAAAGAATGTTTTATGACAAAGTACCCTAAAGTAATGAAGTCTGCCTTTATGGAAGCTGGGAGTCCATGGATGAGGGAAGGCATGGAAATGACAAGTGTGCTGAATGGTCAGGCACATGTTGCCTGTTAGAACTTCCTCTGCAGTTCTTTGTAAAAGAACATTACCTTCAGATTTTCTTTTTAATTCCTAGGGTAAAACTACTTTGCCCACCAACCTTTTCAAAGGGAAACTTGGTGTTCCATGAAGGTGAATTATAACTGCCATTCCTAGTCAAGGTTGCTTTCCAGGAACTTGGTGCTTCTCTGACTTATGATGCATATCAGGGCAATGGCAACACTGTGTTGTTTGTATCCCAGATTAATCCAATGGGCAGCAAAGCTGCTGTCAGAAATATTTGCTGAATGGACTGACCAGGTGATGGAGCAGTGAATAGAGCATCAGACTGGGATGCGGAGGACCCAGGTTTGAGACCCCGAAATTGCCAGCTTGAGTGTGGGCTCATCTTGTTCGAACAAGACTCACTAGCCTGAGCCCAAGGTCACTGGCTTGAGCAAGGGGTCACTTGGTCTGCTTTAGCCCTGCGGTCAAGGCACATTATGAGAAAGCAATCAATGAACAACTAAGGTGCCACAACAAAGAATTGATGCTTCTCATCTCTCTCTTTCCTGTCTATTCCTATCTGTCCCTCTCTCTGTCTCTCTCTATCTCTGCCACAAATAAAGAAATAAATATATATAAGAAATATTTGCTGGAATGGTCTCTTATTCAGCAGAAATCATCAGAACAAAATGATACTGCCTTTATAAAACCAAGAGTTTAGTTTACTTGATTTGAGAAATTGTTGTTGTTTTTTTTTGAGGGGGACCTAGAGTGTCTTTTAATTTGAAGTGTGTATTTAACTATGATATTTACTAGAAAAGTTCTTTGAAATTTACTGTTTATGGTTACCTCAGAGAATGTTTTATACATTAAACTAAAGTTTGAGGGATACTCAGATACTCATCTCGTTAGTGAACTTTATTTAAATTTCATTAAAACTGATATTGTTTATCTGAATCTTATGCATCAAGGAATCCATTTTGATTTTGGTATTGAATATAATACTAAAGTTTTTAATAAAATAATTTTTTAATGATAGAATGGCAACTGCTTTAACATCTATGTGCTGGCATCTACTTTATGCTAGGTGATTTACGTTTATCTTCATTTGACTATTTTAATAGTGTCTGTCTGGAAAGACTGTATTTATGAAGGTACAAGTATAAACACATATTGCACAACTAAAATATAATCACTACAGTAATAAGTTTATAGTTTAAATATTGATCAACATTTTGTACCATCTTCTCATCTTCTTAAACTCCATACATATATTCTGTAAATATTCATAGCATATCTATTATATGCCAAGTGCTGAGGATGCAGTAGTGGGATGGCCATTTTCTTTGACCATGTGGGATTCTAATTCAGTGGAAGATTTGATCAAGATACAATACAAAATGCCTGATCAGGCAGTGGCGCAGTGGACAGAGTGTCAGACTGGGATGCAGAAGACCCAGGTTTGAAACCCCGAGGTCACTGGCTTGTGTGCAGGCTCACCAGCTTGAGCACAGGCTCACCAGATTGAGCATGGGGTCTCTGGCTTGAGCAAGGGGTCACTTGCTCTCCTGTAGCCCCTTTGGTCAAAGCACATATGAAAAAGTAATCATTGAACAAGTAAGGTGCCATATGAAGAATTGATGCTTCTCATCTCTCTCCCTTCCTGTCTGTCTGTCCCTATCTGTCTATCTGTCCCTCTCTCTGACTTTCTCTGTGTCTGGCAAAAAAGAAAGGAAAAAAGTAATAATACAAAGAAATATGAAATAACTCTGATATGTTCTGTAAAAAAAATTAATCTAGACTTAGGGGAGCTTATAACAGTGTGATTTGACCTGATTGGGGAAGGTCACTAAAGCCTTTTATAAGGAAAGGATATTGAGGTTAGTGGGACAACTGAGTGTAGAGGAGAGGAATAGAAGGAACAGGAGAAGTGGAAGGGAAAATGAAAGAACGGACAAATACTGGAACATAGATACAAGGTCCCTCATGATTTCTAAGCAGATGCACATGGTACCCAGCACACTTTCCTGTCTCAGATGCTCATAGAGATTTTTCTCAGTAGTTTTAAAAGGGACCTACCTGGTTGAATTATAAAGCATCAGGAAAAGAATTGCCATGATGTTAGCTTAGATTTCTGATTCTGCAGGGTTAGTTAAACATACATTTTTAAACAAAGTATTCTCTTGATAGATGACAAAAGCAGGGCTTCTTAAATCTATTTTCACTCACCATATACTATTTCAAAGTTTTATGGTGGTATGTTATTAAACTTTTGCTCTGTGGTTTTTAATATGTGTGTGTGTGTGTGTGTGTGTGTGTGTGTGTGTGTGTATGGTTTGTATATTAAATATGCAGTTTATAAATGGAAATCCAGGCACATGTTACCAAAGACTGCAGTTTCAGTTCATGAAAATAAACCTATTCTTTTCTGTTCTAAAAGCATATGAATATCAGATGTCTGTGGAATGTATACTTACCTAATTTAGACTTTTAAAATTTATCATCCCTTTCCATAGGATAATAAGATTTGCTATAGGGACTTATACTTTGTAAGTTATTTTTTTCTCAGCATTATTTATGAATTTGATTATGAATATAATAGTATTTCTGTTATACACCACTGAATTTGTACTTAACGAATTAAATTTACATTTAATTAGTTTGTATTAAGTGACTTATTGAGATATTTCACTCTTCTGTTTTAAAAGCAGGTCAAGGCCAATCAGAATACTCAGGTCCATACGTTCATTATTCAATGCTCATTTTAGGCAAAACATAATTTTATAATGATTCATGGTTGAACTAAATCAGTTAATGCAATTTTCTATAACCATATCTAATAACTCTCTAAGGTTAGATGTTTTGCTATCAATATATTATGAACTATTTTTTTTTCACTAACATGGAAATTCTCACATTCTTTTATTTTCAAAATGGAACGTGTTTAAGGTTGTATCATGTTATCAAAGAATGGAAAGGAATGAAAAAAAGGCAGTGGGAATTAGATTTTTGACCTGAAAATACTAAATTTTCAACATTCAAATTTATACAAAACAGTGAAACATATTGGAGCTTTGTTCTTATATACATGATGTACCTGGAAGTAGATCAATGTAAAAATAAGAAAGAACTCAAATTATTTATCTGAAAGTGCTGGACGTTTTACTTGCTATTTAATTTCTACTCTCTTCAAATCATCTCCTCTCTTACTTTATCCTGATGACCTTGCCTCATTGTTCAGTTACTATCTGTGACAGATAGTAACCATCATCTTTTCAACACCAGATCTATAGACTTGAGTGTGTGGACTCAGCTCACACTCTTCTTTCCTAGAACAGCGAAGTCAGTATTTTCTTAAAGGGTCATCCTTACAGATGACAGTGGTATTCCGTCCTCCCCCACTTTCACAAGAACTTTCACCTCTTTTTTTCCCTGAATCTTTTTCTTTCTTTGCTCTTTAATATCAATCCTCTCTTGCATCTGTATCTGAAGGATGGCTTTTCTTGCGTCCAGGTGTACCTTTACAGGTACCAGCCTCTTTTTGTCTGCGTCCCAGCGAAGGCACTTGGAAGGTGACCCTCCGCACATGCCATCTTGTCCCATTGTTCTTCAGTGCACGCCCTGAGATTTGCCTATATAGCCTGGATGCGTTCAGTAAGTCCTCATCTTCTCTGTCTCTGAACTGCAATGTCATCTCTTGAGCCTTTTTTCTCTTATCATCCAAGAGAGTCCAATCACTTTGTTTCTTTCTTGACTCCATGGGAACTTAACTCTTACTCTGTTTTCTTAAGGACACCTACCCTCCTTCACTTAACTTTAATGAAGACTTCTTTTGAGCCTCATACTTTAACTGTTCTGGTTTTTTGATATCTCTATTTGCATATTTCACTTATAGTAAGTCCCCAATTTACAAACGTTCAACTTACGTACAACTCATACTTACAAACAGAGCACTTAAGGGCTATTAGTAATCAACTGCAGTTGAACATCAGTAAAAATGATATTATAGAGTTACTTGACTCCCATGGCAAAGATCTAACCAGTGAGGACTTTATGGAACTAGAGCAGCAGATGATAACATTTAGGGAAGAAAATAGAAACTCCAGAACCAAAAAAGTTTTCTACAAAAGAAATAGCTGATGCTTTCATCTCATTGAAGCAGGAATGGCAAAGTTAGAGGAGCAAGATTCTGATAAAGAGAGGTTCACCAAAGTTTGCTATATAGTTACCGAAGGCCTGAGATGCTAAAGGACCATTTATGATGAGAAAAAGAAAAGCTCTGTATAAACCTCCCTGATGCCGACTTCAAGAACCTGACTCCAGCAGCAGAAACAAACCCTGACACTGCAACACCAGTCCCAGCCTCTCTAACAGGTCCATCATCATCTGCATCATCCAAGATTGTTTAAGGTTGTATTTGAAAATCTGCAAGTAGTTATACACCCAGAAAAATAAAAATAAACGTACGTTAAGTAAGACAAACATCCATGTTGCTTTTAATAGGTAAATGTACCTGTTCCAATTTACATACGAATTCAACTTAAGAACAAAACTACAGAACCCATTCCGTAACCCAGGGACGGCCTGTATATTAAAAACTTACCCTCACTAGAACTCTGTGCCTTTTGTCACTATTCCTCAAGTCCTCTAGTCACTCCGCCAGCCATCCAGATGCCCACGGCAGAACCTGACCATCATTCAAGGGAGCACTGTCCTATTCAACCACATATCCAATCCACCACCAATCCTATTGATTCTTCCTCCAAAATAGATCCTGATTCCTTTCTTTTCCACCATTTCCACAAATAACAAAGCCAATTATATATTCAGCTTGGTTACCACAATAGCTTTTTAATTATTCACCCTCCTTTAACTTTTGCTTACCTTAAATCCATTTCCCAAACAATAGCTAAGGTGATTTCTTAAAATTCTAGACTGTATTATTTTGGATTTTGCTTAAAATCTTTCTTTGACTTTCCATTTGACAGAAAATAAAATCCCACATCTTCAGCATTTCCATTAGACCTTGCATGATCTAGCTCCTTCCTCCTTTCCTGAGCTCATTTTATGTCATTTGTCTTCACATGTGACTGAGATAAACTCTTCTTTTTTGTTTCCCTAAAGGTTCCTTTTACCTCACCCCACATCAGGCCTTTTGCGGGTTGTTCTATCTGCCTGAATGTTCTTCCTCCATAGAATTCAATGAACCATTTCTCTAGGAATGCCATTTTTAGGGAGATTTCTTCCCACTAGCTGCTCACGATTCAAATTAGAACCCATTCCGTGATGTTGTCTCCTAGAGCATAATATTATATTTCTTTTTCAGAAGTAATCATAATTTACTATAATATATTCACAGGCAATGTAGGCATAGTTAAAATCTTAGACTCTTCTGTCCCAGTACTAGTCTGAATTCCATCACTTATTTGCTATGTGACTGTGGACAAATTATTTCGTTTCTCTATGCTTAAATTTCTTCATGGAAAATAATAACACTCATCTTGTAGGGCACTCACCAAGAGAAATGACTAATATGTATTGAGTATATAGTAAATGCAGCACATAGTAAACACCAGGGGTCCCCAAACTTTTTACATAGGGGGCCAGTTCTCTGTCCCTCAGACCGTTGGAGGGCCGGAGTATAAAAAAAACTATGAACAAATCCCTATGCACACTGCACATATCTTATTTTAAAGTAAAAAAACAAAACGGGAACAAATACAATATTTAAAATAAAGAACAAGTAAATTTAAATCAACAAACTGACCAGTATTTCAATGGGAACTATGCTCCTCTCACTGACCACCAATGAAAGAGGTGCCCCTTCCGGAAGTGCGGTGGGGGCCGGATAAATGGCCTCAGGGGGCCACATGTGGCCCGCAGGCCGTATTTTGGGGACCCCTGGTAAACACCATATATGTTTACATACATACAAACATATATCTGTGTATGCATATGCCCAGTTTACTTAATGTCTGAAGGCACAAAACTTATTACCTGACATAATTCTTGATAGATAATATACTGCTAGGAAATACATTCTTAATGGATTAATGAAAAGTGTATTGCACCCTATAATTAGGCTTCAGTTACCTTCAGAGGGAAAAAAATAATACATTATATTTATATGAATATATAATCACTTATAAAATTTATGTTTTGGCTTGTGATCCAGCTATTGAAGTTATTTAATGGTATGTTTTTTTATCTGAGAACATCTTCAAGCTTTTACCTGGCCAGCCGCACCATCTCCTAACAAGTATGGTTTTATTATTCTCATTTGCAAATGTGAGGATCTACACCCCCAGAGGGCCTTTTACAAATAGCAAAGTTAATAAATGATAGAATGAGCTTACTCATCTCAGTGTCCTGGATCTTACTGCACTACTCCCACTGTCCTTATCTTTGTGGAAATATCCAATGGAATATATGAATACTTTTTATACAAGTGGTGGAATTACTTTGATGATCACTCTTAAGTTTTCTGTTTGGGCAGGTATGCCTGCAGTTTATGTGCTCTCCTCTCACAGCCTCTTTGTGTTCGAGGGCGCATCACTCACAGCAGGAGCTCTCCGTGGTGATCTCTTGGCCGTGGCTTGCCTCCTGAATTTCACTGAATTCTGTACAGAGCTTCTAGGTGATGGTTCTAAAAGGCCACCAGAGGTGCTTGATGCTCTCACGTTGCTTTCCTGTTTTAAAATATAAGAAGACTCTATTCTCAAATTTCAAAATTTTTAAACGTTTGTTCCTTTAATACAGTATACTATTTTCCTATCTAGCTCTTCTTTATGAGAGGCAAGATACAGTTTCTTCCTGTATCTTGCACAAGCATCATATCATTTCTGGATTCTGAATACATTTCATTATTAGTTTTTATTTTTTGTCTGAACGTTTATAAAATTTGAGAGCTGAAGGGGACCACATATAACTCAAATCCCAAATTTATAATTGGGGAAACCAGGCTTCAGAAGGTAAGTGACATGCTCAGAGTTACAGTATTATTTGGGGGCTTAGAGGAAAATTACTACTTGACCCTTACTGTACTTTTGTTACCTATCCTGTTTTTGTAAGAGAAAGCAATGCACTGGAATCGAGAAGTATAAATAGTAAATTCAATGAAAATTATATGGTTGATTTTAATTTCATTTATATATTTTCTTTTTCAGTTTAACAGCAAAGCACAGGATGTAAGCTGTTTTAATCACCTTGTGCAAGCAAATGTAAGAAATAAGAAAGTGCTGAAAGATGCTGTGAATAATATGACAGCAAAAGGAATTACAGATTATAAGAAGGGCTTTAGCTTTGCTTTTGAACAGCTGCTTAATGTAAGTATAATACCATCCCCTTTTCTCTTTCGTTATTGAACTGTAGTTAACTGAATTTCAATATCCTAGTACATATTTATACTATCTAGAATTTGATAACAATGCTGTTTTTCTTTTTTTTTTTTTTTTTTTTTTTTTTTTTCATTTTTCTGAAGCTGGAAACAGGGAGAGACAGTCAGACAGACTCCCGCATGCGCCCGACCGGGATCCACCCGGCACGCCCACCAGGGGCGACGCTCTGCCCACCAGGGGGCGATGCTCTGCCCATCCTGGGCATCGCCATGTTGCGACCAGAGCCACTCTAGCGCCTGGGGCAGAGGCCACAGAGCCATCCCCAGCGCCCGGGCCATCTTTGCTCCAATGGAGCCTTGGCTGCGGGAGGGGAAGAGAGAGACAGAGAGGAAGGTGCGGCGGAGGGGTGGAGAAGCAAATGGGCGCTTCTCCTGTGTGCCCTGGCCGGGAATCGAACCCGGGTCCTCCGCACGCTAGGCCAACGCTCTACCACTGAGCCAACCGGCCAGGGCTAACAATGCTGTTTTTCATTTGTTTAGAAAACAGATATGTCCAAGCAGTAGCAATCTTTGAATGGCTTTTATTTTGAAATTGAAATTCAAAAAGCATACAAAATGCATTTTTCTTATCCTTTTAGATATTTTCTTCTATCATATTTTTGAATTATGTTTAAAAACATACTTATATGGTAATAATTTAATTTTGTATAAGCACTTAAAACTTAGTTGGCATATTTAGAATATTTTTTTTCTTATTATAGTTGCTGCAATATTTATCTGGAAACTTGTGCTTTTAATTATCAAATGTTTGCTAGAAATATTTTAGTTTTAAACATCTAGTTTGGGTAGTTAAATTGTTCCTAAATTTACAGAAACATCAAAATAGTAGAAGGTTAAATAGGAAAAAAGTCCCAGAACAGAAACTCCTTTCTTGGGAAAGATTTCCCTGAATGAAGCACCCGTTGGTATCTACAGTTAGCCCATTGGACTCTGGCATAGCCCACTGCCTGACGCATGTAAGGTCAGGTATCTCTACCTGGACTGTATTATCTGATGGCCATCTCATATTTTTTTATTTTGAATTAGTTGAAAGCAGGAAGCTTCATAAAGTTCTGTATCTCTCAAGAGATAGTATTTTCACTATGGTTAAGAGTGTGGACCTAACTGCTTTGTACCTTGGTTTCCTCACTTATACAATGGGAGTCACCATTGCATGTACACCAGAGGGTTGTGGACAGGATTGTCTGCAGAATGTGACACAGCAAACCTCATGTGTATGTCAGCTGTTGGGCTGGAGTTGAAGTCAATATCATTATTACTTTAACGACTAGCTCATGGCTGGTGCCAAATCAATACGTAATTCCTATCATATTTGCCAAATCACTGAATAAGGCCTTGCTTGTGGTCTTTTCTGAAAACTTGACTTTGTTGTTCCCTAAGTGAATCTTCTAAATAGTTATTGAGATGTCTGACTAGTTGGTTCATTCATTCGTTCATTCAGCCAATATTTATTGAGTGTCTCACAATTCCCTGTCACAGTGCTGGAGCTGAAACTATAGAAATAATCAAGACCTTCTGCTCTTAAGCTCCAGCATACACTAAATCATTTTCCCTAGTACAATGCATTCTGGCCTTTATGGGGCATTCAGAGTGTTTCTGGAGCATCATGGAGGAGGGCCCAACTTACCCAAAGGGGGTGAGTAAAGTGTGAATTAAAACAGGATTTTGAGGAATGAGTAGAATCCAGGTAGGTAGTTAAGAAAGGGGAAATCATTTCAGGTAAAAAGGACCACATGAGCAAAGGCACACAAGTATGCCAGCCTGCATGGGTCACTGCAAGAAGTGCCAACCCTTTGGCATGGCTGTGGCATGGCAGTATCAAAGCAGTGATGGAAATGGGGAGACCGTCAGTTACCAGTAACGAGGTGCTCAGGAGCCAATGAAAAGTCTCTGGTATGAAAACGACATGCTCTAACTAGTGTTCTAAGTTAAGCTATTGTGGAAATCCTGGTGTTGGACAGCAGTGAAGAAATGCTAAGGAATGACATGGTTACTGCATAGAGGAAGCGGTTGCTAAGGGGAGAGGATGATTTGGATACCTGTAAGTTCTCTGAACTGGATGATGGCACAGCAGTCTAGACAGAGGGCAGAGAGAGCTCAGTTTCAGCTATGTTGAGTTTGAGGTGGTGATATTTATTAAATGCCATTAAACAAGCAGGTAAGCAGACAGGAAAACAAAGTAGTTCAGCACTGCTGTTTTCAAGTGAAGTCATCTATGGTAAAGTGCACATTTGTTAAATGATGTATGTTCATTAATAAATATACGAAAACTTAAAACTTTGAAATTCAAATGTAATTGACCATTAGATTCAGGTGTTTCCTTTTTGTATAAAAGGAATATAATATTTTTAAAGAAAAACTATTTTTCTCTTGAGTCAGTAATCGAGTGTTCTAGACCTTGGCAGCACAACTATTCTTCCTAGTGCTGTGACTTTGCTCACTTCCCTCCCTCTTATTCGTGTTTCAGTTGTGAAATGCTAAGGTGTCTCAAGCCTACTTTACTATTTCAGAGCAGTCTCATTAGAGAGACTGATTCATTACTAATTGCTGATAAAATATAATTTTACTCCTGTTGGCCCCTAATACTGCCTTTGTGGCCATTATAAATTATTTTTAATACATCTCAGTTATTTCTGGAGTAAATTTCCAATGTTCTGCTTTCCACACATTCCTTATGTGTTGCTCTTCTTCATCTTAAAATAAGTCTCCCAGATGTCGCGGCCTGCCTTATTCAAAATTGAAGCTTATTTTGTTATCTCTTTCAAATACTTCTAGTCTTATTATCATGCAATGTCATTCTCTGTTTCTTTGTATGTCCTTCCAAGGTTTACCTAAAGATCACTGAAGCAAGTGTCAAATAGAATTAGACACATTTATCACATGGTAAACTTTAAGTTAAGATGTGGATTATTATTCAGGTAGCATTCATAAAATATTATCAAATACACTGGGATGCAGTTCTCAAAAAATTTTTAGTGCAAATATAATAGATGCTTTTCCATGTGCTGGCCATACAGAGCTACAACACAGCAGGTTGTGAAATAATGTATTAAAGTAAATTAACAACTCTGATTGTAATTTTGTTGAAAGAGTGAAGGTCTTTCTTTAACTTAATTTGTTACAAGCCAGTAAGTTGTTAACTGTTGTGACTATGTGATTCTTTACATAATTGTATATCCATTGAAAAATTGCTGTGATGTACTTTGCTTTATCAAAAGTCCTGAGAAAAATCATATTGAAAACAAAACATTTTATTTCCAATTTTGTATGTCCTAATATGTATATCTCCTGGAAAAGGTTATTAGTATTTATACATGTTTGCAAATGATCAGCAGGACCCAGTGTGCTACTTGACACTGATATTTGCATTTAGTAATAAAATGCCTCTAAAACCTCCAAAAGAAAATCAGCCTGTTGTAAACCTTTATTGTATCACTTTTACAATACAGTTCTTTAGATACATATTATTTTGCCCATTTTTCATATTCAGATTAAAAAGACAAATTAGTAGGGAAATTAATTGTAGTTAGAGATTTCAATACCTTTCACAAAAGTATTTTGATAATAAAATATGTTACTTTTTTGTCTAGTCAAATTTTCAGATACTCTCCTTCAAAGATATGAACCGTGTTTGAATGGGACAAATTGTATTGGCAATACTTGTCTTTTCACAATGCTTTGATAAAACTTTTAACTGCCAATGTTCTAATGGCCTAGTTGATAAGATTATATGAAACAGGGTCATTTCATCAATAAAGCCAAAATGGTGTCTTATTAGCTTTTACAACAGGAAATGGGGTTTATCTTATTTGAAAAATAGAGCATGGACCTCCAATAAGCTTAAACACTACAGGAAAATTAATGATTTAAAAAGATATATTAGTAACTTAAAGGCCAGGATGTGCTATTCAATATGGTAATCAGAATCATATGTGCTGTTGAGCACTTGAAATATGCTTTGCCTGAATTTGTTAATTTCAGGTTTTTCTTTTTACTGTAGCATGGCTAATGGAAAGTTTAAATTACCAATTTGGCTTATATTATATCTCCACGGACAGCAATCAAGCAGGCGTCCCCAAACTACGGCCCGCGGGCCGCATGCGGCCCCCTGAGGCCATTTATCCGGCTCCCCTCCGCACTTCCGGAAGGGGCACCTCTTTCATTGGTGGTCAGTGAGAGGAGCACTGTATGTGGCGGCCCTTCAACGGTCTGAGGGACAGTGAACTGGCCCCCTGTGTAAAAAGTTTGAAGACCCCTGGGAGGTTTTGCATTTTGAAAGAAGCTGAGAATTCTTAAGTTAGTGTCACTTTTTTATTCTCAATGTTTTCGCAAAACACACATTTCACAACAGTAAAAATGTTGACATGATGTCAGACCTCAAAGAAGCCCAGAATTCTAAACTAATTGTTAATTGTAGCAGTTCTTTGGTGCTAATGCATTGTTTTCTCACTTTTGACTCTGTTGGGACTTTAAAGAAAGTTTAGGAGAAGACTTCCTATAGAAATGGATTCTTTCAGGGTTAGAATGTATGTGGCAGGTTGAGAGAGGATAGAAGAGATATTCTGGGAATACATATGAACATTTACAAAGATATGAAAGCATTGGGTGTTAGGGATTGACTAGGTGTTTATAGTTTTGAAAATGTAAAGTGAATAAAATAGGATAAAGAGGGAAGACAGAAAACTGTTTGTAAATAAATTACAAATATATGTGAAAGGGTATGCACAATTTTTATTAATATTATTTATTTCTGGTGTGAAGTAGAAGGGCATAAAATTGACATCATAACTATTAGTTAATTTAAAATCTATTAAAGTTCTAGGCACTTATCTAGGCAAGAAAACAACACTGAACAAAAACAGACAAAACTCCATGCACCCATGGTACTTACATTCAATTATGCAAAGCCAACAATTGCAAGCAAATGAAATATGCAATATATATATTGCATATTTCACACACACACACAAGAGTGTAAAATGCTGTGAAGTAAAATACAGCCTGGGAGGGAGATTGCAATTTCAAATGTAGTTTTCAGGGAAATTCTCACTGACAAGGTGACATTTGATCAAAGACCTAAGGAAGTTGAGACCTGTGGGTGTCGGGGGCAGAGGGCTACAAGAAAGGCTCCATGTGGTGGTGGCCTGTTCTGACTCGGGATCTGGTTTGTAGATTTGGCCTGTATTTTACCCATTACTTGCAATTTGTTGATGCTCTTTCATATGCTGAATGATATACATGTACATATATTTTTTTTACAGTATAATGTTACCAGAGCTAACTGCAATAAAATTATCATGTTGTTCACGGATGGAGGAGAAGAGAGAGCCCAGGAGATATTTGCCAAATACAACAAGGACAAAAAAGTGAGTGTAGTTTTATCGTATTTTAATTTTAATATTAGTTTAGTTTTTTTTTTAAACAACAGTAGGGGAGAGTCATTGGGACAATTCTTGGTATAAAAACACTTGTGTGGTGAATTTAGATGGAAATAGATGTGGCATTCGTACAGGTCATGGATTATAAACTGAGGACTGAATTAGAGAAACATTAAATATAATATTTTTATGAGATTCAGAAGTAATTTATGACTAATCTACTAATAAAATAATCTTGACCTATAGAACCCTATTTGATTCTTCTGCACAAATTCTATATATGAAGATACTGTAGAAACTGACAACCCAGAAGAAAATGTAAAAACAGGTACAGTGTCAGCCTTTCTAGGATAAATTTATATTTTTAATTACTAAAGATTAATATAGTAATGCTATAATTTCATATAAACAGAAGATTAGATCCACAGACATTATTTTGTAGATTTAAAGAAAGTAATTTACAACAACAAAAATACCTCCTTGTTTTCTTTCAAGAAAAGATTTAAACAAATCTTTTTATAGGTATACTATTTCAACAAGCACAGAATGTGAAGATGAGTGTTAAGGATGGGATATATACTGATCACAAAACTTAGAGGATATTTCAAAATGAATATGAAGTGATAAAAAAAGAAGCATTTGATATGTCACTTGTTATTCAATCACGGTAATTGAGTTTTCACTTCATTTGCATAATCAAACAACTTTCTTTGTCTTGTTTGCTTTCCTGTTTAATAAAAAAAAATCAAATGCTTCTTTTTTTAATTGCTTCATATTCATTTTTAAATAGCCCCTTATTTTTGTGAGTAGTATATTTGTTTCAATGTTTGTTTAACTGCAGAGGACAGTATTGTAGAGGAACTTGTTTTAAAGTTTCACATGTATAGCTGAAGCTGCTGATATTGTAGGAAATATCAATATAACTAGATTTTCTAACAGTCCCACTATCAGCCCATTTTGGTTTTCTAACTAACTCTCCACAATTTATAAGAGAAAATGATTCTCAAGTTGTTTTCCTAAAATGTGAAAGATGCATCAAAAACTAATAATGATAACTTATAACCTATTTCTTATATTTCAAAAATTCCAACAGAATTGATACATTTATCCGTAAGAAGACACTGCAGAGTAAAGTGCCAGTTTGCTCTGCTTTTTATTGGAATTTTCATCATTTAGAGGTGTGGCTCAGCATTAATCACACTCTTTTAAATGGATTGTTTTATTATGCTTTTGAGAAATTAAAAAGAAAAATATATGAATTAATAGATTTAGATAGTTTTACAGACAAAATATTGTGAATAAGAATTAGTGAAAAATTTTAAAACACTTAGGTGATTTTTAGCTTATATGTAATCCAAATATGATCAAAGAATTGAAAACATATATATACATGACTTCAAATTAATCACAAATTTTTTAATATTCAGCTCTGTGAATACTGCTTATGATGTATGTCATATGACATACATTTATTGTAGGAGTTAGCATGATTTTTATAAACACCTGGTTATTTTAATGGTGTGGAAAACCATTTCTTTTGAAAAAGTTGATGAATGGACTGAACTGTTGACTGAATACTTTCAAATGCAACTTGATTTATGAATATTTCTTTAAAAGAAATGATCTGGATTAAAAGTAATGGGAAAATGCATTAATCGAAGATATAATGTACATTGCTTACCTTATTTAGTAACTAACATTCGTTTTCCAAATTTAGGACAACATTACTGCCTGAAGGATGTCTCGGACACTCCCCTCCCCCTTCAGGCTTGTTTAGATACATGTGCTCTGATTCCATAACACACTGCGTTTAGTCCTAGGTCCCCCACATTGCACTCTACCCCTGGGACCTGTCCTCTCTCCTCCCTCTGAAAAATAAGGTCCTATGAGACTGGACCAGCCTCTTGTTTACAAGTGAACTCTAAACATCTTTCAGAGAGCACAGATTCTGAGATAGTTCTTAACACATGACAATAAGTAAATGGAGGCTTACAAAACTTGGAGGCATGATTTCTGTTCATGGAAGTAGATCATAATTATAAAACACAATGTAAGGCGAGGACTATTCAGTTTATTTAAATATTCTAAATAATATAACATTAGAATATTTTGAAAAACTCAAATAAAACAAAGTAAGTTTAACCCAAAATTCAATTGTATCTCAAAATTTTAATTAATCTTACTCTTATAATTTTTCAGAGACTTTTTAGCATCTTCTAGTCATTATTTGAAGTATACTTTGTTATGTTATGATAGAAGTATAAAATTCCTATTTTTTCATTTTTAATTTTATTTATTTTATTTATTTATTTATTTGAGAGGGAAAGACAAGAAGGGAGAGAGATGAGAAGCATCAACTCATAGTTGCAGCACTTTAGTTGTTCATTGACTGCTTCTCGTATATTCCTTGACCAGGGGGCTCCAGACAATCCAGTAACCCCTTGCTCACCAGTGACCTTGGGGTTCAAGCCAGCCACTTCTGGACTCAAGCCAGTGACCATGGGATAATGTAAATGATCTCATACTCAAACCAGTGACCTCAGGTTTTGAACTGGGACCTCAGTGTCCCTGGACAACACTCTATCCACTGTGCCACCACCTGTCAGGCAATTGTTTCACTTTTTAATGAATATAAGTTTAGATATCATCTTTTTCTTTATTATAATATCCAAACCATCCACCAGAAGATCTTGTTCACCTTTGGATATTTTTCTCCATAAAGGAAAAAAATTTTAAATTAATATGACAATGAATTTTACATTGTGTATTGCAATTTGTGCCTATGGTATAGCTTAATTTTAAGGAATACACAGTTTTTTAAAACAAATTCAAGTAAAAGAATATAAATACATAAAAACAGAAGTAATAAGTAATTTTCATGTAAACATGTAACTCTGTTTTTTCTTCCAAAGCTCTGTTTGTATCCAGCATTAACACAATAACATGTCTCAGGGGCTTATCATAAGTCCCCCCACCAAATACAAAGATTTTATATCCTAAGAAAAACAATTATAGTCTATCCTCAATTTTTATGCACTGTTCAATGAATTGGATAAATGAAGAATATACTAGCGTAAAGCCATTTTGCTATGTGTTCATTTTTTAAATGTCCAGTCTAAATATTATTCTCTTGAAACACTGCTTCTCATCCCCTTCACCTTTTATAGGAACTCAATTTTTTAAACAAAGGCATTTTGTGCCGTGTCACACCACATATTAAATAATTCATATCACATTTACTTTTGTAAAACTAATGGATCTCTCATCTTTAACAATCTGTATGTTTTTCATTAATATATTATGTTCTGTGTGTTTAGTACACACACTACTCTTAAGGGTACATACCCTTTATTAATACCAAAGCAATTCTGAAAATTTAGTAGTTAGCCCTTAGTTTCTATGATTTTTCAATAAATGTTATTTTTACTTGACATAAAAAATAAAATATTTTCAGAATTAGATACTTTATTTCTGTGATTCTAATTTTAGTGGATATAGCACAGTTCCGTGATACACACACTTAGATATAGGTACACATACCTACATATACAGATACAGATACATATTTATATCTATTTAAAATGAACATCCCCCTTTCCATGTATCTTTAGGAACAAGGACTATATATGTAACTCTGGCATGAGATCTCTTATAATAAAGTGGAATGAGTAAGAACCAGCAGCTGGTTAATATAAATAAGGGGCCCTGGCCGGTTGGCTCAGTGGTAGAGCATTGGCCTGGCATGCAGGAGTCCCGGGTTCGATTCCCAGCCGGGGCACACAGGAGAAGCGCCCATCTGCTTCTCCACCCCTCCTCCTCTCCTTCCTCTCTGTCTCTCTCTTCCCCTCCCGCAGCCAAGGCTCCATTGGAGCAAAGATGGCCCAGGCGCTGAGGATGGCTCTGTGGCCTCTGCCTCAGGCACTAGGATGGCTCTGGATGCAACAGAGCGATGCCCCAGAGGGGCAGAGCATCACCCCTTGGTGGGCATGCTGGGTGGATCCCGGTCGGGCGCATGCGGGAGTCTGTCTAACTACCTCCCCATTTCCAGCTTCAGAAAAATGCAAAAAAAATAATAATAAATAAATAAATAAATAAATAAGGGATGAGGAAGTAAAAATCTGAATACAAATTTTTCTGAAATCTTTGAATATTTGCTAAAAAATATTGGGGGAAAAATAATACAGTCAACTTGAGGTCAGGTTGTGTACACATACACATATGTGTATATAGAAAGAGAATTTTTAAAGATGGAGGAGCTAATTAATTACCATATGTTATAGATGAGAGGGGATGCACTGACAGGGAAAGCTTATTGATATAAAACCAGGAGAGAATAATAGGTGGAGATCTATGAGAGAGGAGGGATTGAGATACAGATCATAGATTTCTGAAGTAGATAAACAAGAATTATATTTCTGGAAACATTGCTGTCCCACATTTAAAATGAATTCTACTATCAAGTTCAATAGTTTTTTCCTTTTCTTTTTTTTTCTAACATGGGAAAACTTTGTTAAGTACATATTGGGCTTAACATTTTGTTAAGCACATATCTGGTATTTGCGTGTTCTGGGTCCACTCAGTGAAAATAAATGACAAATACTTTTAATTCAGTTCAACTTTTGAATGTATGTATTTATATTTTGTTCAGACAACATTTACATAGTCAATTGTTTATGTCAAGGACATATATGTGCATATAGCATATATGTATTTACCAAAAACAGTGTGTATATGTATGAGGGAGTTTTTTTTCCACCATCTTCACATATAGCTTCAGATGGTTGTAGATGAATTGAGGAATCTTGTCTAACTTCCTCTCCTCTTTCAAACTTCCCGACCCTCCACCTACCCACCCACTCCATCTGAGGCATTGGCAGCCACAGACACTGATATGAAAGGTGATTGTCTATCTTTGTCATCTAAGGATGTGTATGACAGACCAGTTCCATACTTATGAGATTTATATTTGTTACATAATAAATTTATCAACTCAGAATTTCACTACCTACATTATCTTTAAATGACCAATGTGTAAAAATGAAATTCGATAGATTTAAATTTTCAATACTCTTAAATAGTGTATACCATACTTGATTATAACTTTATTTAAAATATGCTCTTTAATAAAAAAGTTCACTTATAGCTTAAAATTGTCAAAACTGCAAAATCATAAAAAAAATCAATGAGCTTTAAGAAAAAATCTGAAAACAACTCTTAAATCCTACTTTTCCCCCAAGCTTCTTGCTTGGCGTTAATATGGCTGCTGAATGCTTCATTTGCACTCATTTTTCATCTAGACGACATCAGAAATCACTCAGAGCACCCAGGTAGGTGTGATGAGGTGTGTCCAGAGAACTGATGAATGAGGCTGCAGATACACAGCACAGTTTAATGAGGCCAAAAAGTTTGAGAATTAGAACAGAATGTTTGGGTTCTTTTGCAAAATGTATTGCTCTTGGGAATGAATCGACCTGATTATAGATAGGTACAGCTTTAAACCGAATCCTTGTTAACCTCCTCACACAGCTGTTTCAAATTAAAATGAATTCACTTTCTAATCTTTACCTGCAGCAACGCCAATCCTTGGGGCTCACCCATGTGTACGAGACGTCCTTAAAAATGGTGCCAAAAGTAAAATGAACTTTGTCATAGAGTCCAAACAAATGAATAAAGAAAAGTAAAACCAGACACAAGGTTGAAAGATAATTTCCAGGCCTAGCAAAATTAAAGATAGTGGCTTTTCTGTAGAATAGTAAAGGGATTGGTTAGCATTACACACTTAAACTTGTCTAGTCAGCTAGAAAACAGTGCTCTGCTTCTTAGCTTAATTCTCAGAATTAATAAAAAAAGATGAAAGGCATTCAAAATTAATAAAATGAACATTTCAAAATAACAAGTAAATGAATGAGAACAAGTTGGAAAATGCGTATGATAGCTGGAGAAATAAAGAATACATAGCTATAAAGTTATAATCATCTGACAATAGATATATCACTTTTTAAATTTTTAAAAAATGATTGTCTAATTTTTCTGTCAAATCCAAAGTAGAGAGCTATAATCTATAGCCTGAAAAACTATAAGGCAAATTACAAATGGCTGAATCTGTGTATGTGTTCTACACAGTAACAGTGAAAATTGTCAATTAATTTTTCAACAGATGATAGGGAAAATTATTTATGAAAAATAATTCATTGCCTTTTTTACTGTCTCTATCGGCTTCTTCAACAGGCAAGAATAAAACCTTTGTAATGAATATTTAAACATATGATAGTCAAGGGTATTCAGACAAATGAACTACTTCTAAAAAGTATTATTTCAGATATTATGGCACTATCAACAGTTTCCAAAAGATTTTTAGCTTTAGAGTATGAACTATACCTTGTAGTTAAAAATCAAATCTATTATCTACTGCTAGAGTTACTGTATTGCTGAAAACAGTAATTACAATGTAATATGGGTCCCACCAATTGAGACATTAGCAAAGGCTGATTTATGTGCATGTATGTGCCTGTGTCCTCCTCTTTGACAGATTTATTTACATTTGCTTCTCTTTGAATAAAATTAATGTTGATAATTGCCTAAACTAAGGAAAATCTTATCAGGTATATTTTCTTCAGATACATGTCATATAAAGTAATATGACTTTCATGCATTTAATAGTCTTTAATATCTAGAATCTATTAAAAAACGAGGGTAAGAATTAAGCATGAAGTATATAATATGATATAAACCTTAGAGTGAAGAAAATGTGCTTAAAGTAATTTCTAGGTAGACTTGCACCACCTACAATTGGGATTGCCCGTTGTTTGGGTTAAATTACTGAACCAGGATAGCCACGCTGTTCTGCTTTTTATGCGGCTCCCTTTGTCTCAGGTTAGGACTCTGCTTACAATATGTCTGAAGAGGTGTCTTCCTGACTCCGTCTTTCTAGAGTGACCTCCTTTCCCCAGAATACCCTTTTATCATTCTCTATGCCAGCACCCTTTTTTCTTTTTGTTTTCTTTCCCCAGATTACCATTTAAAAAATTATTTTACTAATGTATTTGTTCAGTCTTTACTTTGAATTTCCCTGTATTATAAGCTCTGTAAAGGTAGGCTTGTGTTAGTTTATAAACCAGCCATTGAAGCTTCAGTGGCTAGCACAGGGCTTGATACACAGTAGTTGCTAAATATTTACTGCTATATCAAACATATCAGTAAATTTGCAATAAATATGCACCTGAGGTAAAACATAAGAAACTGCCTGGAAAATACTCAATAGCTTTGTTCTTTTAATAGGTAACCATTTAAAATGATATTTTTGTCTTATAATTGGAATGTGGGGTAAAGCTGGTATTCCATTCTTTATACATCATCTGATAAGTAGAGAGGGCCTGACCTGTGGTGGCGCAGTGGATAAAGTGTCGACCTAGAACACTGAGGTCGCCAGTTCAAAACCCTGGGTCAAGGCACAAATGGAAGTTGATGCTTTCTGCTCCACCCCCTTCTCTCTCTGTTTGTCTCTCTCGCTCCTCTCTAAAAAATGAATAAAATTTTTAAAAAGTATAGAGGGTTTAAGTTTATATAAAAAGTGATTGTATCATGGTAAATTTTTCATTTATCCTGATCAGTCCAACAAAGTTTTTCATGAGGATTCTCATTACTGGTGTCAGTAAGGTGCCTGGCATTACTCAGAAATAATATCTGCAATAAATCACTATATTGCTTACGTTCTGATCTCCAGCTGACAGTGGTCTTTGTAGAGCTACAGGTGGCCTGGAAATGCAGTGTGCCCATAGCTTATTCTTTCTCTAGCAAGTTCTATAAGTGAAGGCAGAGGGAGGGAAAACTCGAAATTTCTTCCTTATAGCATGATGTGAGGGTGATTCATTATAACGGTTATTGCAAAATTTAAAATATCAACATAATTCCAAGGCGTGTACCTGTGTTATGCATGCTTGTGTAAGACATGTGAGAGAAATGTCAGCTTGGGTTTTAAGATCATGTATGCACAGCCAAACAACTATTGTATTTTGTTTGTTTTTTTCAAAATTGTTGTGTGTTGTTTACTTAAATCCAACAAACACTAATTAAATTCTTGCTTTTGTCAAACTCTTGGAAATTCATATAAAAATATCTCAAACAATTTAGACAATATTAGACTTTTTCTCAAAGCATATTGTAATATGCTAAATATAATAAAGTAAACCAAATTTATTCCTCTAGAAAGGCATTATTTTGAGTTATTTTAGTCCTTCTAGAGGCATGGAAGGCTAATTTCTCACTAATGGAAATGTTATTTCTTTGAATTCTGGTAGTTTGACTATCGAAGACATTTTAGTCATCATTGTCGTTGTTAAAATCATCATCATCTTCATTACCATAGTTAATATTTGTAGAGCTTATACTTTTTTATATAATACCATGTATCATTTCATTTTCAACTGGATTAATTGTATGATAAAAGCATTTTTATTATCATCATCCTCATTCCCACTTTGGAAATTGGGAAACCAGAATTTGAGAAGTTGAAAGTTACCAGCTGAAAGTTTTACAGCTGGTAAGTGACAGAATCAAGAATTTAAATGATGAACAATCCAAATTTCATAACCGTATGTGGAATGTGCCAGGCTGGTAGTCTCTCTTCTCCTGGGCTGCCCTGTGACTATGCCAATCATCATTTGTCCATCCAGGAACCTTCCTTCTAGTTGGCCAATGGGATTTTACTACTAGTGACTAGAGGACGTGCTCCTCACGACCTTACAGGCTAAAATGAATTAAACTAAGCTGTCCAAACTTTGCAGGCTGCAAGTACCTTTCAGATCATTGGGCTTTATAAAATATATTAAGTGTGAAAGGTGAATTTGGACACTGTTATTTAATTAATAATATGTAAAACTAGAGATATAGGTTATTCAAATGCTCTGGATGCTGCTATCTTTGTGAGTTATGGAAACCACTGTAGAATTTTCTCCTAAAATATTTAGTCCAATCTTGTATTTTTATAGGCTTAATGCCAAAGGTTTTAGTACACATAGTAAATTAATAAAACCCATTTCTGACATCATTTTTTCTAACATGTTTCGATAGCTGAAGTTTTTATTTTAGTTTTATTGGCTTTCTTTCTTCATAGTCTTATTTCCATTATTCCTTGGAGATTTGCCTATTGTAAATTAAATTTGAACTCTGAGTAACTGATAATTGTTGAGGTGACAGTTTCCAGTAACTGTGTTCTGCTGGGAAATGAGAAATTCCGATGGCTTTCTAAAATAGGTTGACCCTATGGCTTTGGAAAAATCTTAATTGACGACAAGTATTTTTAGTCTTCAACAAACAAAATAAAATAAAAAACTGATTAGCAGAAGTCCAGAACTGTAGGATAAACTAATAAATCATTAGTGTGTTATATCAAATAAATCAGTAATATATTTTAAATGATTAAATTTGTTGTTAATTAAAAGTGTTCTCTGATCAAGTAGGCCAGACTTGATGTATCCACTTTATATTATAGAAATTATAATTTCTCTGTTCAGAGAACTGGTTTTTGAAACAACTGAAAGCCAAATTATGAAAATATGAGGTTAATAAGAACTGATTTTTATTGTTTTAAGTTTAGGTTTTATTAAATATGCCTTCAGATTACTATTGCTTCTACACTTATATAATGAAGCATGAGTCAAGAATTATGAAAATTTCTTTTTATTCTCTATTATTTACTACTCAATATAGTACATAAATGGCATGTGTATTAAGTATATTTTATTTTGTCTGCAAACATTTGTTTAACTCCATTGAGCAAGTCTTAATAACATAAAAATAGATTAAAAATTTATCATGATATAATGAAATTGCCCAGATTACCAATTGTGAGACAACTATAAACCCTGTTGTTGGGTTCTGTTCTGTTATAATTAATTGATTTACATGTCAGATGACATGACATTTCTTAGATCGCTCTGGTAAGAAGCTGAAACCACTCATTTGGCTATGAGCTTTTTCTTTTCGTTAAACAAATATTTATTCCATTATGGGTAAGGCACTGCAGTAGATAAAATAGCGCAGTCTTGGAACTGTTTTGACCTAATCCAATGTTTATTTAATACTGCCTTCCCACATTTTCTCTGTTAAAGATCTGGGCTCCAGCATTATGAGAAAAATCTTTCAAAGCTATCTATGACTGTATATGTCTCATATATTAACCTCACAGAAGAGAACATTTTGAAACACAAGCTTGTCTAAAGTCAAACAGATTAGGTGAAGAACATTGGACAACTTTTCTAGGATTATTTCACTTAGAACAGAAAGTTCCCAGTATGCATTTGTTACGTGAATCTGGCATTGTGATTATAAATGTACTATGAGGCATAAATAAAGGAATTTTTTTCTCCACATATATTGACTTTGTCTTCATGAAGAGATGGTTTAAAGTAAGTAATTTGTTTAATTGAGATTTTAGATAAAATAGTTTGTGTGAGTGCACATTAAGTATTTTGAGTTATTTTGTTATGTCATTTTATTTGTTTTTATGTAAGATATCCAAACATACTAATAAGAAAAGAGCTCTAAAAAATGTACATCTTTGTGAGTGTAATTTATGTTGGTTTTCAAATTGTGCAAATTTCAAGGAATTACTTTATTTTTTCTTTACCAAAAATTACAGTTAAACAAGAACTGTGTATTTAAAGAAGTGGAAACCATCAGAAGGTGGGGGTGGGGTGGGTTAGCAATTATCTCTGAATTTGGGCATCTTTAATTTTAGAGTTCATTATTCCACAGGGTGGCAGTAACATAATATGGAATAGGAGGAATACTATGTACAAGTATAAGAGGAAAGCTAGTGTGTAAAAAGTCATCTTGTACATTTCACTAATTCATCATGTACATGCAGTATAAAATGTGCATTGCGTATGTTTATAGAATTAATGAATTAAATTATTTCCTAATTAAATAATATGGATAAAACAACACCAAGCTAAACATATGTAGTTATGGTATCTGTGATTGAAATGATTTTTTTTGTCATAAGAAAATTTAAAATTTTGAGTAATTCTTAGTAAATCTTTTCTCAACCAAATGTATATATTTAAAATGATTTTAGAAAATTCTAGATAATCTAAAATCATTAAAAATCTACCTGCATCTGTTTGGTATATATATGTACATATGTGATGTTTGTGTGTGTGTCCACCAAGAGAAAAGCCAGAATCCTAGCTATATTATAAAGATTTTGTAAATATTGTAATGATAAGGCAGTTGCAGAAATATAAATTGAAAATTATAATTATACATTTATAATTATTGAGATTTTAGTAACCACTTGAAGTTTGGAAAATTTCAGAGAACAAGGTGTCTTTAAAAAATTTGACAGTATGTAAACTGTGATTGAAAATTTTAAAAATGCTTTAATAAAGATCAAATATTTCAAGAATTAAAAATGTTGACAGTAAGGCAAATAAAAATTGAGAACAAGGCACATATTATACATTTTTTATATGGGAATGATTCAGTCAGTCAATGTAACATGTTCAATAGTCAAGGACCTATGTGAAAAACGAACAAAGACGGGAAAAAAATGAGTGTGCTTTAAAATTTTATGAAATGATAATTGTGATAGAATGTACACTTCCACACCCAGCCCTGATCAGGAATTCCTAAATTTGGACTTCTGAGGGTTAGTTATATGGGGGTAAGAGTTTATTAGGAAAGCAAAGTTTTCTTTTACTAGTAAAATTTTTGGCCAATTTCAGTGTTTATTGGACTATTTGATGAATAACATCAGTTCAAAATAATGCCATGGTGTGTCTAAGTGTAGCCTCTATGTTACTAGAAATGCTCGCCTTCCAGAGATGTATTAGTCATAATCATCTATTTATTTATACTGAAAAGTATTTTATGAAAAGTATTTTTCTAGAGCAGTGTTGTGGAACGGGAACAACTAGAGGAAGCACTGTTTTAAGTTGAAAACTGGAGACGTGCTTTCGAGTGTCAATTATGACGGCAGCCCTGCGTGCTCTCTGGAGCATCTGGGTCTGTTCCCTGCCCTGAATTCCAATGACGGTTGTTCAGGGTATGCCAGTTAAACTGAATTATCAGTAGGGTGGCCAAGCTGCTTATAAAAGTATTTCCATTTAGGAATAAGTTCAATTGTATAAGCAGTAACATTCCATTAAAGTATATAGGCAGCCTAAAAGATGATCCAGTAGAAGAATTTAAGAAAATGAAGACGTTGCATTTTGAGAGAGAGACAGAGACAGAGAAAGACCCACAGTGGTGTCACTAGTCACTAACCTAGAACGAGTATTTGTTCTTGCAACTCGAGGTGATCAAAACTCAGCTGTGTTCACCAAATGGCTCACATAACTAGCTAAAAGCAAACCTAGACGACTTAAGGGTGGCTCACATAAAACTTTACAAGTGAAACAGCAACATCCCCAATGTAATTTTGACGCGGGGATTGTTATAATGGGATTTCTGTGTGGCCAAGACGAGTGAAACAACAGAGAACAGATGTGAAATCTCTTTTGAGATTTGTGTTCTGCAATCATGTAGAAAAGATGAAACAGATGAAACAATTAGAAAATGTCAGTTCAAACAGTCAATCGACTTGAATTAGGGAAAAGCTCTTAACATAGTTCAAACCAGAACATGAAATCATGGAAAAGTGATTTTCTGCATGTTTATCTTTTAAAAGAGCTAACATGTGGAACATAGAATATTGGTTTACTTAGATTACTAAATTGGTAAAAATCAATATATGTTAAATAGCCCTTTTATTAAATACTTGTTAAGATCATTAAATTTATTCTCTGTGTATTCATAGTATTATTTTAATTCAATGACTTCCAGTAAATATTTATAATAATTTAAACATCTTAATTAAAATTTTAAATATAATGTAAGCATATATTATAGCATGTTAAAAACTTTTTTGATTCTCTTTAAAAATCCTAGGAGCTTAAAATCTTTATATATACCAATTTTCTTTAATAGAACATATGTAACTAATGTAATTATACTTATACATCTTAAATATTTCTATAGTGTGAAAATAGCAAAACTATCACTAAATTTAAGTGCCCTAAGCAACTAAAAGTATAGAGACTTCCTTTATGAATACATTCTTCTAACCACATACTGGTAAAATAGGGAAATTTTTTGTGTGCAGGGATTAGATGTATGAACATGTTTTAAGCAAGTAAAACTGGTGAACATAGATTGGGCCTGAATGATGCTATTTCTACTAATGAAACCTTAATCATGATTCTGCCATAACATCAGGATATGGTGCAGGACACCTAGGTACTACTTTAAATGTAGTTACTGAAAGCTATGGGGACATTGCTCTCTGGTGCCTTCCAGAATGCTTTCATGCTCTATTTTTCTTATCACATTAATCAAATGGAAAACATGTTTTTATTTTGTTTTTTCTTTACTTTAGCTATTTTTTTGTGCAGTTAAATAAATAGTATGCAGCCTAACAGATACCTATTTTCCAATTCACCAGGTACGTGTATTCACATTTTCAGTTGGTCAACATAATTATGACAGAGGACCTATTCAGTGGATGGCATGTGAAAATAAAGGTAACATATTTTTTCCTGACTGCATTTTATTAGGAAAAAAAAATAAGTTGGTAGTTTTACATATTATTTTAAATAATCTAGAGTTTTAGCTAAATTTATAGGAATAGAAGCAAGAATAAGATCCTGAGTGTTTCCTAAGAAGAAAACACACAGCACAACAAACTTTGTGTTACATTAGACACCACTCCTATTTTTATACATTTATAAAAGGATGCATTTTATTGAATGATACTTAAGGACACTTATCAAATATAACCTTACATAAAAAGCTAAGAATGAAAAAGTATCTGAATTACATAAAACTTATACATAAGATAGTGACATATATAAATTGTTTTCTATAGTTAAATTATTGATTTTTTAAAAATGTATTTTTATACCTTTCCAGGTAATATATATTTTGTGTAGTAAGTTTGTATTTCCTTTGTACTCAGAAAAATACAGGACGGTACTCAAAAAACAAGCAGTGATCACATAGCCATAAAAAGAACAATTCATTCTGAAAGTTATATTTAGGAAAATATTTCATATAAGTATAATTATCAAATACTCATGATTATGCAAATTTGGTAATTTCCCCAATGAAAAAATTTTTTTTATAATACCAGATTCCTTACTGCTCTGTATAAAAATAACATTTGCCCTGGCCGGTTGGTTCAGCGGTAGAGCGTCGGCCTGGCGTGCGGGGGAACCGGGTTCAACTCCCAGCCAGGGCACATAGGAGAAGCGCCCATTTGCTTCTCCACCCCCCCCTTCCTCTCTGTCTCTCTCTTCCCCTCCCGCAGCCAAGGCTCCATTGGAGCAAAGATGGCCCGGGCGCTGGGGATGGCTCCTTGGCCTCTGCCCCAGGCGCTAGAGTGGCTCTGGTCGCAGCAGAGCGATGCCCCGGAGGGCAGAGCTTGCCCCCTGGTGGGCGTGCCGGGTGGATCCCGGTCGGGCGCATGCGGGAATCTGTCTGACTGTCTCTCCCCGTTTCCAGCTTCAGAAAAATACAAAAAAAAAAACAAAAAAAACCAAAAAAAAAAACATTTATTTTATACAATGTAAGATAATGTAGCAAAATTTTTAATAAACTGTGCATTTGTATGAAATGCACATTAATCAAACATTTTTCAAATTTATCAGTGATACTATTTTAGTGTTTAAGTAATTAAGGCAAAAAACACTTTTTTCTTTCAAAGCCATCAATAATTGTGTAACCTTTTATTATAATATTCTTTCATAAATATGTATTATATATGTTTCAGGTTATTATTATGAAATTCCTTCCATTGGAGCAATAAGAATCAATACTCAGGTATAGTTTTTTAAAGCTTGTTTAAATTATTTTTCCAAATTGTAAGATATTTTCTGCTTCATACATGATAAATATGCAGAATATAAATGAAAATAAAAATATTTTATTACATTATGCATAATAGTACCTTTGATGAATATTATGGCAACATATTTGTTTTTATTTCATTAGAGTTACAAGTGTTTTCAAATATCCAGAATTTAGGTAGATAATATATAAATATATTCTTCTCAGATATGCAAAAATATCATACAAAATAAAATTAAATTTACTAATACTCTCAACTCCTGTAATTTGAACTAGATTCTATTGCAAATAATTTAAATGATTTCAATTTGTAGATACCACATAGAACATTAAACAATAATTATTCTTAACAAATTATATAAAATGCTACTCAGAATTCATCCCCATATGACCTCTGTAGATACATTTACATGTCTAAAATAAACTTACAACATGGAGATGATTTTTCTACAACTATTCATTTAAAAACATCCTTGTTAAATAACTTTGAACATTGAAACAAGTAAGGTAATTTAAATATATATTATTTTTAAGTATTTGTAAATTACTGTTAAAAATCATTACTCAGTTTTGAACTTGAGGATCTGTAAAATAGACTGTCATATTTAGCATAGATGACCTGGAATGTGGGGAAATGAATACTGACTGTACAAACTGTGAAATGAAACAGCAGCTGCATTCGAGTCTGATGTCTAGATCTGGCACAGCTTTTCATTTATTTTTTGATATGTTTAAATGTAGTTTTGAATTTCAGCCAAACAAGCTGCGATATGAAAGCAAATACGTGTCTGCTTTATGATTTCAAATTAGTGCAGTTCCACCCAGTAAATCACAGAGCCTAAAATAGATTAGATTAATGTAAAATAATTCATAAGGAACGTATTTCACTTATCATTGGCTCTCCCACAGAAAGAGAATGTTTTGATTGTTACTAAGAAAAACTGGGGTAGATATATTGTAGAAACAATATAAGTCAAATAATGTTGATTCAAAGTATGTAGACATACTATTTAGGGAGTGCCCAAAGTAGGAATTAAATGATTGCATACATAATGTCTTAACAATTTTGATTCCATATTTATTTTTAACTCTAGATAATTTTCTTCTGTAAAGATGATTTTTTTTTAACACAGCGTTCTTGGTTTGCTATCATTTAACTTTGTTTTTAATAAATAGGAATATTTGGATGTTCTGGGAAGACCGATGGTTTTAGCAGGAGACAAAGCTAAGCAAGTCCAATGGACCAACGTGTACTTGGATGCGCTGGTAAGAGGCTGGCTATTCAGCCCAAACTGTCAGAATAAAAGCACACAGCCGACTTCTTTGTAGGAGACATTTTTGTTTTCCTCTTCATTGAATCTTTCTAAAAAACCTTCTATCACAACAGGTTTTACTAAATTACATATAAAACTATACTTATGTGTAGTGGTAGAGAACCACAAATGTGAAGTCTTTTCTAATTGATCCATTGAGGATGTAATCTTTCCAACCTAGATTCTTAAATTAATGGCCATTTTAGTAACTTTTTCAATATTTATGTAAAAATATCCTGAAAGTTATGTGAATTAGTACCGATTACTACAGGTTTTGAACAAAAATTATGAAGTATTTTTAAAGTAGACTTCAGAAGCATGTGTAGCCTCTACAAATCAAGCCAGATTCAACAAAACTCAGCAGTACATGCAATTAAACAAGCAAAACTCTTACTTATCCTGATTTTATCATAAACCTAATCTTTTCTTATATAATCTCTTGTTTTAGGGCAACCCTATATATGTATAAAATAGGCCATTGAGGTGAACAAATCTGGTGTGTAATAACAAAAACAATTTAAGTTGTCCATTACACAATTAAAATTTTAGTACAGTTATTCCATTATATTTTAAGGTGGTAGTTCTCAATGGTGGGCGATTTGGCCCTTCACAGGTCATTTGGGAATATCTAAAGATATTTCTAGCACAATGACTGGGGCAGAAAGGGTTCTATTGTCATCTAGTGGATGAAAGCCAAGGATGCTGCTAAACATCCTACAATGTACAAGAGAGCTTCCTCCACCCCAAGCACACACAACAAAGAATCATTCAGCTAAAAATATCTATAGGACCAAATTTGAGAAATCTTACTTCAATGTAATTTTGTTTTCCTGATATGGAGCTATAGGTAGTAATTATTATACTGAAGATTCATTCATATGCTTAATCTTAATAAGATTTTATTAATGATTTTTCTAATGTAATATTAGAAAAAAAATATTAAGCTCTAAAAAATACATGCTGATTCAATAAGCCTATCTCCTACTTGAAATTCAATTTTATACTGATTCTATATTTCTGAATGCAATGATGAACCCAAAGGGCAAAATGCAATCCACTTAAAATTACTTATCGTTTGGTTCTTGTAAAATAAACATACACAGGAAGTTAGAAGGAAAATAGGCACTATTAGCCGCAGCCTTGCGTGCTAAGACAGATAAAATGAAGCTCGCTTACCTCAGGCTTTAGTTAAAATTACTGTCCAGTGTTCCTTTTTGACGTCTCATATTTATTTAAGGTCACATAGTCATCTAAAGCTGTGGTCAAATTTTTACTTTCCCAAATCCATCATAGTACAGAGTATGATAGGAAGAGGCAATAATTAAGCCCTGATGTATTTCCTATGACCAGAAGTTCATTAACCAACATGTGTGCATTGCTGGTAAGGTTCTTACTGATAGCACAAATGACATTAGGAAGAAATCTTGGTTCTAAATATGCTGTTCTATAAGCTGAAACTAACTGATAAAAAAGAACACATAGAAGTATTCTTTTTACTGACTTGAAAATGTAAAGTGACCCATCTTTTATTTCTAATTTTTGTTTATAATTTCCACATAGCAAATTCAAAGCATATGCTAGTCAAAATAACAGTTATGTTAAGAAGAAAAAGGTGAAAATATTCCAAGACAAAATATAATAAACAGAATGAGCAAACAAAAAGATCTCTGGAAATTCAGAAGAAAGAAGCCATACAATGGGGGTTGGAGTAGGGTAAGGTTAAAAGATGGTGACATGTTAGCTGATTTATCACCCCAGGTAAGGTTTCTGTAATTGGTGATGAACAGAGAACCACACGGAGTGAGTACAGTGTGAAAGTTGCTCAGGTGCTATTTCTATTGAAGGATGATTCCTCAGTCACTTTTGGAGATAATGGGACATAAAGATGGTGACAAGAATGGGACAATATTGTGGAAGGTCATTATATTTGGGAGATAAAGTAAGGTGTTTTGTATAAAAAAGAGAGATTAAAAAAAAGAACTAGGCTCTAGAAAACAAATATCAAATACATTCCAGAACAGAAATCTTATTTCTCTTTTTTATTCTCTAGCAACTATACAGTGCTGAGAACTATAAATTTTTTTAATTTTTTGGTAAATGAGGGAAAAAAATGGAAGTTGGACACCATTGAGTTTATCCATAAATATATTTAATATATTGGTATAGTATCTCATTATAGAACACATTATAATATTTATAAGCCAATTATGCTATTATATACAAATGCAAAAGTGATCCAAAGAAAAAGATTATATCCATATATACCTTACCTTATACTAGCATGTATAAAACTGTCCATATACATTATAACTCAAATAGAAAGTTTGCCAAAAGAATCTTCAATGAATTATCTTTTCGGCACTAGTTTTATGAATCATCAGTAATCTTGACTTTATCGAGGCAAAACATTTTCATTGTGAATATTTGCATAATTAATTAAGTATATTTTATTGTCAGATGTTCTTGCTTAGGACTAAATAGAAAGCTAATGTGTGTATCATCACGTGCTCAATTATGTGTAGTTGTTTTCTTAATTTTATTTGTCTCAAAAATTTGGAAGCTTGTTCTGCTGAAAGCTTCTCTGCTCTTCCTCAGTTGATTCAGTTTCCATTGTTCTTGTGCTTCACAAATGCACAATTTAAACCATAGCCTAAGATATTTTCTCTGTAAGACCGTACCGTTTCTGAAATGAGACCTGGAGTCAGAAGAGTTAGATTTAGGGTTATTATTCACAAGATGATTCCAACCAATATTTTAAACAAACATCATTCATTATTTTCTCAGCTTAGCAAATTTAATATTTTCAACAATTTAAAAATTATTTAATAAATGATTTTGTTAAAAATGGTATTTGACATGAAATAGTATATATATATAATATATAATAGTATATTATATATTAGTATATAGTATATTGCTGCAGATGGCAGTAATAAAGAAAAGTCAGCCTCTGACTTGAAAATCGTGCATTTGGACCGATTCATGGATTCATATAATATATGACTTTATCTAAAGACTGATTTATTATTGTTATACTAAACTACATCATAACTAGCCTTTCATATTTGATACTTGAAGCTTTATTTTGTCTACATCATTATACTTTTTCAAAAATTGGTCTTTATTTTGGAGGATATTTAGAAGCAACATTGCTTCTTTTGAACAGCATAGTGTTTACCAAGAATATCCCAGAAATGTAGTGTCAATAATATGTTTATATTTCATAATGCTATTCTGCTACACATTTGTGATTTAGCATGGAGCCTTGGGACTTGGGCATGAAAAAATTAAGAATGAAGTTACAACAAAGTAGGTAAACGAATTGTTTGAAGTTTGTAATATTTTAGTATCACTCTACTCATGGGGGCCTCTGATGTTAGGTGTAAACTATAACCATGAAGAAAAGAGTGGAGGAGTAGGATTACTGAAATGTTTAATGTCAGTTATTTTTCACATTTTAAGTTACTTGTAACGTTCTTGTAGAGTAATATTTAGATGTTGCATGCTTTGATAGCTGCCTAATAGATCTTGATGATATCTAAGACATTTTCATTGATTTTTTATGAAAAATAATCTTTCAAAATGTATTACTAGTTTTATAGAGTATAAAATGCACTGTCAAATATCATAGACTAATACAGTATGACAGTTTAAATTATAATTTTAATTTGCCTTTCTCTCTGAATCTATTTTTAGGAACTAGGACTTGTCATTACTGGAACTCTTCCGGTCTTCAATATAACCGGCCAAGTTGAAAATAAGACAAACTTAAAGGTTAAAAGTTAATTGATTGAATTAAGAATAATAAATGATAAACTATGATGTTGGAGCTCAGTGTGGATAAGATATATCTATAAGGATGTACATAGAGTGTAACTGTCTGTGAGGCCGGAAGTAAAGGCAACAGCTGTTTATGTGATAACCACCTGGGAAAAAGGAAACGCAGGTCAAGTTCTCTGTTTCCCCAGAGACAAGATTCAACTTGACTCTATTTAACTCTGACCCATGAGAACACAAGTTCAGACTCTGGGAGTAATTTCATGATAAATGGGTAATACTGTTGGATGCACATTTTTAAAATGCATCTAAGATATTCATGGAGTTCAGAAAGAAAACTCAAAAAACCATGGTGATGTTGTATCAGATATACATAGGTAGTATATCTTTAATGAGTTATTCCTCCTCCAACTCCCATTCAAACAATTGTGGGGTTTTTTGTTTTGTTTTTTTAAATAATCATGTAGCATAAAAGGTCTAATTTAAACAAATAGTTCTCTTTTTTTTTTCTATCTTAACGTTGAGGAAAAATACTTAGGTTTCCTAAAAATTTTTTATTTCTGTAGCACTAGTATATTGTCAATGCAGTAAAATGTTACCCCCTTAAAGTTCTGAAAGTTTTGAAAATATGCTACTTTATACTTGTTAATGTCCATTTATTTATTTAAATACTTTTTATTTAAAAGTTGGGCTGCATTCCCATTTCTTAGCTTGCATCAAAAGAACTTTAGGAATGCCAGAGAATACTAAATGTTCATTTTGCAGTTTCATTGACATTCTTGATTTGAGGACATTTATTTCCTGTTTATTTTAAAATGTTTATGTGTCTTGACCCAGCAAGCTTGGGGTTTCAAACTGGCAACCTCAGCATTCCAGGTCGACACTTTATCCACTGCACCACCACAGGCCAGGTGCATTTTTGTGATTTCTTAATATCAGTACACCATAAAGTCAGTCTATATTCACATACATAAACACACAAAGCTACAGCTGCCAACTGTATAGTAGCAATAAATTTATGTACAAGGGGTAATGAGTACAAGAAATATCAAATAAAAATGTTCATATATTTAAACTTTTTTAACTTCCATCATTAAGAGTTTATTTTTAAGCTAAATAATAAGTGATAAAATTGTGGAAAAACAGTCAAAGCTGAGAATCATTGTAAATTGATTCCAAAAATGCCCCACCCATATATAAATATATATATATGTATGTATATGTGTATGTATATAAACATGTATATAATTTGAGCTAGTATGGCATACAACCAATATCAAGCAAAGGGATAAATATTATAATAATTGTGTAGAAATATGTAAAAATTTGATATAAAACATACTACCTTTTTTCCATCTTGCAGAACCAGCTGATTCTTGGTGTGATGGGAATTGATGTGTCTCTGGAAGATATTAAAAGACTAACACCACGTTTTACAGTAAGAAGCCATTTACCTTTTTGGTATCTTTTCCATTTTAAGACTCTGCTAATTTATCTTGTCCACAAAGCATTAAGTAACTTAAAAATTATGTGCAGTTATATTAGCAAAGGAACTAAATGTTAAAGGATCCTTAAAATAAAAAGTAAAGATGCCTTATCCTTCTCCATGCTAAAGAGTGTATTTAAGATTAGTTTAAATAAATGAGGATTATTGATTGTGACCTAGAGATCTCTATCTAAATGTTTTTTTTGTTGTTGTTATTGTTTGTTTCTAGCTGTGCCCCAATGGCTATTATTTTGCAATTGATCCTAATGGTTATGTTTTATTACATCCAAATCTTCAGCCAAAGGTATGTATATAATTTGTTTAGTGATTAATGTCTTGTAAAATTAATGATTCATGTTTTTAATAGGTTTGCCATTTTAAAATCCACCACATAGCACTAAATAGAAAGGAACATTATTATGTCTGTAATGTTAATAGATGACTAGACCACAGTTTAAAATATATAAAAGTATGAAAGCACTTTTTTTCTCTTACCAATTTAGCTACCCAATATTTAGCTAATCAATATTCTTATCTCAAAGGCAGTCATTATCAGCACCTGTGCTTCAGTCCCACACATCCCATCTGGGACTTTGTTTAAGGCTGTAAGCTAGTGAAGGAGATTGCCCCACCCCATGAGAACCTGATAAACACAAGGCATGTTCCTCAGTGCAAAGGCCACGTTTTCTATTACTCTTTTCATAGTGGTAATGCCTCACTCTCCCAGCATGTTTTTTCTTTTTCTACTTTTGAACAGACTTGTAAAAATATGTATCCAATTCAACAAGTAAAACTCCATGGGATGGGCTTCAAAAATGGAAAGTGTTTATCAATCAGTGAGTTATTAGGAAGTGATAAAATTCCACAGATAATCATTTTATCTCAATATTTATGTCTATTTTTCTAAGATATAAAATATTTTCTTAAAGATCTCATCCAACTGATTTCACTTTTATTTTTAATTAGTGCTCACAGGTAGGGTAAAATTTATTTATTTAGAAGTAAAAATTGGTAAAACCATTTTCTTTTTATTTTTCTTTCTTTTTTTATTAAGTGAAAAGCAGGGAGACAGGGAGGCAGAGAGAGACTCCTACAAATATTGTTCAAGTCAACAATAATTAAGAACCATTGACATGGCATGCAAAAGCATAAAAATGGTTATAATTAATATCTATTCTAATTTTTCTCACTTTGAAACTTATTTACAAACAGTTCACCATGATCTAAGTATTTGCAATCAAATATAGCTTCTCATTACCCTGCATTATTTTTAGAGTTGTTATTTTATTAAACATGTGGTATAGGCATTTTTCATCTGACTCTTAGTCTATCAGAATTCTTTATAAACATGTCATGTTTAATTCTTTTTAATAGAATCATTTGTGATTGGCTAAACAGTCTATGAGGTTACATAGTTGAACATTTTTATCTTTTTAAGATTTAAGAAATGTGTGATATTAATTTTGTTTTTTATACTTCCAGTATATTTTAAATTGTTACCATAACTAAAGTCATTTAAAAACAGTAACAATGTAATGTACTGAAGGATCCCTATTTTTAAAATTGTAGGTCTTAATCCCTTCCCCAAAAGAACTAAAATATATAATAGACAAACTAATAAAAAAGAATAATAAGAATAATGCACATATGAAATATAGTATATAAAAACCCATTAAATAAACCTAATAATTTTATAAAGATTTTCTCCTTTTTTGTATTCTTCTACTAATAAACAGTAGTTATGTACAAAATATATTATTTATTTATTTATTTATTTATTTATTTTTTGTATTTTTCTGAAGCTGGAAACGGGAGGCAGTCAGACAGACTCCCACATGCGCCCGACCGGGATCCACCTGGCACGCCCACCAGGCGGCGATGCTCTGCCCATCTGGGGCGTCGCTCTGTCGTGACCAGAGCCACTCTAGCGCCTGGGGCAGAGGCCAAGGAACCATCCCCAGCGCCCGGGCCATCTTTTGCTCCAATAGAGCCTTGGCTGCGGGAGGGGAAGAGAGAGACAGAGAGGAAGGAGAGGGGGAGGGGTGGAGAAGCAGATGGGCGCCTCTCCTGTGTGCCCTGGTCGGGAATCGAACCCGGGACTTCCGCACACCAGGCCGATGCTCTACCAAAAATATTTTATTATTATTTGAATGATGTTAACATATATTTGGCTTATATTTGAAATAATTTGCTAAAATTTATAAAATTACAAAGAAAATATAAATTCCATAGAAATTCTTATAGCCCAGGTATGCCAGGTAATTTTCTTTCAGGATTATATTAACTTATTATATTGTTATATAAAAAATTATTAAAACCAAGTATGGAACAAAATGACATTCAGAAAAATTAGAAACAATTAAAAATAAATATTGTTGAATAATCAATATATTCATGTTTCTGAAATTCATGCTTGTGAATTCTCATTATGAACAAGTTACACATCATCATTTTTATTTTGTGGATGAGGGTGTATGCTATACAGATAGATACAAGAAACTCATAAAAGGATGGTAAAGTGTGTAAGACATTTGTTTTAGAAATGGTCAAATACAAAGGACCAATATGTAACAGCAGGAATATTAACAAAATTAATTATTATTCTTTCATCAGCAATGCACCAATAGAAAAAAGGAAAATGATGTTCTATAGTACCTATAATTATATAACAAGGTCAAACTCTAATTTTATGTCTTCTGTTTTATTTTGAATTTATTTTAATTATTTTTCCATTTTGTTTCATTGAAATAATCAGATTAGGTGAACATATTAGATATCTCATTTTGCTAAGTCTTAAGAAATATATATTGTAAAGAAAAATATGCATACTCTATGTTTCAGAAGTCAATATTTAAAATAAATCTATAAGGTTATGACTGAATTCTCCATTATAGTGGTTCCACAAATATAACATTTGATATCACTTGAGAAGACAAAGGCATAATTTTAAAGGTTTAAGATTCAGACTTTTAGTATCCTATAATATTTATATTTTAACACATTTGAATCATATAAATACTATATTTTTTATTTTTTAATCAGCATAAAAATTGGAAAAACCTTTACTTTTATTCTAGAAAAAAAGAATATTAAGTCATTTTGCTAAAAGAATTGTGTATTCTTACTAAACATTTTTTATTTACTAAAAATATTTTTATACTTATTTATTTTCTCTTTATAAACTCTATGATATCTGTTTATGATCAAGGCAATATATGACCATAATTGATTATAGGATAGAACCCTTGACTGTGTTGAGATGTAGTATGATGAATTATTATCTTTCTGTTGCTTTAGCCTATTGGTGTAGGTATATCAACAATTAACTTAAGAAACAGGAGACCCAATGTTCAGGTAACTGAATGAAGTTAGCAGTGCCTTCAAATTTGCTAAATCGGAGTTGAAATTAAGCTTCTTTTTCTAAAAGCCTATGATTAATACCGCCTTTGCTGACATCAAGCTTCAGAGCATGAGATGGAGATAAGCATCATTTCTCAAGAAGCTGGAGCAAACTTGTTATTAATGATGGCAGAGGGTCTGCACTGGCTAACTAAAAATTGCTAGCAAATTATGTAATAATGTTAACAATCAGCATAATCATAATCAAATGGCTTCTAAAAATACATTTATTAAATATTGTGAAATTAGTGTCAAATCCATTTAACCCTAACCATTTGTTTGTAAAATTAACTTGTAAGTGGAAATAAAAAACAATTCTGACGTGGTAGTTTCTGTAAGTCATACAATTTAATCCAAACATTTTCTTTTTAATTTCTAAATGCATATATTTAGAAGTTAAAGAAATTCTCCTTTAGTTAATTAAAGATGTCAAAAATTTCAAATCAACATTGGGAATTGTTATTGCTTGGCAAACTCATTCCAAAATTTTTTCTCTATTGACAATAAATGTAAATTTTATTAATGTATACATGTTTCTTTAAGTATCCTAAAAATAATTAATGTAAGAGGATGCTTCCTGCAGTATAGTGCAGTTTAGTAAAAGAATTGTAAAGAAAGTTCAATGTGACTTAACTTATTATATGTAAGGTTATTATTTCTTAGAAAAGACAGTGGTGACATAATACAGATGGTTCCCAACATTTGATGGTTTGGCTTACAATTTTTTAACTTTACAACCGTGCAAAAGCAATATGCATTTAGAGGAAATGATGCTTCCAATTTTGAATTTTGATCTTTCCCGGGCTAGCAATATGTGTTAGGATACTCCTTCATGATGCTGGGCAATGGTAAGTGTTCTGAGCACATCTGAAGTGGGCTTGCTGAAGCTATGATATTGGGTAGGGTAGGTGTATTAAATGCATTTTCAATTTATGATGGGCACATTGGGACTTAACCCCATCATAAGTCAAGGTGCATCTGTAATGGAGAGTAATACGATATTAAGAAGAAATAATTAAGCTATGAATTAGTAGAACAGAGTTTTAGTTTGGATCTACTAATAGCCAGTACTATAAACTTGAGTAATTCACTAAACCTTATAGTACTTAAGTATTTTCAGCTAGAATGTAGGAGGATTGAACTAATGGTTTTTTTCTACCCCACATAGTATACCTAGCTACCTAGGAAATTCCATAGCTACCTAGGAAATTAAGTATATGTCCATTTCAGGCTCCATTTTGCTAGAGATGGAATCCAGGCTTCTGATGAGTTTTTAAACTAATCCAGGTTGTTATAAAGTAGAGAGCACTGGATAGGTGGCTTCAGTTCCCTTCTAGCTCTGGAATTCCCCGACAACTTGAATTTCATGTTGTTACATTAGTCTTTATATCTTTTATGATTCCTATGGAGGTTAAAATTATACTTATATCTTTTTTGATGTAATAAATTGTTTTCTGTTACTCTTCTTGCATGTTTCTTTCTATCTTAGCTGTCATGTCCACCTTAGTAAATTCTTATTTTTATAGTACTTTCATATATTGCATGTAAATATGATATATAATTTAAAAATAAACAACCTGCAAAGTGGTTTGTTTTATTTTTGTTTACATTTAAGTAATCTGCAAATGGCAAACTAGCAACCACACTGAATTTTGGGAATATATTTTTTGAATGATGTATGTAATATTATTAATAATACTAACTACTAACTAGTTTAATTTAAAATTTGTTAACAATATTGCCATTTATTTTAGTTCCACAAATTACATGGTTGTTATCAGCTGATATTCAAATTTTACATATGAGAAACGTTAGATATTTAAAATATCGACCACAAGAACTGGGAGTGGAGGAACTTGGTTCAAGTTCTCAAGCCTCTCTTGGTGCTTTGCGAAGATTCTTTTTCATTTTTCAATCACTGTGCCTAAGGTGGGTCTTTAAAAAATTGGTCAGCTAGGTTGCCATTTAAAAAGTAAAAACTATTCATTGACTTTTTTTTATGATTTCATTTTCTTCTCTGTGTCTTTATATGTTGGATTGGGACATCATCTTCATATTGCCTCTTCTTCCTGGTCATGGCTCCTCCATGCATGCTGTTTGGGTCTGGTTATGCTATGCATTATCCATTGCATGTAAGCTAATATTCTTATTTATGTTTTGATTATTTTGACTTTGTTTTGCAGTGAGTTTATTAAAATTTTAATGCTGGTTTGATGGTGTTTGTGTGAAGATAATTTTTTTAAATAAGCAATTCTGAATAATCCTGTCAACTTTAGAATATCCTTTTATTAGAGACTTTCTCAGTTTTGCTTCTTTAGGTAAAGGAGTAGAATTGTTTTCAATACTGATTTTATTTTCTTCTTATGAAATATGATACATTTCTAAGTCAGTAAGATGCTGTCCAAGCAATGGGCAGTATTAAATAATTTAATACTTATTTTCAGTATACTAGAATCTTCTTATTCTAAATATTGAGTTCAAAGGCAGTAAATATTTTTTTAATTAAACTGCCAGACACAGATAAGATTTTTGTAAATTTGCCTTTAACAATCGTAATTCATCAAAAGCCATGGGAATCATAAATTTTCATTGTTTAAATGGAGTTACTCATTTTGTTATAATTATAAATTAATACATGCCACATGTACTTATCATTTGTGATAAATATGGTATTGTGATTTCAATACATTTTAATTATTGTTACTGTTAGGTTGTTAGTCCTCCTAAAACAGTGTTTAAAATAGTTATGATCTGAATATACTTTGGAAGTTTCTGTGAGGCTGAAATTATTAAAATTCCCATGACCTTGCACTAATACAATATCATATGTATTTATTACTTTTACCTAATTCGTTATCATAGTTTAATAGTATTTTATTAAACATTAAATATCCCGTTTCTAAAATTTTGCAACTGTAAAAGTATAGACAACTTTATATGATTTTATTGTTATAGTGAACTTTGGGATTTTACTATGCCATGTTACATTACTTAGCAAGTATTATAAGACAATCAAATAGTTTATCAAATAGTTCAATAAGTTCTCATTTTGTAACTGAGAAGCTTTTAAAATGTCATATGAGGCTAACATTTAATTATATATGTTTATATAAATAAGTAAAGAATCTTCCTGATTCCATAATGAATTTTATTTATTGTTAGATATCAGCAAGAAGTAGCAGTAGGAGATGCTAAAGCAGGGAACAGTATTTAATGAACCCAGGGGTTATAATTCTAGTTAGACTTAAATTACAATAGGTAATCTTTATTGAAATCCTTATTACTTAACCATAAATTTTATCTTACAAAAGTACTTAATCTCATTTATTAAAAAATAAATTTTTGAGATTCAAATATGTGAAGCAAACTTGCATCTTTATACATTTTAAGAAGGAAGAGTACATTTAGAAGAGTTTGTTTTGCTTAGCAAATTCAAACATAATTTAAAAACTTTTTTCTTCTTGTAATTTATTTCTTTAGAGATCCAAATAAGAAATTATATTATTTATATATTTCCCTTGTTTTATTGATAAATATGTTATCCACCTGGCTATATGTTGCTCCTTTTGTTCCTAATTAAAGAAAAAAGTTGTGAGTGTATCTTCAAAAGTTATATTCCCCCAGAACTTGTAGGTCTAAATGTAGTGTCTAACACAGCACTCAAAATGAGATTGTCTTCAGCTGGCTATTAACTGAAATTTGCGGCACTTAAAGCTCAAATTCCTGGACTATTTGTTATTTCATATCTATCTATTTATCTATCTAGCTATCATCTGTCTATCACTAGAGCTATTGGTATCTATTTACTTATAGATATCGGTATCTATTTATCTATTGGTAGAGAAAAGTATAGATATTAAATCTATCTACCAATAGATAGATAGGTAGATGAAAGACTATACTTTTATGTAATGATTTTTGTCAGCTGTATATTATACCTTAGGTAAGTAACTTTTACAGATAAATTTTATATTTATATATTAATTGAATTATTCTCTGTATGGCATCATTTTGCAATGTCACATATGCTTAATTATTGTTTTCTGTGTAGAACCCCAAATCTCAGGAGCCAGTCACTTTGGATTTTCTTGACGCAGAATTAGAAAATGAAATTAAAGTGGAGGTGAGTGTAATCAGTAGGCGTGAGCAAGAACCTTGGTCAAAGGCTGGAATCGCCCAGCAGTGTCCGTTGAGCTGCTTCACTGTGTTGCGTGTTCTCGTAGGTTCTGCAGACACAGATTGGAGGTTTTCTTGTTTTTAATTCTAGGGCCTGAGTTTGCTCATCCAAATGATCATATAAAATAAATAAATATTTTAAGTTGGTTGTGACCTAAATTTGTTTCTTTCTTATTCCATAGTTAGAGATATTTTAAGTATTTCAGTACAAATGAAACTTGTAAATTGCATTAAAAACATACGTAGGAGATGTTGCTATAGAGTTGAAAGAAAAGTTGGAGGGCAGCTAAACACTCAACTACTTAATGAGCAACATGTGTACAGAGGCTGACATTCTGTCTCAGTACTCTGTACTCAGAAAATTTTTTATCTCAAAACCAAAATTGCATGTCACTTTCTCTGAGAGGGTCTTCCATCAGGATAAGGATAATCATTCATAATAATAATAATATTCTTTCAATACATGATTATATGTCAGTCATGGAATCTCAAGAGCCTTTGAAAGTGGGTATTATTAATATTATTATTATATCTGTTGTAGTGTTGATACATTTGAGGTACAAAGAAGTTAAATAGTGCTTTCCTGTTGCTCAGCTAGTAAGTAGCAGAACCAGGTTTTGAACTAGGCTCTTGCAAACCAGGGCAGAGATTTTAAAGATTCTTTCAGGTGGATTAGCTCCTTCTCTTATCTATGCAAAGGCTACCATATTTCTTTTTAACTTGTCAAAGTGTGTTTTAATTTGTACTTGCTCTATACCTTTTACACATTTATTTTCTCATTGTACAATAGAATTTATGTATTTATTATAATTATCCTAGGCCAAGACATAGCTCTGGGGTTTTAGGTGATTAAAAACATTTGTTAGGAAGTGTTCTGACATGACAGAGTAGGATCATGTGATAAAAAGGAGCTTAGTCTTTGAACTGTCATGCCACTGTAACTCTAATTATTATTTAACCCCTCTACATCTGATTTTCCTTACTTAATCCTATAAAATAATTAACCACTATTTTGGTGATTACATTTCAAAAATTAATGACTGGTTGAAAATATTTTGTTAAGAATATTCTTGTTTTTTCTTTTTATTTTACTAATGTAAAGTGACTATAATGTAGTAGATTTAAAAATAATATTCCCAGAGAAAAGCTGCAACTACTAGAGAAACCAATCCATTTTATTCAATTTGTTCTGAAATAAGACAGTTTAATAATCATACTTTGGGAGGTCAATTGAGTACTTTCAAAAAAGTAATTTTTCAATTTTTCTCAGATTCGCCATAAAATGATAGATGGAGAAAGTGGAGAAAGAACATTCAGAACTCTGGTTAAATCTCAAGATGAGGTAAGAGTTAAGTCAGGTTTATTCTTATAAAAATAACATGTTAATAATAATTGATATTGGTAGTTTGTCTTTCTTTTCTATTAGAGCAATATTTATTTATAAAACAGGATGTCTCTAGTAAACAAAAACTAATTTAAAGATTTTATTTATTGATTTTAGAGAGAGGGCGAAAGAGAGATGGAGTGAAGTCATAGCTACTTCAGTTATTTATTGATTGCCTCAGGTATGTGCCTTGACCAGGCAAGCTTGGGTTTCAAACCCACAACTTTAGTGTTACAGGCCAATGTTCTATCCACTGCACCACCACAAGTCAAGTATAGGAAACAAAAACATTTTAAGGCACTTCTCTTTGCTGGAGGGATAGTTTCAATAAGATTTTTAACTCTTTAATTTTTATAAAATAATGTTGCTTTGGCCTGACCTGTGGTGGCGCAGTAGATAAAGCCTCGACCTGGAAATGCTGAGGTCGCCGGTTCGAAACCCTGGGCTTGCCTGGTCAAGGCACATATGGGAGTTGATGCTTCCAGCTCCTCCCCCCTTCTCTCTCTCTGTCTCTCCCTCTTCTCTTTAAAATGAATAAAGAAAAAATTTAAAGAAAAAAATTTAAAAAAAATGTTGCTTTGGGTTTCTTGATGTATTCTTATATTAATAATATGTTCTTGAAAATCATATTTTATGCCTTCATTATTTATCATAAGAAAGAAAGCACAATTTAATGCAGATGTTCTAATTATTGCATTCCATGTATTAAATATTTACATTTTAAAATGTTTTGTTTGTTTCTGGCTTAACTTTTATTAGTATACTGTTTATGCACTTTGTATTATAATTTTCATGCATTTAAATCTGAAATTAAATCAGAAAATAGCAACTACATCCATAAATCGCTGTTACAAATATTTAATAAATTTCTATTGTTTATTATTATTTCATTAATATGGAAGAACTTTTAAATGAGAGTATGTCTATCTTCAGTCACATGTGGATTAAATACACATTCATATATTTGAGTATTTGAAAACATATACAGAGCTTAGAAGCTTTTGAGCCTGGAAATTTAATTTAAGCTTTATATCATCCGTTTCTAAATGTGACATTTCTCCAATTCCTCAGCAGATCTACTCCTAAAATGGATCTAAGATCTAAATATGATCTTTCATTTGCATGTGGCTTTCCTTATTTTAGTATTAGTAGGAACCCCTATTACAAAAACACAACTGGAGGTATATATCAATTTCAGTCTTTGTTTAAAGTTCAGTTTTATTTACTCAGACTTAAGCTGTGCTGTTTACCCCTCATTTAGAGGAGAGATGTTCACCATTAATCAGTTCCGCTAAGTTCTTTATGTTGTTCCACCAACCACAATTCTGACTTCCACACTTTTTTCTCAAATTACATAATCAGTTTTCTTTCTATTAAGTCACTTTGATATTTTCATCCTTAATTTACTGTAAATTCTTTTTGACTGATATTTACCTATAGAATTTTCTATTACTACTAGTAAAAAAATTATCTTATATATTTCCTTAATTAGATAATATTTTTATTACTTGCTGAACAACACTAGTTTGCCATGTTTTTTGAGTAATAATAAATATGTAAACATCATTTTTCAAAATTCTTTAAAAAATTTTTACTAGTCCAAAAACTTTCTGAGGACTCCTGTCCTCCCTTCTCCCATTCTGCCCTCACATAAATAAAACCATAGTGATGTTTGATACATAGAAGCAATATTGTGTAGTTGCTAAGTGATGAATTTGGCATCATACATATTCTTTCATCCTTACAATTGAAGTCCCCTTTAAGACTTATTTCTTTATCAATAATTTGTGGAAAATAATAGTATCTATTTCCTGGGGGTTGATTAAATGGGGCAGTGACTGCAAAGTGCTTTGTATAATATATTGCCTATCTTCAAGTAATACTTCAGTGAATGTTACTATTTGAGTGAGGGTGCTAGAAACAACTAAAAGAAATTAAAAGATAAAAATGTGTCATTACTATATCCAATGGCAAAAAGAATAATAATTTCTTTACTGTTGCTCAGCAGCTATATATGAAAGATTCTATATCATGAAGTTATTTAACCCTTCTCTTCTCTGGTAGATAGAGATGTTTTTTCAAACTTCATGATGCTGAGTAGTTAGTCTCTTATGGTAGATAAAACTATAATAGTGGTTTAATATGAACAGTAATATGCTAATCATATATTTGGATCAAGACACATTGACTGCATTAATTTCCTGATAGTCCCTATTTCTCTTAATCATACTTCAAGCCTTATCCTAACATTTCATAGTCCTATTACATTATTAAAATTCATTTTTCAGAAATGTTTTCAAAGACTTTGGGTTAAAACTTGGCATAAATTACTGAGATTTTATACTTGTAAGTCCTTAAAATTTATCATATAGGTTTTCATCTTTGTCCTAATATTTGCCTTACTCATACATATAACACTAACAGAATATATATTATAAAATAGATCAGACATTTTTAAGAAGCGTGTTAAATGATCACCAAATTTGTAAATAGATCCTAATGTTCTGTACTTCATGTGAATTTACATAGAACAAAATAACCATGCCAAACTTTTTTCCTAGCGATATATTGACAAAGGAAACAGGACATATACATGGACTCCCGTCAATGGCACAGATTACAGGTAAATGACCATATTTATATGTATATTGACCAAAGGAGTATTCAGTTCAGTGTCTTTCACATATTTTAGTAGCCATTTTCCAATGGATGAATATTAAGGGTTTGCATTTTCATAAGTTATTTTCAATGTAACTAAAATAAAAATGTTACCTTTTCCAACATTAAAATGTTTAAAGTTGTATGTTCTTTTTTTATGGAAAATATAGGGAAAAGCTAGGACTATATTATTTAGAAATGAAACTATATGTGATATAAATATATTTGATGTTATGTGTTGTAAATATACTCTTCCTTTGTAGTTATCACCTCTCTGATCTTATCATTTAAATTAGTTATATTACTCATGTTTTTGGTTGTTAGTTAACTTAAAAATAAAATTCATTACATTGTAATATAGTCTGATATACAATGCTCAGTTGATATAATTTACCCCCATGAGTAGCAGTTTTGTGATATCCTAATCCTTGGAAAATTGGATAGAATAACACTGTACGCTTCTAACCCTTAGATTAGAACCCTTAGACTCTAACATTGTCACCTACTTTATTTACTTTTGGATGCCCAGCTCATGAGACAATGACAGCTCATAGACATTCTATAAATATTTATAGAATTAAAGATTAGGATTTTCAATTTGTCTCATTTTATCAAATGCAAAGAATGGGATCCAAACTTCCATTGAAATCTTCAAGTCTGAAGGACTTTTTATTAATTGCTGGTGGTAGATTCAGCTATTCCTTAACAACCCCCCTCAACATACACATAACCTTTGAGGGGAGCTTAGGGTGCTGGGAACTTCCCTAGGGCTGTGGTGGTGTTTTCATAGGAAACTGTTGCCGTTGGTGTCCTAGGAGGGCTTGCAGAGTAGATATAGAAGAGAACATAGACATTGATACCATGATAAAGTACGTACCAGTCTTTCTCCACTTTTTTGTGTTTGGCATACTTTTGAACCTAATGAGAAACACCAGAATGACAGGTTTAATTATTTTACTTGTGTGTGTCTACTGATTTCTATCTCTCATGGTATCTCTCTCTCTCTCTCTCTCTCTCTCTCTCTATATATATATATATATATATATATATATATATATATAAATAATCTTTGTGTTACATACACGTATCATTAATTTTTCTCTTTTATGCCTATTGCCAGATTTGCTTTTTCGGGGGGGAGGGGATAAACTTGTCAAAAGGTGTAACAAGACAGGAGAGACCTAGAACCCTGTCTCTTTAATGAAGAAAACCGGCATGTGTTGATTTAATAAATGAGGTACCAAATTTTACTTAGGGATTTTTGTCTCCTTAAACCTTGATATAATTTAGACACCACATATTGAAATATAGTAATTGTATTAATAAAATTCTCTCTCATTTTTTTTTTGTATTTTTTCGAAGTTGGAAACGGAGAAGCAGTCAGACAGACTCCCACATACGCCTGATCGGGATCCACCTGGCATGCCCACCAGGGGGTGATGCTCTGCCCATCTGGGGCATTGCTCTGTCACAACCAGAGCCATTCTAGCACCTGAGGCAGAGGCCATAGAGCCATCCTCAGTGCCCGGGCCAACTTTGCTCCAATGGAGCCTTGGCTGCGGGAGGGGAAGAGAGAGAGAGACAGAGAGGAAGGAGAGGGGGGAGGGGGGAGAAGCAGATGGGTGCTTCTCCTGAGTGCCCTGGCCGGGAATCGAACCTGGGACTCCTGTACGCCAGGCTGACACTCTACCACTGAGCCAACTGGCCAGGGCCTGATTCTCTCTCATTTTTAATGAAGAGTTTAGTTAAAAAGTGTTATATTCCACTTAACTAGTTAATCATGTTTATCTGAGTCACAGAAATATGGGCTCTACCATCCATTGGCTTGCCACTGGCTTTCTAGACTTTATTACCTAGGAAAAAATAAAACAGCTTTGGTCTGTTGGTTTTATATGGAGAGGGACAGCAAACACTGTCTATGAGAGCATCCCTGACTGGGAATGTTGGTAAAGATCTTATCTACTATTGGTTAAAGAAATATCTGTTGCCTTAAGATGGGAATGATTAAATTAAGTGTAACTATATTTTTCTGTGGATACAGGTTAGTCATGAATAAGAACCTAAGACTTGTAGACCAGATATATATTAAATGTGTCAATTATACAACTTCCTTTGTGTCTCTCATGACTTTCTGCACTATTTTTTATGGTACATGAGATGTAACATAAGCTTATGGAATGACACTGTGGTACCCGCATGATATAATGTTATCAGTTTTAATTAGAAGTTTCTCTTAGCAATAAATGCTGATAGGATAGTAAAAATGTTCTAATTTCCCTTGAGAGGAATTTTTAGGTGACAGTCTTCAAATGCTTAGTAATTCTGCTCTACATTTTATAAATGGCAAGTGGATCATGAAAGGTCATCTCGCTTGTGGGCTAATTGCACAGCTTATTTTAATTTTAATCTCTTCCTCCACTTAAAGGAAGTTAATTATAAAATGAATGTAGAGATTTTTATTAAATCTACATAGTATTTTATTTCTCTGACCTTTATCTATAAGGACAGTCTATGAATTACTTAGTGATGAAGATTTGGGAACTGAGAGTAACAAGCATCACCCATTTTGCTATATTGACTGCATAAATTGTAGAAAATAAACCTAGCTCTTTTATTCTTCATAGGATGATTTTTTAGCATATATATTGATAGGAAGGAAAACATGGAATTTTGTATCTTTTTCTGTTCTGTATGTTCATAAAAAATATGTAATGAGATTACAATATGGACATCCATTCCAAAAGCCAGTGAAATATGAGGCTTGGCTTATTTAAAAGAAGATCTCCTGAAAATGTCTAGAAATATATAGGAGCCTTGATATGCACACCTTTTTCTGTACATTGCTAAATTTTAGATTAAATATTAAAGGCAAATGCTGAATGACTCAACTGGTCAAATTAATCTAGCATCACTTTTTGAAAATAGTTGCACTGGAAATATTTGAGATATCCTCATTTTTTGTACCCATTACTTCTTAATTTCCTTCTATATTCAAAGAATTGCAAAGGTCATTTGTAAATGTGGATATTAAATAATTAGTTATGTCCGGCACATGTATATTAGCCATTGTGAGAGTAAGAGAATTACATATATGGGGTACTGCAAAAGTAGGTTTACAGTTGTTTGCATGGAAAATAACAATAGTTAATAAATAATAATACAAAAATAAACTCCATGTTTCAAGTACTCAAAATTGTTACCCTCCTTTTGCCCCACCCTGTATGCAGTTGTGTTGTTGGAAATTGCATAAAGTTCAAATATTCTGACATAACAGTTCTAATGTATTATGTGTATTATTCACTGGCAACTTCAAAATAGTAGTAAGGTTACCTGCCTGTCAGCTTTTTATTTTATTCAGTCATTAACACAAGGTTTGAAGACAGGCTTGTCTGTCCTGAGTTTAAACCATTCTGAAGTTGGTTTAAGGTTTGTACTGCTCCTCTCCTCCAGTTTGTACGTATTCTGCTGTAAGCTTAGAATAGCTGCATGACTCCAGTCAAGTGCTGAGCTCAAGTTGTGTATCTTTTTTTACCTGACAGCAGTTTATCAACTGCTATGGGAAATCCATAATAAATGAACTTGACGTATTGGGTAAGAGCCAATGGGATGAGCAGGAAATCTTGGTGCTATGAAGGAATTTGAATTTTCCCATTGACATACTTTGCAGACTTGTTTAAAGATTAGAGTATTAAAATAGCTTTTTTAACCTCTCAAAAGAATATATTTCAGATGATTATATACATTGTGTAATAGAAATGATAATACATTTGTAATTTTTAATAGCATATATTTGCTACAAAGTACTTTAGCATTGTATTAATATATAATTCATTGTTTATTTACTTCCTTTAAACATACTCTGGTATTATTCTAGCTTTTTCATCACTAGAGTGTTTTAGTATACTTTATGGAAATACAGTACCCGTGACATTTATTTCTCTGCTAATTTCTGGGCATACTTAGGAGCTTATTTTCCATATGTCTCTCCTGATTCCCTACAATGTAGAGACTGGATGACTCAGGATGGCAAGACCGCACTAAGTCCTCTATTAGCTGAATGCATTTTACTCTCAAAGTAATATGTCTTTTCCTTATCGTGAGGAAGAGTTTGGGATTTTCCATGAATTTAACATGGTTTTTTTTTAAGTTATGTTTCATTTTTGTTTGTGTTTATGCTTCTCTTGTTTCTATTGCAGTTTGGCCTTGGTATTACCAACCTACAGTTTTTACTATATAAAAGCCAAAATAGAAGAAACAATAACTCAGGCCAGATGTAAGTACTGTGGAAGCGACTCAGGGTCTATCTGTTATCATCTAGTATCAGGTGTTTAAAGATGTCTAGATTTTGGAATACCCAAGGCTTATACATTTTAGTAGCTGTTATTACCAAATCTACAGCAATGATTCTAACCCATTCCAAACATGCAAGGAACAAGAAATATTCTACGTGGTTAGAATATGAGCAGGTACTCCAGTCTCACTGCAGTCCCCACCACCCGCCCCTGCCTTGCTCTGTGCTCATAGAATCATTGCAGTGCTGCTCCTCTGTTGCTGTTGTTTGAAGGGTCTGCTAGTTGACACAGAATGTTCCACGTAGTCTCTATTCACGGCACTGTGCTAGTAAAGCTTGACCTTTCCTTTTTCTTTCTTTCATTGCGTTTGGCAAGAATAATATTGCGCTCCACATCTTCTGCTTTGTTTCCATACATTAAATTGCACTGGTCTTTGGCTTGGTTTTGGCGATTTTTCCCTCATAATCCAAATTAATGTTTTCAGTAACTCCGATGAATCAGTGTCTTTTTTTTTTAAGCATCATTTGGAATGTGGAGTAATTATTAACATGAGTGCATATTTCAAGTCACCGGTTATCTTTATTTTGTCTGGGGTGACTAGACTTAGTAAAGTAAAATGACCATCATATCCTTTGCACATAGCTCAGTTACTACTAACAATCTCAATTTTCAATGATACAATAATGTAAAAAGTATATATTTATATATACCTTTTATATCTGACCTTAAGTAAACTAGACTCTTTCATTTCTATATCAATTCTCTTTTGCTTTCTGTAGTCATGGTTCTCATAGTACACTGTGGGATTTTATACATTTATATCACTTTCACTTGGTAGATATGATGGTCTTTTAACAACTAGTGTTTTGCATGAGCTATTTCTTCATGGATAAATGAGGGGATGACTAGTGGGTCTTTGATGATTGGTAAATGCTTCTCTTCATAGGCTAACATCATCGGTATTGCACCTGCATTAACCACTTTGCAAAATAGACCCTTGAAATAACCACAGGACAGAAAGGGTGCTCTAGTAGTAATTGAAGTAGTAATTGACAGGACATGCTTTCCAGTCTTCAAAAATATGTGTCTTCTTTTCCAGACAACAGCTGCACATAAGTGAACCTTTGATCTATGCACAATATTTTTATTCAAGAAAGTCATTGAATAAAATATTGTTTGTGACCCCCTTTGCTTTACCCTCTTTTTTTTGTTTCCCTGCTTTCTCTTTCTGATGGATTTTCACAGCAAAAAAGGGCAAAATGAAGGGCAAGTATTTTCTTGTTGCTCAATTTTTTTCTGTTTAGTACACTTGACATTTCCACTGATCTTTCCATTCCTATTGGATATTATCCTCTGTGCTTCTCATTTGCTAGATTTTCCTCCATGACCTCTCAAACCTTAGTCTACAAAAATGGGAAAAGAATATGCTTGTGCTTTCAAATGAGACCTGTTTCACATTCAAGTTTTTTCTTAGACTTAAATGCTTGTATGTTTTTATCCTCCCACTTCCTATTTCATACTAATGTGAAGAATGTTACTAATTCACTAAGGCATTAATGCATTTATTGAAATCATTTTCTTTACCATAATATTGGTAAAATTTCCATATTGACATGGTAAATAAAATACTTCTGATGTAACATTGATATAAATTTCTTTTTAAAGGGTATCTTGGTTATGGCATGGTTAGTAAATGGGAAAATTATAAATAGTATTTTCTATGATATAACTGTTGTAATCCATTTTATGACATTCAAGTTGATTTTATTATTTGTAAGTATGGAGGAAATTTCTATTAATTGATGTGTTTCAACTTAGGATATAAGTAGCCTATTTTAATTTTTCTTATTAGATCATCCTTCTAAAGCCTTCTTATTGCCATAGAGTCTCAGGAAATATATTCTGGATTGCTTATCTAAGCCTGTAACATTATCTTTGTAGATTCAGAAACACTGAAGCCAGATAATTTTGAAGAATATGGCTATACATTCTTAGCACCAAGGTTGGTTTTGTTTTATTTTATTTTTAATAGCTTATATGAATGATAACTTCTGAATTGGGGTCAAGAGTGCTCTGGGTTAATATTCTGCCAAATTATAGAACCAAAAGGAACAAGAACTTTGAAACTGAAAGCAAATCCTGCTCATTTATTCATTCATTCATTCAGGTGCTTACTGAGCAGCTACTGTGACCTAAGCAGTGTGCTGATGTGGGGATACAACAGTGAACAAGACAGATGTAGGCTTTGCTTTTGTTGGGACTAACTTGCAACAGACATGAAAAATTGTGTATTTGCATTCGTATGTGTACACATACAAACATACTCTATATATGCATGTTTTACATGTTTTTATGTATATATATGCACATATATATACATACACACTGATAGATATGTACAGATATATATGTATATAGAGTCATAAGAATATATGTACCTGATAAAAGGTCTTAACCATATACTGTATTTCCCCATGTATAAGATGCCCCCTTTTCCGAAAAATTTGGGGTCTAAAAACTGGGTGCGTCTTATACAGTGGTTGTAGATTTTTTTACTTAGATTTTCTACTTTTTCACGCTTGTGTTTGCACTCATTGTTGAAGACAGTGATTCATCATCAGATACAGATGAGGACAAGCTAATTGATGGGAGTTTTGACAGTGATGAGGAGTTATATGAAAAAAACTTGAGTTCAATAACTTTATGTAGTACTTTTTTTATTTCAAATTTTGGGCCCCAAAATTAAGGTGTATCTTATACATGGGAGCATCTTATACATAGGGAAATATGGTAATTTTTTTTTCAATACACTAACACAACTTTCTTGGAAAACATAATATAGTGACATTTTCTTACATATTTTTTATGATTGACATTTTTTCCTCCTGCCCAATATTATTTCTCTTTCATGTTATCCTCCTGTCTGTCCCTATTATTTTTAATCTCTACTTCTTTTTTATGTAATTACTTGAAAATCTATTCAATAATCCTGGAATGGTCTTTATTTTTAGTTCTTTTCTTAGTTTACTTCCCACTCTCTAGCAAACACATGTATATTCAAATTAATATAATTCCTATTAATTTAGACCAGCTATTTCCAACCTTTTTCATCACATGACACACACAAACTAATTATTAAAATTCTCCAACACACCAGAAAATATATTTTTTGCTGCTCTGACAAAAATAATCTAGTTCTAATTTTGATTCATTCACTCCAGATGGCTATTATTGTGTTGCCAGTTGTCTTTTATTTATTTAACAATCTAAGGGAAAAGAGGCCAGTACCCCTGACTAAATAGTCAGGTATTGCATGTTTTAAAAATTCTCGTGGCATACCCATTGAAAATTGCTTATGTAGACAAATTATTGAAAAAAATAGATTAGGAGCTTCTGTTATTAATTTCTCACATTTTATACTTCTCCAGTTACTCTAAGAACCCAAAGAAGGCTTATAAAAATTGGTCTAAGTTACTCTTTTATTTTATTTCAGCATAAAGATATCTGAATTTTTGGTTCATAAAATTAGAGACTATATTTTACGCTCTGTTAACAGAGCATATTTTTGGATTACTACCCAGAAGCAACTTCTTCTGCTTGAATTTCTTTCAGTGTTTGATGCTCTCATCACTTCCTTTGAAACTCTTTGCCACCTCTTGCTTGATGACACACTATTCTGAACATCTTCCTCTCTCATGACTGCATGTTCAGTCACTTTCATAAACTACTTTACTTCTGCAGATCATGTCCATGAGAGTCTCAGCTTAGGCTGTCTTCTTGTTCAAATCTATAGACACACCACCCATCTAGTCCACTACCGTTTGGGGTGATGCCTTCTACATCTTCAAGATGGCCATAACATCTAGAAACAAAATAACATTCTATGTGGTTTACATTACAGTATAGCATCAAACAATATATCTATTTCCAGACTTTATATATATATATAAGTATATATATACATATACACACATATATACACACACACATATATACATATACACATTATACATATACACATTATACATATACACATATACATATATATACATATACACATATATATATACACACATATATACAAATACACATACATATACACATATACATATATATACATATACACATATATTACACACACATATATACATATACACATTATACATATATATACATATACACACATATATACATATATATACATACACACACTACATATTTCAATGTGAGACTCCTATTTATAGAAACCGAACAGGAATCACTTTAATGTGCTTCAAATTTAGCATCTCCTAACATTTGCTCTTTTTGGAGAACTCATCTTGTGTTTCCTCCATGAAGAAAACATCATCCTCTTAAATGCCCAGTCCTGAAACCTGTTAGTTGCTGTTACTCCCTTTCCTTCATATCTAACTACTAATTAATCATTCAGTCCTACCAAACCGAATTTGTCTTATGAGTATCACGCAGACCGGCCGTTCTTGGCTTCCTCTGTCCTTGAGCCAGCCACGGCCTTCTCTTTCCTGAACTGCTGCCGCTGCCTCCGCACGGCGCGCCCACCTGCAGGACTCCCCACGGCCTTCTCTTCCTGAACTGCTGCCGCTGCCTCCGCACGGCGCTCCCCACCTCCAGTACTCCCCCTCCTGTCCCAGTCCTGTCACTCTTCTGGAACCAGAGAGAGTTTCTAAAGTAAGAATAAAATTCTGTTTCTCATCTGCTAGTGCAAACCAATGGCTCAGCATTGTTCTCACAATAATCTGTACTTTATGTTATAACTTTCAAATGCTCTGTCCTAGTTTACCAGTGCGATTCTCCGTACTCTAAATCCGGGCCATCAAACCACAGGCTACACGCTGGAGGCCTGTTCTATCCCTACAGCTTTATTGGAACACACCGTACTTGTTTACTATTTTTCACTATAAAGGCAGAGTTGAGTAGTTATGGCTTAAACACGACAGCCCATTGAGCCTTAATCATTTCCTATATGGCCGTTTAAGAAGAAGTTAGCCAACCTTTGCTCTAAATTCAAGCCGCACTAAACTTCTCTCAATTCCTAAATGGACTGTTTTTACCCTTTAGCTCTTTTTTAAAAAACTTTATTTTTTTATTTAAATTTATTGTGTTTACATAGATTCTAGTGTCACCCGAATGCATCCTCCTCCCCCATATTCCCCTCAACATCTCCCTTGTCCCCCTCCCCATAGCACCCTCCCCCCTTCCCTTCAGGTTTATCCCCTCCTATCATCCCCTTTCGCTCTGTCCTCTTCCTCTGGTCCCTATGATCTCTCCTCTGTCTCAATTCCATTGCTCACTTCACATTGTTCATTGGATTCTTCAGATGAGTGAGGTCACATGATATTTTTCTTTCTCCGCCTGGCTTAGTTCACTTAGCATAATAGTTTCTAGGTCCATTGCAGGTAAAAAGAGCTAAGGGGTAAGGAAGAATACCCCTTAGCTCTTTTTACTCACAAATTGTCTTTTCTATTTTGGACTATGATACTCAGACACACCCTGCCCCTTTCCAAACCCCAAATCCAACTTCTTGATCTGGAAATTTCTTTCTCATTTTCACTGGATTATTTGTCCTTGCTGACTCTTATAGAATCCTGCATTTCTCTATCTAGAGCACAGCCACATTTTATTTTCTTTACTTTTCCCAACAGAACCATGACTGTGTACTTACTATTTAATACCCAGTATTACAGCCACTGCCTGGTATCCAGTAGGTGCTGAATAAATATTTGGTAACTGTAGAACCTATAAACATATGAAGAATGTTTTAAAAATCATATTATTAACAGTGACACCTGAAATATTATTACCACATTTTTGATACAAGTAACTTTGAACAACTTAAAACTGCTAAAAGCAATGTTAGGTAGAAAGGAGAATATTAAGAACAATGTCCCCCAGAATATTAACACATCCATGTACTAACACTGTAACAGAGGTTGAAGTGATGTACTCAGTCCCTCCATCGTAGATAGCAGTTTTTCTCTGGACAGTTTCTTCACTCACCTCTCCTGATTATTAAAGAGCAGATAATACTGATTGGTTTTCTGTGCTTTACTATCAGACAAGGCAAAAAATATGGTAAAAGTACAGGTACTCACAGAGAGAATAAATATCTCTCAATTCCAATTTCCAATTCATAAGTAATAGAATTTGTTTAGTTCAGCAAGGATGAGCAGATGAGCCTTTTCTGTAGGCTAAATCCTATTCAGTTTCAACATGACTGATTGGAAGACTGGAATTCTCCTTCATGTTCAGGAATAGAGCAAAAATACCAGAGAAGGGAAGCAATGGTATAACTTGTGACACAAAGTGATACGTGTCCACCTCAGTTAACATGTTAAGCCCTTTACATGCATAATTATATTTAATGCTCAGAAGAACTCTATAATAACTTAGTGTTATTATCCCATTTCAAAAATCAGGAGACAGTTTTAGAGAAGTTGAATAAGATGAGATTTGAACCAGTTTCCTTGTTACTCCAAGATATTAGTATGTATGTTGAATATACAAATGCTAAAGAATGTCAAAAGAACGTTCAGTACATCTGAGTAAAATATTTTCTTGTGAAAGTTTTCCTGTAAGAGTTGAGTATTAAATGTATATTCAACAAGGGGTGGAAAATAAAGTGATAGAGTATTAATATAAAGAAACATTGGCAAGAAAAGACAAAGACTTGTGTAGTATAGGATAGCAGTCTTGTGAATTTGTCACTGTTATTAATGGGACACAGTGTAGCAAACTATCCGGATCTGTTACCCAGATGTTCATTGTTATGGTTGTTACTCAAATGTTCTTCACCTTAGTCTCTTTAATTGCAAATGTGTCAATAATACCTATCTCATAATAAAGTTTGTAAAAGCTTTGAAATAAGTAAATCATGCAAAGTATTTAGCAGAGTTCTAGATAATATATGAGCTCTGAATAAATATGTTATTATTTCTGGTTGTAGTAAGTTGTAGTTAGAGAAAGGGGAAAGGAAGGCTTGTTAATTAATAAAGGGTATTAAAAAACATTATTTAAAGTATTTAAAAAGGAAATTTTGCAAATTTTTAAGATATAACTATTTTTGTTAATTCCTAAATAAAGCTATTTGATCCTAATTAATAGCATTTTTGCAATTTCCTCAATCTTAAAACTGCTGCAAAAGGAGGATGTTGAGAATTGAGATGCACGGAACATTTTTGCCTTTAAGAGGCATTCAGTTTTAAGGATGAAAAGTCTCAAACATAGGTTAATTTTGCTATCTTTCTTGGATATTCAGAAATTAAAAAGGCACTTCAAAGAAGATGAATTTGATGAAAAATAAATAACAATACATGATAGTCTAAAATTCAATGCTAATCTGTCCTGTATGACCTATGTAAGTTTTTTTTACCAGAATGAGAACCAACTTATTTTCAGTAATCTAGAAATAAGTAACTTGCCAGATTTCTAATACTAAAGATATTGTAGTTTCAAGAAAATGACCAAAAGATGTGTTCAGGCCCTGTGGGTGTTTTCAGCAAATCAAAGTTGATGTCATTCCCTTAAAGCCATGCAAATATTTCTCTACTTTGCTGCTTTAATTTTCTGAGGAATTGTTTTCCTAAAAGAGATTAAATAATGATCAGTGTGTGTGAAATTGATGTCTTTTAGAAAAATAGTGCCTAATAGAAAGTGTATCTGCAGGTCTTCCTGTCTTTGGGGAACAATTTAGCAGTTTTGGTAACTACAGGTATTACTCTGCCACCCATTGTTATGTGTGGTTCTTTTGGGACCAGAACCTAAGAAAGAGTGATTATCTGAGTCCTCAGGCTCCCAGGCCTGTGCTGAGTGACCATTAAGCTAACAGGCAACCAACATCAATTGTGTCTGTGTAACCCCATGTTTACCTCTGAAATATTTCTATCAGTCTCTTGCCACTCATTGTCAAGATATCATTCTGATGTAGACATGAGAAAATAGAGGTAACAAGAAAATCAGGAGCTTGCAAAGTCATATAGCTAGTAAAAAAAATGTTTTCACTTCCTATGATTACCATGTAAATTTTGTAAATGTATTTATTCTAATGCCCGTATCCTAAAATATGTTTTTCAGAGATTACTGCAGTGACCTTAAAATATCAGATAATAACACTGAATTTCTTTTAAATTTCAATGAGTTTATTGATAGAAAGACTCCAAACAATCCATCCTGTAAGTATGCATTAATTCATAATAATTACTTACTTGGTTATAGCCAAAGTGGTCAAATCTTGGTTCAGTTTAGTTTGTTATGATGGTTTACTTATTTTCTTTATAAACTTTTAATGGTAAAAATGTAACAATATGGTCTTAGCAAAGAAATTTTATTACATTAAAAAGTGAAATAGCCTGACCAGGTGGTGGCGCAGTGGATAGAGCATCGGACTGCAATGCAGAGGACCCGGGTTCGGAACCCCGAGGTCGCCAGCTTGAGTGCGGGCTCATCTGATTTGAGGAAAAAACCCATCAGCTTGAACCTAGGGTCGCTGGCTCCAGCAAGGGGTTACTCAGTCTGCTGGAAGGCCCGCGGTCAAGGCACATGTGAGAGAGCAATCAATGAATAACTAAGGTGTTGCAACATGCAATGAAAAACTAATGATTGATGCTTCTCATCTGTCTCCGTTCCTGTCTGTCTGTCCCTATCTATCCCTCTCTCTGACTCACTCTCTGTCTCTGTAAAAAATAAATAAATAAATAAATAAATAAAAAGTGAAATAAAAATTTCAAAGCCACATAATAGATACTTGCAAATGTTTAAATGTAAATAGGATATGCTTATCTTTGCTCCCTTCTAATTTAAGAAGCTTAATTTTGAATGAGCTGTTGAAGGTTTATCATTGCATTGTTCTTGCTATATAGAGAAAAACAAACATATAACATTTTTATCAATTTATATATACTTTCCAATTTATATAATGAGTTTTAATATGAATAGAATAAAATCAAAATATAAAGATATATTGCTTGATAATTTGTTTTCTTACTGACATTGTTTTGATCACAGTTAACTGTATATTAATAAAATGCTTCTATAATTTCTTATTTTATGAAGTAAATCAAATTGGGTGAAAAGAAATTTTAATAGTTTCTAACTATTATATTTGTCTTCCAAAGATATTTGCATCATTCATACTATGAAACTTCATAGAGATTTATAGATTCTTAGATTTTAAAACATTTAAAAATCTTAACTTTTTTTTCCTAAAAATATTTTATGAATGTGCTATCAGGAATATGCAATACAAATGGGAAACAATAGAAGAAAATCATTCTATGGCAAAAAAGAATTAGTAACTATAATTGGAGAAAAGTATCATAGTTGATTTTTTTGTTCCTCCCTCCTCTTCCTTCTCTCTTCCTCCACTCTCTTTTTAAAAAAATATTTTTTTTATCAAAAAGAATTTTAAAAAGCACTTTCACAGTTACAAAGAGTGAACACATGGTTTCTCTCAAATTTAAATTTATGTCATAAAAAGAAATAACTAGAACTTCTAAGAAGGATTAGCTACTGTGAAGACCTGTCTTGGGTAGATGAAGTCTGCATGATCAAGGCTGAACATGAGAGATTCCAAACTTTTCTACTCAGTGTGTGCTCACCCTGACTGAGCCAGTCTTTGCAATATAATATAATTTACATTACTTTTTATTTTCTATTAGTAATTGGCATTCCCAAGAGAGAACTGAAATAATATTATTGAATATTTCTTTAATTATATGCCTATAGATCCTAGGATAGTATGAATATGTTTAAACAAAATACTCTCAGTATAATAATACTAATATCCATCTGTTCTTCAGCTTTTCTCCATTTCACTCACCTTTTATCAGCCTCCCCTGTAATCCAATAAGAAATACTTGAGGTGATTATATAACCATGTGAAAAGTTGAAATTTTATTGGATTTTTTATTTTTTTGTATTTTTATGAAGTGAGAAGCAGGGAGGCACAGAGACAAACTCTCACATACGATCAACCAGAATCCACCTGGCATGCCCACCAGGGGGTGATGCTCTGCCCATCTAGGGCATTGCTCAGTTGCAACCGGAGCCATTCTAGGCACCTGATAGAGCCATCCTCAGTGCCCGGGCCAACTTTGCTCCAATGGAGTCTTGGCTGCAGGAGGGGAAGAGAAAGATAAAGAGAAAGGAGAGGGGGAAGCATGGAAAAGCAGATGGGTGCTATTCCTGTGTGCCCTGGCCAGGAGTCAAACCCGGGACTTCCAAACGCCAGGCTGATGCTCTACCACTGAGCCAACTGGCCAGGGCTTTTATTGGATTTTTAATTATAAAAAGTAGCTGATAGTTATAAAAGAGCTTATATTATTCTCTGTTACAGATTTTTCTCATATTATCAAGTAATATGTAAAACTAAATCTAAAAGTAAATATCAGTTGTTAGAATTTGACTTAAATAGATTTTTTCAAATGGCTGCAGTCATTTAATTTTGTTTTATAAAAGTACTTACCTGTCAGTAAAATGTCAATTTCAATTATTTAAGTTAATTTATTAACCTACCCAAATGTTAACACTATAGAATAGTTGTCTTACTCTAATGTAAACTAATGTGAAAATGAGTTTGTATGTGTGCATTTGTAAACTGGTAAAGATTAATACTATTAATCTATTTATATATGGAATTAACTGCAGGGGACATATTTCAAGACATATTTTAGACTTACAGGTTAATAGCAATATGAATAAAATTATGAAGTTACAACACTGGTTTATATTACAAATTAGAATAATGGTCTCAATTTTTTTTGTTGTTTTACCTGAAAGAATTTGAGACAAATTATAGCATTATCTTCCCAAATGACTTCTTCTTAAGTCATGCAGTTTCTAAAATAATACAATAAAAAAGATCCTAAAATGAATTGAAATGAAAACTAAAATATGGATTATATTTATTCTTTAATCCTGGGTGAAAGGTACATTTAATTAAAATAATTAAAGTCAATTAAATGTTTTAGCCTATCTTACTTGTACCTTTTGTAGTAATAGGATATTGAAACCTCCTATTCCTTACCTGAATAAAATAAAATTTTATTATAAAAGTTTCAAAGCGTACTTTTAGGTTATTCAGAGCTTGATTACTATTAAGCAGAGGAGCCAGAAGAAAAGGATTAAAGCAAAGTATTCTAATAATGTGTATTAATTTGACCTTTTTTCTTTTTTTTCTTAGCAAAAGAGAGAAAGAGAGAGGGAGAGAAAGAGTGGGGGGTGGGTGGGGACAGAGAGGGAGAGAAACGAGGAGCATTAACTCATAGTTGTGGCATCTTAGTTGTTCATTGATTGCTTTCTCATATGTGCCTTGACGGGGGGTTGGGGGGTGGGGGGTGCTCCAGCCAAGCCAATGACCCCTTGCTCAACCCAGCAACCTAGGGTTTCAAGCCAGTGACCTTGAGCTTCAAGCCAGTGACCTTCAGGCTCAAGACAGTGGCCATGGGGTCATGACTATGATCCCACTTTCAAGCCAGCAACCCAACGCTCAAGCTGGTAAACCCTGTGCTCAAGCCAATGACCTTGGGGTTTTGAACCTGGGTCCTCAGCATCCCAGGCCAATGCTGTATCCACTGGGCTACCACCTGGTCAAGCTGACCATTGATTCTTACCATTTGTTCTCTCCATTACCTTTGAACTTGAACTGATTGACTCTTTCATCAATATCAGTGGATTCCAAAAGCCAATTTTTCAATAGGACTGGTCTGTAGTAACTTATTATGTTTCTTGGCCAAAAGAAGCAAACAAAAAACTATATAATATTTAATATATAATATAAACTATATAATATATATGTATATAAAATTGTGCATGAAATTATGATGGTTTGGAATCATTACAATAACCTACAATAAAAAAACAAGAGAAATACTTGTTCCTTATTATTTTTTAATTGGCATATTTCATGTATCTTCTTAATAAAGTTTACAAAATAAGTTGCCTCACGTAGAATTGGCTCTTCCACTACTAATTCTGCCCATAGCCTGGAAAATGTGAGACAAGGTGAAAAATATTAAAAAAATACAAAAATATAATATATTAATTAATTATCTTAATTAAAATATAATTAATGTAATTAAAATATATAATATTTTTAAATCATAAATATTTATTATAAATTGTTTTTAAAAATAGATATTTGTCTCATTATCTTAATTTTAAAATTATGTGGATGTAATTAAGGCTGTCCTTTCTGTGTTAGGTAACACGGATTTGATTAATCGGGTCTTGCTGGATGCAGGTCTTACAAGTGAACTAGTCCAAAATTATTGGAGTAAGCAGAAAAACATGTAAGTATTTGTTCTTATATGACTTCTATTTCATTTTAGCATTGTTCCAGGAAATCGCTGGAAATAGTTATAACTTTAAAGTTTATTATTTTTCTTTAATAACAATTCTCAAGAAAATCATTTTGCAATTGTAGAAAACTTGCAGATGTGGGTGTGTGTCAGGAATAACATCTGCCATTACTCAGCTACACGTGTGGTGTATACACTGCAGTGTGACTAGGCATGTTTTTGTGTGTTTCAGCATGTGTGGTAAAATAGGGTTTCCAGTGAATCCTCTTCATTGGAAAGTTCACTTTCTAATAGCACTACCATACACCCAGTCAAGAAACTAGGAAATCTAACTATAGTTCTCATTTATAGTCTCTTCTTCACCCCATTTACAATCAACCACTAAATGCTAAATATTTCTTTTAACAATGTTTTTCTCTCTTCTTCACACTTAAGGTCCTAATTTCCATTTCCAAGAATTGCAGCAAATAATTTTAAGCCTTTAGTAATTCCCATTCCTCTAAGTACAATAGCCCCAAGTCTATTCTCCATTCAACTCACACTAGCCAGTCTTAACTTTTATTTATTTATTTATTTATTTATTTATTTATTTATTTATTTATTTATTTATTTGAGGTGGGAGAGAGAGAGAGTGAGAGGGAGTGACAGACAGGAAGGGAGAGAGATGAGAAGCATCAGGTCATAGTTGTGGCACCTTAGTTGTTCATTGATTGTTTTCTCATATGTGCCTAGACCAGGGATCTCCAGCTGAGTCAGTGACCACTTGCTGAAGCCGGTAACCTCAGGGTTAAAACCTGGGTCCTCTGTATCTCAGGCCAATTCTCTATCCACTATGCCCCTGCCTGGTCAGGTGCCAGTATTACTTTTATAATTTTTTTTAAGATTTTATTTATTCATTATAGAGAGGAGAGAGAGAGAGAGAGAGAGAGAGAAGGGGGAGGAGCAAGAAGCATCAACTCCCATACGTGCCTTGACCAGGCAAGCCCAGGGTTTTGAACCGGCAACCTCAGTGTTTCCAGGTTGACGCTTTATCCACTGCGCCACCACAGGTCAGGCTACCAGTCTTACTTTTAAAGTGCAGTTCCAGCTCTTGGTTTCATTGAAGATATGCACCCCCATGTTTATTGCAGCATTATTTACAATAGCCAAGATCTGGAAATAGCTCAAGTGTCTCTCAGTGGAAAAGTGGATTAAAAAGCTGTGGTTCATATACACCATGGAACATGACATGGCCGTGAAAAAGAAGGAAATCTTACCTTTTGTGATGGCATGGATGGACTTGGAGATTATTATGCTAAGTGAAATAAGCCAAGCAAAGAAAGACAAATATCATATTACCTCACTTATATGTGGAATCTAATGAACAAGGTGAATTGAGGAATGAAATAGAGGCAGAGGTGGGGTCACAGGGAGCAGAGGGACAGCTGTCAGAGGGAAGGGGGAGGAGGGGACAGAATCAGAGAATGTAAAGGGATTAGTAAAATTTTATATACATAAATATACATAACAGATAGATATAGATAACAGGAAAGCAAATCCCAGAGGGAAGAGGGAGGGAGTTAGGGGGAAGGGGACAATGGGGGTGTCATGGGGCACATGAGGGTGGGGGTGAGGGATTTATATTGAGTCGGACACTTGAATTCATGTTAACACAATAAATTTAAATTAATAAAAAAATTTTTTTAAATGCAGTTCCAATTTCAGGTTTAAGGTGCTGCTCTCTAGCATGGATTTCAAGATCATTCATGAGTTGACCATACTTAAGAAGCTTGCACTCAAGATTTTACTTCCTGTTTTTTCTCACCTTGTGCCTGCTGCTTTTATCACATTAATACAATCACTTTCATTAGCTTTCTCTATATACTGTCTTGTGGTATCTTCCTTCTTTCTCTATCATCTTGGTTAACTCCTATTCCATCTTCAAAATCCAGTGGTATTACTACTTCCTGTGAGATGCCTGTCTTAAGCATCCTTCCTTTGAGCACTTGTTTCTTAGATACTTGACTATTAAAACATAGTTGCATATTGATATATTCACTTTGACTTTCTGTATTTTAGGAACTCATTTTATTTATCTTTGTATCACCAGTACCTAAATTAATACCTTAAAAAGAGTAAGTTGACTAAAATATTTCCTTCTTCTCTTCCAGCAAAGGAGTAAAAGCACGGTTTGTTGTGACTGATGGTGGGATTACCAGAGTTTATCCCAAAGAGTAAGTTCAAACAGTATCTGTAAAAATAAGTACACTACAATAGTCTACTGCAAGAAACTGTACATTACTGTATAAGGATGTATTCTTCAGAGAAACAGATCATTATTCATAAATTAAATTGGAGTCATTGTTTAAAGTACTTATATTATTAAAATATTTCATTTTTTAGAAAGCTATTATGTGATTCCCCAGTGATGTATTTGCTTATCATATATATTACATAGTTTAAGAGATGTCAAAAGAAATTTTTCTTTTTGTAGCCAAAAACTAACCTAGTGAAATGAACATAATGGTTATAAGCTACAGCAGTGGTAATCAACCTGTTCCCTACCGCCCACTAGTGGGCGTTCCAGCTTTCACGGTGGACGGTAGTGGAGCAACCAAACAGCACCACGATTACATACTAATCGACTAACTGTTGACCAGTGAAGATCAGGACAGCGGTCAGACTCTGTTACAGGGCATCTGTATTGGGACCGCACCTGACCTCTTTCGTGACCACCTGGCCCGCATTTGCGAGCGGCCAGGTACTTGACCCACAGTCCACACCCGCTGCCCGATCCAGCGGGTAGTTTATGACTGATACTGTCACCCAAAAACTAGCAGTTCATCATTTTATTACCCCGTAGACAAAGAACTCCATGGTTCGATGCTTCTTTCTATGACAGAAACTGCCGGACAATGGAGACACCAATTAACATATTTTCATCTCGATTCCTGGATTTTAGGGTAATAGGGTGACATTCTAGGAACCCCCCCCCCCCTTGGACTGCCAAAACTAGCCGATGTCTTGCTACTTCACCTCGATCGCAAAGAAGTGATGCCATTGACCAACACCTGCTACATAAAATTTTATAAAACGCACAACCAGGGATACTCACTAACTTAGTCTTGTCTCGAAAAACTCTCGCTCAACCATGACACTTGTAACGTCGCGACCATGCAACAGACTTCAAGCGCATAAGTTTTGTTCACATTACGTAAGTGAAGCTAAACCGTTACATAATCGAAACTAAAGTCAGTATGGAGTTAGATTTCTGAGAGCAAGCACATGCTTACAGCTTCAAACAAAATATTGTGAAATATCATAAGCCCATGTCTCAAAAAATATATATATGCACGCGGCTATTCACCAGAGTTTCTGAAGATGGGTTTCATAGAATCTGTTGCAAATAAATAACATCCAATGTGTTTATTGTGCCATAAAACATTATCCAATGAGGCAATGAAGCCAACCCGATTACGAGAACATCTTCTACAAAGCATCCAAATGACAAGGACAAGCCCATTGAATATTTTCAGGAAATATATAAAAAAGTTCAGAATCGTTCAACTATTGTTGCATCATTTAAGAAACAACATACAAAGAATAAAGATGGATTAATTGCCACTTATTGCATTTCACAAATAATTGCAAAAAGTGGTAAAAAGCTATAATATTGGAGAAACTGTAATAATACCCTCTATAAAAGAATTTATCTCAACAGTAATGCATCAGGATATACCTCAAATTTTAGAAATGTTGCCCCTAAGCGATAGCACAGTAAAGTGACAAGTTGATGAAATGGCAGTTAATGTTGACAACAAACTTATAAGTATTCTCCAGAACTCTTCATTTTCCATGCAATTGGACGAATTTACCATTGCAGAAATGATGCTTTATTGGTGGCATATGTACGCTATTTTGATGAAAACAATATATTATGAGAAGAAATGCTATTCACAATAAATCTCATCACAGATATAAAAAGATTATCTATATTTAATACTGTGAGAACATACTTTACAAAAAATAATATTCCTTTGAATAATATTGTTGCATGCACTACTGATGGAGCACCATCAATGGTAGGTCGCTATCATGGGTTTGTTGCTTATTTGAAGCAAGAAGTGCCAAATATTTTATGTATTCATTGTGTGGTGCACAGACATCTTGTAAGAAAACATCTAAGTACAAGTTCTCCATTCATCATTAACTATAATAATTCGAGCCGTTAAACAAGATCAAATCCAATGCAAAGAATGATAGAATGTTTCGACAGCTTTGCCAGGCCAATAATGAAGATTTTATTAAGTTGCTTTTGCACACAGAAGTTCAGTGGCTGTCAAAGGGTACATCTTTGGCTAGATTTTTAGTATTATATGATAGTGTCATATAATTTTTTGAAAGTAATAGACCAATCTGTGTCAACAGTTAAGAACAGTAAAGAATGATGCCTTTTACTTGGCAGATATTTTGAAGAGGTTTAACGATGTCAATTTGCAGCTTCAAGGAGCTAATAAAATTCTTATAGGTTGCCAAAGTATTGTGCTATTATTTATTGACAAACTTGAACTACTTTGTCATAATCTATTGAAGAGAGAATTTCATCAGTTTCCTCAATTATCATCTATAAAAGATGATGTAACTCCAGAGGATATTGACAGATTCAGTGGCCACTTCAACAAACTTAAATTGGACATGGAAAAACAATTTGAAAATATTTTGAAATTGAAGGTGTATGACTGGATGAAAAATTCTTTTACTGCAAATATTGAAGAGGCTGATAACAACTTGCCAAGAAGAACTGTTAGAAATTAGATATGATGAAGAAAGTAAACATAAATTCGACAGTGGTGGATATGAAAACCTATGACAAAATAAAAAAATACTGGTCTTATATCCAAATATGTAGAAAATGGTATTCAGTTTATTGATACCTTTTCCTACTTCATATCTTGTGGAATCAGGATTTAGTGCTATTAATCATATGACGAAAGAAAGAAACTGCCTGAATATTTCCTAAAGGGGAGACTTCGCTTGTTCCTCACAAAAATTGAACAGGATGTTCAATATTTAGTTTCCCAGCATCAGCCTCAAGCATCCCACTAATAATTCAATGAAGTAATGTAATTTCTATGTATGCAAAGTATAAATAAAAAGATAGATTTAACTATATAAGTTGTTTTTTATAAAGATTTATTCTGCCAAACTTAGCAAAAATCCGACATAAACTACTTGGTAAGTAATTATTATTATATGCTTTAACTTGCTGTAACTCTGCTTTATAAAGTTTATAAAGTAAAGTTACTTCTCTACTTTATAAATCACCATTACTGTGGAACCAGTGGGCGGTTAGAAAACGTTACTACTAACAGAGATACAAAAGTGGGCAGTAGGTATAAAAAGGTTGACTGCCCCTGAGCTACAGGATATATTTGTATAGCTCTTCATTTTTTTTACTCTTCTTCAATGAATCTTACCTCTGTTTATCTTCGGAACAGACTGTAAAGTAGCCTGGGAAGACTTATTAATATTTAATTATCCTACTTACTGACTTGTCCAGAATTACCTAGTTAGTAAATGACAGAGTATAACTAGGAGTCAGCTTTTCCTGACCCTTTATATAATTCTGTGTATATCTATCGCTTAGTCGTAGTGTCATTTACTCTATCAAAGACTTCTAACTTCCTTAGACATAACTGTGATGTAGAAATATCTGTAAATTTCAGTTTTGTTCACCCAGAGAAAAGTAGGTTATTAGGTAGATTAAATAATAAAAATGATGAGCCATTTCCTCTTTAGGGCTGGAGAAAATTGGCAAGAAAACCCAGAAACATATGAAGACAGCTTCTATAAAAGGAGTTTGGATAATGATAACTATGTTTTCACTGCACCATTCTTTAACAGTAAGTGTTACTTTGGAATTTAGTTTTTCAATTAAAAAAATTAAATATTGCTACTACCTGCATTTACCCAAACAATATAAGATAATTGATCAGGTAGTCATTATTAGGTATACACTTTATGCTGACTTAGAAAAGACAGAAGCATCTATTTCATTGAGAGGGTAAAAAGCACCTACAGGAAAACAGTCATCCAGTAATGTAGAGGCAGCTGATCTACAGGTATGCATAATACAGAGAAACACATGTAGATAATTCCACATTTAACAAACTGAAAATATATTGAAAATGTTTAATGAATTTTAAAAAATATATTTAGTTTACTTCATTTTAATCAATTTAAGTATATTATTTATAAAAATTAATAATAGCCATATTTTAAATTATTTTATTATGTAATTTTCTCCACATTTTCTAATTTAATTACTCAACCCTTCTGGGGGTAGGTAATATTTATCCTCATTTTCACAGGTGGGAAAACTGAAGTTCAGAAAATTTCAGATTTGGCCAGGGACATATATCTTTCAAAATGCAAACGTGGTTTGGGGAAGCTAAGATCAATCCCTCCACTTCAGTTGCCTTCACAATGTTTTAGCAAATGTCCTGAACCCGAGAGCTGGCTTGTATCCATTAGATTGTGGAGTAGAAGTGGCCAAGCTGAGTAATTCACATCCCAAAGTCAATTTTTTTCTAACCAATTTATGGACACTCACTCCAGTTACCCTGGTATATATTATATATCTATGCTAGAATAGTTACCTATTGAAAAGAATTCAATATTATTTGATGTATCTAGATAGGTTTCTTTGTCATTTCTTTTTAGAAAGTGGACCTGGTGCTTACGAATCCGGCATTATGGTAAGCAAAGCTGTGGAAATATACATCCAAGGAAAACAACTTAAACCTGCAGGTATGCATATACATTGTATAAATATACAGAAACAAAATTAGATGTGACCTAAAATTTATATTATAAATGGGCAATGCTCATCAGGAAGGCTATCAGAAAGCTTTACCCAAAACAAAGTAAAAAACAGGCAAATTTTAAAAAACAATAAAATTTATAGTGTAAAAAGTCTGAGGAATTTTCAATGAAGCATGTGTACTTGTACACTTTTGAAATATATTTATGGAGTCAATTTAGTGTCATATATCAAAATTCAAAATGCTGGATCAGTCTAGCAATGCTACTCTAGAAGTCCATCCTAAAAGACACTTTCAAATACACAGAAGGGTACGTGGACAAGGCTGTGAATATCCGTAATGATGTAAACATGGAAAGTTTAGTTTCCATCATCGGAGAATAAATTATATACATCTAGACTGTGTATCTATTAAAAAATATTATGTAGAGATCTTCTCTTTAAAAAACTTCCTATAAAATAGATAGAAAAATGAATTTTTGTTAAAACAAATCAAACAAGAAAACAAAATTTTAGAACAGCATCAGTGGGAATTGGAACTAGGGTTAAATGAATAGATACAATACACAGGGACAGTCTCAGCATACTGTTTCAAGTTTATGATGCTCACTCCCAGAAAATCTGTAAAAATTTGAGACTTGGGTATTTCAGCTTAAGTCATTAGCGTTGTACTTACAGACTACGTGGGCAAACTACAGTGTGTCCATAAAGTCATGGAAGAATATGCAGTACAGTATACATCATAGTATATTTATGTCCATTTCCTTTTCTATGGCTTAGTTGTGTTTTTATGTTCTAGATTATGATTTTACAACCATGTTAGGACAGAGAAGTGACTTAGGTTAAGGTGTGCTTCGATATACACCAAAATTTGGGTTTATGTCATTGTCATAGGAATGGAACTGTGTAGTACCCCAAGGACCCTTGTAGCAACAATTATTATTTTTTTTCATTGTATGATTCAATACTGACTTTTTGAAAGGGCAGGTATTAGAGCACCTGGAGGAGGAAGATAAATTGCCTTCCTGCTCTTGAGGGCAGTCTTATCTCTCAGTGTTTCAACTACATAGGTGGATTCACCCCTTCTCTCCTTCCCTCAACTCCTTTGACTTACTTATTCTCTCAGACACTCCTTCATTCTTCTACTCTCCCACCCATGCATCCTCTCATCTTGTCATCTGTCCACTCTTTAATAAACATTACTTAAGCATCTATTGCATATGTTGGCAGAGTTAAGGAATTCTCATAAGACAATCTACTTGAATAACCTTCTATTAGTAAGGCTGCTCCTAACATTATCACTTACTTTTTTTTTTAGCTAATCATCTATATTAGTTAATTGGCCAGGTTGTGGCAAATGAATAAACTGTGTTATGAATATAAAGGAAGTTTACATTATAGTTGAAGAGCTGTCAGCATTACTTCTTAATGAAAACCCCAAGGAATAACTCTGTAATAAACATTGTATTCAACCCAAATTTAATGCTATTGCATAAAATACCTATTTATTGCAGCTAAGTAAAGTTGAAGTCAAATAAAATTTTCAATATGCAGCTGAAATTATTTTTTTAATCTCAAGAAACTTACATTTGCCTGCTCAGGAATTTTCAAATATGAAAGGAAAAATAGATATGTGAGAATCATAGCTACATTTTTTAAAGGTATATGTCCATATTTCTTTTACATTTTTTTTCAGTTGTTGGAATTAAAATTGATGTATATTCCTGGATAGAGAATTTCACCAAAACATCAATCAGGGATCCGGTAAGACTATTTATTAAAATTACTTTGCTATATATAAGGTCTACCGGAAAGTTCTGTCCATTTCTATCAAAACAAGTTTCGACACATAAGCACGTTTATTTGGCGCATGTGTGCCTCTTTATTTTTATCACTTAATGTATACGTACTGATGTAGCAAATTAACTAAAACAAAGTTGATTCACGTTAGTCTTATGTGTGAAGCCATAGTGTACCCATGGCTACTGATAAAGTTCATTTACGCCACTGTAATTTTTACAAATTTCAACAAGGAAGAAATGCTACAGAAGCATGTCTGTAGCATCCACCATATTCCCCGGATTTAGCACACTCTGACTATCACTTGTTTTTGTCCTTACAAAATTTTTTGAAGGGCAAAAACTTTAAAAATGAAGAAGATATCAAAGAAGCACTGGTTCAATTTTTCACATCAAAAGATAAAACATTTTTCAAAAATGGAATATACAAATTGCCCTCATGCTGGCAAGAAATCATTAATAATAATGGCAATAATATTATTTAATAAAGTTTATTGACGGTTAAGAAAAATTTGTATTTTGTTTTATTCCAAAAACAGACAGAACTTTCCGGTAGACCTTAATAATCTCAAATGTAAATAAGTGCACAAAATCTCATACAGAGGCAAAAGAAATTTTCTTTTTTTTTTGTAACAGAGACAGGGAGAGACAGAGAGAGGGACAGACAGGAATGGAGAGAGATGAGAAGAATCAATTCTTCATTGCAGCTTCTTAATTGTTCATTGATTGCTTTCCCATGTGTGCCTTGACCAGGCAACTACAGCAGACTGAGTGACCCCTTGCTCAAGCCAGCAACCTTGGGCTCAAGCTGGTGAGCCTTGCTCAAATGAGATGAGCCCGCGCTCAAGCTGGTGACCTTGGGGTTTTGAACCTGGGTCCTCCACATCCCAGTCCAACGCTCTATTCACTGTTCCACTGCCTGGTTAGGCAAGGCAAAAGAAATTTTCAGTTTCCCATTTTTTAAAGATTTTTTGTTTAATCATTTAATAAATATAAAAAATATTTCTGTTATAATTTGAAATGCTAGTGTAGATATGTATTAGTGGTTATTTTCTAATTTGTTTTTTTTTATTAAGTGAGAGGCAGGGAGACAGACAGACTCCCGCATGCACCCCCAAGAGGGATCCACTGGCAGACCCTCTGGTGTGATGCTCTGCCCATCTGAGGCCACTGATGCATCGCTTGTGCAACTGAGCTCTGTTAGCTCCTGAGGCTGAGGCCATGGAGCCGTACTCAGTGCCTAGGGCCAACTTGCTTGAACCATTTGAACAATGGCTGTGGGAGGGGAAGAGAGAGAGATAGAGGAGGAAGAGGAGGCGGAGGAGTGGAGAAGCAGATGGTTGCTTCCCCTGTGTGCCCTGACTGTGAATCGAACCTAAGACTTCAACATGCCGGACTGATGCTCTACCACTGAGCCAACCGGCTGGAGCCTATTTTCTAATTTTGAAGATGAAGTCATTATTTTTTTATTATAGAATAGAATGATCTTACATTCTGATTTATATTTGTAACATAGTAATAAAATGATATAATTAAAATTGAATTTAAAAAATGTGGTGATGATTGTATTTTGTCTTCCAGTGTGCTGGTCCAGTTTGTGACTGCAAAAGAAACAGTGATGTAAGAAAACTTTAAAAATTTTAACTATAATTTTTCTTGTTACTCTTGCTAAGATTTTATGATTAAAAAAAAGATGCAGGAAATATTAATCAAATGCTAAGAAAATTACTCCATAGAGTTGTGAGCTAATTCATAGGTAAGAATTTGAATTATATGCTTTTAATTCCTGACTTTAAATGCTTCTAATTTTAAAAAGATTAATGTATTATGGAGAATTATAATAAGCCATATCAATATGAACTATATTTTCTTGAAGAGATTTATATTTGCCTCTGTTTCTGGATGGAAAGTTTCTAACCGAAGCGTACTTCTCGGTTATCACTGCAGTCTCCTCTCTGTCCACCCCTGGACTGCTCCCTCCACAGATAGCTCGACTCTGCAGTGGGAGCCGGCCCTGGTGCGGCGGAGGGAGCCCTGAGTTGCTGCCGTCCTGTCTCACACTGTGTTTACAGTTATGCGGAGTGGTTTTAACTAACCTAGGAATTATAGAATTCATTATAAAGTTCTGCTATCTTGAACTGGATTTTACATTGCCATCCATTTTATTTCTGTTTGAGAGATTAAAAAAGCAAATGTGGACTTTCTTTGTTCAAAAGCTGAGGATACTCTAAGAATAATTCTAGATAAATTATTTAAAAAGCGAATAAAGAATGAATTCCACTCTTCTGTTCACCTTATCTACGTGAATATTTCCAAGGGAAACAATGGGTTTATATTACCTTATCACTTCTAGACATCAAAATTATAAGCCAATAATTTAATTATTTTTGTAGTTTGTCCATTTTACAGAGACTTTGTAAAAATAGATTATGAAAATTATGTTTTTAGAGCAAAGGTTTTAACAAGCTGCTTCCACAGTGGAAAATGGAATATACGGCCCCAGTTCTAAAAACAATGTTTTAGATTGTGATAACTGTGACTTTTATACAATAAAAATTATTAAATTGATTTATGCATCTAGACATGATTTAAACTGGGTGGGAATTTATTCTATATTTCAGGATTAATGAATTTTTTTAGTCACTAGCATTTACTGTTTTGCTTTTTAATTATTTTTTGATCGAGCATTTTAAGGAGACAGAGAGAGGGCAGGAAGAACTCATTTGTTATTAAACTCAGCTGTGCACCCACTGACCGCTTCCCCTGTATGCCCTGACCAGATGGCAAATCTGCAACCTTGGGGCTTCTGGAAGGCGCTCTCTCCGGCTGAGCTTGCTGGCCAGCGCTGCTTCTTTTAAATCTCAATTTATCCAACCAAATATTTTTAATATAAAATAGTTATAAATATTCTCAGGCTGCTATTTTTTTTTTTGAGTCTGTGAAACATGGTGTCTAAAATTTATTTTAAAATATTTTTAATCAAATCTTAAAATGTACTTAAAATAATTATACATTATAAAACATTTTGGTCTAATTTACTGAATCATTCACATGACTTTGGAGTGACAAATGGATTATTTCTAATTTGTTCTTAAGAGTCAAGACTGAGTAGTCAGTTTTATCTGGTTGGATAGTTGTGGAGTAGCAAGGCCTGAGGGTTTGATATGAATCTATGCATGCTCTTAATTTATTATCTTAGATCTCTTAAGCATACATGTTCAAGAGAAGACATAGTGATTTGAATTTTTCTCCTATTGTTGATATAATCATCTACATATTATCGACTAATGAAAATGCAACCTTCCAACTTTCCTAAAAATGTGTTAACTGCTATTTTTATTTTAATAGGTAATGGATTGTGTGATTCTAGATGATGGTGGCTTTCTTTTAATGGCAAATCATGATGATTATACTAACCAGGTATGAACCTAATGTGAAAAGAACTAAAGTTTCCTAAATATATTTTCAAGATCAATATTACAATAGTCCTTCATACCATAATAGAAATTGATGAGTTATTATTTTTTTTTTTGTATTTTTTCTGAAGTTGGAAACGGGGAGGCAGACAGACTCCCACATGCGCCCGACCGGGATCCACCTGGCACGCCCACCAGGGGGCGATGCTCTGCCCATCTGGGGCATTGCTCTGCTGCAACCAGAGCCATCCTCAGCGCCCGGGCCAACTTTGCTCCAATGGAGCCTTGGTTGCGGGAGGGGAAGAGAGAGACAGAGAGGAAGGAGAGGGGGAGGGGTGGAGAAGCAGATGGGTGCTTCTCCTGTGTGCCCTGGCCGGGAATCGAACCCGGGACTCCTGCACGCCAGGCCGGCACTCTATCACTGAGCCAACTGGCCAGGGTGATGAGTTATTTTTATTACAAATTTTCAAGTGCTTAATATTATATGGTATTAAGAAATGCATCTTAAATCTAAGTTTACTTATATATGTTAGTTGAGTTTACTTTCTAGTACTCACAGTAATTAAACCATATAGCTAAGGATCTGAATATGACATGAACTTTTTATTTTTGCTTTCAGAAATTTAGAATATTTTCATATACTAATTATCAGTTGATAATGTCTAGCTTAATACATGGCTGGGTTGAAACAGGTGAAGTTTCTACTCCCAAATTTGCAAAATGGCAGCACACAGTCTGTTTGGTTCACACAGAATTTTTAACAAATTAGAATTTGTTGCCAATCTATTTTGTTACTGAATCTACATTTCTGGCTTCTCAAAAAAAATAAAAGATCTCTCAATGACCTTTTTCTACCTAAAAATGTTGATGGACTGGAGTTTAGTATTAAACTGTAGGTTAATCTTCTGATAACACTAGAAGTTGTCCCTGTAGATGACTCACTAAAGTTCATCACAGTCCCTAGAAATTTCTTTCTTTCTTACGTACCCATCCATTTTTCTTATTTATGCTACTTTTCTCAGCCCCTGAAGGCATTTAATTGTATCCTTAATTCTGAGTAGATTGTGTCCATTCCTTCCACAAATATCACACAGAGCCATTGAGTAATTAGAACATCTAATCTCATTTGCATTCTTTCGGAGTGTCATATCCTGGTTTATTATTTGCTTTTGTTTTAAAGCTCTCAACTATATAGTTTTAGTACTCAGTTCTTTGTATTATTTCTTTTCATTGTATTGGTTCAGGTGTTAACATTTGACTTTAATTTGAAATCGTTTTCTTTTCTGTGCCAGATTGGAAGATTTTTTGGAGAAATTGATCCAAGTTTGATGAGACACCTGGTTAATATATCAGTCTATGCTTTTAACAAATCTTATGATTATCAGTCGGTGTGTGAGCCTGGTGCTGCACCAAAACAAGGAGCAGGACATCGCTCAGCATACGTGGTCAGTAATGTCCATGTCGCCCCTTCCTATCCAAGGAACGTTCAGTGTAGATTAATGCAGTGACTTTTCCATTATATTTTCCTAGCCATCAATAGCGGACATATTACACATTGGCTGGTGGGCTACTGCTGCAGCCTGGTAAGTCAACATTGTATTTTTATCAATAATAAGAGAAAGATGTCAAATAGTAAGGAACTTGATGAAAATATGAATTTTGTGACATGTAAATAATTATTATGGGAGTTACTGTTTTTGTTGTTTTGGGCAGCACATATTGGTGATACTTATAAATAGTTCCTCCTATGTGATCAGTGTAAAGCTAGGACAATTATTTTTTTTTAATATGAAAACAATGTTATGCTCATGCAAACTTCAGCCTCTTTAAGAGACTTCTTTTTTCTATCGGTCCTTTTCATTTGTCTCTCTTCTTTATACTCTACTCAATTTCTTAAATTTTAGGTGTTTATATCTCTACTATATATTTATTGCCTTCAATATCCAAATTAGATTTCTTCATCAATCCAATTCACTCCATGATGACTTATCTTTCTACTTCTTTACTGTTCATATAAAGGCTGGCATAGTTTAAGAGGCATCATCTTGCTGAAATGGATCTAATTCTTTTATTTTTCATTGACTCCATCCTTCTACATCCTTTACCCCTCACCTATAACCTGCCACCTATGAAAATGAGACATTTAAACTGCTTAGTGAAGCACTATGGGAAGTCTGGAAGATCAAGTTTGTCATTGTTTGGTTCTGGTTAGTCAAGTAATTAAACCTCCTGTTGAGTCTGGGATCCATTCTCTCCCTCCCTCCCTCCCTCCTGCCTCTTTCTTCAGTATCAGTGCTCTACTGTACTATCCCAGCCTTAGCCCATGGAGGGTAACCTCTAATATTCATTTGATATTGAGGCTTTCCCAACTAAAATTAAATGATTATAAAGTTGCAAAGATGGTAACATTTAAAAACTTACTATTCTGGAAAAATTTGTGAAAAATGATGCTTTCTGTTGTGAAAATTAGATGTATGTATTAATTTGCATAGGTTTTCTAAATCTTAAATTGATTCTAAAATACTTAATTGCCTCTCTGTTTTTTTCTGGCTAGAATATCTCCCCTTTCACCAACTGCCATTCTTTCTAAACTAAACTCAGTTCCAGATGACTATACTAATATTAGGTGCAATCATCCTTTCATTACAAACTGAAATGTGCCATATGCCATGTAGAACAGTGGTCCCCAATTTTTGGGGGGCCATGGACCAGTTTAATGTCAGAATATATTTTCATGGACCAGCCTTTAAGGTGGGATAGATAAATGTATCACGTGACCGAGACAAGTGTCAAGAGTGAGTCTTAGACAGATATAACAGAGGGAATCTGGTCATTTTTAAAAAATAAAACATCACTCAGACTTAAATATAAATAAAACAAAAATAATGTAAGTTATTTATTCTTTCTCTTCAGACCAGTACCAAATGGCTCACGGACCGCTACCGGTCCGTGGCCTGGGGGTTGGGACCACTGATGTAGATGATATGTATATTTCATTTCACAAATGGCACATTATGTATTTGCAAATATATTCTATATCATAAAGTAAATAGTTTATAACCCCACAGCACAAAGTTCTTTTTATTTTATTTTTTTAGGGTTTTTCTTCCACCTGAATTTTAAAACTAAAGGGAGAAATCCTGACTGTAAAACCTATGAACTGAAATATTGATATTCTACCTCAGTTACCACTTCCCCACAACCTCATTCCACGTTATACCTCCTCACACATGTGTCTTCATTTGGTCCTAAGCACATCTGACTTCATGGCTTCTTCAACAGAAAATACTTTGCAATGTTTTCTATAATTTAAGAAATACATCAAATGCTTCTAAACATTTTATTAGCAAATTCAAAATTTTCCCCAGAAAGATGAAAAAGTAAATGTGTTTATGTGTATATGAAAATTTCCTTGGGTTTTTAGTATATAATTTATAAAAATAAAAACTTGTCCATTCTTATCAATAATTATTCATATTTAAAATTCAGGTCTATTCTACAGCAGTTTATTTTGAGTTTGACCTTTCCACGACTTCTTGAGGCAGGTATGTAAATGCTCAGATATTGTCAAGATAATTAAAATTTTATTTTTAGATGTGCTGACTTTAACAATCTCAGTGAGAAAGAATGCATTTGTGTGTGTGTATATGAGAGAGAGATTATCCATTTGACACTTGTAGGTTGAAATCTTTTTGTAAAAACTTCCCTATCTCACATTGGCCACTATTATGTAGGTGTGATATATTTGAATAGACTTATTCTACTGAAATTTATTGGGCACATTACACAGCAATAAACAAGCCTATCAAGGTGCCTGCCCTTATCCAGTTGTTTCCCTCCATGATAAATAAAGGGGAATTGCCTACAGTGTCCTCTCTTGATGGTGGTCTTTGTTTCTCCACAGTTGAGATGGAAGATGATGACTTTACAGCCTCTCTGTCAAAGCAGAGTTGCATTACTGAACAAACACAGTATTTCTTTGATAATGACAGCAAATCATTCAGTGGTGTATTAGACTGTGGAAACTGTTCCAGGTAATTTTTTTCTTCATTTTTAGACCAATTTCTACTTCACTAAGAAATACAATAGTATTTACTGTATATAATCGTTATGGAAAGTAATGGAGATTTTGTTGTTTGAGTCTGAGAAAATTGAGTAATGTTTTAAGATGAAAACATCACAAATCTTCACTTTAAAATTTTTAAAATTCTAACTTTGTAAGTTATAATCCCTCATATGGTCAAGAAATCAGTACCCACTTATAGGCAGAACATAGTAAAATTCTATTATATTTAAATGTATTTTTTTTTTATCTAAAAGAACCCATATTAAATTTTTTTTTTAAGTAAAGAAAATTACTTATATATATAGCTACTAAACAGGTTTACAAAAAGATATTCAGGGGTGTTTGTTCTAATTCCAATCTTCACTAATGTTTAGAATTGAAGCTATGTTTGATTTGAAACTGGAAGAACTGGAAGAAAATATTTCCTAAGGTCAAGGTTAATGTTAATTACCAGTATCGATAAAACATTTTGGAAATGATGGAGAATTTAATTTTGTTGTAATGGGATAGAGGAGAAAGCCTGGTAGGAATTTTTGAAGTTTTGAAAGAAGAGTGAAAATCCATGTCATAGGATCCCTGAGAAAGGAGTGAAAGGCAGAAGTGTTGGGATACTTTGTTTTTAGTGACTGCAGGCTGGTTATTCTAGAAGAAATATTAACATAGAGAAAAGGAAATGTGAGGAGGTGCAGTAACCTGAGCACGCAGAAGCACTGGAATTGTTAGTTGCTAGGAATTCAGAAAAGAAGTTTATAACAGTTAAAAAATATTTTCAGGAATGTGTTACCTGAAACCAGCATGAATTTTTAATAGACATGGTCAGTATGATTTCATGACTTAACTTTAGCTAACCTTTATGTCTTAAGAGGAGGTAGAGGGCATAAAAAGGAGGAGAAAGGGGAGGACAGTCGGGCATGAACTCAGAAGAAAGCAGACTGTCTTTTTTAAAGATTAGTTTTTGGCCTATCAACTTCAGGAAAACACATTGTAGTGTGTTTTATGGGTACAACAGAATGAGTTTCAGAGTCCTTTGGTCTTTCATTAATTGATGTTCAGTAATAGCAATGTGTTCTTAAAAGTTGGCTAAATTAAATTGCAAAGATCATTATAATCAAAATATTAGGTTGACTCATTTTTTTATTCATTTTATTCTTGTGTCCTAAGTTCAATGGGGAAAAAAGCAAGACAATCCTACTTCTTTGAAAATATATAACCATAAAGAAATTACTCTAAAGGTAGATTTTTTTTTATCATGCTTGCTACAGAAGACAGAAACAACTTAAGATGTGGATAAAACACTTAATGGAATTTAAAGCTCTTGACTTTGTCTATATCTGTGTTGTCCAGTTCAGCAGTTACCAGCCACAGATGCCTATTTCAATTGTCAGTTACAATTTATATTAAAATTTTGTGCCTCAGTCGCACTAGTCACATTTCAGGTGCTCAGTTAGCCTTATTATCTATTTTATTGGATAGGAAAAAAAATGTTTTTTTCCATTTTCACAGAAAGTTTGCTGAACAACATTGATCTAGTCTTTACTTGGCCATTAGTTTGGGCAAGATCCTGAGCTGTATTTGTACTCCTGGTTTCTTTATCTTAAAATAAGGCAACTTTGGCATATTTCCAGTGATAAATAGCACTAATTCCTAAACATGTAAAATAAACATTTCTCTATGAGTTCCCACAACTAAATAGTGCTAATTTTGTATTGAGGACTATCATTTTTTAAAAACACATTTAAAACATCTACTGTACTTTTCTGGTATTAATTTTAGAGAGGGAATGTATGCATACTAATAAATTAAACAGCAATCTATCTTCTAGAATCATTCTCATTCTATTGGTGTTGGTGATTCTTTGTGTTTCAAGATGTGATATTTTGCCTTTTGTTTTAATATGTTAAGAATCTTTGAAGATTTTCTTTCCAAGAAGATAATGTTCTCTTATTTTTTTAACATTTATTTTGCAGAATCTTCCATGTAGAAAAACTTATGAACACCAACTTAGCATTCATAATGGTTGAGAGCAAAGGGACTTGTCCCTGTGACACACGATTGCTCATACAAGCAGAGCAGAATTGTATCCTTTCACATTGGAGATGTTTGGAATGGAAAGCCATCCTAAACTAATGTATTTATAACCTCGTCATGTTGTTTATGCTCAAAAAAGATACAGTGTGTCCGTAAAGTCATGGTGCACATTTGACCCGTCACAGGAAAGCAACAAAAGATGATAGAAATGTAAAATCTGCACCAAATAAAAGGAAAACTCTCCCAGTTTCTGTAGGATGATGTGGCAGCATGCGCAGATGATGACATAACACCGTGTATACAGAGGAGCAGCCCACGGCCATGCCAGTGGAGATGTGGACGGTACAGAGGAAAGTTCAGTGTGTTCTGTGGCTCACTAAATTCAAATAGGTGACCAAAGTGCAATGTGAATATCGGTGCGTTTATAATGAAGCGCCACCACATAGGCATAACATTATTCGGTGGGATAAGCAGTTGAAGAAAACCGGCAGTTTGGTGGAGAAACCCCGTTCTGGTAGGCCATCAGTCAGTGACGAGTCTGTAGAGGCTATACAGGATAGCTACCTAAGGAGCCCTAAAAAATCTGTGCGTGAGTCCACATCGAACTGCACTGAATAGGTATGAAACTGGGAGAGTTTTCCTTTTATTTGGTGCAGATTTCACATTTCTATTGTCTTTTGTTGCTTTCCTGTTACCAGTCAAAAGTGCACCATGACTTTACGGACACACTGTATTATAGAGTAATCACCTTACAAAGGCAGACTGGACCCCTCATGCAAAATTTGGTTTGGATGGCAAGATGGGTGATGCTACATATGTACCAAAAGAATGTGAAAGGTTTCTTACTCGTGTAATCAGGTTTGGTGGAGAGAGCAGTGCAGGCCCCCCAGGCGATCTTACAGTGGCTTGAGAGAACAGGGAGGAGCAGCTGCCTTGGGATATTATGGTGCTGGGTTCTTGCCTGTGCTGGATGGGGCTAGTGTGGTTCAGACTTCCCAGAGTGCCAAGCGAGGGAGTGCTTAGGCTTCCCTATCAGCTTGCCCAGCTGTGGGACACAGGAAAAGGGGAGCATTGTGGTTCAAAAGCTGTCAATAGTCAGTCATCCAAAATAGTCAGATATGGTATATACCAGGGGTAGTCAACCTTTTCATACCTACCGCCCACTGTTGTATCTCTGTTAGTAGTAAAATTTTCTAACTGCCCACTGGTTCCACAGTAATGGTGATTTATAAAGTACGGAAGTAACTTTGCTTTATAAAATTTATAAAGCAGAGTTACAGCAAGTTAAAACATATAATAATAATTACTTACCAAGTACTTTATGTCAGATTTTCGCTAAGTTTGGCAGAATAAATCTTTATAAAACAACTTACTATAGTTAAATCTATCTTTTAATTTATATATACTTTGGTTGCTTTGCTACCGCCCACCATGAAAGCTGGAACGCCCACTAGCGGGCAGTAGGGACCAGGTTGATTACCACTGGTATACATGTACAATGGAATATTATTTGGCCTTAAAAAAAAGGAAATGCAATTGTATGCTACAATTGCAATAGCAATAACACTAAAACTACTTTTGGTGGTAAACATGCAGAATGGCATACAATTACTATTAAAGAATTGTATGCAGAGCCCTGCATACAATTGTATGCAGAGCTCCTATAATTTTACATTTACCCATGCTGTTTTTGAAAAAAAAAGGTTCTCACCTATATTTGGAATTGACATTATTTATTTATTTATTTATTTATTTATTGTATTTTTCTGAAGTTAGAAACGGGGAGGCAGTCAGACAGACTCCCACATGCGCCCGACTGGGATCTACCTGGCACGCCCACCAGGGGGCGATGCTCTGCCCATCTGGGGCATTGCTCTGCTGCAACCAGAGCCATTCTAGCACCTGAGGCAGAGGCCAAGGAGCCATCCTCAGCGCCTGGGCCAACTTTGCTCCAATGGAGCCTTGGCTGCAGGAGGGGAAGAGAGAGACAGAGATGAAGGAGAGGGGGAGGGGTGGAGAAGCAGATGGATGCTTCTCCTGTGTGCTCTGGCTGGGAATCTAACCCGGGACTTCTGCATGCCAGGTCGACGCTCTACCACTGAGCCAACTGGCCAGGGGGAATTGACATTATTAAGAATTGGTTTATGTTTCCCTCTTAATAAATAGAGCGCACCCAGATTCTCTTTTGTGCTGTTTTACAAATATGACCCTGTTTTATACTCTGCATCATTTCTGCATTTCGTCCACTTATTGTCTACAAATATTTATTCAGCACTTGCTATGTTCCAGGGACCATATACAGTAAAAAAATTTTATGTTGATCTCTGCACACAGCCCCTAGTCTGGCAAGAAAAAATCTGTGGCAGTTTAATTTTTTTTTTTTTTTTTTTTTTTTTTGTGACAGAGACAGAGAGAGAGACAGAGAGAAGGACAGATAGGGACAGATGGGCAAGAAGGGAGAGAGATGAAAAGCATCAATTTTTTGTTGCGGCACCTTAGTTGTTCATTAATTGCTTTCTCATATGTGCCTTGACCTGGGGGCTACAGCAGAGCGAATGACCCCTTGCTCAAGCCAGTGACCTTGGGCTCAAGCTGGTGAGCTTTGCTCAAATCAAATGAGCCCACGCTCAAGCTGGCGACCTAAGGGTTTTGAACCTGGGTTCTCTGCATTGCAGTCCGACGCTCTATCCACTGCGCCACCGCCTGGTCAGTGTGGCAGTTTATTCTTAAATCCCCAAGTACTTGAACTGGCTGTGTTGGTATAAAGTAATGCATAGGCATCTCTTACTGGCTTTGGGAAATAAATATATTGTATTTTCATTTTTTTAAATTGTGGGGGGATGAAGTAATTTCATATTCCTTAACAAGTTTCTTTAGCTGAAGGTCCAAATCCTTGCATTATGGTTAAGCAACCCAGACACCGAAAGGGGCCTGATGTCTGCTTTGATAACAATGTCTTGGTAAGACCAAACGTTTACTATTTTAAATACTTTATCTCAATGGTCATTGTCCACAAGAATTTAAGGAGCTGTGGTGTTTCGCATTAACATGATGTATTTTCTGGTAAATAGATTTTTTATTTCAATATTTTTCATGGTTAGCATAAGCTTAAATGTTGCTTCTTCTATCTGTCCTTCCGAAAGAAAGTGTACTTTCAAACACAATTGTAATCAATTTAGTAATAATCCAATATTACAAATCTGATGATTTTAAAGACATTCTAAAAAAAATAGTAACTGGCGGTAAATATTACTTATAGTATATGAGTTGCATACCTTTATTTATATTCTAATCCTGAAGATATAATAGTTACTTCTATTAGTTTGGGTTTAGTCCTCATTCTGGGTATTTAAAAACCCATTAAACAGTTATTGTCCAATTATTTTATAATTTCACCTTTTTTGACATGGATTGTAATTCTATCATATATTAGATTTATATTAATTATCTTAACTGTATTTTTATATTGTTTGAAATTAGACCAGGTCAATAACACAGGATTAAGTTGAATTGAAATATTTCTTTTAATTGAATTTATTTTTATATTGTTCGAAATAAGACTAGGTCAGTTATATAGGGTTAAGTTGATAAAATTTTACAAACTGTATTTAATGTTATTTAAACACACTGCTAATTTTTCTATAGGTCAGCTATCTTTCCTTAACAGTATTCTGACCTACTGTGTCTGTAATTAGTTTTATACATTTAAAATTAGTTTAGAAACTTTATTCTCAAACATAATGGCCACAAAATGCCTGGCCACATTCAAAAATCAATTTAAAATATTCCACAATTCTGATGTTTCAATGTGTGGCTTTGCATTTAGTGGCCTGCACACAACAGTGAGCATGCAAACAGAACATTATCATCTTTGGGCCTGTTTTTAGAATAAACAGTTCCTATCACTGACTGGTTGCTGTGCATGTTTAGAGGTTATTATTTATTTAGAATGAACTTGCCTACTATGTATGTATTTACTCCAATATACATAGTCACATTTGTCCCAGAAAGAATAATGCATTTCTATAGATACATATTATGCAATTAGATGATATAAATTATAACTGGAATAAAGAAGAAATAAAATCAGTGTTGCTGAATAAGGCTACAAAAGCAAGATGTCTTTAGCAAGTAAATCTTAGTTATCTCTGTGAGGACTACTGCTCATTCCTCTTTGGTGGAGAAAGTGATGCCAAGTTGCAGCAAATTGTTCTTTTTCATTTTACCAAATTAAATTTAAATGATATTCAGATGTGTGTACATTCATTGTTTTATCTACTATACCTTTAAGAGCTTTGCACATGTCAAATCATTCCCCAGGGATATTGTCACTCATTAAGGGAACTGCTTATTAACTACTTGCAATCAAAGACTGAGGTGAAATTCATTCAGATGAACTTTAAAGATCATATAAAAAACCCTATTCTGAAAAGTATTTTCACTCTAGGAAACTATATTTTAATCAAGGCATTAAAAAGATTTAAGAAAATCTCAATAATTCAAGTTTCTGTAAATTATACAGTGGATTGTGCGTGAAAGTACAACTCTTGCTCAGTAGCTTAATGTGCTAATAATGTCTTTGTTCTTTAGCAGTGGAATGTTTGGTAATGCTTACTTGCGATGGTCACTGAATCTGCGCTGGATGGAGGCTCACATAAACTGCTAACTGCCAGCAAATTGCATGAAATCTCATCTTGTATGTCTTCTTTTTGTGTTTTCTTTCCTTTTCCTGTACTTGCTACTTTGCCCGTTATTAATAGGATCAACTTGTATGCACAACGAGTCGTGCCTGTACCATGATGTCAGCTCCTATCTTCATTTTACTGCAAGTTTTCATGTGGTGTGGATGGTCAGTCACTTTCTCTAATTTTTCTTTGTTTTTGTGTTTGGCTTGAAATTAAAAAAAAAAATCCATATCCCTAAATGCACTATAACTGTCCTGAAACAAGGTTATTAAAATCCCAATTCTAATGTTTTGTGAATAACTCATTTCAAATGTTGCATAAGTTTCTAATCTTAAATAGAACATAGCAGCATTCTGCATTTATTTTAAAAATCAGGTTTTTTAATAGACATAAAGTCAATGTGGAGAAAAAATTATACATGCTTCATGATGTCTAAATTTTACTAGAGAGAAGTATCCTAAGAATAATCATTAGAGCTGGTCGTCTCAATTTATTTTCAAGAGATACTAACATAAAAATAATGAGTTATTTCAAGCTTATCAATCATTGCATAATAAATGTATCATTCCATTTTTTTCTTTTTTAAACAAATATGGTTTAAACAACTCTTCAGACTTTTATTACCAAAATGATGATCTTATTGAAATATTTTAGTATAAGAGCTTCCAATTTTTAAATACATTTTGTTTAACATCACATACATTATCAAGAGCAAAATTATCATTACTACCTTTTTATCATTGATCTGAATTTCATAATCAATATGACTAAATAGATGTTTTAGGGCCTGAGTTTTTGTTCAGGGTTCCATTTATAATTTTGCAATTTTTCTGATGCTTTGGACTTACTATGATTATTGTTACTTGAGCAACTTTGGTGATGTTCTTTTACTGTTGTCCAGGTATTCATTGATTAGGAAACCACTAGATGGAGATGTGGCCATTACTATAAGTAGGGTGAGCTTATTAGGGGTGGAGGGAAATGCACTGCAGAGGGATATTAAAACACAACTGAATTTCTCCTGGGATAACAAAACAATGGTTTTCACAGAAAGAAATTCCACATGAAGGAAAGCTATCTGGTTTAAATTATCTCTCTATATGGACATATTTTTTAAATTGATGTCTAGAAGTGATTTCTGGTATCATAATCATACCATTTACATATTAAAAGTATTGTAAAATCACATTTTTTATACTTGTCCCTATTTGTAAGCATGATAGAAATGAGCAAACTAAAACTTAAGGGTAAAAAACTATTACAGTATATTTTACAGGTGAAGACTAGTGGGAAACAGATGCAAGTATTCAGTCAACTTCTTTTTTAATAGGTCACTTCCAATTTTACCTTTGCTTTAAAAATCTATAAGTAACAATGAAAGACATTTTTTTACATAAGATTTGCCAAAAGTATAATTTAAAATTTTCCTCTGATGATTTTTTCTTCTTTCATCATAACTATAAATTTACCAAGAAAAATAAATATCACCATAGACCCAACTAGATGGGATCAATACATTTTATCAAAATAATCCCCCCCCAAAGTGAGAAGCCGGAGGGGGGTGGACTGGGATGGGATACAGACAGACAGACTCCTGCATGCACTGACCGGGATCCACCTGGCATGCCCACTTGGGGGCGATGCTTAGTTCCTCTGAGTGTTGCTCTGCTGCAATCAGAGCCATTCTAGTGCCTGAGGCGGAGGTCATGGAGCCATCCTCAGCGCCCAGGCCAACTCTGCTCCAATGGAGCCTTGGCTGTGGGAGGGAAAGAGAGAGATAGAGAGAAAAGAGAGGGGGAAGGGTGGAGGAGTAGATGGGCGCTTCTCCTGTGTGCCCTGGCTGGGAATCGAATCCGGGACTTCCACACACCAGGCTAATGCTCTTCCGCTGAGCCAACTAGCCACGGTCTAATGAAATAAATTTTGAAAGATGAAAAGAGCACATCTGGGATTTCTTTATATTTGTGTCCTGGAGAAATATATAACAAAGCTTGGGGTGAGGACTTTTAAAACACAGTGTGGTACAGTGAATTTACTCTATGCAATGTTTAGAGTTTAGGAAGTATTTTCTCTGAAACAATAGGAAGTTGATAAAAATAATAAAATATTTCAAAAAAAGGGATTAGTTGGCAGTTCTCTGCATTTTTGACCAATAAAGCCTACAGTGTAAGCATCAGTGTTAGTCTGCTATAACTAGGAATTTACATGGATTAGATTGTGCTCAGAGGAAATCTGGGATGGTGGTGTCATCTTCTAACGTATGATGACTCTCAAAGCATTGAAAGAGTGGCTGTCTAAAGCTAGGACTCTTCCACCCTTTGGAGTCTGAAAAGGATATGGGGCCCTGCACCATGAGGACTTTATTAAAACACTAGTGGTCAAGTGAGACCTTGTGACAAGAGCTTTTTGAAGACTGAAGTGGTAATGGGGAATAAAAGAAAAACAAAGCTAAAGTTTAAGAAAGAAGAAATCAAAGCAAGCTAATAATGTGTGCATTGATGAAATTAATTTTATGAAAACCTAATTTATAAAAACACATTGGGTACATGAAAAATGACTATGCAGAAATAAATGTGTGTATATATGTACATTTTAATATCTGAATCAATATACTACCTACCTCATGAGTTAATGTAAGATATATTAAGTATGTTAAAGTGCTGTGTAGGAGAACAAATTATTTTCGAGAATTTTATAGATTTTTCTTTAAAGCTGCTATGGGTGACTTAAGTACAGACCTATCTAAATTCAAAGGATAAGCATAATTTGGTGGATGTCTTCACTAGTGATTTGCCTTTTGAAGGAAATAATGACTATAATTCAGAAAAGAAAGAGTAAAAACTTCTTAGCCAGTGATCAGAAAATTTTCTCTTGTAAAATTTATACATTTATTTAAATAAATTAAAAGTCATTTTTCTCTCACAGTATGCAGTTAGTCACCCCAGGTTCTGGCTGTGGAAAGAAAGGCAGAGTAAAGTTTTAATAATACTTGTTTAAAGAGGGAAAATGGAAGACATTTTAGCCACCACTATACATGATCTTAAAAAGTTAGCCTTGGGGCAGTCATATTAATGTAACTGCAGTTTAGATGTTGGTTTATTTTAATGAGTACTTCAAAAGAAAATAGGAATTAGGAATTCTCAGTGTTTTCTTTATTAAAAGTCCTTTTAGAGACATCCCTAGAAGGAAATCTAATAAAATTACTCTAAACTGTATTTTAACATAACCAAATATACTGCTCACAAATGTTAGGGGATATTTCAAAATGAATATGGAGCTATAAAATGTCCCCTAATGTTTGTGAGCAGTATATATAAAATAGTGGCTTTGTATCCTTTTTCGTTTTTAATGTGTCATACGGAAACAGGTGCCAATCTCTTTTGTCTACTATAGTAATCTTTATATAAATCAGACTTGATTTATCTGGTCGTGTTGTTAGTGGGAGTTTGGTCCCTTTAAGACAGAGAAATGCTGAAGTTTCACCCATATCAATGCATTTGTGATTTAGAGTGTAACTTATAATTTACTTTCATAAAATTATTTCAAATCTTGATATATGTGATTGCCCTTGCAAAACATTTGAGAAAACATGGTCAGGAAACTGAAAAGGCAGATTTTTCAGTGTGAATCATTGTACAGACTTTAGACACTACAAATAACTTACTAAACTACTGCCTTCCACACTGAAACAAATATATCTCATCATCACACAGAGGAAATGAAACAAACAAACATAACCCAGTAAAAATAGAAAAAGAAAACAATGGATTCAAGACAAAGATGTTTTTTCTCCATAATACATTTCTATAATTTTAAAACTAGTAAGAGTTTCTTTGACAAAATATATTTTAATGCATTAATGGGTCTTGTTTATGTTCTAATTTTCCATTCTATCAAATTAATACTTAAACAAAATTGGGAGATCCTCCTCGTAAAATGAAATACTAACTTAAAGGTTTACTTCTTATGTTCATAGTGCTTCTAACCAATCAATATTGTGCTACTTTATTGAGTACTGACTATCAAGTACTTACTATACAATCCACTTGTGAGATATTAGAGATTTGTCTAAACCAAAAAGTAATTTGTTTTTAATCTGAAATTCAAATGTAACTGAGAAACCTATTTTTCATCTGAAAAACCTACCCAGAGGGAAAAGTATTTGAACAACAGAAAAATAGGACAAGCACAAAAGCTCTGAGATAGTAAAAACCTTGACTGTTGCAGCGATAGCTGACGTGACTGGGGCGGAATGAGCGCTGAGGGAATGCAGGGAAATACCAGAGGGTGAAGGCAGAGAGGCAGCCACAAGCCATGTCATAGAATGCCTTGTTGGCCTTGTAAGAAATTTAGATTTCATTCTGTGAGTGATAAGAAATTTTAAGAAGGAAGTGAAATGAGATGATATATGGTTATTAGAAGACTGATTTTGGGGAAAAGATTACAAGAGGGCAAGAGTAAAAGCAATGAAGCAAATGAGGCAGCTTTTACAGGAGTATAGGCAGGAAGTGATATGACTGCGACATGAGATGGTGAGAAGTAGTGGGTTTCGGGAGATATTTTGAAGCTAGATTAAGAAGACATGCTGATGGGATAGATTTCAGAAACAAGGAGTAAACACCCATGACTTGTCTTTGAACTGATTCACTATTCCTCAAAGTGTCACTTAGAAAAACAATGTTTTGGGGTAAGCTTGAGATATTTCTGAGACACATAAAAGCACAGGTGATAGAGAACAACGAATGTGTAGATTAGAGGAGAATTCAGGGCTAAAGATATAAAAATGTAAGTTATTGAGGTTCTGTTCTAAGGTAGTAACACAGTAGGCCCAAAAACACACAGACACACCAAACCTGCACCTATAAACAGAAATTCCCTCTGAAAGGAATCCACCTGAGGGACCCCTACACAAACACTTCCTAATGGGCCCAGGAGGGACTCACTGTGGGTGCACCCTCAAAGGCTTGGGGAGGGGACAAACAGAAATGTTTTAATTTCAGTCTTTCCCTATGAGAAGATATTTGCATACTTTAAAAGCATTTGCCTAAGGATGTCTTCTAATTTTGCAGACATTTAGGGGCTGTGATCCTCCCTGCAGGGCAGGGTGCAGTGGGCGCTTCCTCCATATTAATCCTCTAACCCACTCCAGTTCTCTGGGTTCGTGATAAGACTTTTGAACATATGTGGCATCTTGGCTTATGAGCTGCCACTCTAAGAATGCACCCACCCCTTTATTATGACTCTGGTGGCCAGCAGGGATGACATTCACAGGATCTGCAGTACTACTGCAAATAAAGTTCTTAACCAACTATTCTCCCAGAGTTCAATACAGAGGGAGCTGTCCCTGAAAGACATCTATTTGCACACTTTAAAAGCCGCTTGCTTTTTCTTCAACTTGAATCTAGGTGCTGACTGAGTCCCTGCCTTGGACAATGTCAGGCAGTGACACATTCTCAACTACTGAAAGTCACCAAGAAATATCTACTTCAAAACTTAAATAAGTAGCTGTTTTATCTAATGCACAGAAAGGAACACAGAGAATCTAGGAAAATGAAGAAACAAAATATATATACTAAACAAAGTAACAAGATAAAAGGCCCCAACAGACCTAGAAGAAAACATAGGGAAGAAGCTTCTTGACGTTGGTCTTGGCAATGATTTTTGGGTATGACACCAGAAGTACAATGGTAAAAGTGAAAATCAGCAAATGGGACGTGTCAGACTTGAACACTTCCTTCTGGACAGCAAGAGGAGAAAAATGGCAACCAACAAAATGTGTGAAATTTTGTACAAACTGTTTTAGATAAGGAGTTAATATCTGAAATATATAAAAAACTCATACAAATAAAAAATTTTTTTAAGTCCAACTAAAAAATGAGCATAAAATATAAGCAGATGTTTTTCCAAAGAAGACTTTTGAATGGCCAATAGGTACATGTAATACTGCTCAACATCACTAATCGTTAGGGAAATATAAAAACCGCAGTGAGATACCACCTCACAATTGTTGAAATGGCTTCATCAAGATGATAAGAGACAACAAGTACTGGCCAGACTGTGGAAAAAAGGAACCTTTATACACTGTTGGTTGGAATGTAAATTGATGCAATCAGTATGGAAAACAATATGGAAATTTGTCAAATTATTTAAAATAGATCAAGCATATGATCTAGTAATTTCACTTTTGGATATATGACCAAATGAAATGAAGACGGTATGTCAAATAGGTATCTGTACTCCTGTGTTTATTGTAGCATTATGCACATAGCCAAGATATGGAAACAACCTAAGTGTCCATTCTTGATGAATGGATAAAAAAGAAGCAGTAGATATTCTGTCATTCTTAACAACATAGATAGAACTGCAGCATATTATGCTAAGTGAGATAAATCAGAGAAAAACAAGTACATTGTATGCCATCACTTATATGTGGAATCTTAAAAAGTCAAGCAGAGAATAAATGGGTTAGAGACTAGGTTAGCTGTTGTTCAAGTCTGTAGACTTACAACAAGTAGTAAATAAGTTTTAGATATGTAATGCATAGTACAGTGGATACAGATAACAACATTATAGTAAAATCATCAAACTGACTAAAAGACTAGAATTTTATTATAACTACTACAAAGAAAGGATTATTATGTAACAAAAAGGTACTAATTATTGCTAAAATGACATTTATATTACAGTATATAGATGCATCAAATACGTTGAATACATTAAATTTACACAATGCTATATTTCAGTAAAAAAGAGAACTTACACTGAGAAAATTACAATTAAATTATCAAAATAGAAGACAAGGAGAGTATCTTAAAAGGAATTAGAGCAGTGACATCAGAGAAATGGCACCGTGAGGAGCACTGCCAATAAATCTCCCCAAAGTTTCAACAAATTCTTCAACAAGAGCCAGAAAAATCTATCCTTGGAGCATCTGGAAGTCCCTCACACTGAAAATGAAGTACTGTCAACAAAACCACCCTCAGATGCCACTACAGAAAAGGAAATCGAATATCATGGATACAAAAGACAAAGATGTAGCAATGATAGATGAGGAAAAATCTATGGAGAAAAAATTTAATATATTGGAAACCTTGGAGCTAAATGACAGAGAATTTAAAATAGAAATCCTAAAAATACTCAGAGATATACAAGAAAACACAGAAAGGCAATTTAGGGAGTTCAGAAAACAAGTCAATGAACACAAAGAATATATTACCAAGGAAATTGAAACTATACAAACAAATCAAACAGTGATGAAAAACTCAGTTCATGAACTGAAAAACGAGGTAACAAGCTTAGCTAATAGAACAGGCCAGATAGAAGGTAGGATTAGTGACATAGAAGACAAGCAACATGAGGCACAACAGAGAGAAGAAGAGAGACACTCAAAAATTAAAAAAAAAAAATGAGAAAGCCCTACAGGAATTGTCTGACTCCATCAAAAAGACTAACATAAGAATAATAGGTATATCAGAGGGAGGAGAGAGGGAAAATGGAATGGAGAACATATTCAAACAAATAATAGACGAGAACTTCCCGAGCCTGTGGAAAGAAATAAAGCCTCAAATTCAAGAAGCAAACAGAACACTGAGTTTTCTTAACCCCAACAAACCTACTCCAAGGCACATCATAATGAAATTGCCATAAACCAATGACAAAGAAAAAAATTCTCAAGGCAGCCAGGGAAAAGAAGAATACAACATATAAAGAAAGGCCTATTAGATTATCATTGGATTTCTCAGCAGAAACTCTACAAGCTAGAAGAGAGTGGACCCCAATATTTAAAGTTCTGAAAGAGGAACTTTCAGCCAAGAATACTATACCTATCATAGCTATCCTTCAAATACAAAGGAGAAATAAAAACATTCACAGATACAGGAAAGATGAGAGAATTTATCATCAGAAAACCCCCACACCAGGAAATACTAAAGGGGGTTTTCCAACCAGATACAAAGAAAAAAAACAAACCAAACCACAAGTAAAACCTCCTCCAAGAACACAATAAAACCAAATTTAGTCTATGACAACAAAAACAAAAAAGGGGGGGGGAGAGGGTGGAAATTAATAGTAGCAAAGGATGATGGAGTGCAGAAGCACTCATAAGATAGTGTACTACAATGAACATGGTAGGTACCCTTTTCATTACTTAATGGTAACCACCATTGAAAAAACCACCACAGCAGCACATGACTTAAAAAAGGTAGCAACAGAGGAAAGAAGTATGGAATACAACCAAACAAAAACAAATGATAGAAAAACAAAAGAGAAGAGTCAAGATACAAAACTAACAGAAAGCAATTTATAAAATGGCAATAGGGAACCCACAAGTGTCAATAATTACACTAAGTGTAAATGGATTAAACACCAATAAAAAGACACAGTAGCAGAATGGATTAAAAAAGAAAATCCAACTGTATGCTGCCTACAAGAAACATATCTAAGCAACAAGGATAAAAATAAATTCAAAGTGAAAGGCTGGAAAATAATATTCCAAGCAAATAACATCCAAAAAAAAAAGCAAGTGTAGCAATACTCATATATAATGCTGATTACAAGACAGAAAAAGTACTCAGAGACGAAAATGGTCATTTCATAATGATTAAGGGAACTCTGAATCAAGAAGACATAACAATCCTTAATATATATGCACCAAACCAAGGAGCACCAAAATATATAAGACAGCTACTTATTGACGTAAAAAAAAAAAACGGACAAAAATACAATCAAACTTGGAAACCTCAAAACACTGCTGACGGCTCTAGAACATTCATCCAAACAGAAAATCAATAAATATATATTGGCCTTAAACCAAGCACTAGAGCACGTGGATATGATAGACATCTACAGGACATTTCATCCCAAAGCAACAGAGTATACATTTTTCTCTAGTGTACTTGGAACATTCTCAAGAACTGACCATATGTTGGGCCACAAAAATAACATCAGCAAATTCAGAAAAACTGAAGCTGTACCAAGTATATTTTCTGATCTTAAAGCCTAGAATTGAACTGCAAAAAAGAGGGAAAAAAAACCACCAAAATATGGAAACAAAACAACATACTTTTAAAAAATAAATGGGTCAAGGAAGAAATAAGCACAAAGATCAAAAGATATATTAATTTACTGTATATAATATCTTGAGTTTGTTTATACCAAGTTTTTACACTAAAAATAAATTAGCTTTATTTACATTAAAACTTTTTTTTTAGGGGAATAAGCTGTTGGGCTAAATATGTATTAATGTGCTTTTTATTTTCTGGATGTACAATGGAAGTTTATACTTGTATCTCACGGCATCATAGCTGATTGCAAAAATTAAAGTACAATTTATCAGCAAAAAAAACATATATACAGACAAATGAAAATGACAATAAGATATCAGAATCTCTGGGATGCAGTAAAAGCAGTAATAAGAGGGAAGTTCATATCACTTCAGACCTATATGAACAAACAAGAGAGAGCCCAAGTAAACCACTTAACTTCACACCTTAAGGAACTAGAAAAAGAAGAACAATGACAACCCAAAACCAGCCAAAGAAAGAAAATAATAAAAATCAGAGCAGAAATAAATGAAATAGAGTACAGAAAAACTATAGAAAAAATCAGTTAAACAAGGAGCTGGTTCTTTGAAAAGATCAACAAAATTGACAAACCCTTGGCAAAACTCACTAAGGAAAAAAGAGAAAGGACTCATATAAACAAATCCAAATGAAAGAGGAGAAATCACTACAGACATCATAGATATACAAAGAATTATTGTAGAATACTATGAAAAACTATGCCACCAAATTCAACAATCTAGAAGAAATGGATAATTTCCTAGAACAATACAACCTTCCTAGACTGAGTCATGAAGAAGCAGAAAGCCTAAACAGACCAATTAGCAGGGAGGAAATAGAAAAAAAAACTATTAAAAACCTCCCCCAAAATAAAAAATCCATGGATAAAGTATCAACCTGGAAACGCTGAGATTGCCAGTTCAAAACCCTGGGCTTGCCTGGTCAAGGCACGTATGGGAGTTGATGCTTTCTGCTCCTCCTCCCTTCTCTCTCTCTCTCTCTCTCTCTCTCTCTCCCCTCTCTATAATGAGTAAATAAAATCTTAAAAAAAAATAAAAATCTAGGCCCAGACGGTTATACTAGTGAATTTTATCAAGCATTCAAAGAAGACTTGGTTTCTATTCTACTCAAAGTCTTCCAAAAAACTGAAGAAGAAGCAATACTTTCAAACACATTTTATGAGGCCAACATAACCCTCATATCAAAACCTGGCAAGGGGCCCTGGCCGGTTGGCTCAGCGGTAGAGCGTCGGCCTAGCGTGCGGAGGACCCGGGTTCGATTCCCGGCCAGGGCACACAGGAGAAGCGCTCATTTGCTTCTCCACCCCTCCGCCGCGCTTTCCTCTCTGTCTCTCCCTTCCCCCTCCTGCAGCCAAGGCTCCGTTGGAGCAAAGATGGCCCGGGTGCTGGGGATGGCTCTGTGGCCTCTGCCTCAGGCGCTAGAGTGGCTCTGGTCACAACATGGTGACGCCCAGGATGGGCAGAGCATCGCCCCCTGGTGGGCAGAGCATCGTCCCTGGTGGGCGTGCCGGGTAGATCCCGGTCGGGCGCATGCGGGAGTCTGTCTGACTGTCTCTCCCTGTTTTCCAGCTTCAGAAAAATGAAAAAAAAAAAAAAAAACCTGGCAAGGACGGCAAAATAAAAGAAGAAAACTACAGACCATTATCTCTAATGAGTACAGATGCTAAAATGCTAAACAAAATACTAGCAAATCGAATACAACAACATATTAAAAAAATAATACATCATGATCAAGTGGGATTCATCCCAGAATCTCAAGGATGGTTCAACATACATAAAACAGTTAACGTAACACACCATATCAACAAAACAAAGAACAAAAGCCACATGATCTTATCAATAGATGCAAAAAAGGCATTTGATAAAATCCTACACAACTTGATGTTTAAGACACTCAACAAAATGGGTATAGAAGGAAAATATCTCAACATGATAAAGGCCACTTATGATAAACCATCAGCTAACATCATAGTAAATGGTATAAAACTGAAGACTTTCCCCCTTAAATTAGGAACAAGACAGGATTGTCCACTCTCTCCACTCTTATTTAATGTGGTGCTAGAAGTTCTAGCCAGAGCAATCAGACAAGATAAAGAAATAAAAGGCATCCATATCAGAAAAGAAGTAAAGATATCACTTTTTGCAGATGATATGATCCTATACATCGAAAACCCCAAAGACTCCACAAAAAGTTTACTAGAAACAATAAACCAATACAGTAAGGTCGCAGGATACAAAATTAACATACAGAAGTCAATAGCCTTTCTATATGCCAAAAATGAAACATTAGAAACCAAACTCAAAAAAATCCCTTCACGACTGCAACAACAAAAAAAATACATAGGAATAAACATAACAAAGAGTGTAAAGGACCTATATAACAAAAACTACAAAGTATTGTTTAAGGAAATCGAAAAAGATACAATGAGATAGAAAAATATTCTTTGTTCTTGAATAGGAAGAATAAATATAATCAAAATGGCCATATTACCCAAAGCAATATAAAAATTTCATGCAATTCTCATCAAAATTCCAATGACATTTCTTAAAGAAATGGAACAAGAAATCATCAGATTTATTTGGAACTTTAAAAAACCCCAAATACCAAAGCAATCCTAAGGAAAGAGAATGAAGCTGGAGGCATTACAATACCTGACTTCAAACTATATTATAGAGCCACGACAATCAAAACAGCATGGTATTGGCAGAAAAATAGACACTCAGACCAATGGAAATGAATAGAAAGTCCAGAAATAAAACCACATATATATGGTCAAATAATTTTCAATAAAGGGGCCAACAACACACAATGGATAAAAGGAAGCCTCTTCAACAAATGGTGCTGGGAAAACTGGAAAGCCACATGCAAAAGAATGAAACTCGACTATAGTTTGTCCCCTTGTACTAAAATTAATTCAAAATGGATCAAAGAACTAAATATAAGACCTGAAACAATAAAGTACATAGAAGAAGACATAGGTACTAAACTCATGGACCTTGGTTTTAAAGAGCATTTTATGAATTTGACTCCAATGGCAAGAGAAGTGAAGGCAAAAAATATTGAATGGAACTACATCAGACTAAGAAGTTTTTGCTCAGCAAGAGAAACTGATAACAAAATAAACAGACAGCCAACTAAATGGGAAATGATATTTTCAAACAACAGCTCAGTTAAGAGCTTAATATCCAAAAGATACAAAGAACTCATAAAACTCAACAACAAACAAACAAACAATCCAATAAAAAAATGGGAAGAGGACATGAACAGACACTTCTCCCAGGAAGAAATACAAATGGCCAACAGATATATGAAAAGATGCTCACCTTCATTAGTTATTAGAGAAATGCAAATCAAAACTGCAATGATATACCACCTCACACCTGTTAGATTAGCTATTATCAACAAGACAGGTAATAGCAAATGCTGGAGAGGCTGTGGAGAAAAAGGAACCCTCATTCACTGTTGGTGGGACTGTAAAGTAGTACAACCATTATGGAAGAAAGTATGGTGGTTCCTCAAAAAACTGAAAATAGAACTACCTTATGACCCAGCAATCCCTCCACTGGGTATATACCCCCAAAACTCACAAACATTGATATGTAAAGACACATGCAGCCCCATGTTCATAGCAGCACTGTTCACAGTGGCCAAGACATAGAAACAACCAAGAAGCCCTTCAATAGATGACTGGATAAAGAAGATGTGGCACATATACACTATGGAATACTACTCAGCCATAAGAAATGATGACGTCGGATCATTTACAGCAAAATGGTGGGATCTTGATAATATTATACTGAGTGAAATAAGTAAATCAGTAAAAACTAAGAACTGCATGATTCCATACATAGGTGGGACATAAAAACAAGACTAAGACACATGGACAAGAGTGTGGTGGTTATGGGGAGGGAGAAGGAGGGAGAGGACAAGGGGGAATGGGATGGGCACAAAGAAAACTATATAGAAGATGATGGAGGACAATCTGACTTTGGGTGATGGGTATGCAACATAATTGAATGACAATATAACCTGGACATGTTTTCTTTGAACATATGTACCTGATTTATTGATGTTACCCATTAAAATTAATAAAAATTTATTTAAAGAAATACAACTAGGACAAAAAAGTATTTAGAAAAAAGCAACTTGTTCTATACAAAGGAACCCCTAAGACTATCAGATTTTCAGCAGAAAGTTTTCAGGCCTGAAGATAGTGGCCCATAATATTCAAAGCGCTGAAGAAAATACCTGGTAACCATGAATACCCAGAAAAATTGTCCTTCAGAATTGAAGGAGATAAGAGTTTTGAGACAAGCAAAAACTGAAGGAGTTATAACCACTAAACATGCCTTACAAGAAATGTTAAAAAACATTTCTTTAGGTAGAGGCAAAACAGTGCTAATTAGTAACAGGAAAACATGAAAGTATAAATTGCATTGATAAAAGTGAATATATAGTTAAATTCAGAATTTTATATTATAATGGTGGTGGATTAATCACTTATATATTGAATATAATTTTTAAAATAGTTTATCCTAGTATGTGAGTCAGATCATGTCATATTATAGTTTGACTTCTTAGCAGTGCAGTCATGCACAAATGGCTTATTTTATGAAACCTACGTTCTCTGTAAAATCTGGACATAAAGCTACCTCATAGGGCATCTATGAGATACAATTGAGATAATTTATGCAATGTGTTACTCAGAGCTTTGAAAATTTTCCCAATAAATAGTAGGTCTTAATCCAAAAAATATAGTGAAAATAACTATAACACAATTAATAATTACACAAGATAAAATATGTAAATTGTGACCTCAAAAATAAAATGTGGCGTGGAGAGGGTAAAAATATGTTGAGCTTTGGAATGCATTTGAACTTAAGATGTTACCAGCTTAAAATACAGTGGTATAAGATGTTTTATGTGAACCTTTGTAACCACAAAGCAAAAACACATACTAGACACACAAAAGATAAAGGAGAAGGGGTCTAAACATACCACTGTAGGAATATATAAATTGCAAAGAAAGAGAGCAAGAAAAGAAAAAGAAACAAAGGAATTTGGAAACAACAAAATGATCCATACATACCAATAATTACCTTAAATGAAAATGGACTAAATTCTACAATTGAAAGACATAAATGAGCTGAATGGATTCTTTTTTTAAAAAGACACCATTATAGAGCTGTGTACAAGAGACACACACACCTCAGATTTATGGACACACACCATTTGAAAATTAAGAAATAGAAAATAATATCCCATGCAAGTGGAAACTAAAAGAAAACCTGGGTAGCTTTCCTTAGACAAAATAGACTTTCAGACAAAAATTCTAATAAGAGACAAAGTCATTATATAATGATAAAGGGATCATTTAACAAGAGGATATAACATTTGTAAATATTTATATATCAACATAGAAACATCTAAATATATCAATCAAATATTAACAGAACAACTGGGAGAAATAGATATTGTACAATAATAATAGGTGGCTTTAATTGTCTATTTTTTATCAATATATAGACCTTCCAGACAGGAAATCAATGAGGGGACTTTGGAGTTAAATGACAATTTAGAGCAATAGAATTTAAGAGACATTAACAACATTCTATCCCAAAACAGAATACATATTCTAGAGTGCATGTGGAACATTTTCCATCATAGCACATAAGATTATTATATTAAGTAGAAATTATATCAAGTATCTTTTCTGATCACAGCATATGACATTAGAAGTCAATTACATGAAGAAAACTGGAAAATTCACAAATATGTGAGGATTAAGCAACATGCTACTAAGCAACCATGACTCAAAGAAGAAATCAAACAAGAAATAAAAAAATATCTTGAGACAAATGGAAATGGAAATAAAACATACCAAAACGATGAGAGTAGCAAAGTACTTCTGAAAGGAAAGTTCATGGTGATAAATACTTATAATAAGAATTAAAAGAGATCTCAAATAAACAACTTAAATTTATACCTGTAGGATTTAGGAAAAGAACTAATTGCAATGGCAGGGAATAACAAAGATTATAGTAAAAAATAAATGAAATTGAAACTAAAAAGACAATAGAAAATATCACTAAAACACAGTTGGTTCTTTGAAAAAGATAATCGAAATGAGCAAACCGTTAGCTGGATTTCCCAAGGAAAAAAAGAAAGAAGACTAATAAAATTAGAAATGAAAAATGTTAAAATTGACATCAAAGAAATACAAAGGATCAAAGAGACTACTATTAACAATTATATGCAGCAAATTTGAACAACAGAAGAAATGGATACATTCTAGAAACACATAGCTTATTAAGACTGAATCATGAATAAATACAAAATTTAAACAGATAATTTACTAGTAAAAATATTGGATCAATTATCAAAAACCTCCCAACAAACAAAAATCCAGGACCAACAGGTTCACTAGTGAATTCTACCAAACACTTAAGAATTAATAACAATCCTCAAATCTTTCCAAAAGTTAAGAGGAGGGAACACTTCTAAACTTATTTTACAGGCCCAGGCTTAGCATGGTACCAAAACCAGACAAGGAGACTACAGAAAAGGAAATTATAGCCAATATTCTTGATGAATCTTAAACAAACTAAATTCAACAATACATTAAAAGGATCATATACCATGATTAAATGGGAATTATTTCAGGGATGCAAGGATGGTTTAACGTCTGCAAATCAATCCATATAATATACAACATTAACAAACTGGAGGATAAAAACCAGGTGATATTCTCAACAAGTGCACAAAAAGCATACCGTATTTAACATGCATTTTGCTAAAACTCTCAACAAAGATGGTATTGAAGGTACATATCTCAATAACAGCCATGCATGACAAGCACACAGCTAATAACATCATACTCAATGGTAAAAAGCTAAAAGCTTTTCCTCTAAATTCAAGAACAAGACAAGGATGCCTACTCTCACTACTATTATCAAGATAGTGCTGGAAGTTCTTTCTGTATAGAGCATTTGGCAATAAAAAGAAATAAAAGGGCCTGACCAGGCGGTGGCACAGTGGATAGAGCATTGGACTGGGACGTGGAGGACCCAGGTTCAAAACCCTGTGGTTGCCGCCTTGAGCACAGGCTCATCTGGTGGCTTGAGCAAAGCTTACCAGCTTGAGCCCAAGGTTGCTGGCTTGATCACAGGGTCACTCGCTCTGCTCTAGCCCCCTGGTCAGGGCACATGTGAGAAAGCAAGCAATGAACAACTAAGAGGCCCCAATAAAGAACTGATGCTTTTCATCTCTCTCCCTTCCTGTCTGTCTCTCCCTCTCTTTTTTTTTTTTTTTTTTTTTTTTTGTATTTTTCTGAAACTGGAAACGGGGAAAGACAGTCAGACAGACTCCCACATGCGCCCCACCGGGATCCATCCGGCACGCCCACCAGGGGCTACACTCTGCCCACCAGGGGGCGATGCTCTGCCCCTCTGGGGCGTCGCTCTGCCAGGACCAGAGCCACTCTAGCGCCTGGGGCAGAGGCCAAGGAGCCATCCCCAGCGCCCGGGTCATCTTTGCTCCAATGGAGCCTTGGCTGCGGGAGGGGAAGAGAGAGACAGAGAGGAAGGGGGGGGGGGTAGAGAAGCAAATGGGCGCGTCTCCTATGTGCCCTGGCCAGGAATCAAACCCGGGTCCCCCACACACCAGGCAGACGCTCTACCGCTGAGCCAACCGGCCAGGGCCTGGCTCTCCCTCTCTCTGTCTCTGTCACACACACACACACACACACACACACACACACACACACACACACACAAATAAAAGGCATCCAAATTGGAAAATAATAAGTGAAACTGTCTTTATTTGCAGATGACATTGTCTTATGTAATGAAAACCCTAGAGACTACCATAAAACTGTTAGAATTTGTAAACAAATTTTAAAAATTGCATGATACACAGTCAATATACAAAAGTCAGTGACATTTCTATACATTAACATTGAACTTTCAGAAAAAGATTAATTCTCTTTGCAACTGCATCAAAAAAAAAAAAAAATACCTAGGAATAAATTTAACCATAAAGGTGAAAGAACTATACACTAAAAACAATAAGACATTAATGAAAAAATTGAAAGTCACAAGTAAATGGAACAATATTTAGTGTTTATAAATTAGAATATTATTTTTAAAGTGTCTGTACTATCCAAAGCAATTTATAGGTTCAATGCAATCACTATCAAAATTCCAGTGGCATTTTTCACAGAAATGGAACAAACCTACACTATGTATGAAACCACGGAAAACTCATAGCCAAAGCAAATTTGAGAAAGAACAATGGTGAAGGCATCACACTTCTTGATTTGAAACTGTATTACATAACTACAGTAGCGAAAACAGTACAGTACAATCATTTAAAAAAAGACAGAACAATGGAACAGAATAGAGAGCCCAGAAATAAACCACTCGTATATAACAATTAACTTATGACAAAGGAACAAAGACTATACACTAGAAAATGAATTGTTGATTCAATAAATGGTGCTGGGAAAACTGAACAACCATACGGAAAGAATGACACTTGACCACTATCTTACACTGTGAACCAAAAATCAACGCAGACAAATGGGACTACATTGAATTTAAAAGATTCGGCACAGCAAAGGAAATGAAAAACATAGATGAATAAAAGGCAATCTACTGTTTGGAAAGAAATATTTACAGACTATATCTGATAAGGGAAAGTATCTAAAATATATAAAGAACTCATAAGACTCAATATCAATAAATAATCCAATTAAAAATGGGCAGAGGATCTGAATAGACATTTTCCCAAAGACCTACAGATAGCCAACAAGCACATGGAAAGATGCTCGACATCACTAATCATCAGAGAGCTGCAAATCAAAACCACAGTGAGTATCACCTCATACCTGTTAAAATGGCTTTTGTCAAAAACACAAGAGATAAACGCTGGCAAGGATATGGAGTAAAAAGAAGCTTTGTGCATTGATGGTGGGAATGGAAACGGTTACTGCCACTATAGAAAAAGTATAGAGATTCCTCAAAAAATTCAAAAGCTGAACTACTGTATTATCCAGAAATTCCACTTCTGGGTATTTATCCAAAGAATATAAAACACTAACTGGAAAAGATATTTGTACTTCTGTGTTCTGTGCATCATTATTTATAAAGATAGACAAGATGTGGAAATAGTTTCAACCATTAAAAAGTCAAATCTTTTATTTGTTTGTTTATTTTGTGAGAGGAGGGAAGGCAGAGACAGAATCCCGCCTGTGCCCCAACCGGGATCCACCGGTAAACCTACTAGGGGGTGATGCTCTGCCCATCTGGGGCTTTTGCTCAGTTGCAACCAGAGCCATTATTTAGCGCCAGAGGTGGGAGCCATGGAGCCATCCTCAGTGCATGGGGCCAACTCGCCCTAATTAAACCATGGCTGCAGGAGGAGAGGAGAGAGAGAGAAAGAGAGAAGCGAGAGGGGGAGGGGTGGGGAAGCAGATGTGTGCTTCTCCTTTGTGCCCTGAACAGTAATCAAACCCAGGATATTCACACACCAGGTCAGTACTCGACTACTGAGCCAACCAGCCAGGGCCAAAAAGTCACATATTAACAGTTGCAAAAACATGGACGGACTTTGAAGGTATTAAGTGAAATAGACCAAGCAGAGAAAGACAAATATGGCATGGTATCATTTATATTTGGAATCTTAAAAAATTTAAAAATAAATAAAAATTTGTATAAACAAAGTGGCTGCCAGAATCTGGGGAAAATGGGAAGAGGCTGGTGAAAGGGTAAGGCATGAGGACTAAACCATGGTGACTATAACTGGTGACTATGTTGGTAACACTGTTAAATCTCAGTTTGCTAATGGAATAGATACTACATATTCTCACCAAAGGAAAAAAAAGTGATAGATGTATTAGTTATCTTGATGGGATAGTTCATTCATAATATTGTCAACACAGTGTATACTTACATATCTTATAATTTTACTTGTCAATTATAACTTAATAAAACTGAGTTTTTTTTTAAAAAAAATCTGTTTTTATATTAATAACACTAGAGTAATGAGTAATTAAGAGTTGTGTGAAACTTAAAGCTAGAGGACTGGATTAGATCACATAGAAAGAAATGATAAATAAAGAAGAAAATAAGAGTAAAAACTAACTCCTGGAAATCTTGCATGTAGAGATAGATCATGAAGAGAACAAAGTCAAGCCAAAGAGAGTAAGAAGAACCACAAACAAGTGTAGAAAAAAGATGCATAACAAAGTATTTCCGAGAGTATTTATTGTGCATTGCCAAATGCTCCCCAAAGTCAAATATGATGACTAAGAACTGATCATTTTTTAGTGATTGTCTTTAGATTTAGGCCCTAACTTTGGAAATTAAAATTTTCCTTAATAGATTCTTTTTTTCTGAGATTTCTCTTTAAAAGAGAGTTAGGCTACCTTAACATATAATTCATGAAAGAAATTTTACTTATTTATTGGGTGGCAGCCATTGTATTAAACCCTTGTGATCAAAAAGAGTCAATGTTCTATTTCCTGGGAGTTCATAGTCTTTGTATAATTTACTTACAAAGTAAATTTAAATTTGTTTACTTACATATATCTTATTATTTTAATTATTGGAAGGTGAACCTTTGATTAGTAAATACTTTTTTTGTGTGTGTGACAGAGACAGAGAGAAGGACTTATAGGGACAGATAGGAGGGAGAGAGATGAGAAGCATCAATTCTTTGTTGTGGCTCCTTAGTCTTCTTAGTTGTTCACTGATTGCTTTCTCATAGCTGCCTTGACTGGGGTGGGGATGGGCTTGAGCAAAGCGAGTGACCCCTTGCTCAAGCTAGCAACCTTGGGCTCAAGGCAGGGACCTTGGGCTTCAAGCCGGGTATAAAGGATACGGGAAATGGAAGTTCATGTCTCAAATTTATTTATTTTACCAGTCAAAGTATTTGTCTAATACAGCATAATTGCTAAAATCATAATTCATGGGAATTATAAAACATACTATTAAATATTATTTTTATTTCTTGTATTTGTAAATACATAGAAACATTTGATCCCATAAAATTTTCTTTATTTAGAAGTAGGTATATTACTCTAAACAGGATTCACTATTAAAATATTTCTTATATTGTCATCAGAATCTAAAACAAAATTATAAAGCATTCTAAATGGTACTAAAGATATTGCTTTATCAAAAATCACTGAGCAATAAAATCTAGGAGAATGTAATTTATTTGGATTCAAATGAAAGCCATTTTATAAGGTGAGTTCAGAAGTGGAGTAAACCTGGGTTCGTTGAAAGGTGTCTTACTAAATATTTTTCAGGATTTTTCTCTCCTTTTCTTTCTAACAGGAGGATTATACTGACTGCGGTGGCGTTTCTGGATTAAATCCCTCCCTGTGGTCCATCATTGGAGTACAGTTTGTACTCCTTTGGCTTTCATCTGGCATCAGACACTGCCAGTTATGACCTTCCAAAACCAACTCTGTGTAGTTAAACTCCAGACCCTGCCAAAACAGGAGCCCTCTATCGCATTGACACAGGGTCAGCCATGGAATCAGCAGAACATAGGCTGGGCCCAGAACATGGCGTCAACGTAAGGCACAGACTCATAGGGCGCCCACTGGCTGCACTGTAGGGTGCCAGATCCTTAAACTTGTGTGAATGTTGCATCACTCATGTATCATATCAAAGCAAAATTCTCTATGTGTTCTATGGAAATTCGAGTTTCTTGTTGCCATGTTGGTGATTTCTTGTGAAAGGGCTCCCTACACAACTGTTTATGAATCATACCAATTGTCTTGATCTGGAGCTGGAATTCTGAATTGCTGCAATTCTTGTTCTTTTACCAAGAAAATCTAGGGGAAAAGAGTTATTTTTTGCCTTCACTTATTCTTCTGCTAAAAATTGTTTCCCACTTTGAGTAGTTGTTTGAAATATATATAGAGAGAGAATGAGAGAAAGAGAGAATTAACAATGATGTTTTCTGTTGAAATAAATAAAATGGCTGATTTTCTATAAAAAAATGCCATGAATAAAATGCCTTATGAAGAATGGCTTATCTGCCAAAAATATAACACAAATGATGACCAATTAAGTTTTGGTGGGGTAATAAATTGATTGTTTGAAAATAATAACTAAGAAATTAGTCAACTAAAGGTGCTTGAGGGTGAAATTTGAATATGTGACCTATTTCCTCATAAATGTTAAGCCCTTAATAAGTGCTTCAATGTAATGTTCCTTTTGTTCACGCTAAAGTTATGTAGTACTAGCCAGATATTTAAAAATGCTCTAAGAAAAGCTTGTTGGGGGAGGGAAGGTGTTTTTTCTTGTGATAAATAAACTTTGGTTACTAAGGGTATTTTGCATGCTTATTTTAACTTTCAGTTTTTTTCTCTTAGAGTATAGTCCATTGAAAAGTTAACTGAGTGACATTATTGTTATGTAAGACTGAACCTTGCAATGTAATGCAATTAAGTCATCTTTTAAAATGTCGTTAAACTACTCTGAATATACTGTGCAATGTAAATGCCGAATGATTGGGTTAGGTAAATGGTCAAATGGGAATTAACGGATTTTATACAGATTCGTGCTTTTGCCTGAAAACCTATGTACAGATATTTTAAGTACATAAATCAGATTTGACACATTTATTTTTTGAAAAGTACATATATGTTCTCAATGAAGACTCATCTTAGGTTTCCTCTTTGTTCGTTTGAATAGTGGCACGTACAATCCAAAACTTTCGCTGCTGCTGCTCCTGCTGCGTTATCCCTCCATTCTAAATGGTATGATCACTTAACCAAAAGTCCTGTGCAGGTCGGTGAGGGTTTTACAATAATCTGAACAAATAGGAAACCTTGAATCTATATGTATGCACATGAATACTTGATTATGAATAATCAGAATTGTTTTTATACAGCCTCATTGGTGAAAATGGTTAGCATAGTATTTCAAATATTTCATTATAGATTAATATGTAAGCAGAATATTATTTATGCTTTTAAAAGTTATTTTCAGGAGTAAATAGTATTTGAAGAAAGAGTAAAAACAATGAATGTGTAACTCTAGTTGTCGTGAATAATTCTACTGAAGGCTGGAAGTATGCAGATATTTTTTATGGTAAAATGCATTTGTTCTTTTCTTTTGAACATGCCAAATATCGGTGTGTGTGTATGCTGGAAATTTTCTCATATATAATTTTTTAGTCAAAATCTTATTAACATTATCCAGCATGCTTTAATATTCTCTACATATCAAAGATACAACCAATTCCTTAGCATAGCTTAAAAGATACATTTCTTTAGTCTTTAGCTTTGCATACATTTGTAATTCCCTCCTTTGCCAATATACCCTAGATAACATTTGTGTACATTTCCTTATTTAAAGTATTTTTTTATTTAAAATAGGGGGAAGGGGGAAACTGATTCACTTTGCCAACTATTCTAAGAGTTAACATGAGTTACCATTTCTAATGCATTGTTGTGGTTTTGTAGTATCATTTGTACCTGGTATTGACATTTTAGAAAACACCAAAGTGATTTTAAAAATATGGAACTTCTCACTCTAGTAACAATATGTTTAAATCATGTTGTTTGTTAATTAAATATTTAAAACTTACTGTTAACTTTTGCTAGACTATTTTAAATCATGAAAGTGTTGGGAAGGGTATATCAAAATATAAAATTATGTGAGTTTGTGTATATAAGCAACACATTAAAACAACTGAATTGCTTCCAGCATACAACAAACTACCTTAAAATTATCTTTAAAATCTATTAAATATATTTTCATGGCTAATGTCACTGAAATAGTATGTATTCGTTGACTACGAAATTGTTGTATTAATCACAGTTAAACTTGACATCTCTTGGCAGGGTCCTATTTGATTTCATTTGCCATAAAAATATATTTACATGCATGAGTCTTGCTATGATCATTTATTTTCTGCTATACATAATAAACCAATATGACAACCACATACATGATTATAAATTGGATAAGGACACACTCTGTAAAAATTATTGAGTCCTAATACTAGCCTTTATGCCTTTAGTGTATTTACTTTCTTATAAGACAGTAACACTCATCCCATCAAATAGTTATACTTAATTGAGGATTTTTCTTTGAGTTTTAATTAAGAACTTAAATTATAGCATATTATAAATATTGATTTTTCAAAGACTAAAAAGTACAAGAGATCAGAAAAAAAGCTTTTAAAATCAAATCATCACTTATTCAATTTTTGCTATACTAATGCAGCTCAATGTAGTTTGTCATTAAAATCATTTCAAATAAGTCTTGCATTGGTGTTGAGTAACAGGAACAGATTTTGCTTTAATGGTTTTCTTCTTTTGAACAACCAGCATTACTGCCAAACAACAATCGTGGTCCATATTTGTAACAGGTTTTTAACATGACATAGTTAGCAAGTTGGATTGAGAGATTTTTAGGTCCTGGGCCTATAAGATTTAGTATGATCTTTTATCATGTTTCTATGCTTGAGGCATTACTGCTTAACTTGGAAAAAAACTAAACAGTGTTGCTGCCATTTGTAAGTTTTCTTATAATATTCCTTTTATTAACTTTAAAACTGGCCTTATTGGGTTCAAATAGGCAGTATCCCTTTTAAGTGACCTTTGCAACCCAAGTGTTACTTGCTTATTTGATGCTCTATTATATTTTTCATCTCCTTTAAATCTTCCTCACCACCAAAGCTTAAATTCTATGTCTTAATTTAAAACTCTAAATTATTCCACTGATTATGTTAGTTAACATTATATGTCTAGAGGTATAGAGTTTGATCCAGTGAAACAAATGGATGTTGTAAATTTTTTTAAAAATGTAGAATAGAATGATTATTTCACTTGCTCACAATTTCAAATATTTTATTATTATCTGGAACTTTTGTTTTCCCATAGCAGAATGTTAATATTGCTAATAAACAGTGTGCATTTCTGTAAAGAGCTAGTCAATAAAACAAATATATCAAGTGTTGAAAAAGTCCTAGCCCTTCAGAGGCTTAGGCAATGCTTAGCAATAGTTTCATACACCCTATTCATGCAGCTCACATAATTCACACAAAGAAGTTCCTCTGAGACTGATGGGATACTGTCTTGTATAGATGCCAATTGAGTTTACAGTGTGACCTGACAGAGCTATCCTTTTTGTTGTGCTGTATGATTGTTGGATCATGCTTTTTAGGATACTTTTATTAAAACGCTCAGTGTGCATCCATGCAAAAGGCCATGTGGCTTTGTGAACAAAAGTTCTTTTCTCCCATTTATTATGTTCTCTTGACACTTTTGCGGAAATTAACTAGCCTGATAAAAAACATTTTGTAAAAATTTGTATAATACTGTTATAAAAATATTTATAATCCCAGATAATGTTGTGTTAAATCTTGTGCAAAAACAGTATATTCAGAATAAAAGTTTATCATTTAAAGTCACTACAGTTTGGATTATTTAATTATTTAAAATTCAGTTGAAAGAGACAGTGGTCTCTGTTATAAATATATTTTAAGAAAGCCACTTTCCTGTGGAGAGAATTCTGGATTGTGAAAATGAGTTGGGACTGCAAAGTACTGCTACAATAGCAACCTCAACACACAGATAGACAAATGTACTTGCAACTGCTTCACATAATTCTGACCCTTCTTGTGTGCTGTCACCATCAAGGCAGTTAGAAATGTGAAATCAGACTTATATTGTTAAAAAAAAATCCAAACATTTAGGCAAAAATGTTTCCATACTTCTTTAAAGACCTTGGGAAAACAGTTTGAATGAGACATTTTAAAATATCTGAACTATGCATACCTTTAATTACATCTGACTACATTTAAATATTTTTGCTAGCTATTTCATACCAGCTGAAACATGAAGTGTACTGTAAAGAGTTTTTTATAAAACTATTAGGTTTCTTTTTCATTGATACATACCAGCTTACCACGTGCCACCCTGTGCTCATCTAGTAATAAAGGAATGACCCTGATACTGTGTGGAATCTAGTATAAAGTAAGACTATTTTTCTGTCTGGGGACTCTCATAAGAGAGCAAAACTACCTCCGAGTGGAAGGAAGGTGTATATGGGTGCCAATGCTGGTGGTTCCGAAACATCTGACTGTTTCTGATCAAGGCATTTTAACAGGAAAAACCCTACTTAAAAGTGTAAGGTAGATAACACTTTTTTTTTTTGAACATCTGGCTCCATTCTGTACCAATTTATCTCCTCAATCAATCCTCAACCCTCATTTCCTCTATCAATCATCCTGATGCCACCCCACCCCTTCCTCAGGGACCTCGTTTCATCAGTTATCCTTTCTCAAGCATGGTCAGTCTCCCTTTTCTACAGACTTCCTTCCTGCCTGCAAACACATTCAGAACATCTCCACTTCAGCCAAACAGAAAAATCAAACACCCACTGCTGCCCAGTAACTCTATTTCTTTCTAGAGTTATACACCTAGAATTAAAATATTCCTTTGCATATCTATAGACACACTTTTGTTAGTCTCTTTGCAATATATTCAACAGGCCTTTGAATTTTAGATTGGAAAAACATAATATTATCTCTGCCTTTAGGGATACCACTGAAAAATTTCAGTGACCAGTATGAGTTAATAATATATGTCCTGGGCATTTCTTGATTCTCAAATTCTTTGTATCTTGGAGTGGAGTTATTCACAGAGCATCTCCACAATTTTCTATGAAATGGTATACAATCAAGAGTGCTAGTAATTTAATATTTTCTATTTAAATTGACTCACTTTTTTCACTGGAACAGTTATTTTTTTAATTTTTAATTTTTTATTGAACTTATTGCACTGATGTTGCTTAATAATATTATACAGGTTTCAGCACACAATCCTGCAATACATCTTCTGTACATTGTGTTGCGTGTTCACCACCTCAGGTCAAGTCCCCTTCCATCACCACTAACGCCCTCTACCCTCCGCCATCCCCTTTCCCTCTTGCAATCCCCACACTTTTAAAATATATTTTTAAGAGGGAAATTTAACATTACTCTCATAATTGAAAAGCCAAATTAATTTGCCATAATTGTAGGTATGTCATATTAAAGTAGGTTCATATCTATTATAATGAAATCAATAAAATATGCCTATGTCAAATGTGCTAGATTTAACATAATACCAGCTCAACATATTTATTATAATGATAGATTAGGCAGTTTTTGTTATTTCTGTCTCAATAATGTTTTAAATGTAAACCTGGACTCAAAAACCTTACTAAACTGTAATTATTAATACATTAAAATATCTTTATCAAAATGCATACTCAAATTTTTTTCAAAATTTGAGTTTTCTTAAAGGCACGAATTATTGTTTTTCAATATACTTTACCATAATCATAGTAGTCTTGACTACCTCAGAACTTTAACATGTCCTTAAAGGTTACTTGTAACACTATCATTAATATAAAGACAATGGCCTAACCAGGCAGTGGCGCAGTGGATACAGAGTGTCAGCCTGGGACATAGAGGACCCAGGTTTGAAACCCCAAGGTCATCAGCTTGAGCACAGGATAATAGACATGACCCCATGGTTAGTGGCTTGAGTCCAAAGGTTGCTGGCTAGAAGCCCAAGGTCACTGGCTTGAGTGAGGGGTCACTGGCTTATCTGGAGCCCTCCCCCACCTTCATCAACACACACATGAGAAAGCAATCAATGAACAACTAAAGTGTCACAAGGAAGAATTGATACTTCTCATCTCTCTCCCTTCCTGTTTTTTTCTAATGTCTCTCTCTCTGTCTCTTTGACTTAAAACACACACACACACACACACACACACACAATGTATAATGAACCAAGGTTCGAGTAATATTGCCAATTTCCTATATTGGGAAGGACTGCTTTTTTCCAGATACTCTGTTTTCTCTAATTGTTTAGTTTAATAAAAAGTGATCTTTATTTAGAGAAATTATGGGATAGTTGATAACTATTTTTAAAATTTTATTGATTGATTTTTATATAGAGAGGAAGAGAGAGAGAGAGAGAGAAACATCGATCTGTTTATGTGCCCTGACCTGGGATCCAGTCTACAGCCTTTGCGTATCAGGATGATGCTCTAACCAACTGAGCTATCTGGCCAGGGTGATAATAACTATTTTAAATAGTGAAATTATTAAACTTAAGTCAGTTGTCATTACGGTTACTTCAAGCCCTTTTTTATTAATTTCAAAAGCATACTGATCTGTAAAATTCCGAAATGTGGTAACAACTGCTCTAGTCCTCATTATGAAGGAAATATTGCCAAGTCCTAACCACAATCTATTGCTTAGATTCAGACCTGACTTTACCACTTACTAGCTTTGGAACCATGGGAAATTATACAATGTCTCCAAGCCTCAGTTTCCTCATCCATAAAATAGAATAAAAGTAACTACATTACAGGGTTGCCATGATGACTAAATGATATAATTAATGTAAAGCACTTAGCACTGAGTAAGCACTCAACAATATCATCCATCAGTATTATGAACTGTTACCACAATCATTTTCCTGTTCATCATTATCATTTTGGGGTGAAGTTTTAAGACCCTAATATCTCCACCACTTGTTACTTGAAATATTTACTCATATTTTTTTTAACTGGAGTGTTAGAATAGAGCTTGTACAAGATTAAAAAAAAAAAAAGTCCTCTCCCTTATGGAACTGAATGACTGGAATATTTAATAAGCACCTACAACAGTGTGATGTAAATGCTACAATATAGGAAATAAATATACTCCTCACAATAATTAGGGGATATTTCAAAATGAATATGAAGCAATAAAAAAAAGAAGCATTTGATTTTTTTATTAAGCAAAAATATCAGAAAAGCAAATGACAAGTCAAAGAAAGTTGTTCAATTATGCAAATGAGATGCAAAACAAACTAATTTCATTGGTGAAAATACACTATACAAAAGGCTGAAAGTACTGGAGCAGGAGTCCCCAAACTACGGCCCTCATGTGGCCCCCTGAGGCCATTTATCCAGCCCCCACCGCACTTCCGGAAGGGGCACCTCTTTCATTGGTGGTCAGGAAAAGTGCAGTGTCGCTCACGTACAGTACTACTTCTGATGATGCAGGATGCACGCGTCACGGCTCTAGAAGTGAATCATATCACTTGTTACGGCTAGCAGTGACAAATATGGAACCGGACATTGACCATCTCATTAGCCAAAAGCAGGCCCATAGTTCCCATTGAAATACTGGTCAGTTTGTTGATTTAAATTTACTTGTTCTTTATTTTAAATATTGTATTTGTTCCCATTTTGTTTTTTTACTTTAAAATAAGATGTGTGCAGTGTGCATAGGGATTTGTTCATAGTTTTTTTTATAGTCCGGCCCTCCAATGGTCTGAGGGACAGTGAACTGGCCCCCTGTGTAAAAAGTTTGGGGACCCCTGTACTGTAGTATCTGTACGTTTCCTGATCCCCTAATTTTTGTGAGCAGTAGGATTACCCTAATTATAGAAGCTTAACATAGGGTGATCTGGATAGACTAAGCCAGAGAAGGCAGACATGATTTTGAGCTGAGGGAGGAGGCAGCAGTACTGTGTGTGTGACTCTGAGAGACGCAGTCAAGGAACTGGAAGAAGCTGCGTGTGAGTTCAGTGCAGCTTGAGGCGTGCGTGATTAGGAGCAGGAATGACCTGGAAGAAGGGGCTGGAGAGACAAAAGACCAGAGCCTGGAGTCCACTGGAAGGTGCCAAAGATTTTTAAGCAAAGAATGGTCGGGTCAGATTCATATTTCAGGAAAACTACTCTGAATGAAATGTAGGTTTTTGGCCAATAAATACCAACAGGAAGAGAGACCAATTAAGAAACCACTGTCAAAGTGAGAAACTTTTGTTGACTGGCATGGGAAGGTAGATAGAGATAAGTAGACTAACTAGAAATATTTAGAAGGGAAAGGAGGAGACTTCATGATGCACTCACTGTTGTTTTGAAAGAAAATGAAAAAATCTAGAACTACTTCCAGGGTTCTTAGGTTTAATATTGTGGCATGGTTTAACGCTCCAAGTTAGAGAATATTGGGAAATGCAAGGGGCAAGGTTGGTTGAGATAAGGTGGGACAAGTCCAGAGGAGAAAACGAGAGATTGCACTTTAGAAATATTGTGAGTGAGCTCTTCCTGTACAGTGCTAAGGATAACAAAATGAGAGAATATGATTTCTACTGCCAAGGAATAGATATGCCAGGATGACAATTCACAACACTGATTGCATTTAAACGCCCTTATTAAGGATTTTGTTTCTTTTGCTATTAATTCTGAGATGCAGGGCCCATGCTAATTCACAATCTCAGATGGCTCTATGGGCAGGCTGCAGTACACTACCTGGGGGCACGTGACAATTCTGATGCAGGTTTTTCTGAATTATACTTCATTAACGCTACTTAGACGTACATTATTGGTTCCATTTTAAATGAATCCCTTTTGAACATGTGTTTGGGAACAGATCCCACAATTTCAACTCAAATACAATCTTTTTGAGGGCTCTACTTTTTAATGTTTTGTTTTTCTTTCTGGGTTCAGATTATACAGCTATATACAGTTGATAATAAAGTTCTCATTGACTGTGGTTGATAAACAGAACTGCTCTTAGAAAAATTATTACTACTGGAAATTCTACTCCTATTTAAGTCATAATATTGCTCTTGAATCTCTCAGAGTTGAACCACAGATTCCTATAAATATTATCAGAGAAACTTGTCAACAGGCTCATTCTTATGGCAAATGATATTGCAAGTCAAAATAAAATTAGAAACGATACTACTTAATCTGGTTTCTGTACATATTATATATTTAATTAAGATGAATATACAAATCGATTCCAGACTACCTGACAATCTAAACGTAGAGAACCCTAAAGAAATCTGATTGAAGCAAGAGAGACCATGTAGTACATGGTAGAAATTCCAGGCTCTGCAGTCAGCTTACCTGGGTTCGCATCTCAAATCCCCTACCTAGGCATATTATATAACATCTCTATTTTTCTTTTCCTTAACTGGACAATTAATACTATTGACTCTATAAATATATGTATATGAAGACAGTGATAACAGTCACTGTTTAACAGTTGTTAGGGCCTCTACTTGTTATTTCAGAAGCTCAATCATTCTGATGCTGATGATTTCAGGAATGCCTGGAGAAACTTGCCATCAAGAGAATTGATTATTAAGATGTGAGGAATATTGCCAGAACTTTAATTCTTTTAGGCATTAAGGATACAATGGAGAAATACAAATATAACACAAGGTATAGGAGAACAAAGAGAGAAAATTCACCCCAAAATTTGCATAGATAAACATATCACTAACTCAAAGGAAATACTTTGCCATAAAGGATGTTGGCAATAAGAAGCTGATGGCAATGGGGAAAATAGGCCTACTAGAAACCGAACAGGATTTAGTGACTGAGTGAAAAGGAAGGAAGTGGAAGGTTCAAACTGTCCTGAGTGTCTTCATATCCTAGAATAAACTAGACCAGCAGCCCTGATGAATACAGATGCATAAATTCTCCTCAAAATGTTAGCAAACCAAATTTAAAAAACACATTAAAAGGAATATACACCATGGTCAAATAGGGTTTATCCTTGGGATTCAAGGAATCTTCAACATACACAAATTAGTAACTGTAATTCATCACATTAATAGAATGAAAGATAAAATTCTTATCATCTCAGAGGCAAAAAATGCATTTAACAAAATATAACAAAATAGATACCTCCTTTCTCAATAATAATAATAATAAACCTGTAGATATACTGGGTACAGAAGGAACATGCCTCAACATAATAAGGGCTAAATACATGACAAACCCACAGCCAACAGACTCAAAGAGGAAAACTGAAAGCCTTCTTCTACCACCAGGAAGGAAACCAGGGAGCCCAGTCTGGCTGTACCTATTCAAAAAGAAGACCTAAGTAGAGTGATTAGGCAAGGTTAATTTTTTATGCATTCAAAGCACAAATGAAGAAGTAAAATTGCCATTACTTGCACATGATATGATTTTGTATATAAACAATCCCAAAGACTCCACTAAAAATGCTGTTGGAACTAATCAGTGATTGAAGTAACACTGTAGGATGTAAAATCAACATAAAGAAATCCATTGCATTTCTATACACTAAGGATGAAAACTATGAAAAAGAAAGAAAACTACCCCATTCATAATAGCTTAAAAACAATGAAATGCCTAGAAGTAACTTTAACCAAAGAATTGAAGACTAGCACCACAACAAAAACTAAAAAAAAAAAAAAAAAAAAAAAGACATCCTGTGTGCATGGATGGGAAGAATTAATACTGTTAAAATGTCTATACTACTCAAAGCCATCTATAATTTTAATAAAACCCTTACCAAAATAGCAATTGCATTTCTCACAAAATCATAAAAAGGTCCTAAAAATTGTGTGAAAGTACAAAAGACCTCTAACAGTGAAAACAATCCTGAAGAAAAGGTACAAAGCCAGACTTTGTATCATGCTTCTTGGTTTCAGACTACACTACAAAGCTAGAGTAATCTGAACAGTATGGTACTGGCATGAAATAGACACATAGACCAGTGAATTTCAACCAGTGTGCCACGACACAATGGTGTGTCACATGAATTTTTAAAACACAGAATAACTATTTAGTCAGGGGCACTGAATTCTTTCTCTTATATTGTCAAATTAAAAAAAATGTTAACAGTGAAGGCTACAACAGTAGCCTTCCAGTATAAATAAAACAAAGTTCTAATTTTTTTCAGATTGGCAAAAAATATAATATATACTTTGGTGTGCCACAGAATTTTAGTATTAATTTATGTGTGCCATGAGATGAAAAAGTTGAAAATTGCTGACACAGACCAGTGGAACAGAATAGAGACTGGAATTTAACCTCCACATAAATGGTCAACTAATATTTAATAAGGGAGTAAAAAACACCCAATTGGGAAAAGATAGTCCCTTCAACAAATGGTGTCAGGAAAACTGGACAAACACATGCAGAACAAGAAAACTGGCTTTACACCACTCACATAGATTAACTTGAAATAGATCAAAGGCTTAAATATAGCACCCAGTACTATAAAACCCCTTGAAGAAAGTGCAGAAAAGAAGCCTCTCAACGAGAACAAAAATCAACAAATGGGACTATACACATCCAACTTAAAAGCTTCTGTACAGGCCCTGGCCGGTTGGCTCAGTGGTAGAGCGGCGGCCTGGCGTGCAGAGGTCCCGGGTTTGATTCCCGGCCAGGGCACACAGGAGAAGCACCCATCTGCTTCTCCACCCCTCCCCCTCTTCTTCCTCTCTGTCTCTCTCTTCCCCTCCCGCAGCCGAGGCTCCACTGGAGCAAAGATGGCCCGGGCGCTGGGGATGGCTCCTCGGCCTCTGCCCCAGGCGCTAGAGTGGCTCTGGTCGCAACAGAGCGATGCCTGGAGGGGCAGAGCATCACCCCCTGGTGGGCAGAGCGTCGCCCCCTGGTGGGCGTGCCGGGTGGATCCCAGTCAGGCGCATGCAGGAGTCTGTCTGACTTTCCCTGTTTCCGGCTTCAGAAAAATGCAGAAAAGAGGAAAAAGGGGGGAAAAAAAAAAGCTTCTGTACATCAATAGAAACCATTAACAAAATGAAAATGCAACCTACTGAATGGGAGAAACTGTTTGCAAATCATTTATCAATCAATAAAAGGACTTATAAAACTAAAATAAAAAAAAATGACTTAGGAAATGGACAGAGGAACCAAATAGACATTTTTCCAAAAAAGATACCCAAATGGCCAATAGGGTCATGAAAAGATGCTCAACATCACTAATCTTCAGGAAAACATAAATTAAAATCACAATGAGATATCACATAGCACCTGTTAGACTGGCTGAGGAACCTCACTTCTGGGTATACACCCAAAGAAAAGGAAAACAGGATAATGAAGAGATAAATTAATCTCCATATTTAATTGCAGCATTACTCATAATAGTCAAGCTATGGAAACAACCAAAGTGCCCATCAATGAGTGAATGAGTAAAAAATATGTGACGTAAATTTTATACATACAAATATACTAGTCAGCCATGAGAAAGAAAAACATCTTGCAAGTTTTAACAACATGGATAAACTTGAGCATATTTTGCTAAGTAAAAAGAAAAGACAAATAGTGTATGATATCACTTATATGTGGGATCTAAAAAAGCTAAACTCAAAAACAAAAATGAAACAAAACAAACCCAGAGTAAAATGGTGGTTACCCAGGGCCAAGGTGGTAGGGGACAGATGTTGCATAAGGGTAAAAACTTGCAACAAATAGTAAATAAGTCCTAGAGAGCTAATAATTTAACTTGCAAAGGGACTAAAAATTATTTCAATCACTTAAAAGAAAGGATGATTATATAACATGACAGAGGCGCTAATTATTCCTACAATGGCAATATTACAATATATAAATGTATCAAATTAACCTGTTGTACACCTTAAATTTACAGAATGGTATATATCAAATATATTTCAATTTTTAAAAAAGAAAAACGAACAACAGACATCTGAAGCACAGTTCCTATAAGCATAATGGTGGCTGGAAGAAACTTTTACTTCAGATAACAGCTTGGGCTGGCCAACCAAAACTCCATTTCAATAATGAGCCTGTTTTTACTTCTTTCAACAATAATTCATTTCCCTATTCATTTTCTTTTTTTTATTCTAAAAAATTTTGAAATGTTTCTGTGATCAATTACCACATACTTTCCTACCATTAATTTCAATCTCCTGAAATTTCACTTCTACCTCTCCTCTAAAAATGCTTTGCATTGACATTCTAATATTGTGTTCTGCCTGTGATCTTACATATTCTTAAAGCTCGAGACTTTTCTGGGTTTCAGTGCAGAAAAGATGGGTACAGGGACTTCCCTGTACTGAGAGCCCAGCCTCTAGGACTGAGAGCCCAGCTCTCTGCAGTCTCATTGTATTTATTGGTCTCTTTGCGCATCAAGCAAATTAGCAGCCTGGGTCAAATTAGTCTACAATGAATTCAGGTGCAGAGAAAGATGACCAACCGATGCCCCAGGCATGTAGGAAGATGATTACAGGCATCAGCTGCTTCCTATAAACAATCATGGTAGTGCTTGCGGGGGCAGCGGAGCAGCGTTCTGCCCCTGCAGGACTTGGCGTTCCGAAGTCCACACCAAAGACTTGTCTCAAGGCTGCAGTTTAATCTCTCAGCCATTTTCCTACAGTTTATAAATTACTCGCTCCAGTTCCTATAACAATGGAATGGACTCCAACTTTCAGATGTGCCAGCTCCATGTGAGAGATGTGGACCTTTATCCACTTATCAGACAAATTGTGTTGAGTCCCCTCAGCAAAGAACTCTCACCCTACTCCTTTGGATTCCTTTGTTCTAGTGTTGTTGATTCTCCCTTCTTCTTCCTCCTTATAAAAACCCCTGCCTGCACCAAAGGAGGAGGTGGGTTTCTGAGGATAGTCATCTCTCCATTGTCTTAGATGGCCGGCACGTGAATAAAACATCTTTCCTTCTCACCAGCACCTGTGTCATGTAATTGGTTTTCATGGCGAAAGGCAGCAGGACCTGTGTGTCATTTTTTCCAGTTTCAACGTGAATTTAACAGGAGATTTACTTAACATCACAGTGTAACAGTAGCTTCAACTGTGAATTGTCACAGCAACACTTCCTTTACCATATTTGAAACAGATCTTAATGATACGGCACTGGTCAAAAATAGGGCCTTAATATATAATAACAACATTTAGTAAAAGAAGTCCCTAATCTCCCAATAGTCAAGCCCTTCTGATATTGCCAGAGTAACAAGAACGCTTCTAGTAGTCAAATATTTGGCTGATTTTTAAATATTGTCACCTTAGTTTAACAAATAGCTAAGTAGTCACATTTCCTAAAGGGTTTTCTTCTCTAATTTAGCATTTGTTCCTAATAGAACACATCAATCTGCATATCCCAGATTATCTCATCTGTTACTCAGAAATCAACTTCTAAAGTTTTAAAATGACTTTAGAGTCCTGGAGTTCATTTAACATTGTAGAAGGGATACAGTCATAGCGATTTAATCAGAATTAAGAAGCAGAGTTCTGTGATTAGTAAAAGTGAACCAGGCAAAAGTTGAATATTCAAAGAAAAAAACCCTAGCAAGTCAGATGGACCATATTTAAATAAAAACGATATATTTTTAAAAATTAGGATTCAGGAGGAAGTTTTATTTAATATTTAATACCAAGCTATTACATTGTTGACAGGGGACTTTTTATATTTTCCTAAATTCTAGGGTCAGTAGTGCCTCAAAAAAGACATTAGATGGCTGTCAACTGATGGGAATCGAGACAAACAACCTAGTCACTAGAGATGATGGGAGAGAAAATGAATGGAAAGGAACAACAAAATCTGAGTTTTAAAAGAATTAGGATGCCTGACCTGTGGTGGCTCAGTGGATAGGGCATCGACTGGGAACACTGAGGATGCTGGTTAGAAACCCTGGTCTTGCCCTGGCCAGTTGGCTCAGTGGTAGAGTGTCGGCCTGGCATGCGGGAGTCCCAGGTTAGATTCCCGGCCAGGGCACACAGGAGAAGAGCCCATCTGCTTCTCCACCCCTCCCCCTCTCCTTCTTCTCTGTCTCTCTCTTCTCCTCCAGCAGCCAAGGCTCCATTGGAGCAAAGTTGGCCCGGGCGCTGAGGATGGCTCTATGGCCTCTGCCTCAGGCACTAGAATGGCTCTGGTTGCAGTAGAGCAACGCCCCAAGATGGGCAGAGCATTGCCCCCTGGTGGGTGTGCCGGGTGGATCCCGGTCGGGTGCATGTGGGAGTCTGTCTGACTGCCTCCCCGTTTCCAGCTTCAGAAAAATACAAAAAAAAAAAAAAAAAGAAAGAAACCCTGGTCTTGCCTGTCAGGCACATGAGAGAAGCAACTACTATGATTTGATGCTTCCCGCTTTCCTCTCCTCCTCCTGCCTCTCCCATTCTCTGTCTTTTTGTCTCTCTCATCAACAAATAAAATCTTAAAAAAAAAAAAGAATTAGGATGAGTAACACAGAGAAAATCTCAAATTCAACTGTGGTTATTTCACCTATTTCTCAGCATGGTCTATAATTAGGCAAAATTGTTTTGGGAATTCTTTAAAAAATAATTTTTTACTGCCTTGATACTTCAACCTCTTTGTGGTGAAATGTTATCACACCCAAGTGGCATTAAATTAAAGAAAGAGCAAACTTGAAAAGCAGTCTCAGCAAAATTACATCATATTACAGATAAGTGAACATTAGATGTTTTATGCACACATGCACACACACACACACACACACACTATATATATATATATATGTATATATATATATGAGATAATGATAGCAAAAATGTCTAAATCGACTATTAATGATGTTAGCCCAAAATGGATTCTGCTTACATTTTCTTATTGCATTCCCTGTCAATTAATAAAGTATACTGTGAAACAGGAATAGAGAAGCAAGACAATTATGAGTCAAAAACCCAAGAGAACAATTAAGTTAACTCTGAAAGCATAGTTTTTCAGGTTGATCCAAAAAGAATTAAAATTGTATTATTAAAATTACAGTGTGTGTTCCTCATTACTCAGTGCATGTCTTAATAATCTCCATATACACAGATGCCCCAGGGACATTCCACCCTAGGGTGCCCCACTGCGGTGTAAGGTGGTGCTTGTGTTAAATGGTTCATTGAATTCGTTGTGTTGACATTGAGCAACAAAATTATATAGGTTTTGGTGAACATATCTAAAACACATCATCTTTATATTGTACTGTGTGCTCACCACCCCAAGTCAAGTCTCCTTCCATCACCATCTATCCCCCTTGTACCCTCTTGAACCTCTCCCACTCCCCCACTTCCCTCTTGTAATCCCCATTCTGTTTTCTGTATCAGAATCTATTTTTTTTTCTTGCTTAATCCCTTCCCCTTTTTCACCCAGCTATCAGAGAGAATGAGGGGTAATGCTTTTTATTAAATTAGAATGTGGCCCCATTGGCTAGTTTGATGCTGATTTGAGTGTGTTTGAGTCACTTCTCTAATCCACAAGTGTATAATACAAAGGTGTTTCCAACCCTGCTGTATTTGTTTCATGAGAAGTCAAGAACTTGTGGTTGTACTAACTCACCCTTTAGGAATTCATCAACATTACTGACTGCTGGTGTTAAGGTTACAGGTGTCTCAGTTCTATGACACTGAAGTAGCTATATCACTGTCCTTTATGCAAGTGAGTTTTTTGGTACATTTCCTTAATCTCTTTTTGTTAGTATGGAATACAGTGGAGGAGTGTGGTCCTCACCAAGACAATTCTACAAATTTCCTGAGCCCTGTTCTATTTCCTTTAGCCTGCCAAGAGTTATTCCCAGGGTTCCAAAAGCTAAAATTGTCTTTCCCTCAAATTGTCATTTATTTGTGTATTTCTCTTCTAGACTATTTCTAAATATGCATTATGAAACTTTATTAGTGTGCTTTTCAAGTGCTATGATCAATATGCATATAAAAATAATTTATTGAAATGTCTTCACTAGAGCTTTGACCTTTGTATTTTAAATATATACTAGAAACCAATACATATTACTGAGCTTAAGCTAAATAACTTACAAATAACAACAACATTTCTTCCTATGCTTTCCTTAGCAGTGTCTAAGACTTTGCTGTTATCCTCATAGGACATTAGCTTCCTGATATTATTTTATCTCTTAGACATAGGGAGTTGATTACATATGGTATTAGGTGCTTAGGGCTGCCATAAATTATCACCAAGTGGGTGACTTACAATAAAAGAAATGTATAGTCTCATTGTTTTAGAAGACAGAAATTCAAAAGTAAAGTGTCAACAGGGCCACACTCCTTCCAAAAGCTCCAGGGTAGAAAGAACAAATTAGCCTGTCAGTTTCTGCTGGCTCCAGGCACTACTTGATTTGTAGGAGTATAGCTTGCCTTTCTGCCTCTGTATTCTCCTTTTCTAGCTCTTAAAACAGGGGTCAGGAAGCTATGGCTCACGAGCCAGATGTGGCTCTTTTGATGGCTGATCTGGCTCACAGACAAATCTTTAATAAAAAAAATAATATTAAAAATATAAAACATTCTCATGTATTACAATCTATTCATTTCCTACTGCTCATGTTCATGGTTGCGGATGGCTGGAGCCAATCACAGCTGTCCTCCTGGACAACACCAAATTTTTATTGGATAATGCATAATGTACACAGGTCATTGTGAGGTCAGAAAGTTTACTTCCCTCCTTTTAATCAAGTAGTCAGCTAGCTAATTTCAGAAAACCTTTTGACGAAGAAGATGGCTGAAAGAAAAAAGATGAGGAGTATCGTACAATACTTTTCAGCAGGAATGGACAGAGGAATTTGCCTTTGTGGAGAGAGCAGGTTCTGCAGTGTGTCTAATATGCAATGATAAAATTGCATCAATGAAATGGTCAAATATAAAGCAGCACTTTGACACATGCTATGCTACATTTGCATCAAAATATCCAGTGGGGTACTGCAGGAAGAAAGCATGTCAAGAGCTACTGTGCAGAGTGCAAGCTAGTCAGCAGCAACTCCGTGTTTGGACCCAACAAGGTCACTATTGAATAGAATTCGGCTAGCTTTGCTGGTGCTTTAGTAATTGTGAGAAACAGAAAACCATTCACAGATGGGGAGTATGCCAAAACATTCCTGCTTGATGTTGCCAATGAACTTTTTGATGACTTTTCGGATAAAGACAAGATAATCAAATGAATAAAAGACATGCCGCTGTCAGCAAGAATTGTTCACGATCGAACCATCATGATGCAAATTAAATAGAGGCAACACAAGTAAAGGACATAAATGCAGCAACATTCTTTTCTCTCACTTTGGATGAGTCAACAGACTTAAGCCATTTATCCCAGTTCAGCGTGATTGCAAAGTATACTGTCAGTGACATACTATGTGAGGAAAGTCTTGCTGTTTTGCCTATGAAAGAGACAACAAGAGGGGAGGATTTATTCAAGTCTTTCACTTGAGTTCACTAAAGAAAATATCTACCGGTAGATAAACTTATTTCAGTGTGTACTAATGGTGCTCCGTGCATGGTGGGAAAAAACAGGATTCGTAGCGCTTCTTAATGAACGTGAAAAGAGACCCATCCTAAGTTTTCACTGCATCCTACAACAAAAGGCGCTTTGTGCTCAGATGTGTGGCGAGCAGCTTGGTGAGGTGATGTTGCTGGTCATTCAGGTGGTCTTTATTGTTGCCCGAGCTTTAAATGATCACCAGTTTAAAACACTGCTGGATGAAGTTGGGAATAATTATCCTGATCTGCTTCTGCACAGCAATGTGCATTGGTTGTCAAGAAGGAAGGTGCTCAGCCGTTTCGCGGCTTGTCTGAGCGAAATCTGGAATTTTCTTGAAATGAAAAATGTCGAGCATCCTGAGTTAGCTAACACTGAGTGGCTCCTGAAGTTCTACTATTTCATGGACATGACTGAACATCTGAACCAGCTCAATGTGAAAATGCAAGGCATTGGAAATACAGTCTTATCCCTTCAACAAGTGGTGTTTGCATTTGGAAACAAGCTGGAACTCTTCATTGCAGACATTGAAACAAGTCATTTACTACACTTTGAAAAACTGGGAGAGTTTAAAGATGCATACACAGCAAGTGACCCTGCTGAACATCTTGATCTCCAGCAGCTAGTGGGCTTCACATGTAATCTCCTGCAGTCATTCAAATCATGCTTTGGAGAATTTGTGAGCACACTCATCTTTTTAAGTTTATCACCCATCCACACGAGTGTGCAGCGGACAGCACCAACCTGGGTTACATCCCCGGTGTCTCTGTCAGAGATTTTGAGCTACACGCTGCTGACCTGAAAGCCTCAGACATGAGGGTGAATAAGTTCAAGTCACTGAATGAAGATTTGGAAAGATTTGCACGACAGCAGAGTTGGCGAGCAAACACAAGTAGGGAGAAATGAAAAAACTTCAACCCGCGGACCAGTTGATCGTTAAAACTTGGAACACACTTCCCATCACATACCACACACTGCAGCATGTGAGTATTGCTGTACCGACAATGTTTGGCTCTACGTATGCAGGTGAGCAGTCTTTCTCACATCTAAAGAACGTTAAGACCAACCTACGATCATGTTTAATGGATGGAAGTCTCAATGCCTGCATGAGACTCACCACGTATCAACCAGACTACAATTCCATCAGCAAAACCATGCAACACCAGAAGTCATATTAATGGTAAGAAGTACTTTATTTATCATTGGTTAGCAACAGCATAACAACATTATGAAAAAGAATTCAGTCTTATTGTAATTTAAAAGTGTTGGTCTTACATAAAATGTACACATTTAATTGTATTTAGTGTTAAACATATTGTATGGCTCTCACAGAATTACATTTTAAAATACGTGGCATTCATGGCTCTCTCAGCCAAAAAGGTTCCCGACCCCTGTCTTAAAAGGACAAATAATTTGATTTAGGGCTGAGAAGCTGCTTTATCCAAATATGATTACATTCACAGGTTCCAAGGATTAGTTCTTAGACATACCTTTTTGGGAGACATAATTCAATATAGGCTACACATAATGCCTTTGGTATTGCGATATACATGGAGAGTACTTATTATGAGTTCTTTTATTTCAACCTCTAGCTTTGATTTGTCCATTTTGTCTAGATTCGTATATCCAATTGGGTATGTTAGATGGCTGATTTGGTTGTTCCACCTGAGTATTTAGCAGTTGTAGAGGGCGGGGCAACCTTCAGATTGCCATGTTCAGGACTGAGGCACTTATTCTCCCCTTTCCTGGAGACTTGACTGTGGCTCAAAGCTAAGTGCTTCCCAGAAATTATTTTTGCATGAGGGAATTTGCTTTGCACCAAGTTATGGCCACCTCGGAGGTGACAGATGAGGAGGCTACAAAGACTTAGAGCACTTGCCTTACTTCAGTCCATTTTAGAGGGGCATCCCAGCTCCAGAGCTTCCCACAAGATTGACTGAGACCTCTGTTACAAATGCATGACACCACTCCCTCTTCCTCTGCACGATCCTGCTTCTTTCCTTTATTCAAAGGTATCATTCCTAACAGCACTTTGCATAAACCGCTCATACACAAGTCTCCAGCAGAGCCTTTTCCCATAGAACCCAACTCTGTAGTTCTGGAAAATAGCTCTTACTGCAATGTGTCCTCTACCACCTCGGCTTCCCTCCCTTTCACTAAAATCATTCCATCCCTCTTCCCAATGTAGTAAATGGCAATACCATCCACAGAGTTCTCAAGCCAAAAACCTAGGAATCACTGTAATTTATGCTCTTTTCTCTTACCAATATTCTATATGAGCAAGGACAAGCGACTTTACTTCTAAATTATATTGGATATCTAACTATTTTTTTCCATGTTCCTCACCACCTTCCTAGTGTAATCATCATCTCTTCCTGAACTATTCCTTGTTACTAGTATTATGATCCTGAGCAATTTACTTAACCTTTCTAAGCTTCAGAAAATGAAAAGGACAATAGTACTAACATAGTAATAGTGCCAATATTATAGAGTTGCTGTGATTAAATGGGTTAAAAAATGGAAGAGTTAATAACACTTGGTTTATAGTAAGTGCTATAGTGTCGGTCATAATAAAGATCCTACAATTTAATGTGTTACCTCTTACGAGGGGAAATGGAAAGTGCATACAACTGGACATGGAGAATTATCTGTGGGCTTCCCATTGATTGTCTTTGACCCCACTGTCAAACACTGTATGTCCTTATTGCACATTAATTGCATTAATTGCACCCCACCATTCCATTTGGTGGAAATCCAGGACCTAGGTTATTTTAAAGTATTCAGTACACATATATAATAATGAACTAAATGTCATGTAAAATAATGTGGGGTTTTTTTCTAAATATCACAGTTTTCTTACTTTATCTGGATGGCTCTAATTCAAGAGCAAGCAGCCCGGATGCCGCCAAAAGTGCATTCCAGGAGCATACTGTGGGTTGATTACTTCCAGTACACAGTCTTACCCCTGCCATGAATCTGCTTACTGCTTCATTTCTTTTAAAATTCCCACATATGTACAAAATACATTTGTGACTCTTAATTTCTTCTTGTTCATCCCTTTTCATTCTTAGTGATGACTAAATGGGAAAATGATTTCTCAAGTTTCTCTAACATTGTGGTTAAAATGTGGTGTTCAAAACTATGAGACACAGGCATATATATGTGATCTCATACCAGGCATTTCCCTAGATAAAATGGGTAATACTATGAATTAGGTTGCTATACATTCCTTAACATGACAATGAGAGTTTAACAAGGATCCCAAGATATAAACTCAATTTTAATTTAAAATCACAAATAAGTAAATCAGTTTTATTAAGCCACTCCATTACTCTTACCAACAGTAGGGTAATGAGATATATGAACAAATAAGTTTATACACTTTTTGTTTTAATATGTCCATAAGAAAGCATATATTAAAGTTTAACAGAACTAAGCTATGTTCATTTCAAAAGCTCATTCTTAAAAAAACTAGTAAAATATGTTATTTTCTTATCTCAATCTAGTTGAAAGAACTATTTCACTGTTGAAGCTTCTTTTTTCCTGAACAAGAAAAGAGCTGCCAATTCCTGTCATATCCTATTCTGCATTTAGGGTGCAGAAAATGTAAGTACTTTGTAAATATGTATCACAATGGTGGCAAAGTATTTCACGAAACTGCACAGAACTTCCAGGTCAGATAGGCCCTATTGGTATTTAGTGCTGATATAAGTCACTAAACAGGAGTCAACTAAAACAATAACCAAGTAGAAAGGTTTCAGACTGTTTGTTACTTGGAGCCAAAGATCTAACTAGCTGAAACAAAATGAACTAAAAGTTAACCAGGATTTCTGATAGGTGATGAAATCATGTAACAAGTAACAGAATCAGGGGAGGGGCTAGAAAAATAATGAGTCCATTTGACAAGGTTGAGTGTTCCATACCTAAGAGTCAACTGCATAGAGTAGCTGTAGAATGTGAGTGTATATCTCAGCAGGAAAACCCAGATGGAAAAAATACAGATTTTGGAATTAATATGTAAATACCACTTGAAATCCTAGATTTAGATGTGATAGGCCAGAAAAATAAAAATTAAAGTTAGAAATAGTCAAGTATGTAGCCTAATAAATCTTTTGACTGCTAAACTCTCTTTTATGCCAATGTTATATATTCAAATTTTTTATAAATATAGATAAAACAGATGTTTTTAAGAAAGGTGTTTTTATGTGGGTACCCAAATAATTTCTTGTTTCTTAGGTAAAGTTCTATAACAAAATTATAAGTATGTCTGAGGTTTTAGATCATGTTTAAAATGAACTCTAAATATTAAGTAGGATTTTTCTCATTTTCCTATAAAGAAATTGACTATGTGCCACACTTAGAAAGCAGAGCATGAAAACTAGAATAGAAAAAAGGGAAGTAGAAGAGGCATGGTGGAGGGTAAAGAAAAGAAGAAATGTTCATTTCAATTATTCTTCTAGACTGTCTTGCATCTATCTGTGAAATATAAAGACTCATCTTTTGTAATACCATAGTTGTTTTTAATTTTTTTAATTGATACTGTATTTTCATGTTTATGTATTCCCTTGCCCGGAGCTTTCTCAAGACTAGGGCAGTTACATTTATAATACCGCTGTAATATCAAAGTTTAAATTTTTGATATATTTGTCACATAAACCTAAAATATATTTTTGATTTGTATAAAAGGGTCATCTTAAAGCACTGGAAGTATTTTGTCTCATATGTTTAGGTGTATCTCAATGTAAGAATAAAATATGAGACCGAAAAAGAAGTATTTTGTTTCAGGTAATAGAAGTCAGATAATGCCTATACTTTGTCCCACCTTTTTTGGGATTGCACTGAAATAAAGGTAATTAATTACAAAGAAGAATAAAAGTATGACATTGAATTGAACAGGAGGAAGGGAATGAGCATCACTGACCAATAAAAAAGATTAACACTTTTGTTGAAGAGAGAAGTTGCAACCTATAATATAATATAAGAAAATAAGAGCATAATTTTCTAGAGAAGCTCTAAGAAGCTCTTACCTCAGAGTCGGGGGGTATGATAAAGTGTGGGAATGGAAAATAGGCTAAAATTCAGTGAGGGGTAAGTATGGAATAATTGTTATTAGATACCCACTTATCTTTCTCTAATCTTGAACAGACAAATCACAAGCATCCATATTTTCTCCTGAGCAAATTAATTGATAGTTTTACAGGACCATGTGCCTAGTTATGACCAATGAATTATCAGAGAAAGTGATGCGTCCCTTTTGGGGCAGGGTCATTCATTGCTACCACTCCAGATCTCTTCTTCCATAAATCTCAGACTGGCAGCATTGAGATATGGCCCCACCCAGTTTCAGCCTGTAACCAGAGTAAAGAGACGTGGGACAGAGAGAGACCTCTCTGTCTCTACTATTAAAGTCACCACGTTGTTTGGTTTGTTTGTTATCTTAGCAAAATCTAGTCTATTTTTATTTTGCTATCCTCTGGCCAAAATATTTTGAGGAAAATGGGAAACCCAAACCTTTCACTCTTGACATTTGTTTTCTAGAATGAAGCCCTCATCATTCCAGTATCTGGGCGTTTCTATGGAACAAAGACAAAAGATGAAGGAGAGGAAAATCAGTTGACAGAAGACACTTTATAAAGTGAAAGAACTCACCAAATGCCCCCTTTAAATTTTACAAGGCGCACACTGAGATATATTTTTATTAAACTTCAGAACAATAAGATGAGAAGGTAATAAAAACTTCTATAGACATTTTTTAAAAGTCACTTGAAAAGCAATGAGAAACTGACTATCATGAGAAGCTGTGTGATGCAGTATTTACACACATGATGTCCAGAGTCAGATATGACACTATAGTGACCATGTGCTTTGGGCAATTTATTTAACTTGTGCTTAAGTCACTTCAGGTATAAAATGGAGATTATAATAAGTTTTATCTTTTATGGTTGTTAAGACCTTAAAGTATTTAGAACAGTACCTAGACCTAATAACCTGGTCAGAAACTATGGCTATAATAATTTTCAGACATTCCAAGAACAATCCTGAATGTGAGAAGACAATAAGACAAAGAACTGAGTCTATAATATGCTTTAAATGATGACAGTTACAAAACAAACACAATTAAAATTGTCCATTTTTCTTCCTAATTGAAATTTGCTTTTATCTCCTAAGTTCTAATTTATGGTTTGCAGTAGAAATCTTGGCCAAATAAACAACCTAACATTACAACTTAAAGAGCTAGAAAAAGGCTGAGAAATGTAGCTCAAAGTCAGCAGATACTTAGCATATTAAAAATGGACTCTTGGGACTCTCCACTTCTCTTTCTTCTCCTGTTGACAGAAGAAATGAGTGGGGATAGAAAGTGGGGATAGAGCGTACCCTAGGAGGGTAGCTCTGCTCCAAGTGCTGCTCTCTCTCTCTCACAGCTTCCCGTCTGGCCTGATACACTGGCCACTGTCTCCACTGAATAGTTGTGTTGCTGGGGGAATAATTTATGGTCTGCTTTCATGAAAAATGTATAGTGAAACTTGATGGTTCTCCTGTCAATTTGGATTCCACCTTAGTCCTTTGTTTTTTAAGATTTTATTTTTATTAATTTTAGAGAGGGAAGGAGGGAGGGAGGGAAAGAGAGAGAGAGAGAGATATGGAGGGAGGAGCAGGAAGCATCAACTCCCACATGTGCCTTGAACAGGCAAGTCCAGGGTATTGAACCAGCGAGCTCAGCATTCCAGGTCAATGCTTTATCCACTGTCCCACCACAGGTCTGGCAACACCTTAGAACTTGTGGCATGTATTTGATGCTCTGAACTCAGCTGTCACCCTGTACAACGTGGACCATCCTTCTAGAGTCTCAGCTATAAGAACTCTTTTCCCCAAGTCCGCTGTGAACCCTCAGTAGGCTCACTGGTTCTATAATATCAACCACATTTTACCTCAGACTCAGAAAATTTCCTGATCTTCTCCATGTTGGAGACAGCCAGCATTCTCTGCACTAAGTTGCAACTATATTTTTGCACACAGTACACACACTAAAGGGTGTGTAAATAAATAGTGTGGTTGTAAAGATGCTAACTAGATTAAGATGAAAGAAATTAAGAGTACTCTAGCACATAGTTACTAAAGTATGTGGGAGAAAAAAAGATGAGTTCTATTTATAAAAATAAATCATAAAATAAAATAAGACTAACCTACTCTTTAAGCATTTCTATTGAGAAGAAACATTCATTTTAGACTCACCCTTCCCAAAGATCTCTATCTCACTGCTCAATTATATGTGGTAGGTAAAATTTTACTTTCCAATATTTAGAAAACTGACATAACCAGTGAATGGATGGGAACAAGAGCTCAGTCCTTCAATGTAATCTGATACATGGAGAATGTAATCTAGACTTTGTTTTCAGTTATAAAATCTATGAGTATTTCTGGGATTCACATACAATGCCAATTGAGTGTAGTTTCTTATGGTTACAAGATAGTTTAATAGTTTTTAGTTTTTAAATTTTAGTCTAACTGTATTTGATAATAAAACATTAAAAATACATTTGCTATTAGTTGATGCAGGTCAAATATAGGATGTTCCTTTAAGATTTTAGTGGCTGAAGTATTAAATTGTATAATGTGATATGCACGTCTATATAGCACCTTAATTGACAGAAATATGAATGTTAGGAATGGCTCTTTAAAGCCTCTTTATGTAGATTGATTTGCTTTTCTCCCCTGGAGCATTGCTAAAATACAAAATCCCAATTACCAATGAAAATTTAAAAAAAGAGACATATTACTTGTTCCTTGATGACTTAAAGAGAAAAAGGTAACACTGATTGAAAAGAAACAGTAAGCAGTATTTTAAGTCACAATTTTGCTATTTTATTTGAAGATCCTAGCAGTCTTAGAGAATCTGTATTTGTAGTTTGTTTTAAAATATAGTTGTGGGGATGTAGATAAAAGAAAAATAGTTATTTCTTTGAAAAATTAAGACCTCATTAATTTCTCATCATCTGACCATGGCTTCTTATAGCACCTAAATCCAAGGACAGGTGGACTGAAATGTGATAAGAGTCTGTATATGTTACATGTTACATGACCAACGTCTAGCTTCAATAAAAACTTCATCCAGCTTCTGTGCCATGTGGTACATGAGCTAGACTCACTTTAATTGACTCCAGCTGTTACTATGTGGCATAATAAATCATGATCTTTTCAGCATTGTCTAAAAGGAGATATGTGTACAAAGGGAGAAAAATGTGTAAAAATATCAATAATCACCAATTTATAGTTACTGAGCACACTAGGCCCAAATGTAGAGAAAGAAGGAAAATCTAGAACGTGGTAAAGTAAATAATAAACTAAGTTAAAGGCATTCAGCCATAATGCAAAGAACAGATGTCTTGAAGTCAGTACACCTGGTTTCAGGCCCTTGCTTTGCCCCTAACTAACCATCCATGTGAGGGACTAATGTGAATTATGCTTGCTCCTTACAGCCAGGTAAGGTAAGGGCAGAGGGAAGAGTGGAACTGGCTGATAGGTGAGGCAGGGTGACAATAGAGCAGGGAGATGGTACAAAGAACCGTGGCCAAAGGAAACTGACATGCTCAGGCTGATTTAGGTCGTGGTCACCCATGGGCACCCATGTAGTGGAAGGAAGTTGGCCAAAAAGAGAAGAGAAGCAGATGGTGTTTTACAGCTGAGTGAGATGCATGGTTCTCAAACTGGCGGCAGAGTTGTGGAGCTCACCTCAGACTGATGAAATTAGGGATCTAGGGTTGACGCAGACATAAAAAATGTTTTTACAAAAAAAAATGTTTTTACAGCTCCCCAGATAATTTTAATATGTTGTCAAAGTTGGTAATGAGTGAGTTGTGTGAAAGTTTTGCCCTTGAAGTGGCAGGTCACAAGATAGTGTGCTGGGGCTCAGTTCCTCCAGAAAAGCAAGCCCTGGCACTGGGAATAAGGCAGGAGGTGGGGGGGGGCTGTTACTCCAGGCTAAAGATGAGTGTCCAGTGGAACCAAGTAGACAGTAGACCCCAAACCCAACTAGTAACACACTTGAGAAAATTGCCACGCTTAGTCCTTAGTACTGAAGAAAGAACATAAGAGTAGTGGGAGCAGATGGCCAGAGTAGCTTGGGAACCTCAATCGGCATCAGAAATTGGTTGGGAGAAAGACAGCAGACCAACTGATGTTAGATAAAACCAGGGGTGAAGCAAGCGTCAGATGCTGCTTGTGCCTGGCTGACTTTACCAGCAAAATGAGGTTGAAAATTCATTTCTTGGAATACTCTGCACCCACATCAGCCATTGGCTTCCCTACAGACCTTTTCACGAGGTATTCCTCTCATAGTTTCACTTTATCCACAGCTCTTAAGTACTTCAAAATTCTAAAATATGCTTCTTTACCAAAAATTGAAAAACTATCTAATAATGCTATTATGACACTTCAGCTCGAGTGATTTTGAATAATACAAAATAAATAATGCAACAAAAAGAAAAATAAATGAGTTTTAAAATTGAAAAGAAGGGTAAAATTAGTATCTGTTAATGAAATGGTACAATCTCCATCCTAGAGACTATCACAAACACTGTGCTATACAGTCGAGTGGTCTGTGAGAAATGAGCATGCAGCATTAGCCTCTACAGAAACCAAAAACTGGATAACAGGAGTAAAAAGACTAACATAGATAGAAATTAATAGAAAATGTGGGTGTTTCCTACTAAGGAATTTTTAAATGAATAAATTCAAGCTTTGAGCTTGGGTAGAATTTTATAATAAACAAATCAGTTTTAACTAAATTAATTTTTAATTAACAGAAAAGAAATACAATAGGGATTTATCTTCAAAACTAAACATTAACTTTAAGGCTTATAAAAATAATACATGTAATAGTATTAATTTTTTCATAAGACAAGAAATAAAAACAACTTTAACAATAATATTTTGGTTGTATAGAAAAGAACACATTGAGGAAAAAGGGAAACTGAAAAAAATACAGGATTTTTGTGTAGGCAGAAATTATTTTCTGTATGAAGGTATTGCCTAGTAGTGATTCAATCACAGATAAATCACAAATTTAAATCTGAGCTATGTAGTTTGAATCTTGGCTTCTCCGCTGCCTTTTTTTTTTTTTTAGAAATTCACATATAAAACTAGGCTTGCAATCAATTTGAAATAGGGGGCATTTATACCATTCATCAGCTTGTTTTCCCTTACTGACCCTGATATAACATTACATTTTCTTAAAATACAACATAACACTTGCACTGTTCTAATCTGACCAACATTTTCCATAGTTGAGTCTATTCTGAGGCCTCCCTTCCACTGCCCAAAGCTTACTCCACCTTGGCCTCACTTCTTCCATCCATCAGTTTTTTCAAACAGTACATTTCCTTCCTGTAGATTCTAAAGCAAACAGTCATGTTTGAGTCTATTCTATTTAACTGCAACTGAACTATTAAACATTTTTATATTTGCTGCTATAAAAAATAATCAGTCTTTTGTCTTGCCGTACTGATTCAATAAGCCTTGATATTGCTTTTTATTAGATCTTAATTTCCTTATCACACCATAAAATAAATTATTATGGCATGTTTTATTAGAAAATAATCTGATTTCAGA